>NC_080583.1:20690833-21411666 GCF_029962835.1 Magnolia sinica | reverse complement strand
AGCTCAAGAACATAATGTCAAGTACAAGAAAATGGCTAATAAACATCAACGTTAGAAGTTATCTCGAAATCATGAGCCAAGTCCCTTGAGTAACTCGAGGACGATTTATTTTTCAAGTGGAGGGGTCTAATGTAGAACATGTCATAGATATGTTCCTAGCATTGATGGGCCAAAAGAAGGTGGACCGTAAATTGACCGTAACTTTTGATCTGGGTATCGTTACGAGGCGCACAACCTATCGATCTTTACTGAAACGGGCCATCTGAGGTCAAATCTATCCGTTTCGTCAGAAAATGCACACTTTCAGCTCAAAAATGAATTTTTAGGAAAATTTTACTATTTTTAGTAATTTCAAAATTTTTAATATTTTTCTATTTTTAGAGTTTTAGATTTTCTTATTTTTTAGAAATAACTTATAATTATACTAGGACTCTTCTAGCGAAAGTTTATTTGGAATTTTTATTTTTAGAAATTAGGCTTTAGAAGAGTTTTATTAGAATTAGGATTTTTTATTAAAGTTAGAATTTTGCTATTTTTAGTAATTACAAATTTTGGTTTTTTTTTTCTTTATTAATGGTGTAAGGAGACACATTAGGCAATCAATCAATCAAATAACGAATTTTATAGAATTTATTTTCTATTTTCCTTGCTTTTTCCTCATGGATATGAGAAGTCTCTGTGAGGAGTCCAGAGAAGCTCCATGGATTCGGAGTAGTTATCCTTGAGGAAGACGGTGATCGACCTCATCACGTTCATCCCTGCGTCACCAACAAACCCATCATCTGATCATGGGTCATAAGTACTAATAAAAGACAATCATACGATGGGTCAAGGTCCCAGAAGTCCATCCATCCAGTCCGATCACAGCCATGCGAGCATGATTCAGTTATATTGTCACAAAATATCAAAATTTAAGCAACTAAAACCTAAATAATTAGTTGTTTAGGAGTCGATTCCTTCTAGGAATTTTGAAGAGACTATATAAGTTCTCTTAGGGCAACCATTTCCAGAAATGGAAAGTCTGTCAGAGAGTTAGAGGGTGTCATTCCTCCTTACTTAACCGAGTCATTTGACTTGGTTCGAGTCACTGCGAGTCAGGTCAAGTTTCATCAAGTCTAGTTGCTAGACATTGGCAGCAGAGAAGCAGAAAAATAAAGGAAAGAAAGGAGAAGAAAGGGAGAGAAAGAGAGAGTAGGGGCTGCCATGTTCAAACGCGTCGAATCGACAGCGGTCAAGTCAACTCAGTGAGTTGTTGGCCGAGCTGAGGAGGATAAAGATGTAGAAGGAAGAAGGAAAGGAGAAAAGAAATAAGAAGATCAGGAAGAGAGAGGGAGAGAAGAGAGAGAGAGAAAGAGAGAGAGAGAGAGAGAGAGAGAGAGAGAGTCAGACTCAGACTCAGATTTTACTACACCGAGTCTGGAATGAGTTCAGTCTAGTTTGGGTTGTGACTCGATGCAAGTCATGCATTTGGACTCTAAGTCTGGGCCAAGTCCAGGCCATGTCTGGCCATAAGAAAGAGAAAGAAAGAAAAGGAAGAAGAGAGGGTGAGAGAGACTTGTGGTCTACCGAGTAGATCCGAGTTAACTTAGCGTGTTGACCTGATGATTATAGGGTTGGGTTAGCAGCGAGATCTATCAATATCATCATTGGACTCTTCAATAGAGAGAGTAAAAGGAAGAAGATTTGGGAAAGAAGATGAAGAAGGTGAGTTGGGGGAGCTGCCGAGTGGAATCTGAGTTTGAAACTAGGTTCGTGCTTAACATCGAGCCAAATTGAATCAGATGACTGAGATCATCTCATACAATGGCAAAATGAGTTGGGATTTGGTTAAGACCAGGTCGAATTAATTAGGTTCGATTTGGGAGCGAGTCGAGTTGAAGCGAGTGATTGAGGTATGTTAATCTTATCTAATTATTAGTGAGTTCAATGCTCTGTACATGTATGATTAAAGCTCTTTATCTTGTTATTAAAACTGAAATGAAGGTGAGTTGAATTAAGCGATTTCACATTTAGGTGAATCAAACCCAGTTGTAGAAGTACATTTAACCAAGTTTAATTAGAGTTAATTAGTTTTAAACCTTTCCTTAGATTGGAATTGTCCATGTGTAGATTACCTTGAATTCGAGGGGATTCAGAAATGAGTTCGAGTTGGAATTGAGTCAAATCGGTCTAGTAAGATGAGTCTATCCCTCAAGTCCATTATTAGAAATTGGATTATAAATTAACTGAGGTTTAACAATTTTGATTTTTGATTTAAATATAGGGAATTGGAATCTTCAATCCTCTACACCTTCACTCGAATGCAAGATAAGTCGAATTAGGCGATTTGATTAAAAGGTGAGGATCACCCTTCAAGCTTTTCTTTATCTTAATAGTTTACTTAGTTCATTTATTTAATCGATTGCCTAATAATATTCAGTGAAAATGTTGATAAATGTTAGTTTCTATTTGAGTGATTCTTCATAAATGATTGATCATTGGATTTATATTCAAGTATCTAAACATGCTATAGATCTCAAATATCCCTATTCTAGTTTAAAATGAACATTTTATATGTGTAAGTGCTATTGATATTGTACGTGGCTTGTTTTACTACTTGTGATTACTTGATGGTATTTTTAGAGGTCCTTGAACTAGTGGCCATTTATCTAATAGATTAAATCAAATTTTTTTTGTGGACTTACCATCTAGTGGATCATTTGTGCCTATGTGGCTTTTGGGGATAATTTATTTTTATCGCATCGTTGAATGAAATATTTGCCCTTTGCGACTTGGGTGGAATAATTGCCCTATGTGTCTTTAATGGATTATTTTCGTATAACCTTGTAATGGTAAGTTCCACTTGATGAACTTGATTGACAACTAGTTGAGGAAGTTACCATTAAATTTAATAGTGTTGGAGTCTCATGTGCTGGAGATAGTGGTATGAGACACTATGCCCGAGCTGTCGGCCTATGTTGGGTGACGAGCCCCATAGTGAACTTTGAGCTTTCTTAAAATGGTTGTTTGTAATTGGAATAATAATGACTGAACTAATCATTTATTTCATGGCATACGGACTTTACCGGGTAATCAATATAAGACGCGGGGTTTTCTTAGGTCACCTTGGGCTGTATCGCAGAGTGTTTTATCGAATGATCCTAAGTTATCGCCGCATGCATTCGACTACTATGGGCTGTCGTTTTCGCATGAAATTTTTCAGGTGCCTAGTTCTCCTTGGGCATATCACAAAGTACTCTTCTAAGAGGCTAGATTGCCTTGGGTGTCCTTGATAGTCTTTTTTGGGTGATTAGTGTCCCTTGGACATACCTTGAGTACTTTTTGGCTAGTTCTCCTTGGGCGGCCTTTTACCAGCTAGATGAGCATCCCCAAGTCTGTGAGCATGTGCATGCATTCATACATTCAAAAAAAATATATCATATGAAATAAATTAATGTATTTTACGCATATCTTATGAACTTTGTCATATTACTATGTTTGTCATTGTAAAATGTTCATTATAGACTTTTCCTGATAGGTTATGCTTACTTATCGTGATGTTTTGATAAATCTTGGGGGCTATAGCTCATTGCGATAGCTGGATATGTGGATGTTGTATAGGTTGACTTCGGTGTGGAGCATGAAGAGATTGATGATCATGTGGCTCTAAATTCCAGCTTACTTTTATTATTTAGTTGTTTCAATTTTTAGTCCTCGGACACTGGTTTGTATAAGCCTTCGGACAGCCACTTGTAAATTTTGATATGTATATTTGGACTTTCCTTTATGCTTAATTTGTTTCTCTCCCGTTGTAGTGCTCACTATATATATATATATATATATATATATATATATATATATATATATATATATATATATATATATATATATACACGTGAAATTTGGGCTATCTTTAAAGGTTAACACTCGAGTTTCGAGAATTAGGACGTTACACCTACCGTCTCTCTCCTTCTTTCTTCCATTGTATCATGAAGAGAAGTTTATATTCGATGTGGGTTATCTTAATTGGATGATGTGGGAACCAGGGTCCCAAAATCTTAAACTATGGATAAAACCCCATACAAACTAGATAAATTGGCTTAATCAAGTAAAGGCCTCCATTGTTGATTTATGGAAAGAGATACGAATCTACAAATGTATATAAATTTCTCAACTTGAGCTTCCTATGGATCTTTCTTTGCTAGCCGTATCGATTTTTTTCTGGAGTCGTTCAACCGATTCTTTCCATTTTCGGTGCAGGCCAATGAGTTCGACAATTTTGGACATTTGTGCTATGAGTGGCCTTCCTACTTTAGCGAAGCCATTCCTACAAGTGTCGTCCCTAAGGCTTCCCTTAAATTCTTTAACAATTAGAATGTTGTGGGTTCTTATGACATTTTCTTGAAAAAGGTGGCCAAGGCAAAAGGAGGGGTGTCTAGTCAGGAACATTATGCCTTCTTCTTAATGTGGATTTGTGGGTATCTTCTTTATCTTCAAAGTCGACTAAATGACTAAAGAGTATACCACTTTGACCAAAGCACTGGCTTTTAAGCATAAATTAGCCCTTGCTCCCTTTGTACTTTCCCATCTATATTGAACACTTTACGAGATTTATGACTTGGGTCTTCAATTGGTCGAAGGGCCCTTTGGATGCTCTAGCATACTTTTTTGGTCCTTTTTATGAACCACTATCATCCAATGTTCTTTATGCCCCTTCTTACGGTCATCACGATTAAGTCAATATTGATTTATTGAATGGTCTTTCACGAGTGTCTATCCTTTTGTTGAGGGTCAAATATTGCATATCAGACCCTGTTATTGCCTGGATTTTCAAACATGATATTGTTTAACGGCCCGATTTAAATCGTGTTTGTGTTGCAGGGCGTATTTACGAGCCTGGACTGGGAAAAGGTATTAAAAGCACGGATTTAACATTCAGAATGCACCAAGGCAAGGGACAGACTCTAGGGGACCAAGATCTATGGAATTACACGCCAGGGATCCACGAAAATCAAGGATCTGAAACTCAAGCGGCCTGAAAGTCAGCCAGAATGCAAGATCATGGGGTTCCCACCATCCGCTCAGCTCAAAACGTCATACATGGCCAGGGGCCCACAAATTAACCGTACACATCAAAAATCATCCATTGGATCGCTGTGAAAGTGGCCCAACGGACAGATCAGCCCACAATTTACTGATCTGGGGCCCACCTGATCTCTGGATATACCTCATCTTCGGTCTCAACACCTTAAATGAGGTGTAAAAATGGATGGACGGTACAAATTTCTCTTGAACATCACAATGAACCCATATGTACATTGCATGTACATAGGGTACATGTGAATGGGAAGTGCACCGGACGGAGAGTCCGGTCAAGCTAGGGGCTGACCGAAGTCCGTTTTTGATATGGAAACAGCGTCCGATGCTGTCTCACCAGATGATCGCTGTGGGCCCCACTCGCTCTTCATTTCGATGATCCAACCCGTTCACATGCCTTATAAGATGGCCAAGACCAACGCCTAGGTGTCTTTTTGCCACTATACAAGCGTCTTCGCGATCCCA
The DNA here is from genome assembly GCF_029962835.1 of Magnolia sinica. NCBI lineage: Eukaryota > Viridiplantae > Streptophyta > Magnoliopsida > Magnoliales > Magnoliaceae > Magnolia > Magnolia sinica. The sequence goes on along the minus strand of NC_080583.1, from coordinate 21,406,125 downwards.
GCCGTTAAACACAGGATAGACGGCGGAGTAGAAGATCTTGTGTGCCCCATCGATTTCACTCCAAAAATCACCATTCTCGAATGGTTTTTCACAAGGATTTCAATGGACGGTGTGGATTTCTCAACCGAATTCGATCTTGGCCTCCACCAACGTCCCAGCGCAAGAAGCGCACAAGCTCTGTTGCGCGCAACCGGGACTTTCGGGCCGTTCCTTGATCAAGATGGTGATCGGATCAGCAATCCAGACCGTTCAAATGATAGAGTAGGGGATCTTGAACCCCACCAAGAAGTCCGATTCCGATTTTGGACGATCAGTCGTCCAAAATCTCAAGCCAAACGCAAGTGCTTTTCTACGTTTCGTCTGCTGAGCACATTGACACGCACGCTTATGGACTGCGTATATCACAGCAGCTGTTCCGGACCCCTGACAGGGATAAAATACAAGAGAAAGGAGAGATGGGAGAAGCATTCAAGGGAGGAACCGGTATCCAAATTGTGGTGGCTGCACGTGAGCTCGGTGGCAGGCTTGGTTTTCTCTTTTTCTTTTCTTCTTCTTCTCTTGTTTATTTTAGATTCAGCCTAAGCATGTCCATTCTTGGCTGAACCTCTTAACTAGGGCTAAGAGGTGAAGCCTGTAACGAGATGGGAGATATTATTTCATGCTTTTCATTTAAATTCATGAACTGAATTTTGATTTGTATTGATTATTAAAGGAGTGTTTTTTTAGTCTTTAATGGTCTATTGTGACTGAAATTACAATGGGTCTGCAATGGCTATTGAATATTTCTTTTTCCCTTTTTTGATGTTTATGACGTCAGGAAGCCCTATTGTTCACCATCGTCTCCTGGGCATGGTTGGATGATGGTACCCTTCTTAACTTTCATGACACTATTGATTGGTTAATAATTAGTTTAATCTTGTTGTTTGCTTTGTCTCCTGGGCATAGTTAGATGATGGAATCCATTCTAATTCATATACCTTTCATCTCTTGAAAACCAGATCAAGTAAGTTCGGTTCAAATTCAATAATTCTTGATGCAAGCATAAGATCTCCCTGATCCCTACAAGTGGATCCTCTGAATCCCTAGTTTCCTTCCTCTAAATTACTTAAGTTTTAGATTAGTGTTCACTCTTATTACTCGAATTACAACTCGAATTAAATTTCATCTCATTCTAGTTTTAGTTCTAATTAGTTTCAGACAACGTACAGATATCAGTCCCTTGGGATTCGACCTCGGTCTTACCGAGTTTATTACTACATCACAACCCTATACTTGGGGAGTGAACAAGTTTTTGGCGCCGTTGTTGGGGATTGACAGCTACGTTTTTTTGAAATTAATTAGTTTTAGAATTAGGTTAAGATTAGGATTTTACTAAATTTAGGTCAAAAGTTTTTATTTTATTTTTAGAAACTAACCTGTTTTCCTGTTTTGTAGGATCCTGAAATAACTTCTAAATTGGTAATCCATTTCTAATTCCTCGACTTTTTCTATTTTTAGAATTATTATTTGAGTTTTAGAAATTTTCTTATTCTAAGCTGTCTTTTAATTTTAGAAATTTTCTATTTTCTAGTATTTTTCTATTTTTAGGAACTAGTTTATTTTTAGAAACTTTCTAATTCTAGTACTTTCCTTTTTAGAAACTAACTTTCTTATTGTGTAGGCTTTTTAAGGTAGAAATTTCTAATTCAGTAAGCTTTCTCCCTACTTTCTATTTTTCAGTTCTCTTTTAGTAATTTACTTTCTAGTTTAGACTTTTCTTCTTTTAGAAACTGACTAGTTTGTTTTCTTTTGCAGGTCTTTAACTTAGGGACTTCAAGTTGGTAATTTCTTTCCAACTCTCTCTCTCTTTCTAGATTTTCTTTCCGTTCAAATTTGATTGAGGGCTGCGAGTGTTTCATGCCCAAGTGGGCCCGTAACAACACTCGACGTCTCTTGACTGAAGGAGGATTGGTTGAGGGGTTGACTATCCATCGCAGGACTAGGCACCACTCGAAATCCCCTGAGTTAATTGAAGTTATGGCTGAAGACCAACCTCCTCTACTTCCACCCAGGGTGGAGGATACCCAAGATGAGAACGAGGTACATCAGGCACCCCCGCCTCGTACTTTACGAGACTATCTACAACCGGCAGGAGTGAGTACGCCCTCATGCATGATTTTTTCTGAAAACATAGGACAAATGGACATCAAGCCAGGAGTCATCCAACTCCTTTCCAAATTTCATGGACTTGAATCAGAAAGTCCATATTTACATTTGAAAGAGTTCGATGAGATTATAGCTACATTATGTTTTCCTAATGTATCTGAGGATACAATTAGGCTGAAACTCTTTCCTTTTTCCTTAAAAGAGAAAGCTAAGACGTGGTTACATTCACTACGTCTTAGATCCATTGGCACATGGAACGACATGCAGAGGGAATTCATAAAAAAATTCTTCCCACATCATAAAACGATTACCCTCAGAAAAGCAATCATGAACTTTGCCCAAAAGGAAGATGAAACGTTCTTCCAATGTTGGGAAAGGTTCAAAGATTTGGTCAGTTCATGCCCACAACACGGATTTGAAACGTGGCGCATTACAAATTTTTTCTATGATGGACTGACATTTTCCATGCGCCAAATGGTCGAGACAATGTGTAATGGAGAGTTCATTAATAAAGATGTTGACGAGGTATGGGATTACCTCGATAGTCTTGCTGAAAAAACACAATCATGGGACTATTATCCAAAGTCGAACACCACGTCTAAGCCGACTCAATTAAAGGAGAAAGGTGGATTATATCTCTTGAAAGAAGAGGATGATCTCAAGTGTAAAGTGACTATGCTCATAAGAAAAGTTGAGGCCGTGGAAGGAAAGAAGGATAAGGTTAATGAAATTGTTTGCGGCATTTGTGATTGCAACATTCATACAACTGAAAATTGTCCTATAATACCCGCCTTTCGAGGAGTGTTGAATGAACAAGCCAATGCCATAAACAACTATCAAAGACCTTTTACTGGACCTAACTCCAATACGTACAATCCTGGTTGGAAAGATCATCCAAACTTTAGTTGGAGGAATGGACAAACGGCTACTCCTCAAGGTTTCTTCAATCAAAATCCAAATCAAGTGAAACCTCAAGAGGAACCGGTTCAAAATTCCATACAAGAGCTGGCTCAGGCAATGCGGGGAATTACAGATTTTATGCAAAAGATAGATTCTCATATGACGGTTATAAAAAAGGGGATGCTTCCTACACAACCTCTCCCCAATCCTAAACCACAGTACGAGATTAATGATCCCAGCTCTTCAAATCAGATGGGGCACGCTAAATCCATCACCACTCTTAGGAGTGGGAAGATCATTGATAAAACTCTTCCGGTTAGACCCGAAAAACCTCAAGAACCAGAAGAGGACAACAATGATGGAGCTAGTGATGCCCCACAAAAATTAGAACCGAAACTTCTAGAGAAGCCAGTTGCTCCATTCCCCCAACGGTTGGTTTCACCAAAACCTCTCTCTAACTCTCAGGATATCCTAGAGGTGTTGAAACAAGTGAAAGTCAACATTCCTCTACTTGATGTCGTGAAACAGATACTTTCATATGCCAAATTCCTGAAAGACTTATACACGACCAAACGACGGTAGAGTATTCAAAAGAAGATCTTCTTGACCGAGAAAGTGAGTGCTATCCTAAAGCAAGACGTGCCACAGAAATTCAAGGATCCCGGTAGCCCAACCATATCATGTGTAATCGGGGACAATCGAATTGATCATGCACTTCTTGACTTAGGAGCGAGCGTCAATCTGATTCCCTACGCGGTATACAAACAGTTAGGTTTGGGTGAATTAAAACCCACCCTAACCACACTACAACTTACTGATCGCTCTGTTCGTGTACCAAGAGGGATAATTGAGGATGTGTTGGTCCAAGTTGATAGATTTTACTACCCTGTGGATTTTATCATCCTGGACACCGAACCCATCAATAACATAAGCACTCAAATCCCCGTCATTCTTGGCCGCCTATTCATTGCCACTTCAAATGCAATTATCAATTGCAGGAATGGTGTCATGACTGTCTTTTGGGAATATAATATTAGAGTCAAACATCTTTTTCAATAACAGCAGAAACTTAGAGGAGGATGACGATTTCCATGACATTAACATGATTGACTCTTTAGTAGAAGATACGACACCTCTAACCTTATCCTCCGACCATCTAGAGACGTGCCTGGCCCACTCCCATGATTTTGATGATGACATGATTAGGGAGACGTGTCCCTTGCTTAATACTGCACCGGTACTTGAAGTTAACCGGTGAACGCCACAATTTGAAGAATTGCCACAAACCGATGTAATGCCTCTACCGTCTAACCTCAAGCCGCCGAAGCTTGACCTAAAACCTTTGCCCTCTGATTTGAAATATGCCTATTTAGGTCAAGATGAGACATACCCGGTGGTGATCTCTGCCCACCTGGAGAAAGAACAAGAGAGTATGCTCATATCTACTCTTATTGAGCATAAAGGAGCCCTAAGATGGACGATAGCGGACCTCAAGGGAATCGATCCCTCGATTTGTACTCACCGCATATATCTTGAGGATAATGCAAAAATCGCTCGGCAACCACAACGTAGACTAAATGCAAACATGAAGGAAGTGGTTAAGGCCGAGGTTCTTAAATTATTGGACGTGGGTATCATATACCCTATATCTGATGGTCAATGGGTGAGTTCAACTCAAGTAGTCCCTAAGAAGTCCGGAATCACCATCGTAGCCAATGCTAATAATGAACTCGTGCCAACTAGAGTCACTACTGGTTGGAGAATGTGCATTGACTACAGGAAGTTGAATACGGTCACGAGGAAAGACCACTTTCCTTTACCATTCATTGATCAGATCCTGGAAAGGTTAGCTGGTCATTCCTATTACAGTTTCCTTGACGGGTATTCAGGCTACAACCAGATAGAGATAGCTCCTGAAGACCAGGAAAAGACCACATTTACATGTCCCTACGGCACCTTTGCCTACCGAAGGATGCCATTCAGACTATGTAATGCCCCTGCCACCTTTCAGCGATGTATGCTTAGTATCTTTTCTGATATGGTGGGGCAATATCTAGAGGTCTTCATGGACGATTTCTCTGTTTACGGTCCATCTTTCAGCAAGTGCTTGGAAAGTCTAAAATGTGTGCTGAAAAAATGTGAAGAAAAGAACTTGGTACTTAATTGGGAGAAGTGTCATTTCATGGTTCAGAAGGGAATTGTCCTTGGGCATATCATCTCGTCCAAGGGAATCGAGGTAGATAAGACAAAAATTGATCTTATCTCTAACCTACCTCCACCCAAGAACATCAGAGACGTGCGATCCTTCTTAGGACACGCAGGATTTTACAGGCAATTCATAAAGGACTTTAGTCTCCTCTCTCTTCCTTTATATAATCTTCTTCAAAAGGATGCTCCGTACGAGTGGACTGAGCAATGCCAGGAAACTTTCACCAAGCTTAAGGGCACGTTAACCACTACACCTATCATGCAGCCACCTAACTGGAGCCTTCCTTTTGAGCTTATGTGCGACGCTTCTGATTATGCTCTTGGGGCGGTCCTAGGCTAGAGAAAAGATAAGAGGCCCTATGTCATTCATTACTCAAGTAGAACTTTAAATTCTGCCCAGGTGAACTACTCGACTACGGAAAAGGAACTCTTAGTTGTAGTGTTCGCCTTGGACAAATTTAGGTCCTACTTGATCGGATTCAAGATCATTATCTACACAGATCATGCGGCACTTAAGTATCTTCTTTCTAAGAATGATTCTAAGCCCCGCCTGATACGATGGATCCTTCTACTCCAAGAATTTGATTTGGAAATTAAAGATAAAAAGGGAGTAGAGAACGTAGTGGCCGATCATCTGTCTCGCCTTAATACCTCTGATTCTCTTGAGGCAACCCATATCAATGACATGTTCCCTGATGAACAACTGTTCAGAGTCTCCCATTCACCTTGGTTCGCTGATATTGCTAATTTTCTTGCTACAGGTGCCATACCGACATAGTGGATTGTGCAAGATAAGAAAAAATTCTTCACCAAGGTGCACAACTTTTTCTGGGATGATCCTTATTTATTTAAATATTGCCCAGACCAGATCCTAAGGAGATGTGTGCCAGACGATGAACATCAGAGTGTCATCTCCTTTTGTCACTCACAGGCCTGTGGTGGTCACTTTTCTGCTAAAAAAACCACGGCCAAGATTTTACAGTGTGGCTTTTATTGGCCCACTATGTTCAGGGACACTCATGAGTTTTGCAAAGCTTGTGAGCGTTGTCAGAAATTGGGAGCATTGTCCCGTCGAAATATGATGCCTTTGAATCCCATTCTTATCATCGAAGCATTTGACTGCTGGGGCATTGATTTCATGGATCCATTCCCCCAATCATTTGGAAATTTATACATTTTGCTCGCCGTAAATTATGTCACTAAATGGGTCGAAGCAATCCCGTGCCGAAATAATGACCATCGCACGGTCATTAAATTCTTAAAAGAGAACATCCTTTCGCGGTTCGGTACGCCTCGAGCCATCATTAGTGATGGGGGCTCACACTTTTGTAATAGACCATTCGAGAGCTTAATGAAGAAATACGGTATCTCTCATAAGGTGAGCACCCCATACCATCCACAGACAAGTGGACAAGCTGAGATTTCTAATAGGGAGATCAAACATATCCTAGAGAAAACGGTTAACCCTGGTCGTAAGGATTGGTCAATCTAATTGACTGATGCCTTATGGGCATACCGTACTGCCTTTAAAACCCCTATTGGAATGGCTCCCTTTAGACTTATCTATGGGAAAGCTTGTCACTTGCCTGTGGAGCTGGAACATAAAGTGTACTGGGCGATCAAAAATCTTAATTTCAATCTGGACAACGCTGGCCCGCTACGCAAACTTCAATTAAATGAACTTGAGGAAATCCGGAATGATGCGTACGATAATTCGAGAATTTACGAGGACAAGATGAAAGTATTTCATGACCAACGCATTTTGCGAAAATCATTCACGCCTGGTCAGAAGGTCCTTTTGTACAATTCTCGATTACATCTCTTTCCGAGTAAGCTTCGATCTCGTTGGACCGGCCCTTACATTGTTGTTACTGTTTTTCCTCATGGGGCCGTCGAGATAAGAGATCCCGACAATGGCAAGGAGTTTAAAGTCAATGGACATCGATTGAAACCATTTGTTGAGAAATTTGATTCAGAGGACATGTCCATGACCCTGACTGCTCCTGTTTACCAGGATTGATCTCCTAGTCTGATGGAGGTATAGGTAGGTTTATCGCTTTCATAGGACTAGGGTAGTTGCTTTATTTGTCTAGCTGAAGACGCTAAACTTAGCGCTCCTGGGAGGCAACCCAGCTCTTCATTTTATTTTTATCATTAGTTAGTTCAATGTTTGTGGGTAACATTACTACAAACCCTCACGAGACTACAACTCATCCACTAGGGGCAACTTAGGGGTTTAAAGGCTTGTTGCATATGCTAAATGCAATCGAGAGCACCTACGAAAGTGGTATGGGTAGGATTTTATTTTTGTTATTTTTATGTTGCCTTCTCTCTCGTGCTGACCGACGCCCATGCTGCGATCTCTTGGAAAGTGTCTCTCGATTCATTATCCAGGTACTATCTTCCCATCACTTCTCATTTACTCATTTTGTCCAATGTGCATTGCATGCTTATTTCTTTTACATTGAGGACAATGTAGATTTTAGGTTGGGGGTGAGAGATTAGGTTTCCTAATCAGTATCTTCTTAAGTCTTGAGCAGAAATTGTGAAAAATTTTAAAATTTTCTAGAATTTCATATGAATTCGAAGCGATTTTGATGGCCATCTTGGATTTAGAATTACAAGATAAGTGATGTTGGAATTTATGACTCTTGAATTCAACTATTTGTTAGATTTCACAGTTAAGTTAGAACTATTAATACATGATTAGAAGTTTTAAACATTGATTGAATCATAATTTTACATGTCACATCTCGCTTACACATTAAGGTTTCATTCGATATTGAAGGATTAATTTGGTGATCACTAAGCTTGAAAGGAACCAACCTGAGAAATTGAAAAGATTGGGCGAATGGTTTTCACCATAGGTTTGCTCCCTACAGGTGAAGGTTTGATTCCCCAAGGTTGACATTCAAAAAAACTTTTTAGCAACTGGTCTTTACCATAGGTTTGCTCCCTATAGGTGTAGATTCAATTCTCCTCCTTGACTGTACTTTTAAAAAAGTTGACATAGTGTGAAATTCATCAAAAGCTGGAAGAATGAATCAAGCTTTGGTTTAGGTGTTGGTTATCATAAATTCTATTGTGGTTACCAATGATATCCTTAAATAGAGGAGTGAAATTTAATAGTGTTAAGCTGAGATTACGCTATACACTCATGAAACTCAATATTTAGAATCGTTCTAATTAATGGATTAATATTTGAGCTTGATTATGAAGTTTACTGTGAACTTGATTTCAGGAGAAAGTAATGCCAACATTTATGAATCTTAGAATTCGAGTATCTGAATTGTTTTTCATAAATCTCTTGAGTTTGTAGAAATTGTCCTATAATTCTCAATTTATTTTTTTTTTCGCATACCTTGCTCGGGACTAGCAAGATGCTGGTTGGGGGTTGTGTTGAGGGTCAAATATTGCATATCAGACCCTGTTATTGCCTGAATTTTCAAACATGATATTGTTTAATGGCCCGATTTAAATCGGGTTTGTGTTGCAGGGCGTATTTACGAGCCTGGACTAGGAAAAGGTATTAAAAGCACGGATTTAACATTCAGAATGCACCAAGGCAAGGGACAGACTCTAGGGGACCAAGATCTATGGAATTACACGCCAGGGATCCGCGAAAATCGAGGATCTGAAACTCAAGCGGCCTGAAAGTCAGCCAGAATGCAAGATCATGGGGTTCCCACCATCCGCTCAGCTCAAAACTTCATACATGGCCAAGGGCCCACAAATTAACCGTACACATCAAAAATCATCCATTAGATCGCTGTGGAAGTGGCCCAACGGACAGATCAGCCCATAATTTACTGATCTGGGGCCCACCTGATCTCTGGATATACCTCATCTTCGGTCTCAACGCCTTAAATGAGGCGAAAAAATGGATGGACAATACAGATTTCTCTTGAACATCACAATGAACCCATATGTACATTGCATGTACATAAGGTACATGTGAATGGGAAGTGCACCAGACGGAGAGTCCGATCAAGCCAGGGGCTAACCGAAGTCCGTTTTTGATATGAAAACAGCGTTTGACGCTGTCTCACCGGATGACCGATGTGGGCCCCACTCGCTCTTCATTTCGATGATCCGACCCGTTCACATGCCTTATAAGATGGCCAAGACCAACGCCTAGTGTCTTTTTGCCACTGTATAAGCATCTTCGTGATCCCAGCCGTTAAACGCCGGATGGACGGCGGAGTAGAAGATCTTGTGTGCCCCATCGATTTCACTCCAAAAATCACCATTCCCGAATGGTTTTTCACAAGGATTTCAATGGACGGTGTGGATTTCTCAACCGAATTCGATCTTGGCCTCCACCAACATCCCAGCGCAAGAAGCGCGTAAGCTCTGTTGCGCACAACCGGGACTTCCGGGCCATTCCTTGATCAAGATGGTGATCGGATCAGCAATCCAGACCGTTCAAATGATAGAGTAGGGGATCTTGAACCCCACCAAGAAGTCCGATTCCGATTTTAGATGATCAATCGTCCAAAATCTCAAGCAAACGCAAGTGCTTTTCTGCGTTTCGTCTGCTGAGCACGTTGACTCGCACGCTTATGGACTGCGTATATCACAGCAGCTGTTCCGGACCCCTGGCAGGTATAAAATACAAGAGAAAGGAGAAATGGGGAAAGCATTCAAGGGAGGAATCGGTATCCAAATTTTGGTGGCTGCACGTGAGCTCGGTGGCAGGCTTGATTTTCTCTTTTTCTTTTCTTCTTCTTCTCTTGTTTATTTTGGATTCAGCCTAAGCATGTCCATTCTTGGCTGAACCTCTTAGCTAGGGCTAAGAGGTGAAGCCTGTAGTGAGATGGGAGATATTATTTCATGCTTTTCATTTAAATTCATGAACTGAATTTTGATTTGTATTGATTATTAAAGGAGTGTTTTTTTTAGTCTTTAATGGTCTATTGTGACTGAAATTACAATGGGTCTGCAATGGCTATTGAATATTTCTTTTTCCCTTTTTTGATGTTTATGACGTCAGGAAGCCCTGTTGTTCACCATTGTCTCCTGGGCATGGTTGGATGATGGTACCCTTCCTAACTTTCATGACACTATTGATTGGTTGATAATTAGTTTAATCCTGTTGTTTGCTTTGTCTCCTGGGCATGGTTAGATGATGGAATCCATTCTAATTCATATACCTTTCATCTCTTGAAAACCAGATCAAGTAAGTTCAATTCAAATTCAATAATTCTTGATGCAGGCATAAGATTTCCCTGATCCCTACAAGTGGATCCTCTGAATCCCTAGTTTCCTTCCTCTAAATTACTTAAGTTTTAGATTAGTGTTCACTCTTATTACTCGAATTACAACTCGAATTAAATTTCATCTCATTCGAGTTTTAGTTCTAATTAGTTTCAGACAACGTACAGATATCAGTCCCTTGGGATTCAACCTCGATCTTACCGAGTTTATTACTACATCACAACCCTATATTTGGGGAGTGAACACCTTTTTCGAATCTCGTAGTCCTAACCATCCGGATGATGATTTTTTCCCCTTTCCGAGCTAGATCTTGTAGCCCATCTTGTTTTACCGATGGAGAGTACTTGTTTTCTCCTAGTCTGGTCAAACAACGAAATCTTATATGGCTAATTATTTATTAGCCTGAGACCTTCCATTTGGTGGAGCCTTTGACATCAGGAGTTTAAATGTCAAGGCGAGTGTTGAATTTTATTCTCCTAATCTTTGTAATCGTCAGTTTGGTCCAACTCGAGCTATTCATATTTGCCCTTGTCATTTTACTCAGAACTGTCCTCCAATTATGTAGACCTTCTTGTTTACTATTGATGAGTATTGAGTTCTTTTCCAAGAGTATCAGGCCATGACCGATCAATTTTTAATGATCGACATTCCTAATCTGCCGTCAATGACTCCTGGATTCTAATCTTGTTAGCTTCTTTCTTCTGAAGCAGATGGTACTTTAACCATGCTACCAAGTTGTACAGTCTTATATCTCCTTCGGCTCCTCTGCCTCCAACCCTTGTAGTTTCTCAAGGTGAGAGGAATAAAGGAAAAGGTGTCATTGTTGTGAAGGTCACTCGAGCATCAAGCAAGTCTGTGCTTCTTGAGAAGATACTAGCTTTGAAAGGGATGAGGGAAATATCGTCAATTGATGACCATCAAGGGACTAACGTTAAAACTAGTGATTCTCTTAATTCTGAAAGTCTTTTTGAGACAGTATTCTAGCCAATTCGTGTTTCCATCAGTGGTTATTACACCAGATGGAGTGTTCTATATGTGATACTCCAATCTTTGTTAGAGATATAGTTTATTAAAGCTTTTTTTATCTTCCAAATGTTTTGACACCCATGCTTGACGACCTTCCTTTCGAAGTGAGTGCCCAACTTCAAGAAGAAGATGCAACAAGAAAGAAAAAGATTGTTACGCCCCAAACATAGAAACTGGTCAACCCCTCGCGAGCAGACTCTGTCCGCAATCCAGTCGAACGGCAGAATTCCTCGGACATAAAAGAATGCGAAGCACCGGAATCAAGCAAAACTCGAGTGATGCATGCAGAGACGGGAAGAATACCCTCGACGACTCCTCCAGATGACTGCGGGTCCTGTTGAGCTGTGTAGAACCTAGCCTGAGCTAGCTGGGGAGGTGTCTATCCCCTCTGAGGGTGCTGCTGCTGCTGCTGTAGCTGAGGCGTCGAAACTGCTACCTCTACTGCTGAGGTCTCGGAAGCTAGTGCTGATGTTGCTGCTGAGGGGGCCTTAGTGGTGGGAGCTGTTATCGTTGCTACTACGAAGGCTATTGCGGTGCCCTCAGCTGCAGCTGTGGAGGATGCTGCAGTGCTCTCAGCTGCTACTACTACGGTTGGGGACACTCCCACCTATGGTGTCCTATCCCACTGCATCCATAATAGGCATTTGGAAGCTACCTCTAAGGTGGTACCGGGGGTGCCGCTGGGCTGCTGGTACTCTGGCGGATGGGTGGCCTGTGCGCCACTGCCACTAACGATGCTGCTGCTATTGGGAGCTACTGTCACGCCCCGAACTCGGAAACCTGGCTCACAAAATTTCCGATGGCCGAATCTGGCGCCGACAACCTCCGTAGAACCCCATTTTCGGATCCCGGCACCCATCACCAGGTTCCGATCCTGGGATACTATAAGGAAGATTTCAAATCATCAGTCTGATTCATAATGAGCATAACAAAAGCATAACCCACAAATAATAACCACAAGAACACCACCACGAAATCCACTATGATCAAAAACTTTTTAGTATAATGCGACAGAAAGGGAAATACAATGTAACAAAAGAAACAAAACTCCAGAAGCTCGGCTGCACGCTCCAACTACAGCGAGATTATAGCTGCGACTGTGTCCTGGCTTCACCTGCACGCATCAATCGTGCATAAGCTTATAGAAAGCTTAGAGGGTGGTGTAAGTATGTGCGCAATATAAGCGTGCTCAAAATGCAAGGTCAGAGTAATGCAAAATCATGGTGATGAGCACATGAATGCAATCAGCCATACCAAGGCTATGCGGTGCAAGATATGAATGTCATCGGCCATACCATGGCCATGCGATGCGAGATGCAACTCAAGCATGCCAATCCTCATCATGTATCAGTACAGTTCTCATTCTGGATAATCACCGGGGTTCAATACACTCCAAATGGCACTGTCGCTCTCCTAGCCGCACAGTCCAAGTGAGCGTAAAAAACCTCACTATCCGCCTGGCCAATAGTCTGCCAATACCTATCCAGCACATCGATAGCTGACCCATTCGCGAGCTGGTCAAACTCAGCCTAGTATTGCCCCCTACCCTCGGGAGAGTAAGGCCACACTCCTTTCCAACCGACCACGACACAGTGGGAGACGCGGCCTCCTGGTATTCGGCCCTCGTGCGCTCGTATATCCACTCGGTCTCGACGTTGGAGTCATCCTCTGGTACCATCGGGTTTAGGGATTTTCACCCAGGGACGTCTACGGCGCCCGTATGCTAGAACCAAACATTTCCGATATCCAACCCAGCCATCCACGATGTGTCTGTGGAGGCTATGGCCCTGATGTCGCTAGGGCATACAGTAACTACAATCACACAAATGCAAGTGCATGAGTCACACTATCAGTCATGCAATAATCCTGCATGTACCATGAACTTATATAAGGCAACTCCGCCTATCAGGGAGCCCATAAGCAGTCCGCCCGAAGGCATATGATATGATCGGTCACTCCTCACATCAGGCATACATATGATGCGGATGATCATGAATCATGGATCTATACTAAACATGCATAAAGAGATGAGCTCTGTGTATAACGGAGATGGGCCTAGACGGCCTACTTACCACAAGTATGGGCCTATCAGTGGGCCTTAGGGACAGTTATAATGCGGACATTTAACCAACATTATCCATTCAATGTGGACGTCAAACCAGCATTGCTCCCAAGGCGTGGCCCGTTACAAAATCAATACATATATCATGATGGAATTACACCACATTGGGCCTTATATATGTCTTATTGGGCCTTGACCTGTGGGCCTCCAGTACATCAAATGGGCTTCATAATATGGGCTTAATACGATTCAAGGTGGGCCTCAACAAGGACCACCAATACATGAAGATGGGCCTCCACAATGGGCCTTAAATTATCTACAAAACAGTTGGACAGTTGGATGAAACACATGCATCATGATGGAGCCCACTCTAGTGGAGGGTATGGTTTGCAATACATACATATGTGGGTCCCATGTGGGGCCTATCATAATGTTTATTTTCCAACCAACTGTTCATAAGGTCATGTGGACCAAGGTAGGACCCACTGTGATACTTGTTTGCCATCCAATCTATTCATATGGTCATGTGGACCTTGAGTAGGGCCCTCATTGATATTTATTTGCCATCTAATTTATTCATAAGGTCATGTGGACCAAGGTAGGACCCACTGTGATACTTGTTTGCCATCCAATCTATTCATATGGTCATGTGGACCTTGAGTAGGGCCCTCATTGATATTTATTTGCCATCTAATTTATTCATAAGGTCATGTGGACCTTGAGTAGGACCCACTGTGATACTTGTTTGCCATCCAATCTATTCATATGGTCATGTGGACCTTGAGTAGGGCCCTCATTGATATTTATTTGCCATCTAATTTATTCATAAGGTCATGTGGACCTTGAGTAGAGCCCACAGTGACATTTATATGCCATCCAACGGTTGAGGAGGTCACGTGGGCCTGGATAGGGCCCACTGTAATATTTGTTTTCCGTCCAAATGGGCCGAGGTCACTTGGGCCTGGATAGCGCCCACTGTAATATTTATTTTCCATACAAAATGGGCCCACAGTGTTGTTTGTGGCCACCCAAACGGACAGGGTCACGTGGATCATGGGCCCACCGTGATATTCACATGTCATCCAATCTATTTACAAGGTAACGCAGACCGCGGACCAGGGTCAACCATGATATTTATTCACATCCACGCTTGGATGTTCATTTGCCATCTAAACCGTTCATGGGGTCACGGTTTGGGGGCCCACTGCGATGTGATCCACTGATCCAGACCACCCATTATGTGTGTCCCACTGGACTAACGGTCCAGACCAAATTTCAGGAACGTCCAAAACTCAAGTAGGCCCCACCAAGAGATTTTATATGTTTTGGCATGTTTTCTCATGATTTTAAATGGTATGGCCCACCTGAGTTTCGTATAAGGCTGATTTTTGGGGTGGACGTGTGGACTGAGGGTACCCATCAAATGCACGGTGTTGATCGTCGAAACGCATCAAGGTGGGGCCCACAGCTGGGGCCGTGAGCCCCAGCTTGTCTGTCCGTCAGCGAGCAGCGCTATGGCAGCAGCAGCGCTGACGCTGCTGCCTCCCTTGGTTTGTTGTTTTTTTTTTTTTAAGAAAACCGTTTTTCTACGGATTTTCTATGGTAGGGCCCACATCAGCAACATCCACTCCAGCCATGGGTCCCTGTGGCTTGATACAAGCCCATAGAGTCCAATATTGGGCTATTTTTGATATACAGGAGCATTAGGGAGTAAATCGAAGGTAGGAACACTGTTTCCTATGGTATGGCCCGCCAAGGAAGGGGATCAACTTCATTTTTCGGCTCAACGCCTAAAATGAGATGGGGAACAAAATGGACGGCTTGGATTTTATATATACATCAAGGTGGAGCCTGCATGAGTGGCCCACCACTCCCTCCTCTTGGCTAACTCGTTAGTACAGCCCATGTCAGTTTACACTTAACTGTTCCCCAACGTCCAGCGTCCAGGGACGCTGGACGGCATGCATAAACACATTGCTATGGTGGGTCCCACGTAGATGTGGCCCACCAACATATATGCATATAATATATATATTATAATATATATATAATACATATTATATTATATATATTATATAAAATATAACATATATACATATATTTATATATATATAAATACATTGGGTCCATCCAAACAATGGATGGTGTGGATCATCACCTGCAATAGAGTGGGCCACACCGTCTGATGTAGATGGACGGGGTAGATGTAACACATATTGGTGGGATCCACACCATTACAAAGAAAGAGAGAAAGAGAGAGATAGAGAGAGATATACGGTGAGATAGAGGAACCCCGCCACTAGGGCCCTCTTGATTAAATCACATACATCCAAATGGGTCCCACCAACAAGTGGGCCCTAAAGTTTAAAATAATGGTAAATCACCCACCTTATCTTACTTCTTCTTGGTCCCTTAGACTCCAATGCTTCTTAGCTTCAACTTTGAGGGAGGTTAATGGGGTTTAGATGGTTGAGATGGAAGATGAGAAGGTGGGCCACACTTGGGAGGGAGAGGAGAGCTTGGACGTTTTAGAGGCTTGAGTTGCTTGGAGATTTTTGAGAAATGAGAGAGAGAGAGAGAGGTGATATGGATGGGTGAGGTGAGGTGATGGAGTGATGGGTTGGGTTGAAAAATTACAAAAGGTGTATGGTTGTTGTTGAAATTTAGAAAAGAGGAGTGGTGAGGTGGAAAGAAGGTGGACTTTTGAAAAAAGAGGGAATGGGTTGATGTACTTGAGGTAAGGCTTACATTAATGGTTGATTGATGGGACTAATTGTAGAGATTCCCTCGAAATCCGCAACGCGTGGTGTTTCTTCGGAATAAACGCAAATCGGCATCTTCTTGCCTGGGTATTGATTCGGTGCGTAAGTCACGGCGTTGGAACCGCGGCGACGACGCGGTCGCTATGATACAACTTTCGGATCAAGCAGACGTCGGTGCGTGGGACCTGGCTTAGGATCATGCACAAACGCCGGATACGGTGCGAAGGTTGCTGGAATTTGACTGGAAGGACCGCGGAAGCCAACGGAATGGTACGGACTAGGACACGGGTCTTACAGCTACCGGAGGGAGCTTACCTCTTTCGGTCTCTCCTCTGATCACGGTCACTATCCGTGCCAGCCCACTCAGTCTCATAAATCTAAGCCCTCTGTACTACCGCCTGAAAAGTCGAGAGCTCATGGCCAACAACACGACTTCGAAGACCACAAGGCAAACCATTCTCGAAACGGTGAACCTTGATAGCGCCACAAAATAAGCCGCATACTACGCCACAAACATGTCTCCCTGCACCAAGGTCTCGAACTCTAACGCTCACTGCCGACGAATGTGGTCAGGGAAGTACCGCTGGTCGAATCGGTTAATGAAATCCTCCCATGTCTAGACGAAGTCAGCTCCTGCAACATGGGTGACGG
Organism: Magnolia sinica; assembly: GCF_029962835.1. NCBI lineage: Eukaryota > Viridiplantae > Streptophyta > Magnoliopsida > Magnoliales > Magnoliaceae > Magnolia > Magnolia sinica. Next base: position 21,389,154 of record NC_080583.1, on the reverse strand, counting down.
AGGTCCACCAGTGCTCGGGTTCACGTTGGAGAAGAAATATAGCTAACCGGACCCGTTGTTGGGTCATACATGCCATCATATCAAAAGTCTTCTCCACCTCGAAGCGTCATCTCTCGGTTGCTGTCGGGTCTGGCTAGCCCTGGAAACGCGTCAGATCGAGCTGTCGGAACTCTCAAAGAAGGGCGGTCACGTGCTCCTACTCTGCCTGGGCTAACGAAACAGCAGGGTGCCTTCCCTGCTCCTAGAGGGTAGCCGTCACAGCCTACAACATCTGCTATAACTGGGAAGCACACACAGGTATGGTCGGATTCACACCGATCTTAAGTGGAGGGGCAGCATCCTCAGGCTAGGGAGCAGGAATCTCTACTAGTGGAGTGGGAGTTGTAAGTGGTAGAGCCGGAGTCACAAGTGGTGGAGCGAGAGTCGCTCGGGTCGCTCTCCTAGGTGGCATGTCTTATAGGGAAGAACAAAGGCGCCTATTAACCTTGAGAACTCTCGAAGGCACAGACGTTAGGGAACTAAATTAGAAGGTTACACACTCGGGACCTAATTGTCTTGAACTCCTAGTAGATATATGATGTTGTCCTGAGTTATTCCCAAGTTATGCTCTGATACCAACTTCTGTCACATACCCAAACTCAAAAATCGGGCTCACAAAATTCTCAATCATCAATCCGGCGCTAACAGCCTCCATAGTACCCCATTCTCATCTCTTAGCACCCATATACCAAGTTTCGATCCTGAGATCCTTCATGGAGGATTTTTTTAAGCATGAATTTATTCCGTAACAAGCATAATCATAAGCATAACCCACGAATAATAACCAAGACACCATCATAAAATCCACTATGATAAAAAACTTTAAGGTACAATGCACATAAAGAAAAATACAATAACAGAATCGGAAGCTCAAGAAGTCCACTGCACGCTTTAATCTCAAAGCTGCTGCGGCGTCCTAGCGTTACCTGCATGCAACAGTCATGCATAAGCTTACGAAAAGCTTAGAGGGTGATGAGAGTGTGTGCGCAATATAAGCATGCTTAGAATGTAATATCAAAGTAATGCGAAATATGCTGGCGAATCTATGAATACTATCAGCCGTACCAAGGCTATACGATGCAAGGCATGAATGTTATCAGCCATATCAAGGCCATGTGATGCAAGGCGTGAATGATGTCGCCCATACTAAGGCCACGTGATGCGAGATGCAACTCAAGCACACCAGTCATCCGAATTCACATATCAATGCAGCTCATCACTAGAGCATCAAATATCAGTACAATTCTCATGATGGACAATCACTGGGGTCTAGAACAATCTATGTCAGCTTGCCGAACCTATCCAAGTGCACAACTAGGTTAGTGGAAGAGACCTCACTATCTGCCTGCCAAAATCGGGCTCGGCTCGTCGATAGCGGACTCATTCCTCAAGCTAGTCAAACTCAACCTAAATATTGCCCTCTCACTCAGTCGGGTGAGGTCACACCCATTTCCAACCGACCACGAAACAGTGGGAGACGCGGCCTACTGGTATACGACCCTCGTGCACTCATATATCCACTCGGTACCATCGGGTTTAGGAATTTTCACCCAGGGACATCTATGGTGCCCCGATGCTAATAACAGTATTTTCAGTGTCCAATCCGGCCGTCCATGATATGCCTGTGGAGCCTATGGCCCTAATGTCTCTAGGGCGTATAGTAATCATAACCACACAATGCAAGATGCATAAGTCACGCAGTCCAATTATGCACATATCGTGCACTCATGTGGGACAACTCCACCTATCAGAGAGTCTCATAAACGACCTGCCCAATGACATATGTAATGGTCAACCACATCAAGCATGCGGATGATGCGTATGGGCATGTATCATGATGCTATGCTAAGCATACTCGTATGATGATGATGTACTCTCCATATATTAAGGTGGGCTTAACAATCATGGGGGCCCAACAGTTTGGGTTAGTCCACTAAGGAAAGATGAGAATGGGCTCAATGATGGGCCTTAGGAAGGGTCACATGTGGACATTTAACCATCATTGCCCATCAATGTGGTCATTTAACCAACATTGCTTCCAAGGGGTGGCCCACATAGAGCCAAACACATGGTAGGCCCATGGCCTCATGTAAGGGCCTCATACACAACATAATGGGCCTCACATAAAGGGTCTAATGTACACCACAATGGGCCTTACTCATGGGCTATATATGCACCACATTGGGCCTCACTCATGGGCCACATATTAATCATAATGGGTCTCACATACATCACTTTGGGCCATACACAAGGGCCTCACATATATCACATTGGGCCTCACTCATGGGCCTCACATGCATCACATTGTGTCATACATAAGGGCCTCACATACATTGCATTGGGCCACATTGTATGGACTAATATATATCACATCAGGCCTCATTGTATGGGCCTCATATACATCAAGTGGGCCGCATCACATGGGCCTCAACAATGGCCTCATATACATTAAGTGGGTCGCGTCACATGGGCCTCAACAATGGGCTCGTATACATCAAGTGGGTCACATCACATGGGCCTCAACAATGGGCCTCATATACACCAAGTTGCCCCACCGCCCTAGCCGAACTATCTACAACCATGCATCTATCTATAGAGATTATTATAGAGCATATCCCAAAAAATTGAACCATAATGAAAGATCATCTGGACCACACCATAGATAGTAGTGGAGATAAGGATTTCCACTGTTTAAAATTCCCAAGTCCCATTCATTTTCCATCCAATCTGTTCATAAGGTCACAAAGGCCTGAATTAAGGGGGAAAAACAAATTTCATATAGATCCAAAACTTCTGTGATCCTAGATGGTTTCAATGGTGGACAATCATCTTCCACTGATTTTTTGCAGTGTGGTCCACCTGATAGGCAGATCTGCCTCATTACTTGTCTCAGACCTTAAGACGATCTTGAAAAGTGGATGGACGGTTTGGATGTAACACGAACCTCATGATCCGGCCCACACAGCGATGGACGGTGTGGACACAAAATACATACATCAATGTAGGGTCCACGGAACTTGCTGACGTCATAAGCAGCTATATTGCTAGGGTGGATGGACAGTGTGCATACATGCGGGACCCACAGAACTTGCTGATGTCCTCACAAACGGATGGTGTGAATGAAACACGTACATCAGGGTAGGTCCCTGATCTGGATGGTATGAATGAAACACATACATCAAGGGCGCCACATTTAGATGGACGGTCTGGATTTAAAACATATACATCAACGGTGGGTCCCACAGAATTTGGTAACGTCACTACAACAATTATATAGCTGGTGCGTGGTAGTCCAGTCAATCCACTTCCATGCTAGGTGGGTCCCACGTGGGGCCCACCAGATATACATGTATGTTATATATAATATATATATATATATATATATATATATATAAATCTAGCCCAGCATCCAGCATCCTGGACGGATGGCTTGGATGAAAGGCACATACATCGAGGTGGGTCACACTGTCCAGGAGGCTGGATGGTGTGGATAAAATCACATGCATCACGGTGGCGCCACGTGGGTGGGCCACCAGATTTGAATCGAGCTAATATTTTTTTCCCCCTTCATTCGGGCCTGTGTGACCGACTAGTCATGCAGGCCCCAAATCAAGTAGCAAGATGTCCCACTTGGTGAACGACATGGATAAAATACTTACATCAGGGTGGCCATTCAAACAAGGAGAGAGAGAGAGAGAGAGAGAGAGAGAGAGAGAGAGAGAGACGTGCGATGGAGGGAGCTCCATCACTATGAGCCCTCTTAGGATTACAATGCATACTTCAAGATAGGTCCCAAATAGGATCCATATCATCAATCGGTAGGCCCCACTTAGTCCATCAAAAAAGTCATAATCTAATCCTACAAAACACCCACCTATGGCCTTCTTCTTTAGCTCCTTAAAATCCTTGGCTCCTAAGCTTTGATTTTGATGGAGGATGATGAAGATTGAAGGGTTGGATGGTGAGATAAGGGGGTAGGAAGTGGGCCTCTCTTGGCTTCTTTTCTCTCCTTAAAATTTTCCTCTCATGGTTGCTTAGGATTTGGTGGAGAATGGGATGGGATGGAGTGATGTATGTGAGAGAGGGATGGTGTTGTAAGAAAGATGTGATGAGAGGGATGGGTGTTGTAAGAAAGGGTTGACTTTGGGGATGGCTTGTGTAAGAGAGGGATGGGTGTGATGGGTGGAGTGACGGGATGTATACTTGACTAGTGATTGATTGATTAATGTAATGGGTTGTAGAGATTCTCTCAGAATCTACAATGCACGGCGTTTCTTTGAGATAAACACGAGCCCACAATTCCTGGACTGGATATAAACACGGTCACGCACAAATGCTATCTATGCATCATGGATTGCCGGAATTCGACCGGGAGGACCGTGGAAGCTTAAGGAACGGTACAGACTATGATACGGGCCTTACATAGATTGTGAGCTCTAGTTAAATAAAAAGAAAGCTTCACACGACACTAGCATCCTGAAGAAGTCGGTGGCGACGATGAAACTTAAGGAGGGGAAGCTCAACATTTTTTAGCAAAGAAACACCCATCAGTCCTTTAATATTATCACAGAAGGAAATGGCCAGATGATTGAGTTGATTGATAGACTAAAAACTCCACTCCACTAGAGTGAGAACTCTAGCGGTTCTGACGATGAGGCAACCATTGCTCAAAAAAAAAAAGGTTGAAGTTTGAAGTTGCTTAGAAGAATAAAGAGTGTGAGGGTGTAAGAATGAAAAAGAATTTGAAACAACGCTTATATCAGCCGAGGTAAGGGAGAATTTATTAGGGTATCACTGCCATTTTGTGAGAAACGATGAAAGAACATGTGTCGACTCAAGTTTAACTCTTACTTCGATAAAAGGCAATCACCGCTAACGTGCTACGATGAATCGGCCAAAGATGATCATCTACTCGCTGCCACGTGTAGGCCATAAATGCAGCATTAATGAGGGGTCACACGTCACTTTCACCTTTTTCCAAACATGAAGCGATGTAGGGGGCAATGTTCATCCCCATTATCACCATCTCTCATGAGAACCAATCAGAATACGTTGCATGTGATTTGTACGAATCTGCATGGTGTATTTAAAGATTTGCGAAGATGTACGAAGAAGATTTCTTTATAATAATAGCTGAAACGTATCAAACGATGCCACGTCATTGTTTAAGCGGACGATGGAAGAGTAATCGTATAAAAGTAGTTACAGGATAGATGACAGAAAATGAAACAGAGAAAAACAAGTAGTAATGAATGGTTATGGTAATCGTCAAAACGTGGGAAGAATCTAGATGGCCAGATCAAGGCTACAAATAGTAAAAGAATTCAGTAGGAAGAATTCATCTCATACCAACCCAATCAAACCAAACATTATCTTTCAATTATTTTTTTAGTTACCAGTCAATTTACATTCCATAGTGTAATTCTCTACTTTCCCTATCAAGCAAATTACATTTCTTAGTGTAATTCTTTACTTTTAGCATGTTTTTTTACATTCCGTATTGTAATCTGTAGCATTAATCAAGTAGCTCGTAATTTTAGATTTAATTTGAGTCTATGCTCACACGCTAGATTCAGTTCTTCACTCGAAAAGGTGTTTTTGCAGTTGTCCCTCACAATCGACTATAAGAATCTCTTTTTCATCTCACTTTATCTGTGTTGAAAAGTTCTTTTGTACGGAAGACAAATTTGCAACCCATAATCAGATGACAAATCTCATCCTCTAAATATCTCCTGACCTTGTTTACACATTGAGCGACTGGCTGAATAGGCAACCAATCTCATCGGATATCGGTCATACACTACATGTCTGCCTATCTTGGTGCTTGGGGTAATAGTTGTTCAGTTTGAATTAAGCTGCAATGTCAATTCTGGCACACCCGCACACGTACAACCGAAAATAGAACCACGCAATAAAAGGTAACTGAATAGACAACGAAACTGCTTAAATTCTCAGTCACATATGACCGCTCATGGTTTCTCTATCTCTCTTGACACTTAGAGTCAATCGCTCATGATTTCTCTATATCCATCGATGCTTAGGGTCATAGGAGTTCACTTTGGATCAAGTTGTAACAGGCTCTTGTATGCCTAACACCGTACACAGGTATCAATAACCAAATTCCTAGACAAATAAACCCACACAAGGATCTGGAGCTAATCCAAAAAATGCTATGTGGAACCACCAATATAACTATGTAACATCCATTCTTATATTTGTGTCGCCTATTCATGTTAGGATGTTATGTAAGGCTATGATCAATTATCTGACATCAATTGTGATTTTCTTGGTATTCCCATAGCTGTCACTTTCCGCCGGACGTTCAACCCAATGGACAAAAGACGACAATCACACATACACATCGTGTGTCCGCTGTTGTTGTCAGACTAGAAGCTTTGCCGAAGAAAATAATGAAGGTGCTGATTCTCGGGTCTTTCTTTCCATCTTACCCACAATTTCCAATTCTTTAGCCCTAAAAAAGACATCTAAAAATCAAGTGGGCTAAATCAGAAAAGGTGAGAATGGGTCTACGACCATTGCCGACCTTCTCTAATTTCTCTCTTTCTCTGTGTGAACGTGGCTTCCTTCCATCCGTCGTTCTCTCCCTCCGAAAATCTCTCCCGATTGTCTCTCTACCTCTCTCCACAAACGTTACACATGCCACATCCCCTGGTTAGTGTTAACTAAAATGAAATGAACTTGTTTTCAAGTGGCAAAAAACAGAGCCTGTAATCTAAAGTGGACCCAACCCAACTCATTTTAAGTTGATCTCGACCCATAACAGACTCACATATAAATGGGCATGGGCTGGGTCTTAAATAAAGACCAAACTCTTTAAATGCGCTAGGTCTAAAACCACCTTTAACCAACCGCCTCTGGTCCAACCCCTACCTACAACGCATTTACAGAAGCTTTATTAAAACGAAGACTAGTGCTGTTTTCATCTGCACATACCAAATGAAAGTGCCACAAATGCCAATGTTGCACTCGTGTGTGAGATGTAGTCTGTTAATGTGGTGGGCATAGTGAAAAATTTCGTTCTCAGGAATTCTCAGGAAAATTTCAAATTTCAAGATTTTTCTCAAGATATTATCAAGAAAATCTCACTAAAAATAAAAATATTTAAGAATTTATATTATAACTTAATAAATAAATTTAAATTTTAAAAACACACATACACATACATATTTATTTAATAACAAATTCCTTTTAAGGTTTTACATTTTTTTACCTTAACATGGCTGTATGAGTTTTGCGGTGATGGGTGATTGAGCTTGAAATCTTGTCAAGTCAAGCGAGCGATTTTAGAACTATCGGGCAAGATTCCAATGATTACCGATTTGGAATAGATAGGAAGGCGTGGATCACAATGGGCTCTTAAGGATCTTTTCGGATATGGGAGTTTTCTAAGTTCTTGTATGATTTTCAAAGATCCTGACAACACCTTTTTATGGAACTCAAGTGCTTGTCGGAATGCCCTATTCTTCAGATTGCTAAATGCCCTTGGGTAGAAATTCGACGCAGATTGCATTCGGAGATGTACTTAGTTCGGCGTCAATGGAAAAGCATTGTATCTGTGGGTCAAGCATGAGATTCATATAAAAGGAAAAAATTATTTATATGAAATCATGATTTTTTTTTTTTTGTTGAGTCTCATCCCTGACATGCATACATGACGCCTCTTCCCTACCACTGGATGATATGCATCCACCTCCCAGCTGCACACAACCCATGTTCATGGAAAAAAAAAAAAAAAGATGTCCGTTTTTATGTAGAGCGGGTCATGGACACTTTCATGATGAAAGTGGATCAGAGAAGGATCGGATGCAGAAGTAATTAAGACCGTCATAACCTTAAACCAGTCATATCTCTCATGGGCAGAAGTGATCTGGACCGTCGGAACCTTCTCACAAAGCGGAATGAGTGTTTTGACGTATCATATATGATTTTAGGGTAGGAGAAGCTACTTTAGCCCGCTAACCCGCTATTCTGGGGTGTCCATGCCGGATTTGTGAGATCCCATCAGATCGGTGGTCAAAAGTCCATTTTATTTACGTTTTTACTATAAATAGTAAGTTTTAGTTTGATTATAATTAACTTTTGATCCTTTGAGTTTTAGGAGTTGTGCCCAACATGAAAAGGGCTTAGAAAAATTAGGGGAACAACGTGGTTAGGGAAAATTGGACAGTTACTATTTTTGGCCAAAAACCTTGAAGTTTAGTGGGAATGGTGACCATCTATAAATAATATGTTTACTATTTATAGTAAGTCACATTTTTAGGGAGTTTTGAGTTGGAGTTTGAGTCTAAAAGTCCATCCTAGGTTTGAATTCATTATTTAAAAGATTGTAATTTCATAAATCAATTTCTTTTCAAATTTATTAGAAATTATTTCTATTCTATCCTTCACGGATTTGAGGAAACTCCGTTAGGAGTCCAGAGAGCTTCGTGGAATCGGAGTAGTTATCACCTAAGGAAGACGGTGATCGACCTTATCACGTCTCTCCCTGCGTCAATTGGTATCAGAGCGAGGACTCTTCTCGGATGAATGGCAAGTAATGACGGAATGGACTAAAATTTTATGGACGGTAATCCAAGGATTCGTTATCTATCGAGGAGAATAAAAACATTCAATCGGGAGAGTCAGTTAACCATGCAAGGATTGGAGGCAACTATCGATCGTTTTGCGGATGTGGTAATTCTACCCCGAGTCCAAGACGATGATTAGCCACCCGTGATTGCTATACAACACAACCCCAATCTTCGTAGGGTGCTTCCAGAGGTGAATCATAGGGCTACATCAGATGAGTCAAGCTCCAACGACGAGAACATTAGTGGCGTCATTGCCCGACGACCGGTCCATGGAGACGATCAACTAAATCGCGCTGAAAGAGACTAACGAGGTAAGGCTGAACTTTCTACTTTTAATGACTTATTATGTATAAAAGACTTTCTCGATTGGTTAGCCGAAGTAGAGAGGTATTTTGATTATATGGACGTGCTTGAATATAAGAAAGTAAAATTGGTTGCGTCAAATTAAAATCCGGTGCTTCCGCATAGTGGGAGCAATTATGACTCTCACGTACCCGATAGAACAAGGCGCACATCCGATCATGACAGCGGATGAGACACTTTCTTCAATCACGATTCCTCCTCAACGATTAAGAGCGGGTATTGTTTTAACAATACCAAAATTATCGGCATGAGAATCAAACCATCACAGAATAAACAGAAGAATTCCAGCGGTTTGCAACGCGAAATAATTTGTCGGAGAATGAATCACAAAAGATAGCATGATTGATAGGCGATTTATGACCGACAATTCAAGATCAAATTCAAATGCACCCGGTCGAGGCCGTGTATGAAGTTGTTTAGTTGGCAGGTAGGGCACAAGCGTAGCTTTTAAGAGTCTCTACTCAGTCTTATCATTCAACTTAGCCCCCCATGACAAGTCCCATGCAAGACTCAATGCTGGCCAAAAGAAATGAACCAATAAGAGGGAGTCATCAACCTCCTATAACCACAAACCGTGACACGGGGAGTGGTCTATCTAGGCCTCAATGTACAACACCCACAACAGTAGATCTTAATAGGATTCCAAACCCTTATGGTCGACCAAGGCCAAATAATTTTTACCGTTGTGGCTCCAGAGAACCACCCCGAAGCTACTAAAGTGGAGGGGAGCTCCCTATTGACTATTCAGGATTTTGTGGAGGAATCCAAGTAAACCGGCGAGATATATGCCATAGTGGTAAAGGGTGAGGAATTGGAGCCCTTAGACATTCCTCCAAGTTTAAAGTCATTGCTGAACAAATTCAAAGAAATCTGTCCCGAAGAGTTACCCGATGGATTGCCCCCGTGTAGGACATCTAACATCACATAGACCTCGTCCCTGCAGGGGCTAGCTTGCCCAACCGCCTTCATTATCGGATGAGTTTAAAAGAACATGAGATACTTCTAGGTAAGTGGATGAATTGATTCGTAAGGGTCTTTTGAGAGAGAGCATGAGCCCATGTGTTGAGCCAGCTTATTAACGCTGAAGAAAGAAGGGGGCTGGCGCATGTTTGTTGACAACCAGGTAATTAATAAAATTACCATTAAATATCAATTCCATATACAGCGGTTGGACGGCATGCTTGATATGCGAGAAGGTGTCATGTGTTCATTAAATTTGATCTGAGGAGTGGGTACCATCAGATTCATATCCGGCCTGGTGATGAGTGGAAAACAATATTTAAGACCAATGAATGATTGTATGAGTGACTAGTCGTGCCCTTCAATCTATCAAACGCACTGAGCACTTCTACGCGTTTGATGAATTAAGTGTTAAAGTCGTCCATTGGTCAATTTGTGGTAGTATAATTTGATGACATCATGATATATAGCCAGTGTGAGACGAAGCACTTGAAACAACTCAAGCAGGTGCTACTGGTCCTAGCAGTTAACAAGTTGTACCTAAACTTGAAGAAGTGCAGTTTTTTAACGGAAAACCTATTATTCTTAGGATTTGTTGTAACATCTATGGGCATCCATATGGATGATGAAATGTGCGAGCCATCAGGGAATTGCCGATTCTAACGAATATTCATGAAGGAAAGAGTTTCCATGGGTTAGCGACATTCTATTATCAATTCATACGGAATTTCAGTACTATCATTGCACCCATTATGGATTAAATATAAAAAAAGGTCTGTTTTAGTGGATCGATGAGACTAATAAGAGGTTTACTGAAATTAAGCATCGATTATCCATAAAATTGGTCTTGCTTCTTCCTAGTTTCGACAAACTATTTGAGGTTGAGCGTGACGCCTCATATATCATGATTGGAGGAGTTTTATCACAGGAAGGCAAGCTTGTAGCCTTAAATAATGAGAAGCTCAACGAAGCCCAAAAGAAGTGGTCAGCATATGAGCTTGAGCTGTACATGATGGTTCAAGTGTTGTGACATTAGTGACATTATCTGATTCAGAGAGTGTTTGTTCTCTACATTGACCATCAAGCCTTAAAGTTTATTAATAATCAGGCTAATGTGAATCGTGTGCATGTTAGATGGATCATATTTTTATAGAAATTCACATTCCTTCTGAAGCATAAGTTAGGGTAGAAAAACAAGGTGGCTTATGCACTTAACCGACGTGCATCACTACTTTTTACGATGAGTAATGAGGTGGTCGACTTCGACTGTCTCAAGGAACCATATAACAAGGACGAGGACTTCAAGGATGCATTGATGGGATGCCAAGAGTATCATCCCAATGACCTTCATATGTAAGACGGTTTCCTATTTAAAGGGAATCAACTGTGCATCCCCCAAATCTCTTTGAGGGAGTAGATTATCTAAGAGCTACATGGGGGTAGCCTTGGTGGACACCTTGGGCGAGAAAAGACGCAGACTCTTGTTGAGGAATAATATTATTGGCTACAATTGGTACATGACGTGGCTAAAGCAGTACAATGTTGTTATGTTTGTCAGACCTCTAAGGAGCAATCTTAGAATACGACCTATACACCCCGTTAGTTGTGCCTGACGACCCTTGGGAGGACTTATATATAGATTTTGTGCTTGGTGTCTCATAAACACAGCGTGGCATGGATTCGGTGTTTGTGGTAGTAGATTGTTTCTCAAAGATGACGCACTTTATCCCATCTAAGAAGACCATTGATACAACGCAAGTGACAAATCTAATCTTCATAAAGGTCGTGCGTCTACACGGGGTTACCAAGACTATTACTTCTGACCGTGACAAGAAGTTCATTAGCCACTTCCGAAGGACTCTGTGAAATCGATTCAGTATGCAACTTTAGTTTAGTAATGCCTACCACCCACAGACCGATGGGCAAACTAAGGTTGTGAATCTTACGTTGGAAAACCTCCTCCAGTGTATTTCGAGTGAAAAATCGAAGTGGTGAGATTTAACCTTATCTTAAGCAAAGTTTGCATTCAACGACGTGGTGAACCACTCAACAGGTAGGTCCCCGTTCCAGATTGTTTATGGTCAACTGCCCCGCCACACACGTGACTTGGTCCCTTTGCCTAAGCTATCGAGCATGAATATTGCAACAAAACATATAGTGGACCGAATTGTGGGAATTCATGCAAATGTGCAAGCCAAATTGCATACCTCGAATGATAAGTACAATGAGCAAGCCGACGAAAATCGACGACAAAAAGTGTTCGAGGTGGGCGAACATGTTATGGTCCATCTATACGGGGAAAGATTTCCGATAGGGACCTACAACAAGTTGAAGAATGTGAAGATTAGACTGGTACCAATCCTCCGAAAGATCAATGACAATGCTTATGTTGTTGATCTTCTAGATGACATGGAGATCTCGTGTACTTTCAACGTTGTAGACCTGACCAAGTATCATGAACTGAAGCTAGACAAAACTCAAGATTGAGTTCTTTTGAAGTAGAGGGGACCGATGTAGAGAGGGTCACGGACACTTTCATGGAAAAGATGAACCAGAGAAGGCCTGATCAAAGGCGGAAGTGATCAGGACCATCAGAATCTTAAAATAGTCGTATCTCTCAAACCAGAATGAGTTTTTCGACGTATCGTATATGATTTTGGGGTAGGAGAAGCTACTTTAGCCAGCCAACTAACTACACTGAGTTGCCCACGCGATATTTGCAAGATTCCATCAGATCAAAGGTCAAAAGTCCATTTTATTTTCATTTTTACTATAAATGATAAGTTTTAATTTGATTATAACTTTTGATCCTTTGAGTTTTATGAGTCATGACTAACATGAAAAAGGCTTAGAAAAATTGGGAGAACAACGTGGTTAGGACAAATTGGACACTTACTATTTTTGGCCGAAAACCATAAAGTCCAGTAAGAATGGTGATCGTCTATAAATAGTATGTTTACTATTTATAGTAAGTCACGTTTTCAGGGAGTTTGAGTATAAAAGTTTGTCCTATGTTTAAACTCATTATTCAAAGGATTGTTATTTATATTTTTATCATCAATCAATTTATTTTCAAATTTATTAAAAATTATTTCTATTTTATCCTTCATGCATTTGAGGACACTCTGCAGGGAGTCCAGAGAGCTCCGTGGATTCAGAATAGTTACCCCATAAGGAAGATGGTGATCGACCTCATCACGTCCCTCTTGCGTCGCGTTTCAATCCAGCCACATTGCTCTTTCCATTCCTCTTTTTCAAAACTGTTTTTCACAGATAATTATATTACCTAGGTGGAGTTTCCTATTCTTCACGAACACGGAACTTCACTGCTAGGTACATAATCCATAAACGTGGGGCCCATGGTTAGGTCATCCAATCCCTTAATCCAATGGTGTCCCATCATTGATGAAACACGCCCAAAACATCTAACTTTTTCCATTGCCGTTGGCAAGTAAATACATGCATAAGAAGACACGCACCAGCCGTCCACATTGGCAAATAAATACATGGATAAGAAGACACGCACCAGCAGTCCACATTCCATGGAGAAAAGATAAGATTTGATTTTAGAATCTTCTAAATGAAGAGATTTTTTTATGCATTGTTCATTCATGATGGGTCATCAGATCAATGGATTGAAATAACCAACCATAAAGTCCCACATTTACAAATTAGGTACCCCAAAGGAAATTCCATGTTCAATACAAAGCAAGAAACTCGGCCACTAATTAATATATTAACACACTGTAAGAATTGCTACGAAAATCAACTCTTGCTAATAAAAGGGTTTAAACCATCCCACAGGCTCTATTGCCAACGGCCAGTAGATCCGTTTATTACCCTTTTATAACCATCCATTTTTGTAAGCACATGGCCCACCTAATAACTTGGTTAGCCACATGGGTTCATGTGAAGAGCTCTGTATTTGCATGTGCAGCTGCAAATGGCATATCTCTAATTTTGGAAATTTCTCATGGCACATCTCATGCTCCCAAGAGCACGAGTGTTGGTGTACACATTGTTTCCATTAAAACACTAGTGGTGGGAATCTATAAGCATTTCAAAATTTGAAATTTCAAAAGTCCATTTTCAAATTTGTGTTAGGATACATGGATTCTTGGTAGACACCAAAGGCATGTGATTTTTTTTTTTTTCTAATAGAGAAAATCAAGATAGGAGGGATACAGGTTGGGTACTGCCTTAGCACAATGACCTCCCCCCTAATATGAGGCAATGAGATTTGATTGGGCGGTGGGTCACTATGAGAGTGTGGGACCCCTAAGACATGTATTTGACCAAACAACTTCCAATCATGATTTGTGTGGGCCTCATTTACGTCAGTAGCTTGCCACCCAATTAACTGTACTATATTAGGAGTGAGGTCAGTGCTGACATGGACAGAACGAAAAGTCAAGCGTCAGAAATTATCTTTCACCAATGCAGTGAGACTTGGAAGAAGTGATTAAGAGTTAGGTTGAAAGAGTCAATCGCATACAGCACAAAAATGTAATTGAAAAAAGCCAATGGCATATGGCCACTTTTAGATTAGTTGGAGCATGCAATTAAGTTTAATTAATTTAAAGAGTAATATTATATATTAAGTATATTTAATTATTGTAGCAACAGAATGAGGTTTGTTGAGTAAAGAGACCGTTTACACAATGCATATATCAGAGTGGCTTACCCATGTGCCATCTAGTTCATCCATTCAAGTACGCCCAGTCATGTAAATGTCCTTATTTGATGCGGATCTGTACAGGACCCGACTCGAAACGAAGTGCCAGAGACTCAATGAGCACCTTATGGGTACTAGAACGGTATTGATTCTAGGCCTGGGTCCTCATGAAATAAGATCCAGACCAAAATCGGAGACTGATCTAGCAATACCTGAACTCGATCAGCCCTAATCTGAGAAATGTAGGATCTGACACCCAAAATGAGATAGATGTGGGACTCCTATTAAGTGAGCCACACGTGATCATTGGTTTTGATATGTTGATTGGATTATTTAAATTGAGAATCTGGTGGACGCAAATACGTCGTGCTGGACGCAAAACTCCCCGGTTCGGGACAGGCTACGACTCTAAGGGCCACCGTAATGGATGGATTTTATCCCACGGACCACCAATTTTTCCATGTCATTTTAGGTTATTGGCTCAAAAATGAGGTAGATCGAAGATGTAAGTGGGCCACACCACAGGAAGCGTGGTGCTAATGACTACTACTGTTGAAACCTTCCTAAGGCCCAACGTGATGTTTATTTGCCATCCAACCCGTTCATAAGGTCATAGAGACCTAGATGAGGGGAAAACACAAATATCAGCACAAAACTTCTGTAGCACCTATGAAGTTTTCAACGGTAAGAGTTTAATCCCCATTTCGTGGTCCACTTAAGCGTTGGATCTGCCTCGTTTTTTAGCCTGCTTCCTAAAATTACATGAAAAAAAATGCATAGACGGTGTGGATAAAATCCATACATCACGGTGGCCCTAAGAGCCACACCCAGGTCATCGGCCAAGGTACAATGTTGCCAGATAGGGCCACACAATAGACAGATAACATTTATTGTACATGCTGCAGTGTCATGTTCGGCTATCGTAGGCCATCAAGAGGTGGACCACAAGATTCACGCTATCTGAAGTAGGCGTGCACGTATCATTGAAAGATAAGAAGCGATCGTTACCTTACTTCCGAGAAACCATATGACTTAGGGACATCAGCATGGCTATCTTTATCATATTGGAATAAATGAGAATCATTGAAAATGGCGGTGAACTAACGCAGGCTCTTGTTCTAGAATTATCGATTTAGGCCCCTTTTGTATAAAGAAAAATAATAATAATTTACAATTCAGTCAAGTCATTGTGGAGGAATTTCTCCAATTGGGATTTTATCATTTTAATTTCCAATGAAAATGAAACCACGATTCGAATGGTAATAGAGGGGTGTGGCAGGTGTGATGCACGTGGAGCACGGAAAAGAGAGGGAGCAACCCCAGGAGAGAGAGAGAGAGAGAGCTACGTGGAGGTGCGTATACTGGTGGAGAGAGAAGAAGAGAAGGGTAGTTAGACGCAGGTGTGAATAAGAGAGAAGAAGAGAAGGGTCCAATTGTTCCCACTATGTGTATCAGTTGAGTGTACTGTTGTTGCCTGATTTTTTCGTGGATGTATGCCCACTAATAGACCTGTAAAGAATGAGGAAGATGTAGACAATGAGGGTGTTGGTAACCCCTGTGGTTCCTTTAATGCCTAAGTTAAATTGGTAGATTTAGATCAAAGGCTAGAGTTTGAATTTTGAGCCTACCTTCCTTCGTTTAGGGTGGTTGTATTTATATGGTCATTGGGCGATTTTGAAACCGTCGTGTCTTAATGGGGTACGTTGAAGAATCCCTGTTTAGATGGGAAACTACTCCCTAAAATGTCGTTGAGCCCACCTCGATCAACGTAATCTCCGACTAAGATCAAGTCGAGCCCTCCTTTTCCGGATTTCGGCCATAATCCCCTCTGGGTTACTCATACCACCTTGGCGGTGGTCAGTTGGGTCAGCTGGGAATGCGGAGGAGCTCAGATCTCGAGCTCCTTTCCTTATAGGTTGTTTTCCTGTGTTGTAGATACTCATGGTAAAATAAACCTTCCCCCACTGAGTTCTGTCCTCAGACAGCTCAGCTCCGAGGCTCATCTTTGCATTGGAGAAACTACTCGTTCTATCTCTGAGCCATGTGCTCTGATAGTTTCGCTTGGAGACTCGTCGATGGTCCATCTGTCTGAACATTTGATTATCTCAATTCGGAGGCACTTATCTCATAGTTAGGTGGTCGTTCTTCCTATGAGAGGGACTAGTTTGATTTTTCCCATAACATGAATACTTCAATCTCCAGCCATTTTAGACTAACAACCTAACTTAAGCAGTGTAAACGTGACTATTAACATACTCATTACGGTGGCTGCCATAGAACTTCTTTCAAATGGGCTCCCTAATAAGGTGGGGCTACACATAAAAAGGAAGCAAAAAATGAGGCAGTTTTAAGGCCGGGTGGATTGCACTGTGGCACGTGTCCTTAAAAACCTTTTGGAGGTCATGGAAGTTTTGGATGAAGTTGATATTTTTGTTTTCGTTTCATCCATGTCTATGTGATCTTACGTCCAATTAAACATCATGGTGGGCCCAAGGAAGGTTTCAACGGTGGGTTTCATTATCACTGACGCTTCATGTGGTGTGGTTCACTTGAGTCTTGGATTTGCCTCATTTTTGGGCTTGTACCCTAAAATGATATGGAAAAATGGATGAACGACCCATACATCATGATAGCCCCTATCCATTCTTAGCTAGGACAGACGAGCTAAAAGTTTAACATTTTACCTCGGTTGCTAAAGAACTAAGGCTAAAAGTTCACTATTTCTCCTTGATTGTTAAGGAACATAGGCTAAAAGTTTACCTTTTCACTTCAGTTGTTAAGGAATCGAGGCTAAAAGTCTACTATTTAATTTGCTTCAATTAGTAAGGATCTGATGCAAAAAGTTTATTTTTTGCCTCGGTTACTAATGAACCATGGCTAAAAGTTTACCTTTTCATCTCGGTTGCTGAGGAACCGAGGCCAGAAGGAATCGAGACTAAAAGTCAATTTTCACCCCAGTTGCAAAGGAATTAAGGCTAAAAGTTTGCACCTTCGGCTAAGTTATTAAGGAACTAAGGCCAAAAGTCCACTTTTTCACATTGGTTACTAAAAAACTAAGGCCTTAGTTGTTTAGGAACTATAGTGAAAAGTTAGTTATTAACCTAGGCCAAAAGTGAGCCTTTAGCTTCAGTTTTTCTGATGAACTCAAGTTAAAAGATAGCTTTTAGCCAAATTTGCTAAGGAATTTAGGCTAGAAAGTCTGTTTTTTAGCCACTTTGACCTAAACCACTGTTTGTTTCTTCTGATGTGGTCCACTCAAGATTTGGATCTATTTCATTTTTGGGCTCATGCCTTAAAATTATCTCATAAATTAACGGACAGAATGGATGAAAGATATACACCATCGTGGGACCCACAAGGCCTATAAATTAACGACTCTTCAATCCGTGACGTAGAAATGGACTAGTTTGCACCTCTCCTCTCCTCTCCTCCTATTTTATACCCTGCCCTACTCTCATCTCCTTCTCCTCTGCATCGCAGCAGATCCCTTCCTCTACACAGACTATCATCAGTCCTCCCAAAGATTGTTATCCTAACATCAACACTAGCGTACGCACCTCCGTACAACATCCGATCAGTGCATAAGGTGGGCCTTACCATTCAGATGACTCGACACAAGAATCAAGTCTATTTACTCATCAGTTAGGCCACCCTACAAAAAACAATAGATTTTTCAACATAACATGTCTGGTGAGTGGACCGTACTAATGTTTTCGCTTGGTCATTGGCATGATCGAACCCTCCGTATGCATGGCTCAGATGTACTACATGTGGGGCTGCCAAACTGCCATCTTCTTTTCGTTTCTAACAGAACCCGTTGTATGTGTTAATCTACGAGAAGTTTGGTATGTTAGGCGAACCGCAAAAGCACACAAAGATGAATCTAGGATAGCAATCTAATAGCACCAAGCAAGCACAAAGAGAACACAACAATTTAACGCGGAAAAACGCTTTCGGAAAAAAACCACGGCACAAAGCGACAGATGATCACTATGAAAGCAGAATTACAAAGTACAGAACTTACCCGATTCAAATAACCTCGAATCTCACCCTTACTATACCCTTTGAAACCCTTGGAAGATTTGGAAACCCTAGAACACTTCAATACACTCCTAATTCCGATTGCACTACAATATATAGCCTTTGGAGGAAGCACAATCGAAATAGGAAACAAAATCTCATAAATACGCAACTCTGCGTAAATCTGCACAAAGCAGTTCGATGGCATCGAACACACTTCGATGTCATCAAAACTTATCCTTCAATGAAATCGAAGCCGAGTCCATGGCATTGAAATAACATCCAAACTATCTAGCAACATAACATGAAATTTCAATTTTCTCTGATTGCATCGAGCTATGTTCGATAGCATCGAACAGATCTTTGATGACATCGAACAACTATCAATGGCATCGAAAAGACACCCAGTTAGTCCAGTGACCAACTGGAGAAATTCGACAAATCTTGATGAGATCGAGCACTGTTCGATGTCATCGAAGGTGACATCGAATAGACTGTTGATGGCATCGACAAACCTAGTAGCAAACTCGATTTAAGACATCTATTACAATAATCTTCACCATGTCTTCAATCATCAAACGTGTAACTTCTTGCCCTCTTCTCTTATCTCTGCCTTATATCATAGCTCCATCAACGCTTCTCGTGCACACTCTGTCTTCCTTTTACGCCATCGTCAAGCCTAAAGAAGTTACACAGAACTTGAACTTCTCTTCAGGAACCACCTTGGTGAACATGTCTGCCCTGATTCACGCTTGTGTGAATCTTCTCTAGAGTCACGCCTTTTTCTTTAAACACCTGTCGGATAAAGTGGTGATAAATATCAATGTGTTTAGTACGTGAGTGATAAACAGAATTTTTAGCCAAATTGATAGCGTTCTCACTATCACAATTAACCAGCACGACCTCCTGCTGAAGCCTTAACTGATTTATCATGCCTCTCAACCAAACACCTTCCTTAAACGCTTATGTCATTGTCATATACTCTTCTTCGATTGTGGAAAGAGTCACCACAAAATGAAGCTTTGACATCTAACTAATTGCTCCACCCGCTAGTACAAACAAGTAACCTGAAGTCGACTTTCTGAAATCCACACTGCCTACGTAGTCTGAAACCATATACCCAACCAACTTTACTCATGTTTTCTCAAAAGTTAAGATGTAGTCTTTTGTACCTCGACTGTATCAAAGTAGTCATTTCACCGCTTCCTAATGTTGTTTGTTGGGGTTTGACATGTTCTACTCACAATACCGAATACCTGTGAAATATCCGGTCTCGTGCAGACCATGGCATACATTAAATTACCAACATCATTCGAATAAGGCACATGAGACATATCTTTCTTTGTCTCATTAGATTTAGGACATTGTTCTGTGGAAAGCTTGAAGTGAGCTGCATGGGGAACGCTCACCGGCATTGCGTGGTCCATCTCATACTTGGTCAACACTTTTTCAAGGCATTCTGCCTGAGATAAACAAAGCATGCTCCTCTTCCTATCTCTATGAATATATATGCCAAGAACCCTCTTTGCAGCCCCCAGATCTTTCATCTCAAATGTCTTTAATAATTGAGTCTTCCATATATCGATTTCAGATATATCATGACTGGCAATCAACATATCATCAACATACAATAATAGGATGATGAATTTGCAATCTAGATACAGTGATCATATTCACTCTTGGTAAATTTCTTACTCAACATGAAAGAATCAAATTTTTTATACCACTGTCTAGGCTACTGTTTCAAGCGGTACAACAACCTCGTTAACCTGCAAACCTTGCTCTCTGCCCCTTTAACTTCATAGCGCTCTAGTTGCTTCATGTAGACCTGCTCTTCCGAATCTCTATGCAGGAATGCAGTCTTGACATCCATTTGTTCTAGCTCAAGATCGTATTGGGCAATTAGTGCTGAGACGAATCTGATAGACACCTGCTTAACTATCGGCGTAAGTATCTTTACGAAGTCGATTCCTTCTATTTGAGCATAACCTTTCACTACTAGCCTCACTTTGTATCTATCCTGTTTCCTTTTAAACAACCACTTATATCCAATCACTTTTTGGCCCACTGAAAGCTCCACCAACTCCCATGTGTTGTTTTTGTATAAAGAGTCCATCTTATCGTCCATTACCACCTTTCATTTTTTACATCAGGCTCATCAAGGGACTCCTGAATAGTAGACGAGTCCCCCTCATTTGTAATGAGGGCATATGAGATATTAGAGTCGCCCATGATTCTTTACGGTAACCTGTGATCTCGCTATGGGTTTGTTCTCACAGGTGGCTACTCCACCTACTCATGTATCTCTATCATCGCATCTGTCTCAGCCTTCATGCCCTGCTCACTTAAGTGGCCTAGACGAGTATGCCACATATGAGCAGAAGTGGAACCCGCTATAGCCACTACAACTCCACCTGTTAAAGTCCTCCTGATCAACTTGTAAAGATTTTCGAGCCTCTACGCTTTCATGATTACATGTACCCCCTTAGATACTTTAAGGGCACCATTAAATCCGATGAACTTGATCTTATTGCCTCAAGTACACTGAGAGAAATCGGACTCTTCTTATGTCGGGAATGTGCCTCACCTCGGTCAAGGTATGCTTTGTCCCATCAAACATCTTGATGCGCACAGTACCAACAACCACAACATTATAGGCAATGTCATTGCCCATAAACACATGTCCCCTATTGCACTCTCTATGGCTAGCAAACCAACTCTGATGAGGAGTCAAGTGATAAGATGCCCCTGTGTCAAGAATGTCACGCCCCAAACCTGGAAATCGGATTCACAGGAATCCCATCGCCGAACCCGGTGCCGACAGCCTTCGTAGTACCCCATTCTCAGCTCCCTATGTCCATACGCCAGGTTCTGATCTTGGGATCCTACAAAGAGGATTTTCCAATGTATATTTGTCTTATAAGAAGCATAACCACAAGTATACCTAAATCATAAAGGCAACATCATCATTACATATCCACTAATATAAACATTTGAATACAATGCTGAAAGAGAAATACATATGTAAAAATTACAGAAGTTAGCTACATACTCCAAGCTCCACGCTGCTGCAACCTAACATCACCTGCACGCATCTATCGTGCATAAGCTTATAGAAAGCTTAGAGGGTGGTGTAAGTGTGTGCACAAGGTAAGTGTCAACTATTCAATGCAATGTTGTAATCATACAATGTCGAATTAGGCGCAAGATCATGAATCCTACGTTATCAGAGTAAGTGAAAATACTGATAAGTCCATGAGTCAAACAATATCAGAATAGGCAATACAGATCAATTATACAAATTAGGAGTCATAAAGATTCAAATATCAGATGCCGTATCTAAACCATATAAATGCAAAAACACAGGTAACCCAAAATGCCATATGCCGCGGATATAATGTAATATGCGGTGCGAATGGAATGGCCATGCTGGAGTGTGAAGTCGGGATGATATTACGTAGTATCGCAGGCTATGGGGTCCATCACAAGGGACTTCTATCCAAACCAGTCCCATACCTAAATTTGGATAGTCAGACTTAATGTGGTAAATTTCTTATCTCAGGTTAGTCGCATGCCCCAACCGAAATCCTGGCCATTGCGAAGGTACATGTAACAAATAGTTGCGCACCACCAGCCCGAGTGGATAGTGAATGAATGAGTATGCAACTCCTGCTCAATAAGTCCACATATCAGTACTGTTCATCTCTAGGATCATCACCGGGGTTTAGTACACTCCAAATGGCACTGCCCCTCTCCCAGCGGGACAGTCCAAGTGAGCGTAAGAAACCTCACTATCCGCCTGACCAATAGTCTGCCAATACCTATCTGGCACGTCGATAGCTAACCCATTCACGAGCTGGTCAAACTTAGCCTAGCTATGTCCCCTACCCTCAGGCGGATAAGGCCATACCCTCTCCCAACCGACCATGACACAGTGGGAGACGTGGCCTCCTGATATTCGCTACTCGGGCACTCATGTATCCACTCGATCTCGACGTTGGGGCGTCCTCTGGTACCAAGAGGGTTTAGAGATTTTCACCCAGGGCTATCTATGGTAGCTCGATGCTAAAATAAATTTTCAGTGTCCCGTCTGGCCATCCACGATATGCCGGTGGAGACTACGGCCCTAATGTCGCTAGGGCACACAATGCAAGATGTGTGAGTCATACAATCCAGTCATGCATCCATCCTGTGCATACCATGCACTCATGTGAGATACCCTCTGCCTATCAGGGAGCCTCATAACAATCTGTTCAATGACATATGCAATGGTCAACCACATCTCATAACAAACATGCATATGATGCGTATGGGCATGCATCATGATGTTATGCAGTCGCATACTCATAATCAGTATTAATAACCAGCATCGAAAATCGACCTCGATAATGTGGACATTTAACCAACATTGTCCACATGGCATGGCCCTCATAAAGTCTAACATACAGTGGACCCATGACCCCACACAAGGGCCAAATATACAACACCATGGGCCTCACTCAAAAGTTTAATATACATCACAATGGGCCTTTCACATGGGCCTAACATACATCACAATGGGCTCTATTGCCTGGCCCTCAAATACATCACAATGGGCCTCATCACCTAGGCCTCATATACATAACATTAGGCTTCAAACACGGGCCGAATGCACATCACAATGGGCCTCAAATACAAGTCGCATATCCATCATAATGGGCCTCAACAATCGGAATTGGAATCGGCCTCAATCATCGGCCTCGACAATCAAAATTGGAATCGGCCTCAACCCTCAGCGTTAACAATCGGAATCGGCCTCAATACTCAGCCTTGACAATTAGAATCGATCTCGACAAATCAGAATCGGCCTCGACAATCGGAATCGGCTTATACAATCGACCCCGACAAATCGGAATCAGCCTATATGATCGGCCTCGACAAATCAGAATTGGCCTATACAATCGGCCTCGACAAATTGGAATCAGCCTACACAATCGGCCTCGACAAATCGGAATCAGCCTCAACAAATCAGAATCGGCCTATACAATCAGCCTTGACAAATCGGAATCAGCCTACACGATCGGCCTCGATAAATTGGAATCGGCCTATACAATTGGCCTCGACAAATCGAAATCGACCTATACGATCGGCCTCGACAAATCAGAATCGGCCTATACAATCGGCCTCGACAAATTGGAATCGGCCTATACGATTGGCCTCGACAAATCAGAATCGACCTATACAATCGGCCTCGATAATCGGAAGCGGCCTATACAATCGGCCTCGACAAATTAGAATCAGTATATACAATCGGCCTCGACAAATCGGCATCGGCCTATACGATCGGCCTCAATAAATCAGAATCGGCATATGCAATCGGCCTCGACAAATTAGAGCCAACCTATATAATCAGTCTCGACAAATCGGAATCGGCCTTGATGATCAGCGAGCAAGGCCTAAGGGAAGGTTACAATGTGGACATCTAACCATCATTGCCCATCAATATGGACATTCAACCATCATTGCATCCATGCAGTGGCCTATATAAAACTAAACATATAGTGGACCCATAGCCTCACATAAGGACTTGATACACATCACTATGGGCCGCATCACATAGACCTCGAATACATCGGATGGGCCACGTCCCATGGGCCCCAAATACATTACAATAGGCCACAACCCATGGGCTTCAAACACACAATAGGTGGGCCCTACACATGGGCCTAATACAATTAAGTGGGCCTCATACCTGGGCCTCCAATATACCTCAATGGGTCTCAACCCATGGGCCCCAAATACATCACAACGGGCCTCAACCCATTGGCCCCAAATACATCATGTTGGGCCTCGACCCATGGGCCCCAAATACATCATATTGGGCCTTGCTCATGGGCCTCAAATACACAATAAGTGGGCCCTACACATGGGCCTAATATATATCACAGGTGGGCCCTACACATGAGTCTCATATGCATCAAATGGGCTATGTATCTGAGCCTCGAACACATCAAATGGGCCTCGCGTCATGGGCCCAATATATATCACAATGGGCCGCACTAATGGGCCTTATATATATCAAAGTGGGCCTCAACAATGGGCTACAAACACATCAAGATGGGCCTAATCACATGGGCCTCATATACATCAAATTGGGCCTCAACAATGGGTCACAAATATATCAAAATAAGCCTAATCACATGGGCCTCATATATATCGAAGTGGGCCTTATACACATCAAGTGGGCCCCAAATGCAACAAATGGGTCGTATTAACGGGTCAAATCAAATGGGTTGATTCAAATGGGCTGAATCAAATGAGCTTTATATATATATCAAGGTGGCCATGAATAGCTAGCAAGTGAGCTGGCACAATAGGTGGGCCCTGCGTACACGACAGGTGGGCCTTATGAATCACGAAATGGGCCCCATGAGCTGGGTATACAATGTATACATTACGGTGGTCTCATGGATGGACTGTGTATATAACACGTACATCACTATGGTCCCCATCGTCCATATGGACGGCGGGAATAAAATACATAAATCATGGTGGGTTTCCACCATCCAGATAGCTGGACGGTGTGGATATAAAACATGTACATCACGACAGGGTCCACCTATACAACAGGTACATCAAGGTGGGTCTCATTGATCTGAACAGATGGACGGCTTGAAGAAATATATGCATTTTGGGGACCCTCAAGATGGACATTATGAAATGAAGCACATGCATCAAGGTGGGGTCCACGTCCCCTTACTGGACTAACGGAGTGGATATAAAACACTTACATCAAGGTGGATCCCACCAAACTTGCTAACGTCAACACATCAGCTGAAAGGCTAGTGTGGGACCCGCAAAACTTACTGTCGACAATACAACAGCTATATAGCTATGAGCAGCCCACCAAAAAGTTTAAATATATATATTATATTATTATTATTATTTTTGTTGTGAGTACATCTCACTGTCTGCTCACACTCACAACGCCCACGTCCAGTGTCCCTAGACGCTGGACGGACGACGTGAATATGTCATCAAGGTGGGTCCCACATAGACGTGGCCCACTTAATCTGGATCACTCTAAAATTTGTGTTTTCCCAACATCCATAAGGTAGGGCCCACATAGCTTAGACGGCCATGGGGTCCATTTGATGGACGGTTGGACATCACATAACTCATTGGGTGAGCCACAAAGTAAAGGAAGGAGAGAGAGAGAGAGAGAGAGAGAGAGAGAGAGAGAGAGAGAAAGAAGCACCCACAGTTAGATCTTCCCTTCCTTCTTCCGCCAACGCGATCTAGAGCTCCAAAGGATGAACTTCAATGGTTGAGATTGTTTTTGGAGGGTGGGGATGGGAGATAGGAAGTGGGCCACACAAAGCCTCTCATGGAGTTAGGAAATGCCTTGGACATTAGCTTCTCTTGGGAGTTGCTTGAGTGAAGAGAGAATGAGAGAGAGAGATGATGGGAGAGGAGTGATGGGAGAGAGGGATGGTGGAGTGACATCAGTGGTAAGGTGCTTTTTGACTTTTTTGGGTTGCTTTTGTACTTGGGCATGGGGAGAGTAATGGGTTGAGTGATGGGTGTACTTTTGACAAGTGAAGTGATTGATGTGATGGATTTGATAGATTCTCTTAGGATTTGCAATGCAGGGTATTTTCCTCGAACTGAACGCTGGCCCACATCTCCTGGCCCGGGTGTCGCCTCAGTGCGTGAGACGCGGCGTCGGAACCGCAATGATGGCGCGGTCGCAATGATACAAGTTTCGAATCGAGCCGACTTTGATGTGCATGACTCGGCTTAAAGTCACAAGCAATCTTCGGATACAGGTCGAGGGTCACCGAAATTCGACCGGGAGGACCACGGAAGCCTATGGAATGGTACAGTGTAGGATACGGGCCTTACAAAGAATCTACTCGTCTCTACAATCATCGTATAAGTATATAATCATATACACAAATAAGACATCAGCTTCACATCCACTCGTACATTCATCAAACATGGTAGTGTTGGCCTTGCTGGAAGAAGCCTCAGAGTCTTCTCTTTTCAATTTAGGATTTGTCCAATCCTTCTTCATGTGTCCAGTCATCCCACATTTTCATCACTTTAACTTGCCTTTGCCCTTGCCCTTGGCTTTAGATCTAGACCTTGAAGTTCCTGTATCTCGCTCAGTATTCCTACATCTCCCTATGCTACTGTTTATCTTTCTCATAGCCTTCTCCTAAAGGGATGAGATTATGGTGTCCACACTCAGGAACTTATTACCAATGCATAATGAGTCCCTTAATGAATCATACAATGCCGGAAGAGAATTTAGCAAAATACTTGCATGATCTTCATCTTTAAGCACTCCCTCCATGTCTAGCAACTTACAAATCAACTTATTAAAATTATTGATGTAGGCTTCCACATCTCCACCTTCTCCCATTCGGAAGTTGAACAACTGCAACTTTAAATATAGGCAATTTTCAAGGGACTTTTTACCATAAACGTCCTTTAACATCACCTACATATCTACTGTTGTTTTCTCCCTCATAACATTGTAAAGAATCTCATCTGTTAGACACAATCGGATAGAGGATTTGGCCTTCTTATTAAAGGTCTTCTAATCATCATCACTCATAGATGGCGTCGCTCCTCAAGAGCGTCATCTTCGCCTTGCTTAGTTAATAGGCTAATCATCTTAACCTTCCATAACTCAAAATTATTTTTTCCTGAGTACTTCTCAATATCATACTTAGTATTTTCCATTGATACTAATCGTTCAAATTCAATTCCACGCCCCAACGTTAGCTCTAATTCCACTTGTTGGGGGGACCTCGAAAGCACACGGAGATAAATTTAAGATAGTAATCCAATAGCACCAAGAAAGCACAAAGAGGACACAATGATTTAACATGGAAAAACCCTTTCTGGAAAAAACCACAGCATGAAGCGACAGATGATCACTATGAAAGTAGAATTACAAAGTATAGAGCTTACCCGATTCAAACAACCTTGAATCTCACCCTTGTTACACCCTTTGAAACCCTTGGACGATTTTGAAATCCTAGAATACTTTAATACACTCCCAATTCCGATTGCACTCTAATATATAGTCTTTGAAGGTAGCACAATTGAAATAGAAACTAAAATCCTATAAATACACAACTCTGCGTAAATCTGTGCAGAACAGTTCAATGGTATTAAACACACTTTGATGTCATCGAAACTTATCCATCGATGGCATTAAACTAACACCCAAACTATCCAACAACATAACATGAAATTCCATTTTTTTCTCCGATTACATTGAGCCATGTTCGATGGCATCGAACAACTATCGATGACATCGAAAAGATGCCCAGTTAGTCCTGCGACCAACTGGAGAAATCCAAAAATTCTTGATGGGATCGTGTTGAGGGTCAAATATTGCATATTATCCCCTATTTATTTCTTAGTTTTACAAGCACAATATGGCTTAATGGTATATTTTACACGCGTTTGTGTTGCAAGGTGAATTTAAGAGCTTGGATTGAAAAGGATGCTAAAAGCATAGATTTAATGCTCAAGAATTGCTAATGTAAAGAATGGACTTACGGAGACCAAGATTAACTCCAAGATCCAAGAAAACTAAGTAGAGAAGGAAGGAAGTCGAAAGAACAAGCACAGAAATCACAAAGAGTATGTCATCGAGAACCGTATGATAACATCGAAGACTCATTCGATGACATTGAATATATGAGGAAAAATAAAGTGGGCCCGCTGGACATATTAGATGTTTTTCTCGATCAATCGATGACATGTTCGATGATTCGAAGGAAGGTGATCGATGACATCGAAGGCTGCTCAATGACATCGAATTTATTGAAGAAATTGAAGCAACTCACTGGACTATTTTGGACACATTTTCAATGACTCGAAGACCTATTCGATGAATCAAAGCTTCTCTCGATGACATCGAAGGACGGTTTGATGACATAAAGACTTAAGCAGTGCGAAAGAAGAAAAGACGCAACTTTCAGATTCAAACCCCTTCGATGTCATCGAAGGGCGTTCAATGACATCGAAAGCGTTACGCAGTCTGCGTAAATTAGATCCAATTTTATGATTTTGTGGAACTTTGCTTATAAATAGGGGTTTCCTAAGTCTTTTTAGGATATCTAGGGTTTGGAGAAGTAGAGCAAAAGGGTGGAACTGCTTCTCAAGAGTTCTTCTTCCCTTCTCCTTAGTTTTTAATGCTTTCTTCTAGGTTTTTTAATCCAATCATGTATATGGTTGGCTAGATCCCTTAGCTAGGGTTAAGGGGTGAACCTTGCATGGTTTGGATGTTTTTCTTGTTTGATTCTTGTTATTGTTGAACTCCTTTGATTCTAGTTTGATATTTAAGGAATACTTTTAGTGTTTAATGGTTTGTTGTAACTAAAATTACAATGGATCTACAATAGCTTAGAGTATCTTCTTTTTCTATTTGGAGTTTGTGAAAATAGGAAATCCTGTTGTTCTCCATCGTCCCTTGGGCATGGCTGAGTGATAGAATCCCTTCTATTCTTCACAATTTTCCTTTGTTGGTTGTTGGATTGCTATATCCTTTTTTCTACCCTAGTCTCCTAGGCATGGTTAGGTGATGGAATCACTTCCAATCTTCACAACTTCCATCCGTTGAGAATTAGGTCAATGTAAGTTCATATCTGATCTTATTGAATATCTTCCAATTGGATAGGATAGGACTCCAATTCCAATTGAGTGCCTTGAATCAAATAAGAAAACATCCTAATAGCTACAAGTGGATTCTTGGAAACCCTAGTTCTCATCTTTAAATTCTTAAGTTTCTAAATTCATCATCTCACCATTACTCCTTATTTTCCTGATTTAGGTTAGATCTTCTCCTCGTTTTAATCCTAATTCCTTTCAGAATAGACACATAAGATTAGTCCCTATAGATTCGACCTCGGTCTCACCAAGATTATTACTACATCGTGACCCTACACTAAGGTTGTGAACAAGTTTTGGGCGCCATTGCCGGGCATTTAACGGCTGTGTTTTTCTGAGATTGATTAGTTTTGGAAGTAAGTTAAGATTAGGATTTATTTACTTTCTATTTTTAGGATTATGATTTTTCTGAATTATTTTAGAAATTAACTTTTTATCTTTTTAGAAACTTTCTATTTTCTATTTTTAGAAACTTTCTAATCCTCTTCTGTCTCTTTGAATATCTATGCTAAGAATGCCAATTTACAGCCCCCAGATCTTTCATCTCGAATGTCCCTAATAACTAAGTCTTCAGTATATCGATATTAGACATATCATAATTGACGATCAAATATATCATCAACATACAATACTAGGATGATGAATTGTACATCTTGAATTTTTACTATTTTGGATTTGTCAAAAATCCTTTAAAAAAATTTATATACTAGCCCATGTCGTCACCTACTGACCCTTGATGCTCGAAGTGAGCCTACACGCAGCTAGTACCGATAAAGAACCGTACAAATAAGATTGATCAACCATAGAAAATCAACAAATTCAAACAATCACTTAAACATCAAGTTTAGCCCTATGATTTGTTCACATATGGCCCAAATTTAGCCAACCTATTACTGACTAATCGAGACAACCATAACCAAATAAAGACAAACCTAAAGCCAAGACGGTTATAGGTCGGATCTTGATTAATAAATCAAATCAATCCAGTTACTCATTTAGCTAAAAAAAACCAACAGTTTAGGTTTATTAAAACTGAATCGACGTTTTTGCTCATTATAAATAGGTCATACTATGAACGTAGTTAATCTAAACCCTAATAATTGTGCATAAGAAATCTTGATACCTAATTCATTCCAAAAATGCCCTAATTTTTTAAACAAGTTTTAGACCGCTCGTTAGTAAGCCACTATTTCCAAGACTATACAATAATGTCCGTCTTGCCGGGCTTGACGTTCATCGCGAGTGGAGAATTAAGATAGTACCCAGAATTACGCAACTTAGGCCAGAGGCCGAGTGCTTGAAATGCGCAAATACCATAGGCTGAGGCTCGAAACTTAAGTGAAATAGACTTTTTGCTCTTTCACAAAGTTATGGATTTTCGACTGTTAAATCGCAATCAAAGTCAAGATATGAGTTAATGATATTTCCCTACTCATATTTGTATAGCTGCGGGCCCGATCGACTATCGGTGACCGTTGAGCAGACTTCTGATCCTATCCGTCAATTAATGCATCCAAATGGCAAGCCGATTGTATCTATGCATAGATCATCACTAGGGCCAACTATTCTATGGTGAGTGTCGACCCCTACACCCTGTAATAGCCCCCAAAGGGTAAAAACACACTCCCCTAGGGCTAGTATAGTGAAAACCCAACCCTCAAGGCCATTTACACCAAATCTGGTGCTATAAATAAGTCATTTGAGGGCCTCCTTTGTTCCTATACGAATTTCACACCTTGTGAGAGAAAGAGAGAAAGGAAGGGAAAGAGAAAGAGAGAAAGGAAGAGAGTGAGGTCCATGGTGCTTGCTTGAACCGGAATTCATTCGACAAAACCCAAGCCATTATCGTTTTTCTCCGTCGAATTCACCCCTACGCATGATCGAAGGTAAGAAATACTTCCCACCACCTATTTAAACTATCTCATGTTAGATTCTATGAATCTTACCTACGTTTTCTTTGATTTGATTAGGAATTAATATTTTTCCTAAAAACCCCAACCCTATAGGTGATAAGTCGGACGAATCATTGCAAAGGTACGGACTATTAATTTTAGGTTACCTATTATCGACCCCTGAGGGCCCAAATAAAGATCATGTGCCATGATCTATGCTTAATACTTGCTGTGCTGTTTTATTTGAAATGATTTGTAAATGTTCTATTTTATGAAATTTATTGTAGTCCATGCGTTCGATGAAATGCCTAAGTGAAGTTAAGACGCTAAATGCTACACATGTGTTAATTGTTAGGATTATATAAATGTGTAGCTCCACTAATGCTCATGTATTTGATGAAATGCATGTGTGAACTCAAAAGTAATAACATGCAAATGTAATGTGGAGATTACTGAGTCGCAGAGACGTATGATTTCTTCCCACCTCGGGAACGTCGACTAACCGCTTGAATTAAGAAACGGGTCAGTCTAAGCCGGCAGCATTTGGCTTATCTGCTCGACCTGGGTTGAACTTGGAAGACTGAAAGTAGCTGGACTACAGGGCACACTTGTGCCAATGTCGGTTGAGCCGAAGTGCCCCAGGTCAACCAAACTAGCTCGAAAGTCAACAAATTGTTTGAAGACATTGGATTGAGTAACCTTAAAAGGAACTTAGAGTACTCACGTTACTACTGGATAAGTCCACTTAGAATCACAACCAGGAAAGAATCCGCGAGACTCATGAGCCGGGCATGATGTTATGGGACACCATGTCTGAGTTGTCGGCCTACGATGAGGCGATGAGCCTCCCCGTAGTGACCATTGAGTAACCAAGCTGTGAATCAATATTCCTAACCATAATAATATTGCGACCGTCTCGTGAGTGCATATGAGTGACGACTCTTATGTAGATCGCGAACACCCTCTGCTCGTCGATGAGCTATCAAACACTGTGCATCCGGACCATGTCATCCGAGTCCATAATGATCGGTCAGGCCGGTTGGTCGGGCCAGTGGTAGTTTCTTATCGATGGGGGAATTAACAAGCCGTCTAACCCTGTGCGTCCGGACTATGTCATCCGGGTCCATAGTGATCAGTCAGGCCAGTGTTCGCTCCTTGTCGATGGAGAAATTATCGCACGGGTCATGAACCCGATACCGAATTTTTAGAAGCAGGTGAGGAGTGTTTCCGCCACTCCGAGCCCGCAAACCAATTGAGACCAAGATAAGATGAGGGCACTTTAGTTTCCCTAACAGGGTGAATAGAATTGACGAGATGCTTGACTACTGAATTAAATTTCTTGCATTGCATTAGTTAAGAAAATGTTCATGTCACGACTTCATATTCCTTAGATTGATCAAGATGCATTTGAAATTTGTTGTTTCCTTTGATATCCTTACCTGTGCTGATTGGATTGATAACATGCGTAACTCATTGTTAATGGTACCACTAAGTTAGCTACTCATTCCCATGTGAGACGGTGTTTTAAAACAACAACAAGGCATATCATTAATGCAGGTACTAGTGAGACCTTAGACAGGTAGGCTTATATCGAGTTCTGCCACCGCCATAATGTTTTGAAGAATTGGGCATAAACTGAAAGTTTTACCCTTTAACCGTCTTGGGTACGTTGTATATTGTTGCTTGTATAATCTCATTGTGGGTGATCACCACTATGAAAATTGTATCTTTGACTGTTAGCCTTATTATTTTGAATCTTTCGTTATCTCTACCGCGCTTTAAATCCGCTAAATTAACTTGCGTTACTCTGATGATCTTTTATGTGAATCCGAATAAAGACCTATGCGCATTTTATTAAGTTAACACCTAAGAACTCAGGATCAGAGTCTATGTACTCGGGTGCTGATTTTCTGGGTGTTACAATTTGCTATCACTCAATGTCTTATAATAAACACAGTGATCATATTCGCTTCTAGTAAATTTCTGACTCAATATGAAAGAATCAAATTTTTTATACCACTGCCTAGGCTACTATTTCAAGCCATACAACGACTTCATAGACCTGCAAACCTTGTTCTCTGTCCATTCAACTTCGTAGCCCTCTGGTTGCTTCATGTAGACCTGTTTTTCCAACTCTCCATGCAGGAATGTAGTTTTAACATCCATCTGTTCCAGCTCGAGATCGTATTGGACAACCAGTGCCAACACGAATCTGATAGATACCTGCATAACTATCGACGTAAATATCTATGTGAAGTCAATTCCTTCACTTTGAGCATAACACTTTGCTACTAGCCTCGCTTTGTATCTATCTTATTTCCTTTTAAACAACCACTTGTATCCGATCACTTTTTGGCCCACTAGAAGCTTCAACAGCTCCCATGTGTTGTTTTTGTGCAACGAGTCCATCTCATCGTCCATTGCTGCATTTCGCATTTTTACATCAACCTCATCAAGGGCCTCTTGAATAGTAAATAAGTCTCCCTCATCTGTACTTAAGGCATATGTGATATTAGAGTCATCCATGTATTTTTCTGGTAACCTGTGATCTCGTGGTGGGTTTCTTCTCATACGTGGCTACTCCACCTACTCATGTATCTCTATCAGTGCATCTGTCTCAGCCTTTATGCCCTACTCACTCAAGTGGCCCAGACGAGCATGCCACATATGAGCAGAAGTAGAACCCACTACAATCATTATAGCTCCACCTGTTGAAGTGCTGCCTCTACGCTTTCATGATTACAAGTGCCCCCTTAGTACTTTAAGGGCACCATTAAATCCAGTGAACTTGCATCCTATTGCCTCAAGTGCACTGAGAAAAATCAGACTCTTCTTCATGTCGAGAACGTGCCTCACCTTGGTCAGGGTACGCTCTATCTCGTCAAACATTTTGATGTGCATAGTACCAACAACCACAACGTTACAGATAATGTCATTGCCCATAAACACATGTCCACCATCGCACTCTATGTAGCGGATGAACCAACTCTGATGAGGAGTCATGTGATAAGATGCCCATGTGTCAAGAATCCACTCGTCTCTACAATCATTGTATAAGTGTCCAATCATAGACACAAACAAGACATCACCTTCACATCCACTCGTACATTCATCGGATGTGGCAGCGTATGCCTCCCTAAAAGAAGCCTCAGAGTCTTCTCTCTTTGATTTAGGATTTGTGCAATCCTTCTTCATGTGTCCAACCATCCCACATTTCTATCACTTTAATTTGCTTTTGCCCTTGCCCTTAGATCTAGAGCTTAAAGTTCTTGTATCTTGCTCAGTATTCCTACCTCTCGTGAGTAGTGCATCAGAAGAGGTCCCTATGCTACCATTTATCTTTCTCATAGCCTTCCCCTAAAGGGATGACAATATAATGTCTACACTCAGGAACTTATTACCGGTGCACAATGAGTCCCTTAATGAGAGAATTCAACAAAATACATGCTTGATCTTCATCTTTAACCACTTCCTCCATGTCTAGCAACTTGCAAATCAACTTATTAAAATTACTAATGTGGGCTTCCACATCTCCACCTTCTGCCATTTAGAAGTTGAACAACTGCAACTTTAAGTGTAGGCGATTTTGAAGGGACTTTTGGCATAAACATCCTCTAACTTTGCCCACATATTCGCTGTTGTTTTCTCCCTGATAACATTGTAAAGAACCTCATCCGTTAGACACAATTTGATAGAAGATTTGGCCTTTTTGTTAAGGGTTTTCTAATCTTCGTCACTCATAAACGGTTGTCATTCCTCAAGAGCCCCATCTTCGCCTTGCTTAGTTAATAGGCTAATCATCTTAACCTTTCATAACTCAAAATTATTTTTGCCTGAGTACTTCTCAATATCATGCTTAATGTTTCTCATTAATACTAATCACTCAGATTCAATTTCGTGCCCCAATGTTCACTCTGATACCACTTGTTGGGGGGATCGCAGAAGCACACAGAGATGAATCTAAGATAGCAATCCAATAACACTAAGAAAGCACAAAGATAACACAACGATTTAACATGGAAAAACCCTTTCAGAAAAAAACCACGACACAAATCGATAGATGATCACTATGAAAGTAGAATTACAAAGTATAGAGCTTACCCAATTCGAACAACCTCGAATTTCACCCTTACTACACCCTTTGGAACCCTTGAACGATTTGGAAACCCTAGAACACTTTAATACACTCAATTCTGATTGCACTCTAATATATAGTCTTTGGAGGTAGCATAGTTGAAATAGGAAAGAAAATCCTTTAAATACATAACTCTGCGTAAATATGCGCAGAACAATTCAATGGCATCAAACACACTTCAATGTCATCGAAACTTATCCTTTGATGGCATCGAACTAACACCCAAACTATCCAGCAATATAACATGAAATTCCATTTTTTCTCCAATTGCATTGAGCCATGTTCGATGGCATCGAACAACTATTGATGGCATCGAAAAGATGCCTAGTTAGTCCAGTGACCAACTGGAGAAATCCGAAAGATCTCGATGGGATCGAGCACTGTTTGATGCGATCAAAGGTGACATCGAACAGATTGTCGATGGTATCGACAAACCTAGTAATAGACTCAATTTAAGACATTTATTACAACATGGTATCACCAAACAGCTCTATACGTAGCCACATGTGCTATCTTGGTACATTTATAGCATAGCAGAGCCATGTATTAGGTGTTACCTACTATGGAGATGCTTAGGCCAAAAAAATAAAAATGATCAACTAGTAGGTAGGCCAGACTTTTGGCGCATGGAGGGACGTGATGAGGTCGATCATAGTCTTTTTCGGGGATAACTACTCCGAATGCATAGAGCTCTTGGACTCCCTAAGAGCTTTATTGAATCCATGAGAGATAAAAGTATGAATAATTCTTAATAAATTGAATTAAGTTAATTGATGATTTAAAAAAAATTTAACTTTTTAAATAAGGAATTCAAACTTAAAACATAGTTTTAGACTTAGATTCCAACTTGAACACCCTAAAAAAAACTTACCATTTATAGACAACCTCTTTTCCTACTAAACTTCATGGTTTTCTACCAAAATTAGTAAGTATCCAATTTGGCCCAAACACGTTATTCTCCCAACTTTTCGAAGCCCTTTTCATATTGGGCACGACTTCTACAACTCGAAGGATCAAAAGTTATATTCAAATTAAAACTTACTATTTATAGTAAAACAAAACTAAATGGGGCTTTGACAGTCAATCTGATGAAATCTTGCAAATCCAACATGGGCAACCTGGCATAGCCGGGTTGGTTGTCCTACGTATATTCTCCTACCCCAAAATCATATATAATATGTACAAAAACACATCCTAGTTTATGAGATATGACTGATTTATGATTCCAATCTATGGTTCAGATTGTTTCTGCCTCTGATCGGGCCTTCTCTGGTCCATCTTTGCCATGAAACTATATGCGACCGGCTCTACATCAAGTCTATAGATAGGGTCTATGGGCACCATGGTTTGGACTCGCCTTCAGGCTCCCTTTTTCTACCTATTTGTACATTATAAAGCTTTGAAAAAAGACACTTCTCCACTCCTGTACGTTAAGCTACTGCTTTATTCTTTTCCACATTATTGAATTGAATTGTTGTAATTCAGTTCAAACAGCATCAGAGCACACATAGTTTCTGAAAATTTCATTTGCTGAAGCTTTAAATTATATCCATGAGCAAGAGGTGCAAGAAAACCCATCTAACCTTGTGTTGCCACATTTCAATTAATGTTTATGCCTGAATCAGTGTTTGGTACCTATCAAAAACTTGATGGTGATTGGATTTGGTTTTATTTTTATTTATTTTTCTCTTTAATTTCTGAAATATTCATTTTCCAATAAATTTTCCATGTGAAATTAGAGCTAGTATAAGGAGATAGCAACATGCTCCCATCTAATACTCAAAACTTGGCATGTCATCTTATGCCTGGATGAGCATTTTGTCATAACGAATTTTATAAAATCTATCACATTTTTTTAAGGTCATAAGAGAGTTATTTGACCATCTTACTTGCCGGGATGTTCAGTTGCCCTTATGTACTTTCACCTTCGATTTTAATTTTAATTTGGTTGTATATAGTCCTAAATCAATAGTTAAAAGAACTCGGATTCACTTAGATCTTTGTTTGATTTGAGTTTGGTCATTTTTAGTTATTGAGACATAACTTATCTCAACATTAACAGATTTGCTAAGTCCACACCCACCTAGATGCAGCCAGTGTATGGGACATCCAAGCCATGCATCAAGAACTAAATGTTATGCATTGTAAACAATGGTTTAAGTACAAGCTAAAGAAGTGAATAGAAAATTCATGGCACAAGTTGGGAGAACAAGGTTGAAAATCTGTGAGAGCTTGCAGGCGATGGTAAGGCGAGCATCGCCACCATGCCGATGGGTTCTCCTCATGATTGGTATTGAGAGGTATTCTCAGCCAATGTCATAAATGTGACACTGGACCTTGGTTTTTCAAGTGTGTTGTAATAACTTGATGTAGTAGGGTGCATCGGTAGTTTGTTTTGAAAACTTTAAATAGACGATTAATTTTTTTATTGGTATTGTGTTTTTTTTTAATTGATTAAATTAATGAATGAATTATTATACAGGTTAAATAAAACATGCACAACTTTATTTAAACAAATATTTAAAAATAATTAAACATTTTTAGCCACCGTTTGTACACGAGGCTAAAACATATTGTTAGCCTCGGTTGATATGAATCGAAGGCAAAGATAGATTTAGTCTTTATTGGTATCAAAAGAGTCTAAATCTATATTAATTAACCTCATTTTTACTTCAATTATCCAAACTAAAGCTGCAACTCCGGCTATTAAAGGCTTTAACCTCGGTGAAGTAAATATCGCTAAAGGCTTTAACCTCGATTTAATATCAATTGTTGACAACAAAGGTCAAAATTTATATTTAGTTTTGGTTGGAGGCAACTGAGGCTAAAATTTGGATTTAGTCTCGGTTGTTTCTTTTAGCTTTAGTTGAAGAATTGAGGCTATAGAATCCCTTTTAGCTTCAGTTTCTAAAATTGAGGTTAAAGCCTTTAACCATCAGCTTTTAGCCTTGGTTTGGATAACTAAGCTAAAATTGAGGGTAAATAGTCTTTAAGTTCAATTTTTAACATTTTAACCACGGTTTGGATCGAGGCTAAATGTTTTTTTTCTTGTGGTGAGAACTCGTGATGCAAGATCCACAAGATCTCACACAAACACCATTATCTTAGTGAATCTGGACCCACCATTATAAATCTTAAAGTATTTATAACATATGCCATGATTCTCACATCAAAATTATGAATGAATACGGCCCATCTCATATAAATGATTATAATCATTCAAATATATGGAACCTGCTATCATGACCTATCAACATCACATCCACACAATCCAAAATCATTAAATGAAATGATAATATCTTTGAAATAAAATGGATAAGCGAGAGGGAAAGAATATAATAGGTTTTAAAAGTCTGAAATGTTGTTATGAACAAGGTTGATAGTTGAAAAAATCACAAATTTTCGATAAAAATTAAAACTAAGTGCTTAACTTTTTATATTTATTAAATGGTTTGAATTTTGAAAATCATTGAAAATTATTATTTTAATTTAGTGATAAGTGTTGTAATTAAGTTTTATTAAACAGTATAAAATAAAATTTAAGCTGTTGTTGGCTTTTTGCTGTGACTAATTGTGGGGGTTAGCATGTCCAAAAGCTAATTGAATGCTATATATTAGAGATTGAAATTTGGCAGCCTTTCCTTGATCTTCACGAGATTTAATTATTGCAATCCAATTCAATTGAGAGTCCAAACGGGTTCCAAAGTAATTCTTGAAAAGTGATAACGTAGAACATCGTCGAAATTGGTCCACCAACTAAGCGACCTACACCGTCCAAATCAACGGACAGTTGATCGTCTGACTCGATGTGTGGTGTGGCCCACTTAATAAGTGGATTTCTGTGAACATCCAATTGCGTCATGAGGGTCTTTACTCTTGGTAGACTTTCAGAGTCTCAACACCAGGTCAAGGGTTCGAATACCCATGGGTGGTGAAATTCCACTCCAAATCGCTATTGGGTTTGGAGTGATGTCACCGAGCTGTAGACCCCACCATGATGCTTGTATTATATCCATACTGATGCTTGTATTATATCCATACTCTCCATTCATATGTAGAGATCTTTTTATGGCATTAGAAAAAGATTGATATAGAAGTAAAGCTCAAGTGGACCCACTTAGAAAACCATGAGAGCAGTCACACCCATAGTTGAAACATTTCTAGGGCTTACCATAACGTATTTTTGAGATCCAACCTATTCATAAGTTAAAGGATAAAGGTAGATGAAGTGAAAATAGAAATATCAGCTTGATCCCACCCCTAAGAAGTTTTGAATAGGTGGATGTCACTATCCCCACTATTTTCTATGGTAGGGTTCACTTGAACTTTATATCCATCTCGTTCTTTTTCTCATGCCATAAAACGATCTCTCCAAATGGATGGACGGCATGGATACAACACATGCATCATGGTGGGTCAGATGTCACTTCAGTTGCGCTTTGGCTACTGACCTTGTCAGTATCTAATCTGCGTCCGCTGATAGCATGGGACAAAAAGACGCGCTGGACCGCATGACTTCGCATCTAGATGGTCTCTTGATGGGACCCACCGTTAGATTGACGCTTCCTAATAGGCAATAGACGTCCCGTAATCCCCACGCATCATTGTTTGATCGAAACCGTTCATTTGATGGGATTCCCTCGGGACTGGTATCCATTGTCCACTGTGGGGACCATCAGATCAACAGCGTTGAACGACTAGAGTGGGTCATAATTCTACGGTGAGGACAGATCTCATTGACCATCGAACAGCTCTACACCGTAGGATCGTGTGGCGTTTACTTGGTCGCCGTAGAAATCGGTCTTCGTTGATTTCGATGACCGTCAAGCACGCTATTTAGCACAAATGAACGGCGCTGGTGCATTGGATTGCTGCCCACCCGTGATGTATCTGTTTATCGACGCCGCCGTCCCTTCTCTCCGATAATTTTAAAATATGCGCACAAAAATGAGATAGATCCAACGCTCAAGTGGACCACACCAAAGATAGACTCTTGCATTTAATGTAACCAAGATTATTATTTGGTGTGGTCTACTTGAGCGTTGGATCTGCCTTATTTTTGTT
The DNA here is from genome assembly GCF_029962835.1 of Magnolia sinica. Lineage (NCBI taxonomy): Eukaryota > Viridiplantae > Streptophyta > Magnoliopsida > Magnoliales > Magnoliaceae > Magnolia > Magnolia sinica. The sequence goes on along the minus strand of NC_080583.1, from coordinate 21,348,744 downwards.
CACATACCTTAAAATTATCTGAGAGAAGGGATGGACGGCATGGATAAACAGATACATCATGGTGAGCCCGCCAACAGAACTGCCCGTTCGTGGCTCGAGCCCGACGGTTGCTGGACGCAATCCGCGTCCCGGTCAATGAACGAATGAGATTTTGACATGTAAGTGCGACCCAAAATAATGGTCGCGCAAGTAAACTTTCATAGGTCTCACGGCTCACACGTGGCAACGTGCCAGACTTGTGTGAGATCTAGTCTACTCATCAGGTGGGACCCAAAGCGGAAATTCCCTGTGATCAAAATCAGGCTAGTCTGCCCATATGTAAAAAAAATGGACAGTCAGGCCAGGGATAACCAACGATCCACTTTCACGAGGGGAACGCTCTTGATGGACGTCTCGGATCTGGCACTCATGTAAATGGGGCAAAATCTTTCGGGCTAAAAGATTTACCGTACATTCGGGCTTTGAGTGATCCGAACCGTTGATACGGTGGGACTCTCTCATGCTTCATGATTCCCCATATTAGAAAACACTACATACAAAATATTTTGAGGTTTGTTCAAGCTACAGACAGGTAGCGTCCGGATCTTGGCCACGTTAATCGCACATGCCAATATGGCACGTGTGTGTAAGATCTTAGCTTTACATCTGGTGGGCCACATTGTCTAGATTATCTGCCCAAAAATAATGCCGGTTCACTCCTCAGATAGGCCAGAGTGTAGGAAACAAGCGAATGGCTACGTGATATTCTTTTCTAGCCGTCCAATTGCATGAGGAAAAAGGTAAAATAGATAATTGCCGTGAGTTCGTGTTGTGGGGTCCACCCTGATGTGATCATGCCATCAAAGCCGTCCACTAAGGCCTAGGTCTTGAAATCCAACCTCAACCATGAGTGGGGTGGGAGACGCAGAAGAAGAGGTCCACACCATAGTAACTTCTAGATGGAATGTGGGGTCCACCACATTGTTTATATTGCATCAACCCGGTCATCATGTGAATATACAGGCTTTAGGCGTGATAGCATGTTTCTCCTGCGGTGTGTCCCACCTGAATGGTGGATCTGGATTATTCTTGAGACAAGAAAATCAGGAGGCCCACTGGATGCAGGGTTTATATTTCAAGTACATGTCACGGGTGGGCCCCACACACCTCGAACGCATAGTATACATATCATTAGGCTAGCTTGGAGCACACTCCAATGGCCCATGTTCAACCTACTGCCCGGAAGCGGATTGGCTGGTGTACCATACACCAGCTATATAGCTTATTATTTACGTCAGCAAGTTCTGTGGGTCCCATTTTGAGATATGTGCTATATCCAAACCATCCATCCATTTGGCAAGCTCATATTAAGGCTTGATCTGAAAAATAAGACAAATCTAAAGATCAATTGGACGACACTGAAAAAAGCAGCAGGAGATTGAATGTCTACCATTGAAACCCTTACAGGGGTTGCTGAAGTTTTCGTATCAATTTGAAATTTGTTTTTACTCTTCATGTATTTTTGACCTTATTAACAAATTGCATGGAAAATAAACGTTATGGTGGGCCCTATAAATTTTTTAAGGGTGAAAATCATTATCCTCACTGCTGTTTTTGGTGTGGTTCATTTGAACTTTGGATATGATTCATTTTTTGTCTAATGCTCTTAAATGATCTTGAAAAATGGATGAACGATGTGGATATATCAAAAACATCATTGTAAGGACCACATAACTTTGATCTCCTTTCAACCGTGCGTACAAGCTCGAGGAGCATGACACGTATCTACACCAGCTATATAGCTGATGTGGTACTCCGCTTCTCATCATAGAGGCCAGTGTACCACACAAGTTATATAGCCGGTGTATTTACATCAGCAAATTCTGTGGGCCACATCCTGAGGTATATGTTATATCCAAACCTTCCATCCATTTTACGAGCTAGTTTTACAGCTTGATACTAAAAATAAGGCAGATATAAAGATTAAGTGGACCACACTGCAAAAAGCAGTGGGGGATTGAACATCTACCATTGAAATCCTTTTGGGGTCACAAAAGTTTCAGATCAAAATGAAATTTGTTTTTTCTCTTCATCCATGTATTTGTGACCTTATTAACAGATTGGATGGAAAATAAACATTATGGTGGGCCTTACAAATTTTTTAACGGTGAAAATCATTATCACCGCTGCTATTTTTGGTGCGGTCCATTTGAGCTTTGGATATGATTATTACTTTGCTAATACTCTAAAATGATTTCAAAAAATGGATGAACGGTGTGGATATAATAAATACATAATTGTGGGGCCACGTAACTTTGATCACCTTTGAACCGTTCGTACAACTCGAACTCGAGGAGCGTCGGCGCTCGTCTTCACACGACACGTATCTACACCAGCTATATAGCTTATGTGTGGTACACCAGCCAATCCGCTTCCTCTACGAGTGGCCAGATTCTAGAAGCACGACACATTTCAGCCGTTAGAAAATCAAAAACATCGGCGGCATCACGCGCAAATCGCCGTGTAATGACCACCGTATTTATTTTATAAAAGTCAAGTGTCAGGAGCTCCATGAATTCCCTTGTACACCTCACCTTGATAAGGATTGCCAGAGGCCAGAAGCATTCACGATTCTTTCATGTAGGGATCTGATCAGGTGGGCCCCACTTGTCGCCCCATCATGTCATATTTCTGTCCAAGTGGGATACGTGGACAAGATCTGGACCATTCATGCGGTGTGTTCAGTAGTGGATAGGTTGTTGATAAATAATTGTCCTGATTGAATGATCCTAACCATCTGATCGGGCCTTATGAACGGACTCTGTTCTGTTTATCTGATTGGAGCGATTTTCGGACTGTGGAGAATCAGTTAAGCTGGGCCACGTTCATATTACCATGAATGTGACGAATAATATGGAGGTCCACGTTCGCCGCATGCAAGATGGACGGTGTGGATGCATCATACCTTTCGTCCCCCTCGGCGCACTGGATCAGCTCCTTTAATCGTATCATTTCTCCAGATAATGAATAGAGAAAACAGCTTTTTATGTGTTTAAGATAGATGGTGATAACGATCATGATGTTAGGTGACTTAATCTTTCTATAATTATTTGATACTCTGGCTGCATATGAGGCTTGATACACAGGCACTCAGAAAATTGTACAGGAAGCATACATTAGCTCAAATTAAACCTAAACAATTGCCACAAATTTAGATTGATCAGATAATCCTAACCTCTGATTCGTGGATGCTTGTTTGTTGAAATACAAAGGTTGGATGTTTTCATTTTTAACCGTCGGATGGGATGGTCGGCTAGTCAAATAATTGTACATTTTGGTTCATGGTCTTGGACAGCTTAATTTGAATTGTTTCTATTCCATACATGCAAAAGTAATTTATAAGTGCCTGCGTATCATTCATTACACTTCGCCAGAGTAGCAGAGTTTTTCTCTATTCCTTTTTTAAACTACCATAGACACATTTATTTAGTGGACCCCATTTCTTCAATAGTCCAAGATCATTTATGATGCCTGCTTGGATCGGGAAAAGATATTCAATTGATGGGCCCCATTCATCAATAACCTACGATCATTTATGATGCCAACTTTGATCGGCAACACGTATCTAATTGGTGGGCCCCATTCTTAAATCATCAGAGATCGTATATGATGCCTACTTTGATCCGTGCAGATGCTTGGTGGGTCCCACATTCTTTAATCAGTGAACCCTCTTAGAGCATGCTATTGTTTTGGTCAGACGGTGATGCGTAACTAGATCATGGACAATCAACGACCAAGATGCCGCCGGATTAGGATTTTTGTGGCCGGCCTATTTTCAAGGGATTGATGTGCATGTACGCTAGACGGCTTGACTCTGATTTGAAACGGGGGCTGTTTGTTTCACCAACCTGGTTGGTACTGGTCTGTGTTGGAAAATCTCTGTGGGCTCTACCATACTATATATGTTTTATCCATACTGTCCATTCATTTTTCCAGATCATTTTAGGGCATTACTGAAAAAATGAGGTACATCAATATCTCAGGTCGACCACACCACGGGAAAGAGTGGTGATTGAACACTCACCATTAAGAACTTCTCACGGCCTCTAAAGCTTTGGATCAAGCTGATATTTTTGTTTTCCCTTTATTTATGTCTGTATGACCTAATCAACATGTTGGATGGCAAATAAACATTACAGTGGATCCTAGATAGTTTTTAATGGTGGGCGTCAATCACTACGGTTTTTTGTGGTGCGACCCACCTGAGATTTTGAAGGCTCATTTTTGGACTCATGTCCTAAAATGCACTGGGAAAATGGATGAACGGAGTGATAAAACATTTACATCATGGTGGGGCACACATCACCAATCAGTACTATCATGGTCAGATCCCTCTAGATTATAACTATTCGGTCGCCCTAGACCCTGCTACTTTGCGCATGTGGTTAGGCCAGCTTCTGGGCCGAATCTCATAATTCGTGCATGAGCCTAGCCCACAGGTTCTTGGTCCAAATTAGGATGGGCTTTTGTCGGGCTGGACCACTCCAATTAGGAGCCATATCTCAATTTGCTAAGATTGAGTTCTCTAGTCCTCCAAACATCCATGTGGAATGTTGCACTCTCAGTTTTTTAGATGATTCTTATCGTGGCCGTTGCTTCATTATGTTTGGTACGGAATGGGCCATAGACTAAAAAATATACGGACCAGATGATCTGATCTAGAGGCACACAAATGGACACGTTTCCAGTTGTCTGATCAGTGGTTTTGGATCAGTTGATCTGAACCTCGTTGATGTATGCCACGTGTAAAATAAGCATAGGGTTATTGAATTAGCTCCTTTAATCATAGCTCGACGCGGATTTCCTGTGAAAGCCTTTAACAGGAAGTTCTTGCGCAAGGATGCTGGGTGGGGCCCACAGAGATGTTGTTGAGAAATCCAGCCCGTTCATCATCTTTGAGAGCTCATTTTAGGATATTATACCAAAAATTATCTGTATCCAAAACTTAAATGAGTCACACGAGAGTAAAAAGTGGAGATTCAGTCTGAATCGTTGAAACATTCTTGGGGCCATAAAATTTTTGTGTCAGGCAATTTTTTTGGTATTTTTACTTCATCCCAGTGGTAATAACCTTATAAACGGTTTGGATGGCATATAAATTTCAAGGTGGAAACCAGGAAGGTTTCAACGGTGGGAATTTCTTTCCCCAATTTCCCCCCTCGTGTGACCCACTTGAGTTTTGGATCCACCTAATCTTTTTTGTCAAATTTCCTAAAATGAGCTCTCAAAATAGACGGACGGATGGATTTCTCACAAACATCTCTGTGGGCCCCACCCAGCATCCCTGCGCAGTAACTTCCTACAAAAGGCTTTCGCAGGAAATCCGCGTCCCCAAACATCGGCAGATACATTTGCTTTTAATGTGATTAAGAGAAAGAGGAAGATGATGATGAAGATAATAGAAGGTAGCATGAATCCTTTTACTAGCTATAATCAACACATCTAAATAGGTGGGGCCCAGTTCTTCAATCACCTTAGATCATTTTATGATTTCTGATTTTACGGGCACAGATAATCGATCGGTGGCCTCTGTTCTTTAATCAGTGGACCCCATTGATAGTACCCCGTTCGATCATGACTAAGAATGTCACACTGTCATTTCCACAATCGACGGCTGCCAAGGGATGGGCAGTATAGAGAACCAACGGCCAGGATGGTCACATGGGACTGTAAACCAATGACTTGGGCAGGGAATGGTCTCGCTAAATACATGAATTAGTCTTGGATCCGTAGCTTGATGGTGGACCCGGTTTCTGCGGGTCCCACCCAAGTCACATAGGCTGCAACTGGGTTAAACTTAGGGATGCCAATAGGCTTGGCTCGTACCAGGCCTACCTAGGCCTGACCCAGCCCAGGGCTGGGACAGGCAAAATGAAAAAAAAAAGAGAGAGAGAAAAAGAAAAGAAAAGAAAAGAAAAGAAAAAACAGAGCTCGAGCCAGCCCATAACATTTCTAGACGGCCAAGATTAGTCTGGCTAATAAACACAACCTATGCCCAGCCCAAATAATAAATAGTCTTAAAATCTGGCCCCAGCCAGTTCTTAAGAGGTCCGATCCCAAAAGCCGGCAGATGGACCAACCTTGCCCGTCGACAGCTCTGCCCAAGCTACCTAAGGCTTTCTAGGCCGAACTATGAAGCCATGTTGAAGCCCAGACCCATGTAGTAGACAGGTACGACGCTAGACTTTGTTTATTAACTTAGGTTGAGTGGACCGGCGCTCGGAAGACAGACACTTGTGCTCGGCAGAGCCTGGCCAACAAGTAAACTTTGCATTGCACACAAGGAGAATGGGCTTAAACTTAGGTCAGGCTAGATGGTATTCCTATGTAGTAGACAGGTATGACGCTAGACTTTGTTCATTAACACAGGTTGACTTGACCGGCGCTCGGAAGATAAGGACTTTTGCTCGGCCGAGCCTTGCCAACAAGTAAACTTAGCATTGCCTGTGAGGAGAACGGGCTTAAACTTAGGTCAGGCTAGATGGTCCAATTGCAGCCCTAGTCTCTTCTTTTGCTTAGCCAAGCATCAATATTCCTATGTTGCATTTGCCATGGACCAACACGTCCAGACAGTAGGAATTATAACAATTAGTGACCACAGTAGCTGCAACTTTAGCTACTTGTGATGATGCTGTTTTGATGGGGCAACCAATTTTGGTATGAAAAAAATAGTTTGAACTTTCATTAGTTTCTCAGGAAGATACTGTTGTCATTGATTCACACTTCTAGTGTCAACCTTGTAAGTTCTGGGGAATATTTTTTGGATATTTATAATGTTAATAATCTATCTAACAATGTCTATTACACACTAATTGAAAATAAAGGAATTTTATAGGAATTCGCAATTGATGCTGCCACTTTTAAGCTTGTTGGAGAGATTGATTGCTAGTGAAAGCAGTTAAAAGAGAATTTATCGACTATTGACTTATAGGCCCAGTTTTGTTTTTTTTTTTTGCCCCTCCATGTAGTCACCTATTTTATTTTTTTTTGGTTAGCTTATCAGTACACACTCCATTGTTAGCCACCCCCACTAGGGAATCGATACCATGACCTCAGCATTGAAACGAGGTATTTTCACTCAGTCTACCACTTGAGCTATGGATCAGGGTGTTATATGCCTAGTTAACTTCTCATAGAACAATATTAAGATTTGATTGATCCAATTGAATTGTAATTAATGACATGGTCAATTGTTGAATTGAATGGAATCAAATGAAAAGGGACTCATTTTATCATTTTATTTTTTTTTTCTGTTGATGCTTCCACTCCTCACCGTTGGTACGATAGGTTTATTAAAACTTGGTGAGGATAGAAGGGATCAAGGTTATTTTTTTAGGGTTAGATTGGTGGTGGGCGAATCCTATCCATAGCTAGATTCTTTCTTATTGCCTATGCCTCCACACCTCCCTCAAAGAAGGAGAACCCATAACTTTAGTCCTAACATAAGAGAAGGAGTTGGTACTCCATGACTATATCTTAAGCCTATATCCACCATAATTTTCTAAACCTATCCCATGCCATGTTCAACTTATCCAAACCATTGATTGCACTATGCATATCGTTGATGCCATGTTAACCCATCATTAGTTATTCATGACATTGATATTTATGTAATGAATAATGTATATCTAGTACATACTTTATGAGCTAAAAAATTTACCAAATATATTTAGTGGATCACCGGCAATACAAATGAACAATCCAATTTATTGAAATCACTGACATTGAATGATGACAGTCGTTACAACATTTATATGAGTAGAAGCAATCATGATCACATATATAAACACTCCCAACAACATGAATCCTAATAGTAGGGTGTGTAGTATGAAATTCTTATGTCAGTTGTACACTATATGCAGGCTTTTAAGTAGTCTTAACATCTCTAAAAAAAATGCCTTATGGCACAATAAAAGTCAAACTGTACTATTCATTTATCTTATATATGCACAACAAATAAAAACAATGAATAGAGGATATATTACCTTAAATCCTAAATTGTCAATTGAATCTTAATCAACTGAGATGCTTATTTAACTATAAGCCTGTGTATTCTCATCGATCCGAAACATCCTTATAGAGACAATGTTTTGTTTAGAAAATTTATAAGAAAATCACATACTTGATAATTTTGAATCCTATGTTTTTTATGACAAAGAACCTTAAACATGCACTCTTTATATAAATCCTTATCATTAATCAAAGGAATATTATACTTAATACCCAGCACCTGACTTCGTGGTAAGTTAATTTTTGTTTTAAATGGATGAAGTGACATGCACCTATAACATACGCACTTATGCATTGACTTTCATGTCATGAAAGTAATGCTTGAAAGAATTAAACTGATAAGGCACTTAGTAAAATCTAAACTATACATCCAATTAGTTTTAACCAACTGGTATGATTGTATGTCAACGTAATACCGTATCGCTTGCTTTATTACTCTTCCGTGGATGCACACGTGAATTTATCATATCTCCGAAGAATTAACCAAAGTACAAGCCCAACCTTTCACAACACTAGAAACTCACTCTCACTATTCCCTCATTAATCAATTGATTAAAGGGGATCTTACCCATTATTTATCATAACATCATGTTTTGCCTTTCAATATATTTGGTGGGCCTTCTCCACCTTTTATAAAAAAAAAAAAAAAAATGTTTTACCTTTCAATTAGTTTTCTAAATTATATTTATCATGGTTTTTTTGAATTTTATGTAGTTGTTTCCATGTTTCTTAAGAGTCATGCTTGTATGTATATATGTTTCATTTATTAAATGTCATAACAGAAACCACCGTCTCTATAAATGATGTTTACTTTTGTCCAAACTATAGTTATTTATATATCACATTTGAAAACCAAAACCCTTAATGATATTTACTTTCTTTTATTCGAGTCCATTATTTATATATCATCTTTCATATGCACAATACTGAAGCATCAAGGCTTGGTCTGATATTTGAAGTAAAAAATATATTTTTTATTTTTAAAAGAAATAAGTAATATAATAAAAAACATAAAACATATTTTTAATGAAATTCAAATGTAAACTAATTTCTATATTTAAAAAAATAAAACCTTGAACCTTAATTCTCCTCTTAGGTGTCGTTTGATAAACTAAAAAATAATTTTTAAGAATTAATTTTAGTGTTGAAAATTTAAAGTGTTGAATTTTAGAACTTAATTAATAAATACTAAAGAATCTCTTTGATAATTTTTTGAAAAAAAATTTGATAATTAAAAATTAAACACAATTCTCTTCTTCTTCTTCTTCTTTTTTTTACAAAAAAAAAAAAAAAAACAACTTATTTGGTAAACACAAATCATAAATGTTTAAAAATTGACAATTTGTCATATTTGTCCATATCGCCTTAAATTTTATCTTCTTTAGAATATGAGATGAAAGTTGGTATTATCATACTATCAAATTTGGCACACATATACCTAATATAATAAAATTTTAATACTTTCCTCTAACACATTCCAACAAGAGAATATCATATTATTTTAAGTTTTAACTCTCACTATTTTAAAAAGTTTAATGGTGAATCGTAGGCGAGGAGAGATTAAAGGTCAATTGAATTCGCGTACAGGATTGCTCCTATGATAACTTGAAATGGGGATGGGGGAGCCTAAATTGAGCATAGGAATAGACCAACTAGGTCAGATATTTAATGAATGACTCAAGTATCTAATAGGTGATCCCATACTAATCAAGATTGCTCAAATATGTGGGTCACGTTGTGAGCAAAAAACAATTGATTGGATCATCCTAATCCTACATATGGATTTCATCAAATGAGTTACTAAAGGAAATTGGTCTATAATGATACGATTAAGATCATATTATATGTAAATATACTTCATCAAAAATAAGGTCAATGTTTTAGATTGTTTGGATTGATGTACAAATATATATTGTGCTTAAATAAATGTTGTGAGGCAACCCATTTTGTGATCTTTGTTGGGTGGCCCATTTTAGAAATTTGGATGAACTTCGGCCACACAGTCTTATGGCTCATAAAGTGGCTACACCCATTTTGGACCTCAATATAAGCTAATTCTGAAACCCATTTCATAAACAAGTTGAGTTATTTTAATAAGTTCATTTGGGTCAACAGGTATATGACCCACAAATTTTAATACATAATTTGATTGGTTTTAGATAGGCAATGGCCCGCACATTCTAGCACTGCACTATCACATAAGCTATAATATTTTAAAAAATAAATAAATAAATAAAATTAAAAAATAATTGTTTTATGCTAGGATGGACAGGCCTATTTCCTTAGAGAGATTGAGCTCTTAGTCTTTGGCACATGTTCCGTTGTGACACATGTGTGCAAGGATTAGGCCACTCATCAATTAAGGCTCACATGAACAAAGTTTTTACTGAAAATTAGGCAAGATCCACTTATCGAGTGGAACAAAAAATCATGATTATGTTAAACATGTGCCTAAGTTCAAAACATTAATTTCTAAGGCCCTATGGAAGCCTAAGAACAATCCCATTTATGATGTTAATATGTGTAGCTAACGCAAAAATTGAATGGCCAAATGCTAAATGAATTGGGCCTGAGTATAACTTTTAGGCCCAGCACTATTTAGTCTTGTTACAGGCTAGCTCTGACTCCATATCCGACCCCTCAACCCACAAGGGGTGTAAGACCCCATCTATTCCGTACGACTTTCTATGCTTATGTATATGATGATCTATGCTCTTAACTAAACCTGACTAGTCGTTCATAGTACATATCCAACTGACCGGAACCCCAAGACCTCGAAACCTATCTCATATCGACCGTCCCGTCGCCGCGATCGTGGAGGTACCACCCGTGCGTCTGTACGATACTCCGTTAGTGAGATACGCCGTGAAGAATAATTAGTGTATCATGTGTGCATGGCGACATGTACTCCACTCTACACATGTGCACAACACATGTCATACACACATGCACATGCTACACGTGAGTGAGAGAATCTCTACCCATGTGTGTGATGTTACACACCCATACCTCTCATCTCTCATGTGCATGAAAAGTCAACTCTCCTCCATGCCATACCTCATACATGACATCATCACACCATGCTATCCCATACTCCTTTAATCCAACATTAATTACAAAGCATGAATTAATTACCATAATCCTAGCATAAGCTAAGATTAATCACATTAGCCTAACTTAACCATATTTTATCTATTTCTCTACATAAACCCCTCTACCCCTTAGCCTTTCACCATTTTTCTACAACTAGAGAGAGAGAGAGAGAGAGAGAGAGAGAGAGAGGATTGATCTTGGTGAGCCATCAATCCCATCCCTTCCATCCATCTCAACCATCCATTCCATCAATTTCATCCATTCCATCCATATAATTCATCAAGGTGAGTACACTCACTCCACTCTTGGTTTGTTCTCTTTCTTATTGTATTTGTATGATTTTTAGTGGTGACGATTTGATGATAATCATGTGATTAATGGTGTGGATATATAAGAGAGTACATATAAAAAGATGATCAAAAATGGTGAAGATATGATGATAATGATGTGTTTAATGATGTGGATTCTTGGGAAATATATATATATAAAAAGATTAATAATAAAAATAATTTATTAAAAACTTTACGTGGGACCCATTGATAGTGGGCCCCACCAGAATTTTGTAGGCCATCCAAACTACCCAAAGTGAGGCCATTGGGCTAGCCAAACACACACATGCACACACGTGCATACACACCATAGATTTTTTATTTTTTTTATTTTTTTATTTTTAAAAGGAGGCTGGACGCTGCTTGCTGCAGCGTCCAGACACCATGCCACCGTTTGAAAGAAAAAGAAGAAAGAGGTGTGGATCCACAACGGGCCTCACCTATGATGCATGTATTCAATCCACGCTGTCAATTTAATTTTCCAGCTCATTTTAGACGTTAAGCCAAAAACTGGAACCAATCCAGTTCTCTGGTAGGCCACACCATCAAAAATCATGTGAAGACATGCTAAAATATATAAAAGTACTTGCTGGGGCCCAATTGAAATTTTTATGTATCTGAAACTTGGACTGAACCCTCCACCACGTGGGACACACACAACAGATGGACTGGATCGTCCTGTTGTGGGCCCCATATATGAAAAAAAAAAAAACAAAACAGCACTGACGCTGTTGTTACCAGCATCTGACGCTGCAGCAAGCAGCGTCTCTGCTGACGCTGGAAGGAGGTGGGCCCCACCATGAGGCGTGTCGAACATCAGACCCATGCATTTGATAGGTCCCGTTTAAAAAAGGTTCACCTCCAAAATTCAGCCGTACACGGAACTCAGGTGGCCCACACCATCAAAAAAATAAAAATAAAAATAAAAATAAATTTATGAAGCTGAATAAATCAGCAAATTTCATGGGTTTAATCATGTGGTATATGTGTATCTAAACCATCCATCCATTTGGTGAGCTTGTCTTAAGGTTTGAGAAGAAAAATAAGATAGGTCTAACTATCAAGTGGGCCACACTACAAAAGCAACAAGGGTTAAACATCTACCATTGGAACCCTTTTTGGGTCAGAAGTTTTGGACCAATATGAAATTTGTATTTCCCCTTAATTCAGGTCTTTGTGACCTTATGAACAGATTGAATGGAAAATAAACATTATGGTGGGCCCTATGAATGGTTTAACGGTAAAATCATTATCCTCACCGCTAATTGAGGTGAGGTCCAGATAATCTTTGTTTATGATTCATTTTTGGATAATTTTCTAAAATGATCTCTAAAAGTAGATGAACGGTGTAGGTACAATAAATACATCACTTTAGGACCCATGTAACTTTGATCTCCTTGAACCATTCGTATAACTCGAAGCTCGAGCATGTAAAATTATGTGTTAGGTCCACCTGAAATTTGGATGTATCTGAAACTTGGTCTGACCCCTCAACCAAGTGGGACACACATAATGGATGGGCTGGATTTATGAACCACACCTCTGTGGGCCCAACAAATAATTATGAATATTTAAGGGAGGGTAACCCTCTCAACTTGTGTGTCGTATGGCCCACTTTGATGTAGGTGTTATGTCACTTAATCCACCATGGTTATGACATGATTTATATTCAAAATCCTCATCGTTTATCTATTTTATCAACCCCTTTGACAGTATGTTACCAAGACTCAGGCCCATCCAATGATTAGATAGCCGTGCATTATGAAATAATATAAATTGAACTCTCATCACTAAAAATTTATTATGGGTCATCCTGATGATGTATTAGATATTCAACCCATCTAGCCCATGTACCGGGTCCCCTTTAGGGCATTGTCCCAAAGATCAATCAATCCAACCTGAATTGGATCATACAATACAAGGCTGTGAGAATAAAGATTTAACTATTAAATCCAACCTAAGGCCACCATGGTGTACTATTTAACCCATGTGGACCATCCACTTCCTCATATCATTTTAGGATTTGGACTAGAATCAAAGCAGACCTAAGTCTTAAGTGGGTCACACACGACTTAACCTCATGGGAAAGCCCTATGAGCTCCACCACATAGAACTCATTGTAAATTCCATTGATGTGTGGGCCCAAGAATGTTAAGGCCCATTTTGAGTGAATGCCATGTGGGCCCATCAGTGGTAGCCTTGTTTTGGGCCAACCATTGGGCCTCTTCGACAAGAGTTTGTATTCTCCATGTATTGAACATATGACGAACTGGTATTGTAATTTTTGAAGTAATGATGATTAATCCCTTAAATGAGCTGATTGTGGACAGCCCTTGATCATTTGGCACTTTGGTTAGAGTACGACCCTAAGTAATAGGATTATGTGACTTGTGTTTAAACCCTTAAATATGTTTAATTATAACAAATATGTAGACTCTAGTGGTGTGAGGGTGTGATATACCTGTTTGGTCCATTAATCATGTAGGTATTTGATGTATATATAACTACCTAATCATAGGCAATGGTGGAGTATATGTAGTATATGTAGTCATCTAAAAGTATGAATGAGAAATACGTACAAGGCCACCTAACTATATGAAATCAAGTGGCATTGATGGCCATTCAACAACGTAGGTTTGTGCTTATCAATATAGATACCTCCACTTGAATCACATATAACTAAGTTGTACACTAAACCGAATGTGATGTAAGGTTATGTTACCCAAGCTAATACTATCAAGGTCCTGGATTCTATACGCTGTGATCTCTAAATCGTAAATGGTACGATGAAGTGTTGCTCTTGGCCCTTAACCATGCGACACCAAATATGAGTCATTAACTATGTGACGTGTGAAGTAGTTGTAGTATAAGACTTATCATAATTGGTGTAGCCATGTATTCGTGGCCTATGGGCAAGGCCTGTTAAGATATATTTTCAGCCCATTCGAGGCCCATGGGCGAGGCCCAATGTAATGTATTTGAGACTCATAGGTGTGGCTCATTGAGATGTATTTTAGGCCCGTGGGTTGTGGCTCATTGTGATGTATTTAAGGCACATTTGTAGGGCCCACCTATTGTGTATTTGAAGCCCATGGGTTGTGAAGCCTGATGTGGTGTATTCATGGCCCATGTGCCAAAGCCCTTTGCGATGTGTAAGGCCCATATGATACGGCCCAATGTGATGTATATGTGGCCCATGAGTGAGGCCCAATGCGATGAATGTGTGGCCCTTGTGTGAGACCCAAAGCGATGTATATGAGGACCAATGTGATGTGTGATTTCGCCATGACATATGTATTAATGTTTATGTAGGCCACTCCTTGGGAGCAATGTTGGTTAAATGTCCACATTGACAGGCAATGATGGTTGAATGTCCACATTGTGAAATTCCCTTGGGCCTTGTTAGGCCCATTCTCACCGATTCCGATTGTCGATGCCGATTATGAGTATGTGACAGCATAGCATTATGATACATGTCCATACGCATCATTTGCATGTTTATTATAAGAGGTGGTTGACCATTGCATATGGCATGACGATTATGAGACTCCCTGATAGGCGGAGATTGTCTCACATGAGTACACGGTATGCGCCGGATTACTGCATGAGTGGATTGTATGACTCATGCATCTTGCATTATGATTACTATACACCCTAGCGACATCAGGGCTGTAGCCTCCACAGACATATCGTGGATGGCCAAACGGGATACCGAAAATTTTGTTCTAGCATCGGGCTACCATAAATGGCCCTGGGTGAAAATCCTTAAACCCTCTTGGTACTAGAGGATGACTCTAATGTCGAGATCAAGTGGATATATGAGTGCACAAGGACTGAATACCAGGAGGTCGTGTCTCCCACTATGTCGTGGTCGGTTGGAAAGGGGTGTGGCCTTACTCGCCTGAGAGTAAGGGGCAATACTAGGCTGAGTTTGATCAGCTCGTGAATGGGTCTGCTATCGACGTGCCGGATAGGTATTGGTAAACTATTAGCCAGGCAGATAGTGAGGTTTCTTACGCTCACTTGGACTGTGCGGCTGGGAGAGCGGCAGTGCCATTTGGAGTGTACTAAACCCCGGTGATGATCCCAGAGAGGAACTATACTGATATGTGGATTTATTAAGAAAGAGTTGCATAATCATTCATTCATTCATTCACTATCCACTTGGGCTGGTGGTGGGCAACTATTTGTACGTGTACCTTCGCAATGGCCAGGATTTCGGTTGGGGCGCGCGACTAACCTGAGATCAGGAGTTTACCACATTGAGTCTGACTATCCAAATTTAGGTATGGGACTGGTTTGGATAGAAGTCCCTTGTGATGGACCTCATAGCCTGTGATACTACATACTATCATCCCGACTTTACACTCTAGCATGGTCATTCCATTCGCACCGCATATTGCATTACATCTGCGGCATATGGCATTTTGAGTTACCTGTGTTTCTGCATTTATATGGTTTAGATACGGCATCTGATATTTGACTCTTTATGACTCCTCATTTGTATAGTTGATCTGTATCGCGTATTCTGATATTGTTCCTCATTTGTATAGTTGATCTGTATCGCGTATTCTGATATTGTTCCTCATTTATATAGTTGATCTGTATTATGTATTCTAATATTGTTTGACTTATGAACTTATCAGTATTGCTAATATTGTATAATTATGGCATGACAATATGATGAAGATGATGTGACTACGGATGCGTGTAATACAGTTATGGCTGTGGTATAGGAGAAATGAAAATATGACTTGGTGATGCGGTAGCATTGACTTGGAGTATTACTATGATGCATATGTATTGCATTGGCATTTACATCATACTTTACGTACTACATGCCTTGCACATATATGATTTTTTTGTAACATATTTAACATGCTTGCATATAGGACATACTGCACACATGTGTGTACTCACTAGGCTTTTTGCCTAAGCTTCCTATTTTCCTTTTTTTTCAGGGCTGAGTAGCTTGGAAGACTTTGCCTTCTCGATGTATTGCATCTATTTTTTGATTTGGCAATATTGACGTTGTGTACCTTTTGGAAAGCATTGTACTTGTAACCATCAAGATTTCTATTGGAGAATGTCACTTGGTAATTTGATCATGGATCTTTATGCTTAGGTATTATTATATGTATATACAAAAAAAAAAAAAAATTCAGTCAAAAATCTTCTTTGTGGTGCGTCGAACTCGGGACTTGGTGTATAGAAGTCGAGTGTCAGATTTAGGGCATCACGGAAGTTGTCCGTCCCTAGGTTTGGGGCATGACAAGGGGTATGCCATATTGAAGTTTTATAATGAGGGTGATAGAAATCATAATTTTAAAACTCGCTCGAGTCAACTCAGCAAGGTAAGATTTGAAGTAAAGTTATTGAAAAATTTA
The DNA here is from genome assembly GCF_029962835.1 of Magnolia sinica. Taxonomy (NCBI): domain Eukaryota; kingdom Viridiplantae; phylum Streptophyta; class Magnoliopsida; order Magnoliales; family Magnoliaceae; genus Magnolia; species Magnolia sinica. The sequence goes on along the minus strand of NC_080583.1, from coordinate 21,331,886 downwards.
GCATGGATCTAACTTAATCCTAACTCAAGAAGATCCATTAAGCTGACTCGTTCATGCAATTAACTCAACATGCCTTGCAGTGACTTAAATCGAGTCACTTGATGAGTCACAATGAGATCATTAATAAAATACGAAGGAAGATAGAATTAAAGACAATCTATACTACAGAGAAAGACGAATTGAACCAGTACATCATTTAGCTATTTGGTGACAAATTTATTTTATATTATTTATACTAACTTTAATTATTTTAAATATCTATTGCTCTTTCTAATTTTTAAAATTTTAAGTATTAAATCTTCAGTTGAGATGGGTCATGTCTTCGAGTTGACCCAACCCAATTATTTCCAAGTTGATGCAACCTAGTTAAACATCAAGTCCAAAGAAGAAGTTTTCAGGTTGTTGAATCAGGATAGAGATACCTGATACCCAACTACCCAAAGACAATTCTATGTATGATAACACATTTATGATAAACTAAACAAATTAAATGACGTAGTCAGGTAGTTATAGGACACCAAACTTTAGTGGCAAAAAGATTGAGTAAGAGCTTATAAGGATGTTGAATAATAATTCTCAAAATAATGGAAACCTAAATGTTAATGAAATGAAAGTAAGGTTCAAAATGAAAAGTACATTGGGTTAAGGGTTCCTAAGATGTTACAACCATCATCATCTTCTTCTTTATTATCATCATTTAAACCTTTGAGGCTATAACCAATCACCTAAAATATCCCTCATACACTAGATAATTATTAATATCCTAGAAAAACTATAAATTATTGAATCAAAGATCATGTAATTTAGACAAGAACCTAAGTTAATCTACAATGACGATAGAATATAGCTGCCTAATGTTGCACATGAGTTCGTATTCACAAGCTCCATGTCAAGCTCTAGAATGGGCATCTAATGTCCAAATGTATGACCATAGTTCATATTATGATCTTTCACACAAAAATGTTGGATGAAGAGCGACATCAAATGAACCTCGAAAAACAGATAGGAGGTTGGTCATCAATTGTCCAGAAAGTGAGTTACAATCCAAAAATCACATCAACCAGTGAACTGTACCATCCCACTAGTGGACCTTTTAACTAGATATAGATCATCAATCAGTTTCATCTTAAACTATCTATCACATATATAAGATTGTTCGGTGGATGAGTTTTATAAGAAAGAAAGAGAACGTACCAGCCTTACCCCTCTTTTGAGAAGAGGAAGAGCATTTTCGCCATTTCAAATAGTTAATAGATATATTTTCTTCAGAAGTTTTCAAAAATTTTAAAACAAATCACTTACCGCATTCATCATTAAGAGATAAGTCAAGGGAGGGGAGCTGGAAAAAAAATATTTTTCAGTAATTTTTAAAATTAAGTACTTATTATGTGGATTTGCCAAATACCCCTGAATCAAGAAAAATCACTAAAAATACCAAATTTCGATGAGAAGTACTGAATATAAGTTTTATCAAACAAGTCGATTAGTGGCATCCCCAATGATAATCTATATCTTTGTGTCATTAGGTATTTAACTTCTTAGATGTCTTAACATTGAATTTAAAAAGTATTTCCTTAAATTGATGCGCCATGAACACTTATATATATCAATCAAACTTAATTGCTGTCAGATAAGAAACTTGACATTTACTTTTATTTTTTAAGTTAAACTTTATATCTATAATATCACTTCTTTTAATAACCCCTTTTATCGTTGACGTAATAGATTCAATTCTTCTAGCTTTTATCATTTGACTCTAACTCATTGCTTATTACCTTATACTTATCTTTATCTTCAGAACTTCTTTGTCTTTTATTAAAGTTATTTTTTTGAAAAGAGTATGCAATATGAGCACTCACAGGTTACTCTCATATAAGCCTTTCTTCATCTTGTACACTATGCAATAAGCCTATTCAAGATCCTTTTTATTATTATTATTATTATTATTGACATTAAATATAATGTAGTTGTGTAGAAGAGATAGAAACACATAATAGATATCAGATCATTTACTAAATTTAGCTAGAGTGCCCTTAACTTGGAGACAAGATTGTCTATCTTTATAATATGCTCCCTTATATTTTTATTACCATTATACTTTAAGGTCATGAGTTTTCTAAGGATTGTAATTGTCTTATCTTATCTGATCTGGTAGATCTTTTTCCTATTTTAAATAAAAAATTCTTCTCATTTTCTTTGTCGAGGATACTTCCACGAAAAGTCTTTAGAATGAAATATCTAATAATTTTTAGACTTTGTTTATTTACCTGCTCACACTTTTCAAGCATAGGTATCTCAGTGTTCAAGTTTGAATTAACAGGCTTAGGGGGTTGGTTCTTTGTTAAATGTACATTTAGATCCATACATCCAAATGCGATTTCTATAACTTCCTTTCATTCTAAGAAGTTAAACCAATAAGAATTGGAATACTGTTCAGTTGGGTATTTTGTTAGAAGTTGATTGTAGTACTATTCATTACTGTAATTGAAATGTGTAATACTCACATTATGAAGGAAAAATTCATCCTAAGTATGAACAAAATACCTTATCATGCTAATCCTTTATCTAATTGATGGGACGACCAATTAGATCATCCACAGTGATGAGTAGAAACATCAAACTTGGACTAAAACCTAGTGCATCATTGCAATACCATCTTTTCGGCCAAGATCGCAACACATGAGTCATTCTCATAATATGTAATTGGTTTAATGCCAACAAAGTCCAAACGACCTAACACTTTCATGGTAAGATATATTTTTTAATCTTATACCGTTAGCACTAGATCCCAACCCCATTTGGCTCCCACTAGATAGTAAACTCCTTGGGATTGTACATCATCCAATTGGAGATAAACATTATCTTATTGATTCTTAATGTATTGTATAAACACCATACAATTTGATTCTAAGAATCGATGAGCATCATCAGTGAGAGCCACTTTGGTAGAGCAAATAACTAATTATATCATTTAATCCCTAGAAACGAGGATCTTACTCAATCCAATGTTTCTAAGAATCTGTTTGGATCATGGACTGCCACAATAATGTGGTTTAAAACTCACATCATTATATCTTACCTTTAATTGAATATTATTATATGTCTAATCATGTTGATCCTTCGAAATCACAAGAAAACATGGATTGGTAGAGGTGTGTTGATGTGACATAGTTTTGTAGGCCCCACCATGATGTATGTGTTATATCCACACAGCCCATCCATCTTGTGTGATCATTTTATGGAATGATATTAAAAAAGGAGGTAAATCTAAAAAAGAAATGGACCACACTAAAACTAGTAGTGCGGATTGAACGCCTGCCATTGAAAACTTCTTGGGGTTCACAAAAGTCTTCAGTTTTAGGGACACACCCTAAAATGATGTTATAAAATGGATGGATGGTGTGGAAATAACACGTTAACGGAATTACATCCAAGTGTATTTAACCAGGCCACTCTACATGTCAAAAGTAGAGCTGCAAAAGGGATATTGTGTATGACCACTATCTTGTTTTACTTTCAATTACCGAAGTAATAATAATCATTACTCATTTACCATACATTATAATACATTACTTTGGTAATCGGTAATCCAAACAGGCCTTAATAGATAATCTCAATGCCCACAAACAAATAACAAGTAACTGGGCAATATTGATAATCGCCTAGCTATTTTATTGAATCGGGACTCTTAATATCTGAATGGGTACAAAAACTATAAATTTATTCATTACATTTTTTCTATGAATAAAAATTAGGCCTAAGTAACATATATCTTTTCGGACTTGGTGATAGTGAATATTGTTACTTAGACTGCGAGTTATAATTTTAATTCAATTTGAATGATGAATTACACATACATTTTAATAATTTATAATTCAATAAAATTAATTTATTCACTTCATATACAATGAATTAAATTATATAAGTTTTATAAATTCGTGTCTCTTAACTAAAATAAAATTATTTCTATGCAACATTACCTTATATAGATTATAATAATTAGAAAATATGAATCCAAAGCCCACTCTAATAATTTTAGAGTAATAATACTTGTTGACAGACATTTAGATAATATAGCCAAAAGAATTGTTTAGATATTTTGAGTTAAGCTTAAGAAGAAGCTGGGCTGACCCTAACATTAAGTCCGACTCTAATCTCAAGTGAATTGTCTATAACCACTTATTTTATAAAGGATCGGTTACCTTATGTACTTAAAATGAGGTTTGCTTGACCATATTAATAATTATGTACCTTGAGCAGACCACTAATTTAATTGTCAAACTTTAAGCTCAATGCTAGTTTATTGGCCATAATACAAGTCCATATATATGTTGTGTATAATCTAACATGTGGCCTTCAACAGTTTGAAAAGTTGGACCCCACAAAATCATATCAATTTAAAAATATATTCCACTACATTAGACAATGTATTAGTATTGTAGCTGATACGAGAAAACTAATTGAATGATATATTAAGTAATATCCTTTAGGATAAATGCATACAACGCCAATGAGCTAACTTAAATGAGTGAATGAGTCCGATGGTCGAGTAGTGAACGCAAGGTTTACTTTTGTATGTCTAGTGATTATAAAGCACTTGATTTGGTTCGAACATACATTCACACTAATGTGTCACTAGTTTGGAAAAGATAAAGCGAAATAACTATTTTAAATTTGAAGCTAATGGTCATCCACATTAAGTTGGATTAACTCATGTTATTGCTTGTGGATCGCCTAGATAGACATCATTTATAAGTAAAAAAATAAGTAGTGGGTGGGCCCAAACATCATTTAACATTGTCAAGCCATCACACACTTATGCTATGAAAGATAGAGAGAAATGGGTCCTAAAGGTATCCATATTCAAGTGAAAAGAAATTATGAATTGCGTGCATTCTAAATATGGCTATTAACAAGTCCTCCAAACTATTATTTATTTTTAATTAATATTTGATAAATTAATCTAAGTTATCAAAACTAAGTATCTTTATTAGTTATGATCAAGAAAGCTTATCCAACTAGGGCTAATCCAATATTAGGGTATATTAGATAGCAACATAGCGAAAGATCATTATAACCAAATCATTATTCTCAAGAATTTCCTTAACATGGATAGTTTTGTAATCTCTACACATGGGTGATGATTCATTTAATCCCCAAAATCATGCACATCAAATGTTGTAATTGTCCAGGTGTCCGAAATTTAGGCCCAATTATGTTATATGGTTGTTAATTAGTAGTTATCATCAATTATCACCAATCATCGATCTATGGAAATCAGTCCGATGTGATGCACAATCCACGCCTTCTAACAGGCTCTGGGTACCTTGGTAAGCCCATGCATGTAGGCTACGAGCGTTGTACGCAATGATAAGGGTACACTTTCTCCTAAGGCCTGTTTAGATGGTTGTAAATTATTGAAATTATGTGAAAATCATGGACCTGAATTTCCTATGTATGTTTGGGTAAAATTGTAATTTTTAATCAGCGTCTTCTATTAATAATGTCAGGGCGCAGAAAAAAATTGTAAGAAAATCACGTGGTAATTTGAGGTAATTGAGTGACAAAAAAGAAATGATGTGTAGTTCTCGACGCCTCCACAATACTTAGTCCCTTATACTAGTCTTTATATAAAGGTCATCCTTTTCATAGCCGTCTTTCACCATCGACCTCTTCTACCACACAACTCTGCTTGTCACTTCCAACATCCTTCCAGGTGAAGCCAAACCTCGTCTTCACCCGTGATACTGTTAGTTGGATATCTTATTACTCTTACACTTCTAGGATTAGCAATTACAAGTATATATTTTTTTAATATTTTCATCATTATCATATGTTAAATGGTCTATATTATTGTTTTCACATGTTATTATGATGATATAGCATGTAATGAAATAATCTTCCTATTGAATTTATTTCTAACTCATTTTGCTTGATTGTGGTGACGCAATCCCTATCATTCATTGGGAGTTTAAATTCAACAAATGTACTGAAAGTCTTTATTGAAGATGGATTTTTGTGTTCATACTAAAAGGGCTGATCATTTTGTTGGAAATTGGAGTTTTAATCGAGCGTCATGTCGCGGTTCATAATTTTCAATTGAATAATGAAAACTATAAATATGTTGAATTAATGAAAATGAACAATGATTTCTTTTTATATAGAATAAGAATTTTATTATATAACTATGACTATCCTTCATGCGTAATTGAGGTTTTGCATGAAGTAGCGATAGCTATAATTACATGGTGTGAACATATACCTTCCATTCGATGAGGTGTATGTCACTGGTACCATGACAACCTGAAGACTCCACACACAATCTCACTACGGAGTTGTGAATCCAACATACTTCATACACATGCAGATTAATTTGGATGATCTTCTATATGGTCTCTCTCCAGTCTCATCTACATCGGGCATTATCTGTAAATCTAGTATGTTTTTGACATATGCATGTTGATTTTGAGGATCCTCTTTATGAAAACACTCATCATTTCTCAACTATAGGTATCATTACCGATAGATTTAAGCATGCGTTGATTTAGAATATCCTCTTTAACAAAAATCTCCACTCTCGTCTACAGTTGTCATAAGTTCTAAATCTTTTATGATATGGACACATGCATGTTGATTTTGATAATCGTCTTTAATAAATTTTACATTCTTATTTGTAGTTGTTGTTATCTATAAATCAGTCTTTCTATACTTCACATGCATATTGATTTTGATCATGTTCTGAACATAAGTCTGTTGATTTGTCTTCGGTCCTCTCTAACAAAACTATCCTCTAACCCTATATAGATGTAAATCGATCTTTCTATTGGACACATGCTTGTTAATTTTGAGCATGCTTTGGACATAAATATATTGATTTAGCTTTGGTATAGCTGTAAATCAATCTTTCTATTGAACAAATGCACGTTGATTTTGAGCATTCTATATACAGATGGCTATTATTTAGCTTTAGTCTTCTCTGAGAGCTAAATTCTTCCAAATGTCATCTACATCTGTCATTAACTATATAAAATTTGACTTAGTAAATATTCTGTTGTCCTCTTGGATGTCGTTAAGTGGTTCATTGGTAAAGTCTTGTAGTTGGCAAGCTAGATGCTCATGTGCTGATGGAGTGTGTTTGTGTCTTTTGAAGAAGACTAATAATATTATACTAGTGACAAAAACCTTCCAAAGACACAAGTATTGACAGAAGAATAGTATGGACGCATAAATTATAGTTTTGAAAATAGTATCGTAATATATAAATAAATAATTTATTTATTTATACCTAAGAATAGTATCGTAACATAGAGCTTCATTCCCCAAATCTACTAATGTTATTTTTTAAAAGAACAATTTGAATTGTAAAAGACGTAGTTAAAAATATATAAGGGAGCAATTAGAACATCTACAGAGTATATATATATATATATATATATTTGTTAATGTTCCTCACATTAGTAGTGAATAGGTTAGATGACATGAACGGAGATTATTGGGATGAAGATGAAGAAATACTCATTATTGTGACTCTTGTTGCTACATCATGTGTGATAATCATCTCTGAATATTAGTAGCAGTACCTTGTCTGTGCCCTACCACGGTCAAGCAGACCCGATCAGTCACATATCATCAACAGGATTATCACATCGTTAACTCTAATTGTATGATGCAAATACATATGTTGAAGGTCTGTTTTTTTCTGACATTGTTTAATTCTTCGTGAAAAAACCTTCTATATGATACAAGCCATGTTACACTTGAGGAACATGTTATAATATTTCTTCATACATTGGGACACAATGTGCGTATAGAGTTGTTGAGCATTGATTCATTCGCTCTAGAGAAACAGAGAGTTGACACTTTAATCGCGTACTAGGAGCTGTTGTGACTATATATCCTAAATACACTAGATAACCTCGTACTCAGATTTTTGAAGGAGCAATATCCAACACAATGTGGAATTCTTATTTCTAAGTAATGTCTAAAAATAGACGATTTTAATGATATACTCATTATTGCTCTACATGGAGGTGTCAAAATTTTTATTTTCTACTAACTTCTTATAGCTCCATTATGATTATTGGGTTGTATAGGTGCCACTGATGGTACCCACATTTCTGCGTTTGTACCTGCTGGAGAAAATTCAAGTTTTCATTATAGGAAATAATTCTTATCTCAAAATATCATGCTGCTTGTAGCATCGACATGAAGTTCTTATATGCTCTGGTTGGTTGAGAAAGGCACTACAAGAAAACGGGGGATAACTAGTTTGGGAGGATCCTTTACTGGCGATAACTAAAATTGGATACCGGCAAAAAAATCCATATAAATATATAAAAACTCTTAACCCTATTTTTTACCATTCTCTCCCTGCTCTCTCTCTCTCTCTCTCTCTCTCTCTCTCTCTCTACAAAAATGGCAGCGATGTTGCATGAATTTGGAGTTGTAGATGCTCTTTCTCCATCTAATTTTTTTTATTCCAAGAGATTCTAGCTTAGATCTTTCAAGTCATTGCAGCCATTGTCGAGTCCTCTATCTCTACTTCAAGAGATTTCCTCTTTTTTCTCCATCTCAATCTGATCTAATCATTTCTATTTTTTTTTCTCTTCTCAAAAAGTAACGAGTGTGTTCTTGTTCTCAAATATGATGACAGCTTCTCCGACCATGGGAATCCAAGGGTTCGCACTAAGAATCTGATCACCAATGCAATTGCAGTTAAAATCTCCAACCCTTTTCATTTTCATTTTCATTTTTATTTTTTATTTTTTATTTTTAAAAAAGATATGCATTTTTCTCATCTCGATTTGGATGATTTTTTGTTCTTTATATTTATAATAATGATGCCAACTGTGCTGGCATTCATAATGCCTTGAGGTTGTTTGGTGAAATGTTTAAGAGAAGCATCGTGTCTCGAACATTGCAATTACAGGCAAGATTATCTTTGCAACAACTGTAAGTGGCCGGGCCATTTTGTAAGATACTATCCAAATATACTTATCTATAATAATTTCTCCCTTCCTGGGCATATTGTAGCTGAGTGCACCTTAGAGACTGCATGTCAAAACTATAAAGAGCCAGGCCATGTTTCTGGAGATGCTAAAAAAATGTTGCTTGTGGTAAGCTACAAACAAAACTCAAGATTATTGTCCCTTAAAGTGATGGAAAAAATTGGGTAATGCTTGTGGCAAGCTACAAGTTATCTTAATGGAATTAAAATATCTTTACTTCCTAAAACAATTAAACTAATTTTGCTGGAGAAGTAGTTGCACTAATCCATGTGGGCAAAGACAAACTCAATCATGAAACCTGCTTCCCTATTGTTTTATAAATGACAAAAACTTTGCTAAAAAGGTTTAGAAAAGTTAAACAGATGCAAAACATCCATTAAGGTAATGGATAAGAAAATCTCATAGTCAAAATAGTATGGGAAACTTTTGCAAGCCAATCTCGTAATTGATTAGCCTATGTAGGAAATAAGATAATTTCAAGTACCAAAAGATCAGATGTATCATGCCCATTGCAAATCCTATCTTGATAAGCCTATCATAGCCCATAATCCAAGATATTTTTATTCAACAGCAGATCTACAATATTCAATGAAGTCTAAGATTCAACATATAAAATTCAAAAAATCATACACTCATGCAACATTACACCATTAAAGTGGAAATGAACTTGAGGTTGTTCATTTGAAAAGATTTTGATAAAGCTTTAGAAGAAGTTATATACATTTTACTGTTTCTGTCGACTCTTCCTATTATTGGCACTGTAAGTGTCAATGCATTAAAACCTCTAAATGAAGTTATTTTATGTAATTTGAAAAGCAAAAATGAGTAATGATTTGATAATTTGATAATTACTTCTTGCAAAACTCCATTAAAAAAATGCTTTTTCCTTAAATCGTTTGTTTCATTATTATTACTGTGTTGTAAAACAGATGTCTTAAATCTTGTTCACCGAGGTGCTCGACCAGTCGAGGGACTGGCTTGACTAGTCGAAGGTCCCTTCGACTGGTCGAAGCCTGTTCGACTCAAAGTCCAGCAACGATGTATTTAGGATTTCCGGAATGCTCGCCAGTCAAAGGAGTCTTTCGACCAGTCGAAGCTTAGGCTTGACTAGTCAAGGGTTACGCAGACGGTGCGCGGTTTGTACATGGACTGCGTAAATTTGAGGCAGTTTCTAGGAAAGTGCGTAAGTGGGGTTTCCCCATCTATAAATAGGAATCCCTAGGGCCATTCTCAGGCATGATAAGGTTTTCTAAAGGGGTTCCAAGGGTTCCTAAAAGGGTTTTACGTTTTTTAAAGGGTCTAGCAAGGGTGAGATTCGAGGTTGTTCAAATTGAGTAAGTCCTTTCTCTTTGTAATTTCTATTTTTATAGTGGAATTCTGTTGCTTTGTGCTATAGTTTTTTCTCGCAAGGCTTTTCCACGTAAAATCGCTGTGTTCTCTTGTGTTTGCTTGGTGTCATTGGATTGCTATCCTAGATCCATATCTATGTGATTCCGCAACACAAATCTCAACAAGTGGTATCAGAGCTATCGTTGGGGCATAAATCTGAATCTGATGGATAAGCAATAATGGTAAGCACTAGGTATGATATTAAGAAGTACTCAAGAAAAATAATTTTGAGTTATGGAAGATCAAGATGATCAATTCCTTAATCAAGCAAGGAGAAGATGGTACTCTTGAGGAGCGAAAGTCTACTATGACTGATGATGATTGGAATACTCTTAATAAGAAAGCCTTATCATCGATCCGTTTATGTCTCATGGATGAGGTTCTCTACAATGTCATGAGGGAGAAAGCTGCGGCTAAGTTGTGGACGAAGTTAGAGGATGTCTATGCGAAAAAATCCTCTGAAAATCGCTTACACTTGAAGCGGCAGTGGTATACTTCAAGATGACGGAGGGTGGAGATCTGGAGGCTCACATTAGCAACTTCAATAAATTTGTTTGCAAATTGCTGGATATGGAAGAAGTGATGAAAGATAGAGAACAAGCATGTATGTTGCTGAATTCTCTTCCGGCGTCATATGAATCATTCAAGAACACAATGTGCACCACAAATAAAACCCTAAGTATCGACACCATTATCTCAGCCCTTTAAGGGAAGGCCATGAGAAAGTTAAACGGCGACATGGGGACATCTTCTGATACACTGTTTACAAGGGGTAGGAATTCTGAACAAGATACATTATCTTCAAGTTTTATATCCAAATCCAGGTGCAATGGCAAGGGAAAGGTAAAGTGTTGGAATTGTGGGATGAGAGGACATGTGAAGAAGGATTGTACAAATCCTAAATCTAAGAGAGAAGACTCTAAGGCTTCATATAGGGAGGTCAATGCTGCCATGTCAGATGGATCGAGTGGATGTGATGGTGATGTTTTGTTTGTGTCTACGATTAGACAGTCATACGTGATCATAGGGGCAAGTGGATTCTAGACACAGGGACATCTTTTCATATGACTCCTCATAGAAGTTGGTTCACTACCTACATGAAGTGTGATGGTGGATAGGTGTTTATGGGCAATGACATTACTTGTAATGTTGTGGCTGTTGGTACGGTGCGCATTAAGATGTGTGATGGGACAGAGCGTACCCTGACTAATATGAGACACATTCCTAATATGAAGAAGAATATAATTTCTCTTGGTGTACTTGAGGCAATGGGCTGCAAGTTCACAAATATTGATGGTGCTATTAAAGTATCTAAGGGGGCACGAGTAATCATGAAAGCGTAACGACTCGGTAACATGTACAGGTTGATTGGGAGCACTTCAAAAGGTGGAGCTACAGTGGTTGTAGCAGATTCTACCTCTGCAAGGTGTGGCATGCTAGGCATGGCCACATGAGCAAGCAGGGCATGATGGCTGAGATGCACAGATAGAAATACGGAGTAGGTGGAGCAGCCTCTTGTGAGAAGATTCACATAGCATAATCACAGGATATCGGCGAGGTACATGGACAACTCCAATATCGCAGGGGATCTGTCTTCTATTCAGATGGCTCTAGGTGAGCCTGGTGCTGAGAAGTGGAAGGTGACTATGGGCAATGTGATGGACTTGTTGTACCAGATCGACACATGGGAGCTGGTGGAGCTTCTAGTGGGCCGAGAAACGGTTGGATGTAAGTGGATCTTTAGAATGATATTGAAAACAGTGAATCCAAAAAGGTTTTTCTATGTATTTGAGACAACCCAATGGGGTTGAATATATAGATATTACACTCATCTATAACAGGAAAGGAAAGATATTACAATCATTACAATCATCTATACAAGGTAAGAAGATATACAAGGTAGTATGTGAGCTGTCTAACATCCCCCCTCAAACTAATGCTGGTCATCGACAAGTAATAGTTTGCCAACAAGAAAAGAGTGACGTGCAGATGTGAGGGACTTGGTGAGAATGTCAGCAATCTGATCATGGGATACCACATGTGGGAGAGAAATGAGCCCAGACTGAAATTTCTCGCGGATAAAATGACAGTCAACTTCTATATGCTTCGTCCGTTCATGAAAAACCGGGTTAGAGGCAATCTGAATTGCACTGAGATTATCGACATGGAGTGGAGTAGGATTCTGTAGACGAATGCCCAAGTCTGAAAGAAGTCCACGTAACCAGACGAGCTCACTACACGCAGCTGACATCGCCCGATACTCGGCTTCTGTACTCGATTTGGAAACAGTGGCCTGCTTCTTACACTTCCAAGAGATGAGAGAAGTGCCAAGAAAAACACAGTAGCCAGTGGTAGATCTTCGTGTGAGAGCGCATCCAGCCCAATCAGCATCCGAATAAGCACGAAGTTCCAGAGTTGCCGTGGAGGAGAAGAACAGAGATCGATCTAGAGTTCCACGAAGGTACCGTAGGATGCGCAACACTGCCGTCATATGAAGAGTCCGAGGGGCAGAAACAAACTGACTGACGACTTGGACAGCGTAGGCAATATCAGGGCGAGTCATAGTTAAGTAAACCAGACTCCCAACTAAACGGCGGTATAAGTCGGGCTGTGCAAGTAGATCACCATCGTCACGGCCATAGTGAACGTTAAGTTCTAAGGGAGTCTGAACTGTCTTCTGATCCGTCAATGATGCCAAGGCGAGAAGATCCTTGGTATATTTACGCTGGCTGACCAGGATCCCACGGTTGGAACGTGAAAATTCAAGTCCAAGAAAGTATGTGAGATGGCCGAGGTCTTTCATCTTGAAGGATGATTGCAGAACTTCCTTTAAAGCCGAAATACCAGTAGCATCGCTACCAGTCAGGAGGAGGTCGTCAACATAGACCAGAACAATGACAATTCCGTGAGCAGTGGTTCGCAAAAATAAGGATGGGTCATAACCACTTTGAGTAAAGCCAGCACTCGTAACAACATCGTGAAAGCGTTGGAACCATGCCCGAGGTGCCTGTTTGAGGCCATACAGGGCTTTCTTTAGGCGACATACCTTATCGTCAGGGATTAAAGAGCCAGGAGGAGGTTTCAAATATACGGTTTCTTGGAGGTCTCCATGAAGAAATGCATTTTTCACATCCATCTGAGCGAGTGGCCATGAGCGAACAGAAGATATAGCCAGAAGAGTGCGAACAGTTTTCATCTTGGCCACGGGAGCAAAAGTCTCATCATAATCAATTCCGTATTCCTGTTTGTATCCTTGAGCGACAAGCCGAGCCTTATATCGATCCAATGATCCATCAGACTTGAGCTTGACAGAATAAATCCATCTGCTACCAATCAGCTGTTGGTCAGCAGGTCGAGTGACAATGTCCCACGTATGATTATCATCCAATGCCGCAAGTTCTTCTACCATAGCTTTCTTCCAACAATCATGAGTGATTGCCTGAGAGTATGAAGTAGGAATAGAAATAGTATCCAGAGTAGCATTCATGGCAGACATAGAGCATATCAAGCGATCAGGCGCTCTATGTTCACGAGCGGAACGTCGTATTGAGGTAGGTTCGGGATCTGCAACAGGTACAGTAGATTCGGGTTGAGTAATAGGTGGTGGATCTGTACGTGGTCGACGTGAGTAAACCTGCAACGGACGAGGGAGAGTTCTTGAGGCAACCGGAATTTCTGGAAAGGCGGTTAAACCAGGAGGGTTTGGAGTGTGCGGAGGAGGAGGAGATGAATGAAAAGCAATGTGTTCAAGAAAGACAACATATCGTGAAACCCGAACACGACGAGAAACTGGATCATAACATCGAAAACCCTTCTCAGTTTTCCCAAATCTCAAGTACATACATTTGATCGATTTTGGAGATAGTTTGTTACGCTCACGTGAAGCCAGGTGAACATAACAGACACAACCAAAAACACGAAATGTGGAATATGCAGGAGGTAAGTCGGCGAGAACAAAGTATGGAGATTTACTGTTCAGAACATTGGTTGACATCCGGTTAATCAAGTAGATTGAATGTAACATTACCTCCGCCTAGAAAGAACGAAGAATACTCATAACTGTCATCAGGGTGTTGGCAGTTTCAACAATATGACGGTTTTTTCGTTCAGCCAACCCGTTCTATTATGTAGTATCAGAACATGTAGTCTGATGAATAATCCCATGACCCTGAAGAAATGTACGAAAATCTGTTGAGAGATATTCCCCCCCTGAGTCAGAGCGGAGAGTTTGAACTGGAACCCGAAATTGAGTCTTTACCATAGAGTGAAAGGACTTGAATTTTTCAAAAACCTGTGACTTCGAATGCAGAAAGTAAATTCAGGTGTAACGTGTGAAATCATCAATGAATATAACATAGTATCGTAACCCAGAGAGAGACATAATTGGTGAAGGACCCCAGACATCCGTATGCACAAGTTCAAACATAGAAGATGATTTTGTAGTACTTAGGGAGAATGGAACACACTTACTTTTTGAAAGACAACATGAAGAACAAGAATAATCCAAATCATTGTTATTAAGAGAAATATTCCCTAACATGCCAGACGAAATTAACTGAAGTAACCGATCAGAATGTGGATGACCCAGGCGAAAGTGCCACAATTTCCACAATTTATTTGCCGAATAAATATCTGATGAAGATGGAGAAAAGAAACAACGAGCCGGAGTGACAGATGGATCAAAATCCAGCACGTACAGACGACCATGCCGCCTACCCCTCCCAAGCACCTTCCCCGTTGCCAGATCCTGCACAAAACAACAATTGGGAAGAAAAATGACTAAGCAGTTATTGGATGTGAGTTGACCAACTGAAATTAAATTGGAGGAGAGGTTAGGGACATGAAACACATCACGAAGGGTGAACTGGCGATGAGCAGAAGGAGAGAAAGTCAATGATCCAACAGACTGAATAGGTAGTCTAGTGCCATCCGCAGTAGAAATAGCCTGATTGCCGGTGTAGGGACGAATGTTACGAAGATGGGATACAGCACTGGTCATATGATTGGAAGCACCCGAATCGAAGAACCATGTAGAAGATGGGGATATACCTGACAAACCGGCCGCAGAAAGGGCCTGAACGATTTGCTGGAGCATCGCAGGAGTCAACGGAGATGAAAGACCTTCAGCGGAAGCAGTAGATGCAGAATCACTAACAGACGGCTCACAAGAAATAGTGGCAGCAGTAGCAGAAAGAGCACGACCACGACCACGACCACGACTTCCACGTCCACGCCCGAACGAAGATGCATTGGCACGTGTACGGCAGTCCTGAATACCATGACCAGTCCGTCGACAATAAGCGCACCATTCCTTGCATTGAGCAACAACATGACCCACCTTGTTGCACCCGCGACAAGTCAAAGGAGAGGAACCAGAACCACGTGTTGGTGGAGTGGTGGACACAGCAAGCACCATATCAGATGAGCCCGGAGTTGAGGAAGGAAGAGAGAGAACTTTCAGACGTTGTTCCTCAGCCAATAAATCATTAATAACTGAATTCAGTGAAGAAGTAGGGCTACGGTTCAAGAGAGCAGTCCGACAATGCTCAAATTCCGGACGTAGCTTCATAAGGAATTGACGAACTTGCGTACTCTCGCGCATAGATTGGAATATTTTAAAGTCATGAGGAAATGGTGGATCCATCATAGCCATCTCTGTCCAAATTGTGACAATTTTGGAGTAAAATAATTGAATACTGTCGTTACCCTGAGTAAGATTAACGAGATCCTGTTCCAGGCGGTATAACCGGGCCGCATTACTCTGTTGATAAATCGTCTCGAGATGTTCCCACATTGCCTTAGCAGTGCGATGAGGTGTAAGACCAACAGCAATGGACCGATCGACGGAATCAAAAATCCAGGTAATAATCCTTCCATTGTTCATTTCCCAATCAGCTAATTTGTCGGCATCTGTAGAAGTGGGGAGAGGAACGGATCCATCAATTAGTCCCCACAAACCACGACCCTTGAGAAAGTTCTGAAAATGGATGGCCCACAGAGAGTAGTTGGTACCATCAAAACTACAACGTGGGGCCTCTGTACGTGATGAGTTCTTGTCCATTGATCTGAAGTAATGTAAAGCAGACAAGAAGTTGCAGCAGAAGAAGGTCGTAGAAGTACCGTACAGTAGGAGATACCCAAGGAATTGCAGTTTCTGGATCTGGCAAAGGAACTCTGGATCTGGATCTGGATCTGGATCTGGAAAAGCAATCAGCAACCTTGATCGGGATCTGGAGTATGGCTCTGATACCATGAAAACAGTGAATCCAAAAAGGTTTTTCTATGTATTTGAGACAACCCAATGGGGTTGAATATATAGATATTACACTCATCTATAACAGGAAAGGAAAGATATTACAATCATTACAATCATCTATACAAGGTAAGAAGATATACAAGGTAGTATGTGAGCTGTCTAACAGATATAGCATAGGTACAGAGCGAGGTTGGTAACGAAGGGTTATGCTCAGAGAGAAGGGATCAGCTTCTCAGAGATATTCGTGCCGACGGTATAGCAGGTGTTTATTAGATTCATGATTGGCGCTGGTTAGCCAATGCGATCTTGAGCTGGAAAGGATAGATGTGGAGTCTGCACTTCTACAAGGAAAATTGGAAGAGCAGATCTACATGAAGCAACCAGAGTGGTTCGAAGTTAAAGGGGTTGATAAAAAGAGTTTGCAGGAGGTTGTGGTACGACCTATCGCCTAAACAGTGGTTTAATTCCTTCATGGTGAGTCAGGAATTATATGTCGATGACATGTAGATCGTCAATTATGACATGCCTGAAATCAATGTACTGAAGACTCGGTTAAGTGAGACATTCAAGATAAAGGATTTGGAGGTTACAAAGATGGTCCTTGGCATTGAGATTGAAAGAGGAGCAAGTTTTGGTAATCACAGGTAAAATACCTTGTGTAGGTATTGATCAAGGATATGATAGACTAGGCAAAGCCAGAGAGCGTTCCCTATGCGTCTCTCCTTGAGTTTTCCTCGGGACATGTCCCAATACAAATGAGGAAAAGTAAGATATGTCTTATGAGCCTTATTTGAATGCAGTTGGCAGTGCATGTCATGGTCTGTATTAAACTAATTATTTCACAGGCTATTGGTGTTGTGAACGAATACCCCAGCAAGCAATATTGGGTTGCAGTGAGATGGTAAGAAGACTACGTCTTTACTTTTGGGAAGACAGGGACAAAGTTGGAAGGGTATGTGGATTCAAATTACGCGGGCAGTGTGGATTCCAGGAAGTCAACTTCAGGTTACTCGTTTGTACTAGCAAGTGGAGCAATTAGTTAGATGTCCATGTTATCTGACAGGTTCTTGAGGAAGGAGGCGTAACACTGGAGAAGATTCACACCAGCATGAATTCAGAAGACATGATCACCAAGGTCATTCCTGCAGAGAAGTTCAAGTTCTGTGCGACTTCTCTGGGCTTGGCGATGGCGTAAAAGGAGGACAAAGTGTGCACGAGAAGCTATGATATGATGCAAAGATAAGAGAAGAGGTTAAAAATCTACACGATTAAAGATTGAAGACATGATGGAGATTATTATAAAACAAATGTCTTAAATCTTGTTCACCAAGGTGCTCGACCAGTCGAGGGACTGGCTCGACTAGTCGAAGGTCCCTTCGACTGGCCGGAGCCTGTTTGACTCGAAGTCCAGCAATGATGTATTTGGGATTTGCGGGATACTAGACCAGTTGAAGCTCAGGCTTGACTAGTCGAGGGTTACGCAGACAATGTGTGGTTTATGCGCGGACTGCATAAATTTGAGGTAGTTTCTAGGGAGGTGCGTAAGTGGGGTTTCCCCATCTATAAATAAGAATCCCTAAGGCCATTCTCAGGCATGTTAAGGTTTTCTAAAAGGGTTCCAAGGGTTTCTAAATGGGTTTTAGGGTTTCTAAAAGGTATAGCAAGGGTGAGATTCGAGGTTGTTCGAATCAAGTAAGTCCTTTCTCTTTGTAATTTCTATTTTCATAGTGGAATTCTGTCGCTTTGTGTTGTGGTTTTTTCCCACAAGGGTTTTCCACGTAAAATCATTGTGTTCTCTTGTGTTTGCTTGGTGCCATTGGATTGCTATCCTATATCCATATCTGTGTGATTCCACAGCACAAATCCCAAAACACTGTCATATCTCCTGATAAATTGACTACGTTGTGATTAATTCAACAGAAGCAATCTTCTTCTTCTTCTTCTTCTTCTTTTTGTTATTGCTTGGTTGTTTCTGATACCATGATGATTTTCCCCCTTTTGAAAGGTAAGATACCATGATGAAATTAATCTAATATATTGATAATCTATCCTTATTACTAAAGGAACTCTGGGTTTTCTTTAAATTGATTTTTTTTTTAATTTTATTTTTATAACAAAATGATGAAACTTCCAAACATATATTGACCATTAGTATTTGAAATGGCTGCAAAAGATTTTTTTAATTTTATTTTCCAGAAAGCATTCTTCATGGATTGATGATGAAGTTTGTTCACATATGCTTTGAAATGGCCCAACGATGCGTATTAATTTCAATCAAATTGGCATGTTGTGATCATATTGTTGGATTTTGTAGGTCGCCACTTCAATGAATTGAATTCTTTGCTTCTTAACTTAATATATACCAGTGAGGTGGAAACTTCTTGAACAATTTAAACAGAATAAACTTATCACTTATTGCTAATATCATAATGGAGGACAATTATAAGCATGTTGAGTTAGAAACTTTAAGCACTGTAAAAAACAATGATGATGATATTTTAGCAATTGGGTTATGTAGAAATGGCTAATCACACAAAACATAGTTTTATTCTTAGTTTTCAGTTCCAGAACAAGCTTGAATGCTTGCATTTTTGTCTGATGTGTCCCATTTTTAATCTTTTCAAACTTTCCCTGCAACTGACATGGCTTGGTTTCAGGATCACTTGTCTCTGATGATGGAATTCCTTAGAAAGATGCCTCGAAAGGTGAGGTTTCTTTTTCCAACTGTCCTATAATTTTGTCATATCAATTTCCTCTTTTGTGTGCACAGATTGCAATCAGGAGATCCAGATCAAAGGACTTGTTCGACAGACATGGTGACCTGAAACGAATCAAAAGGTTAAAATCCTGGCTACTAGATAGGCTTCTAGTCGAGAAGTACAAATTCTCTTACTCTGATGCACATGAATTCACTGAGTTTGTGTGCCCATTTCTAGACTTTCCACAGAGAAGTGACCAACAGGGCCGCAGCGCCTACAACATCCATGGCTTAAGAACAAAACTCCAATGCCAAACTGTAAAAAGGAAGAGTTTTGGTGTAAAGGAGTTGGTGTTTGGGATGAGAATGGTGCATGTTAAGGTGGCCAAGTGAAGGGTTGATTAGATGTATTAATATTGTGAGCTCGTTAATGGGCATACACCTAACGTTTCTAGGCTTGTGAAAATTTCAAGCATAACTTGAGTTCATATAATTGGGCCTGTGATTTTGACTATTGACTGGGTCCAATTGTGGATGCCGGACATGTCCCCATAAACATCTTTGAGTTTCTTCCTTGTTGAATGTAGGACATTGATGTAAGTTTAGAATTTATTAGCCCATTTAAAATATTTTTTTTTGGGCATGGGCCCATCAGATCAAACAATATGGACCCTTAAACCAATCAGCCCCACATCTTAATATAAACACAATTAACGACAAAATGAATGTTTGCCATTAACTAAAATAATTTAAAAGAGTGCCTTACCTTGAGATCTTTTGAAGCCAGCCGCATTTGGGCTTTTAATGTCTTGAACTTCTTATCTAAACTTTGAGCTGGTTTTCACATTGTTTACCATTTTCTTTGATATATATTTTTTTAATATATGAAACAGTAAATAACACAATTTTCATATGATATTTGCTTTTCTTTTGCTACCAGCTTTGGTTCGTTAAGCTCATTCTCAATCTTTTTTACAAGTTCACCTACCTATAGTGCATGTGGACATTAAGATACAAAAGGGTTATCTGAATTTTATATGTCTAGGAAACCCAATTACAGAGGTTGAAATTCAAAAAATGAACTTCAATTTTGAAACAAATGTTTAGCAAACGAGTCTAGACGTGCCATTTTAGCCTAGTTTAACCAAAACTAGCAGGTGTCGTGATCAAATTGTAGTACATAAACTTCTTCTTTTTTTTTGGGAGTAACCTGTCCAAACTCAAAATGAGCAAGTTTTACCATGAACAGGTCAATACATGGGTTCAAATTGACTACATGACCATATTTGCAATTTTAGTGGACTGATCCATCTATCTAGCTGGTTTTCCTAAAAACTGACTAATTAATCCAGTTGTTTTCAACTAGACTATCTCACATATATTTCAATTTAGAAAAGACAGAGAGCGATACAAGAGTTGGCTTCTAGACATCTTTACTAGGAAAAGTAAAAGGCTTGTCACCACTCAACAACTAGCTTTGTTTATATTACCAAGCTGCTGGAAATAAAAATAATAATAAAATTTAAACTTTTAAACATTAGTTTTGAAATTATGTGTATTGGCGTCCTTTCCAATCTCCAAGCACTCCAGAAATATCCTCCACCCCTATGGAAAGAATGAGCTTTTTCCTATCCACCTGAGTACTATTTTATGATTGTTGAAAATTCTATCGAGAGTAGAAATTTCAAAAATCATGAATGCCTCTCACTGACCAATCCAAGTGCACCTTAAAGCAAATGAACAACTACATCCATATGGCAATCACTACACCAAAAACGTGGTTTAGGAACGGTGACGCATTTGGTTCCGGAACGGTTTTAAATTATTAAGCCGTTCCACCGAACAAAAAAAAAAAAACCAATTTCTATTTCCACCGCAGCCACACCCATTCTCTCTCTCCCACTCCCTCACTCCTTCACTCCCTCCCTCTCGATCTCTCTCCCTCTCTCTCACTATCTCTCTCCCACTCCCTCCCTCCCTCTCGATCTGTCTCCCTCCCGATCTCTCTCCCTCTCTCTCCTACTCCCTCACTCCCTCCCTCTCGATCTCTCTCACTCTCTCTCACCCGCTTCCTCACTCCCGATCTCTATCCTTCTCGATCTCTGTGGCTGCAGAAGATCATAGATCGATCGACCTTCGCTCCATCCACTTGTTCCTGAGCAGATTTTCTGTCGTTCAACCGCTTTTGAGGCGATGAATCTTCGATCTCGGATTCCATTTTCATGAAATAGTGTTTCAATTCTCGATCTCGGATCCCATTTTGGAGGTTAGTTTTGCTGAGGAAAAGAGGAAAAAGAAAAGAAAAGAAGGATACATTTGAAACCCTAGCTTTCAAAACTCTAGTCGGTAGAGGAAGAAGAGATGATGATGGGGAGCGGCGAGAACGAAGCCCTACGGCGGATGGGCATGATCTCCGGCCTGCCGCTGCAGCTGAATGTGGCGGCGATCATCAGAGATGCAGTGTCGGTGGCTTAGAAGGAGGAGAGGGTCCCACAATGGACCCACTAGGAGACGAGGGATTTCATTGCGATCCGGGCGGAGCTTGAGAGGGATTTCAATCTCGCGAAGCGGAACAAGATGCTTTGGGAGGCAGTCCCTACAAGGATGAAGGAGAGAGGGTATAGGAGGAGCCCCGATCAGTGCAAATGCAAGTGGAAGAATCTCGTCAATCGGCATACGGTGAATCTTCTTCTCCTCCTATCTGATCTTGATGTGATTCAATTGGTTTCTTGATTTCATTCTCTCTGATTGTTGTGCTATGATTTATGATTTTATTTTTATTTTTTCTGATTTTAGGTTGAATTTCTCAATAGTTTTGGTTAGGTTTTGTGATTTTAGTGGGATTTGTTGGATCAACTACTTCCTTTGTTGATTGCATTATGGATCAATTAAGATAGTTTGGGATTGGAAAATTGCTAAATTTGATGGGCTATTATATGGAGTTCTGTGAATTGTGAACCAGAGCATGTCATCCATACACACAGCATCTGTGTATTATGATCAGGACCATTGATTTGTTGGGTAATCATGTGGATGAGCTAGGAATTGGAAAAGCAAAGGAATTGAACAATTGTATCCATCTGATCTTGCAAATGGATAGTTGATCAAAGGTTGAGGGAGAGTAGAAGAGCAGCCAGTCAAATTCAACTGGAAATGCTCATAATTACGGCAAGCTTTTAGAAATGGCCAGAAATTGTGGGAGCCATGAGATGATCCCGACGATCATACTTAGAACTCGTATGAAGCACCCACAGTAAAACGTATCTTGGAAATAAATACAATTCAGCTCATTGTTTTCTAATAAATACAATTCAGCTCATTGTTTTCTTCTCATCTTTAAATAGGCAGTTAGTGATAATTGCCCAATTTAAACAGAGACTTTTGCTGGCGCAGAATATAAATAGGAGTGGGCCAACTTTCAGTGGTTGAGGGTGTTCATCTATTGGGCCTTGTCAGGATCAGGTGATGCTCCATCAGTAGATACTACTGCCGAATTGGTCATCTGCAAAGCCTTTCTATGATCAAAGGTGTTTTATTTATTGGCCTCATTAGGGGCGGGCCATGCTCCATCAGAAGATATAACTGCCCAATTGGTCATCTGCAAATGAATTGTCTGCCTCTCTGTGATTTGAGGCTGTTCAGCCATTGAGCCTCATCAGGAACAGATATCCTCAATCTGGAGATATAACTGTCCAATTGGTCATCTGCAAATGACTTGGCCTTTCAGTGATCAAGGGTGTTCATCAATTGGGCCCCATCAGGGGCAGGCCAGGATCCATTGGAAGATATAACTACCCAATTAGTCATCCACAAATGATGTTTATCCGAGATCAAGAATCGAAACTCTATTTCATGCATCTATATTTCTATGCACTCTGTAATGGATTGTTGCTATTTTCATGTGCAGGCATTTCAACAACTCACAAGAATCAATATTGTCATGTATTACAGTCCCACAATTGTGCAGATGGCTGGATTTGCTATTTCATGCACTACCTAAAATATAGCTTATTTTCTGCTTTCTTCGCTGCTATCTATATTACACATCAAAATGAGTCAAAGTTGATGATGTTATTTATGTGTGTTAATTGGGTTTTGAACAATGCTTAAGAGATCAAATATATGGAAAAACCTTATTTTTTTATGGATTAAAATGACTCTAAATACACACAGCTCTGTTTTCTAGTTCCATCCATTACCCGAGAAGTGTTTAGACAGATTAGTTGCAAAAATGTGGGAGGAAATAGGGCTAGTAAGAGTTTACACAGCCACAGGGGCAGCAACCTGATTTTTCAGATCCTGTAATACTTTCCACGGTAGGCTGCCCATTCTTCTTGAAGAAATAAACAATGTTCCTTGAACATTTGCTTGGTCTGACAAACTGTATGTATGGGGAGCACTTTTGGTGATCCAGATGATTTTGTGGTGGGCCCATGGTGGATGGAAGATCTATAAAGCTATGGATTTTGCTCCTTTTTTGGTTGTGGAAATATACTCACCGTTCTCCATAATGTCTTACATCCATTTTTGGTCTAGTCCTTCTAATTTGCTTGCCCTATGAATTTTGTAGGTATATTGGACCAATCTTCACACTCTTTTGGACTGTATGTTTTGATTGTATTTGTGGACTGCATCCCAAGTACATCTTGTATAGCTTGATTATGGTTGTTTCTACAGACTGGACATGATAGATGTAATGCAGGTTTTGGAGAAAATAGGAGAGCAAACTTGGAAGATCTAGGCAGGTGAGTTTCTGTGGGAACTATGGCTCCTTCAGTTGGTTTTTAATATTGTTCTGGCATTCTAGCACTGCTCAGTGAATTTGCAGTGCTGCCTAGCTCTGTTGCCAAACTTGTGTGGCGTAAGATTCCTTTTAGATACATTATCAAGTTAGCTTTTATCTTGTTTATTTCATGCAGTATTGGGACTGAGCTTACACTAGGTGTCCTGCATTAGCTGATAGATTGTGTTTATGCTTCACAGGTATCCATATGGTCATGAGGAACTTGTTGTTTGTGAGGACATTAATCAGGTAATTTTCTGTAGAAATTGCATGAAATTTTGAGAGGCTGTTGAGATCTTATCATGGTTCCATGATATCTGTTTATTCTAGAGGAATTTCAATCTCTGCTGAAATCATCTGCAAATTGTTGTGGTCTTGTATCAAGCCAGAACAGAGAGGTCTTTTACTCGCTATTGCATTTATGCACATTCTGTTAGTTGTCAATATGTTGTTAATTTGCTTTAAAGGCAGAGAAGTTCAAGATACACTTTTGGATGCATCCACAACTTATTACTAGTTTCCATTGAATAGATGAAGTTGTAATGCTCAAGTTTTTTTTTTTTTTTTGGTTATTTAATGTAGGTGCTTGACAAACATGGAGTGACTCTTTCGTGCAAATGTTTTGCAACAGAAGATGGTGGAAAACTTGAGCTTCATATGGCAAGTATTATGCCTTTCTCTAATCAATTTTGACTGTCTCTTTTCATGCTATTGATAGGAAGCTTAGGATCACAGCTTATCCCACTCCATGGATATTTAGGACCATCCAATCGTTGTATTGCATAGTAGCAGAGGAAGGGTGGACTGGACCTGATGGAAGGTCCAGACTGTCTGGTTTTTCTTTCTTTGCAAATTTCTTTCACAATAATGTTTTCATTCTCTTTCAACTGAAAAAAGAAAAGAAAAATGAAAAATGAAAAATGAAGAAGTGGATGTAGAACAAATGAAAGAAGAAATTTGAATCACCTCAAGTCAATCTATGACAACCTTTATTGTTGTTCTCACAGGAAAATTAATGTTGTAGTATGCAATTCTCTGAATTATCTCTCTAAAAACCAACAGTTTTCTTCGAATGGGGGATTTCAACATGCAAAAAGCAAAGGATATGTATTTAAAGATGGTGAAGTGGGCATAGTGACTTCAACGTTGATACAATTGAAAAGGTGTGCCCCATACCAAGCTCTACAATGATTTCTACACAAATGAGAGGTTCTAATAAATTTCAGTTTGAAAATTTACATTACCTTATCCTTCTCTTGTCTATCATGTTGTATCAAAGCTTGAAGGTGACTCTAGTAGCTTGGATCTTGCACACATCCATGTTGGCACATGTGGCGGTAGCTTGGTGGGCTGGGATAACATGCATGTGGATTAACATAAAAAAAAAGAGTAAAAGAACTCACATTATGTATGTCAAAAAACAAATATTTTGTATACAAGACTAACTGCATTTAATGCAGAACTGAATTCAATTGGAATGGAGAGAATGACAAATTTTAATGACTTTTCCCAGAACTGATATTCTGCTGGTCAAGCTATTTGACACTCTAGCCACATTTCACACTTGATATACAGGCATTTAGAAATGGTGTATGTGGGATCAAACCACTATCTCTAAATTATAGCCCAGATTTTAGACTGGTCCTTCTGTAGCAATTTTGCTTCAAAGCTTGATTTTAAAGTTATAACTGTTTGTTAATGATTGGGAATGCCTATTGAGTAGTTAACAAGGGCCCTCTATTTTCTGAAAATTACCATGTCCGATAACTTGTTGCATATGCATCAGCACAGCTATTCAGATTTTGGAACAAAACCTTATTTATCTGTTATTCTTGTACCAATTACTGTTTTATGGAGAATGATCACATGGAGTTTTCCACAGTCGTTGAGTTAAGCAAAACTGGCAATCTCCTGGTCTGTGTATGCCATCCAACCCGTCCATTAAGTGTGCCTCCAAAATTTGTGGGGGTTCCCAAAAATCAGGCCGTTCCAATCATCAGTTAGGTCACACCATAGGCAACAGAGGAATTGGAAACCTATTATAGAAATGGCCAGATCTGCATTGAGGCCCAGTGTGTGTATGGAATCCAACCCGAGCATCAGGAGGACCAACCACGATGATCGGACAGCCCAAAAATGAGACCAATCCGACCATCATCCACAGTATCCCACCTGTCTGTGTCTATCCATGTTACATTGCCTATTCATTATTTAGCAAATATAAAATCAGGGCCTTTCAATACTCTGCTTGCTTAATCAAAGAATTATGGACTGCTTGTGTGTAGGTTGCCATCCATTGTGTGGAGCCTTTAAAAAAAAGGTCCTCGAGTACCATATTGATTTCATTATGCATTATTGGGTTGGTTCCAAACATTCAATTATGAGGCTGTACATCTTAGGCTGTACATCTAGAGCTTTATTCTTTATTCTTCTTCTTCTTCTGGATGTTTCTGTCTTCTCATATATTCTACAATATTCTTGAATTCTACCAGAACAAATTGCTTTTTGCAGAAATAGAGTATATGCAGCAGAGGGTAACTATAATTTCTCACATCTATTCTTACATTACAACATTGGTTGGCCCCACTTCTTATCATTCAACGTAGCTTATCAATGAGTTTGATACCATCAGAGATGCATACGATGACATCAGTATTAATGGTATGTAGTTTGTAGCGTTCTTGTAGTTCTGATGCCATTCATTTGCTAATAGTACATTCAGTATACTAAATATCATGAATTTTATGATATTTGGATTCAACCAAATGCACACCAAAATAGAAATTTGTTTCATGATTTTATTATTTCTCATCTTACTATGCAGGAGATTGACTTGCAAAATGATAATATGTATCTCCGACTAAGGTACCTATTTCTCTCTATATGTACAAGACATCTCTATTGTACATGTAGCGCTAGTGTATGTTTATCAGGATTATTATTTTAATTTGGGGATAACACGTGGTTGAGCCAATTGAAAAAAAAAAAATCATGGAGATTAGACTGCGGCAGCCATCCAATGAGTTGCTTAAAAAGGAATGGCCTGCTCAAAAATAGATTAATGGTCCACATTCAGCAGCAGAAGTCAAATTAGCAGTCAGAACTGTGGATCACATGGACATTTAGCTGGAGGATGGCTTGTCTACATGGAAGAAATAAAAACCATCCACACTAACTACGTAAGTTCACTTTTCTCAGCCTTAGGCATTCATGTGGTTTTAAACATGAGCATTCTATTGTTTCTGGTTGTTCTGCTCAGACATTGAGTTTCCATCTATATGCAGGCTAGCAAAAAGATAGCTGTTTTGAAATAGTTTCAGAAGGCACAACGGCTTGCAGCTGAGAGAAACAATATATGCCCCTTTTGTTCCCCAAGCAGTTCTTCCTTCCAGGTAAATTGGTCTGTGTAGCATATTCTACAGTTCTACCTGTTTAGATTTGGAGATATTTTCCTTGTTTATCATTTGTAGCATCCCCAATCACTCCCCTAAATCTAGTAGCCAAGATCTTAGCCAATAATTTATAAGGACCTCCCAAGAGATTAATTGGCCTAAAATCCCAAAGCGATTCTGCTCCTATTTTAGGATAAGAGAAATGAAAGTGGCTCCAATCTTTGGAGCTACTTTCATTGTGTGGAGCTTTTTAAAAAAAAGGTCCTCTAGCCTTAATCAAAGAATTATGGACTGATTTATGATTTTCTTGGTCATGCATTATCAACTATGAAGTCATCAAGTAGGAAGGACAGTTCTGTTATTTTATTTGCGTACCTTAAATGTGTAATGTTAGTTACTGTCAAAAGAATGTGCAAAATATTTTTTCTTGGTTGAAAATTTCATTGTTTGTTCGGTGTTTTTGATGCAACAAAATTATAGGATTAGTTTATTTGCTAGATTAAATCCCAGTGCTTTTCCATCTTCAGTAATACTTTACCTTTTCAATTAAAGAATGATCCTAAGGGCCTGTTTGCATTGGTTTATTTACTTGTTTATCGTCATTGCCAGACGTTTTTTTAGAAACAGATTTCACTTTTTGACCATTGACCATTGTACCTTGCCCAGGAAATCATCTAAGCAAAAAAAGAAACAACCTCTTTTAGGTTTCTTTTCCACTGATGACATTATCCACGGTTTTCCTCAGATGTTGTGTTTTCCTTTCCAGACCTACCTTTTGGATTTCTCCAATCCAAACAGGCCATAACTCTAAATGTTCTTCTTTCTAGTTAGGTGTATTTTCTTGGAGCTTATATCATAATGTTCCAGCATGCTTCTTCTGTTCTTTTCTGTTCATTTGAAAACTTCCAAACCATCTGGAGGTTCGTCGCAAGTTCATGATATTTACAAATTTGCAGGATATGAATATTCGAGAAGCACTAATGAAGGCTGAGAAATCATTGAAGTTGAGAAAGTGCAAAGGACTGGTACAAAATTCTGGGG
Organism: Magnolia sinica; assembly: GCF_029962835.1. Taxonomy (NCBI): domain Eukaryota; kingdom Viridiplantae; phylum Streptophyta; class Magnoliopsida; order Magnoliales; family Magnoliaceae; genus Magnolia; species Magnolia sinica. Next base: position 21,303,319 of record NC_080583.1, on the reverse strand, counting down.
ATCTCAAGAACTTCATCCATTGCAGAGATCAAACGCGCTTATAAGAAACTTGCTTTACAATGGCACCCTGATAAGAATGTTGATAACAGAGAGGAAGCAGAAGCCAAATTTCAAGAAATAGCTGCTGCATATGAGGTGAGTGAATGACAGTAAACAGTTAGTTTGTTTCCCCCTTTCCTTTGGTATCACCCTTCAAGGTAGTCCTTTAAACATGTTCGTTGCCATTATTGTCTATGAGATGATGCTTATTGTAATCCAATTTGCTTGCCAGTTGTAAGTGGAATGATTTTGTTGTTGAATTTATGGACGATATCAGTCACTCAATGTTGAGTTTATGCTACGTGGAACTTACTTTTGTACTGTAGCTCAGCCATATTCTATAGCAAACTTTTGGGTTTTTTTTTCCTTTTTCTTTTAGTTAAAACCTCCGAAGGATGTATTCTGGTTAATTTGCTTAATTTGCTTTTGTGGAATTCTTTTGCTATGTTTTTATTGTTTCAAAATTCAAATGCTCTCTCTCTCTCTCTCTCTCTCTCTCTCTCTCTCTCTCTCTCTCTCTCTCACACACACATTTGCATTTTTGGATACTGGCATGCATTGATGTTTTTCTAGATTTTTTCCTACTCAGCAATCCTATCCAATTGTACAAGTAGCAATGGGCATGGCATTGTTCTTTTTGATTTGTAGATGAGGGGTTATGGACATAACTCATCTTTTATTGAAAGTAATTCTCTTTCATGGTAAGGGACCTTTCTTCTTTCAAAGTTTGTCTAAGGATGTTCATGATGTTTGCTTATTTCATGACTTAGGAAATGCCTTGTATAGATTAGCTTATGTTTTTCTTTGAATTAATCTCTATTTTGATGGAATGCAATAAACTTCTGTTAATTTATTTCCATTATCGTGTGTATTAGGGTTTGAAATTGTTCCTAAAATTTCGTCCGTAAATCTGACTGTTGGCGACATTAAGAACGGTTTAAAACCGTTCCTAAAATTTGAAATGGAGCGGTTCTGAACCGTCCGTTTTGCTGCATGCTCATTTAGAAACGGTTTGAAACCGTTCCTAAATAACGATTTTGAAATAAGATGAAATGGTAATTGGATTCATGTAGCATACCCTAAATAATTGAGGTATGGATTAAATAATGGTGATTTGAGATCTATTGGTATGTGAAATACAATTATTGAACCGTTGTTGGATTTATGATATCAAACTCTCATGGCCGGTTTTATCAGTAGAGAGAATAGTTTGTAAAGTTGGGACTTTTGTTGAAAGAGTTCTATAACATTTACACGAATATCATTCATTAGTTGGATTTGAAAATTGTACTTAAAATAGAAATCTAAAAAATAACGGATTTTTTTCTTTTGCCATGAGCCAAAGATAACTTGAGAAAAGAACGAGCGCAGGGAATCCTGTAAGAGTATAGGAGATGTATATATAAATGTACAATTGTATAAACTGTAGATAATTATATTAATGAATTCATGTACATTTGTTAAAATCTCTTACAAATCTCTATAAATCTCCCAATACCACTTTTATATATTCATATCATTTTCAATGAAATAAATATAATACAATTTTTACGATGTAGTCATACTACAGATTTCACAATGTTGTAGTCTCTTACGGATTAACAAGGTATCACATCCACATGGCACCAATCCTAATTGTCCATCACTCTTAATCCTCTCTCCATTTCCCTTTTACTAATATTAATTGTACATATCTATCAATTCTAAGTTTATCATTCTCCTCTTTAATAGATACAACAACATCTTGTTAACCACAATAAGTGGCAATCATTGATTCTGCATCTCTACCAAACTGCCCATCAAAATTGATCCATCATATGCTATTAGATTGTACAGTTGTAAATCTCCTATTATAGGATTTTCTCTTATTAGATTGTACAGTTGTAAATCTCCTATTATAGGTTTTTCCTTGTAAATACAGCTAGCAATAGGTTGTACTATGCCTATAAGAGAGGCTTCTCTCCTCCGTATGAGATATACAGAAATACAATTGATTTCTTCTCACCTTACTTGGTATCAGAGCACACTCTCCTTTGTTTTTGTTTTTGTCTCCTCTACTGCTATTGTGATTATTGCCTCCACCATCATCTTCACCACCCCGTTGATATACCATTGCCAGTGCACATCAGGCCGTGCACCTCCCACCGCTGTCGTGTGACAACACCCGTGCCCTTGCTGTGAGACGCACATCCCAGCCTCTTCAATCGTCACAGGGGCTGTCTACCTACTTCATTTGCACATCCCAGCCTCTTTAATTGCCCATCACTCTTAATCCTCTCTCTCCATTTCCCTTTTGCTAATACTAATTGTACATATCTATCAATTCTAACTTTGTCATTCTCCTCTTTAATAGATAAAACAACATCTTGTTAACCACAATAAGTGGCAATCATTGATTCTGCATCTCTACCAAACTGCCTGTCAAAATCGATCCATCATATGTTATTAGATTGTACAGTTGTAAATCTCCTATTATAGGTTTTTACTTGTAAATACAGATAGCAATAGGTTGTACTATGCCTATAAGAGAGGTTTCTCTCCTCCGTATGAGACATACAAAAATACAATTGATTTCTTCTCACCTTACATGGTATCAAAGCGCACTTTCCTTTGTTTTTGTTTTTGTCTCCTCTGCTGCTGTTGTGATTACTGCCTCCACCATCAACACCCACCACCACCATCATCTTCACCACCCCGTTGATACACCATTGTCAGTGCACATTAGGCTGTGCACCTCCCATCGCTGCCATGTGACAACACCCATGCCCCTGCTGTGAGACACACATCCCACCTCTTAAATCGTCACAGGGGTTTTCTACCTACTTCATTTGCATCACAGAAGGGTGCCTTATTTTCTGCCCTTTTTTTTGTGCTTCGTAGAAGCGTAGAAATCAAGTGTCCCTCTTTCAGATTAGTCCTAAATGGCTACTTCATCGGCTACTTCACCTGACCCCAAATCCAATCACCAATGTTCAGGCGATTCATGATTCTTCCAATACACTACACCTTCACCATTCTGATCAACCAGGTATTACACTTGTCTCCCAACAACTCAATGGTGACAATTATGCCACTTGGAGTCGCACCATGATCATTGCATTAAGTGCAAAGAACAAGCTCTGTTTTATTGATGGATCTTATCCACAACCATCCACCTCCTCTCCTGAATTTGCATCTTGGACTCGTTGCAACAATATGGTCCTCTCTTGGATCCTCAATGCCCTCACAAAGGAATTGTCCAATTCGGTCATCTACACAGAATATGCTCATAACGTGTGGACAAATCTGTGAGACTTATTTTCTCAAAGCAACGGCCCCTGCCTCTTTCAACTGCAATGATCCATCTGCTCCCACACACAAGGACAGACTTCCCTTGCAGTCTATTTTTCTGGATTGAAAACATATTGGGATGAACTATTTTTTTTTACTTCTCTCCCCGTGTGCACTTGTGGCGCTACCAAGGATACATTCCTCATCAAAATCAAGAGCGTCTTATGCAGTTCCTCATGGGACTCAATGAAAGCTATTCAACAATTCCAGGTCAGTTACTTTTAATGAATCCTCTCCCTACTGTAAACAAGGCATACTCCCTCCTTCAAGAGGAAAAACAACGTGAGATCTGCACTCCCATCCAGTCATTTGATGATGCAAAGCACTAGTTGCTCCATACATAGGCCTCTCTCGCAACTCTAAACAAAGCTTTTCTAAGGACACTTGTGGTCGGCACCGATCTCCCCTCACTTGTGCTCATTGCGGATGGGTTGGTCATACAAAAGATAGAGTCATGCACTCCATGGTTATCCTCCAGGTCATCATCTCCATGGCACTACTCCGACAAGACCCCCCAAAACATGCGCTCCTAACAATCCAGGCTCTTCCAACCATGTCATGTTTCCCCCCACTTTTACTCCAGATCAATACCACCAAATCTTGAATCTACTTGATAAAGGTACTACACAGCCTGCGGCTAACCTTGCAGGTATTTCCTCTTCCTCTACCATTTCTTCTCCTCCTTCATGGGTCATTGACACCAGGGCAACCACTCATATGTCTCATTCATCCTCTGTATTTCCCACCACTTCCCACTCTCCCAAAGTCTCTTCAGTCACCTTACCCACCGGCCAACTTGCACTGGTTTCCCATATGGGCACCATCCATCTCACATCATCTATCTCTCTTAAAAATGTTTTGTTTGTTCCTATATTTTGTTTCAACCTTTTATCAGTTAGCCAATTAACTCACTTTTTAAACTGCTCTGTCACATTTTATCCTGACTTTTGCATATTTCAAGACCTACTTACGAAGACGACGATTGGACTGGGTAAAGAGCAAGGAGGCCTTTATCACTTTCTGCCACAAGCCCCAGCCGCCTTCACTGCTTTACATTCTTCTTCGGCCTCTTCAACCCTTTGGCATCAACGTCTAGGACATCCTTACATGCTCGTCTTCGCCATCTATCAAATACTTTTTCTAGTATTTTATTTTCTAATAAATTTCATTGTGATGTTTGTCCTTTAACCAAACAAATTTGTTTACCATTTCTTTTAAGTTCCATTACTACGAATGATCTTTTTTTATTTAATCCATGTTGACATTTGGGGACCCTATTCAGTCCCTGCTCATTCTAGTGCACATTATTTTTTAACCATTGTCAATGATTTTTCAGGTGCAACTTAGACCTATCTCATGCATCACAAATCTTCCACCAATTCCTTTCTTCGCTCCTTTTTTGCTATGGTTGCCACACAATTTCACAAGAAGGTTAAACAAATTTGTATGGACAATAGTATGGAATTCTTTTCACATAACTTTCAATCACTTGAGGATCTTGGTATTATCCATCAACATTCGTACCTCACCACCCCACAACAAAATGGGGTCATTGAAAGAAAACACTGACATATCTTTGAGGTTGCACGTGCCTTGTGATTTCCTGCATATCTTCCTCTCAATTTTTGGGCCGATTGTATTCTTACAGCTACATATCTCATTAACCGCCTTCCCACCCCCCTTCTTTCAAGCACCACCCCAATCCAAAAACTAACATGTACACCTCCACACTACTCTCATCTTCGTGTTTTTGATTTCTTATGCTACGCTTCGACCTTATCTCAACATCGTGATAAATTCCAACCTCGTTGCCGTAAGTGCATCTTTGTGGGCTACCCATATGCGCAAAAAGGTTACCGCGTTTTTTTATATTTCCTCTCGTGAAACCTTCATATCAAGGGATGTTGTATTTCATGAAAATATTTTTCCTTTTGCCAATCTTTCCACTCCTGACATGCATGTTTTCCCTCTTCCTTCTGCAGAAGCAAATGAACCCAACACCCCTGCACCTACCCCTTCTACCGAATCCCCTACTATTCCCCCTCTTGCATCTTTCCCACTTCCATCCCCTACTCTTCCCTCCCCCACATCCATCCATCGTACTACTCGTCCCCGCCATCCACCAATTTGGCTGCGTGACTTTGAGTGTTTAAATGCCGTCATCCCTTTTTCCCCAGCATCATCCACTTCAGGTAAGGTTCTTCCCTTCTCAATTTCTTTCATATTCTCATTTCTCCGCCTCATCAAGCTTTTCTCGACAATATATCTTCTCTTGCCGAACCTACTAGTTACTCTCAGGCTATGAAAGATCAATGTTGGCGTGATGCAATGGCTAAAGAAATTAAGGCCCTTGAACAAAACAATACATGGACGCTCACTCCTCTCCCTCCCGGTAAAACTCCAATTGGATGTAAATGGGTTTACAAGCTTAAATTCCATTCTGATGGCACTCTTGAATGGCACAAAGCTCGTCTTGTTACTAAAGGTTATACCTAGCAAGAAGGTCTTGATTACCACAAGACATTTGCCCTTGTTGCCAAGATGGTCACAATCCGCTGCTTACTCGCAATTGCTGCCATCCGCAATTGGTCGCTATATCACCTTGATGTCAACAATGCCTTCTTACATGGTGATTTGGATGAAGAGTTTTACATGTTTCTTCCACCAAGCTTTTCCAGGAAGGGGGAGACTCGGGTCTGTCATCTTCTCAAATCTCTCTACGGCCTCAAACAAGCTTCCTGCCAATGGTTTGCCAAGTTTTTCACCTCCTTACTCTCTGTAGGCTATGCTCAATCCAAAGCTGACTATTCTCTTTTCACCAAACTTCATGATGACTCCTTCACTACTCTATTGGTCTACGTTGACGACATTATCGTTACTGACAATGATACTTCTGCCATTAACTCCTTAAAGAATTCCTTCATCGTCATTTTGAAATTAAAGACCTAGGCCCACTCAAATACTTCTTGGGAATTGAGGTGGCCTGTTCTAAACATGGCATTTACATCAGTCAACGAAAATAAACTCTCGGCATTCTCTGTGATGCAAGCTTACTTGGTTCCCAGCCCACTAATTTACCAATGGATGTCAACACTAAGCTCTCCAATGAAAATGGAGATATTCTTTCTGACCCAATTCCATACTGCCGTCTAGTTGGATGCTTCATCTATCTCACCATTACCAGGCCCGATATTGTGTACTCGATTCAGACACTTAGCTAGTTCATGAGTCAACCACATCGGCCCCACTGGGATGCTGCCCTTTGCATCCTTCGCTATCTCAAAGGCACACCAGGACAAGGTTTGCTCATGTCTTCTTCCAGCTCATTCACCTTGAAAGGGTATTGTGACTCTGATTGGGCCAGTTGTCCTATGACACACCATTCCTTAACAGGCTACTGTACCTTTCTTGGTGACTCTCCGTTATCCTGGATATCAAAGAAACAATCTATTGTATCTCGTTTGTCAGCCGAAGCCGAATATGGCTCTATGGCCATTGTAACTTGTGAGCCCACTTGGCTCTTTTATCTTCTTCACGATCTTAATGTCCGCAACATCGGACCCGCTTTGCTATTTTGTGACAATCAAGCTGCCCTCCACACCGCAGCAAACCCTGTCTTCCATGAACATACCAAGCATATAGAATTGGACTATCACCTCGTTCGTGACAAGATTCAATCAGGGACCATTAAGACTTCATATATTCCTTCTCACCTACAAATTGCGGACTTATTCACCAAAGCGTTGGGCAAAGATTCTTTCCAACGTTAGAGCTCCAAGTTGGGAGTTTTTAATGCTCACTCTCCAACTTGAGGGGAAGTATTAGATTATACAGTTGTAAATCTCCTATTGTAGGATTTTCCTTTATTTGATTGTACAGTTGTAAATCTCCCATTATAGGTTTTTCCTTATAAATACAGCTAGCAATAGGTTGTACTATACCTATAAGAGAGGCTTCTCTCCTCCGTATGGGATATACAAAAAAACAATTGGTTTCTTCTCACCTTACATATGCAAACAATCATTGCGTCTTGCACCACTTCAACTTCTCCATCAAATATGCTTGATGGAACTCACTAACCACCACTGTTGTTAGAGACACTGAATTAGACCCAATTTTGTTGCCACTTATAGCACTTGTTTTAAGTAAACCGCACCCATTCAGCCAACTTTGACCACGAATCACACCAGACTAAGAATCTTCTCCTTTAGATCTAGTGAGATTTACAACTTCCTACCCAATCTTTAATCAATCATTCATTATCATTCTCGGACCCATGTTAGTAACATCATCATCAACCACATTCACCTGGAATTACCGAATTTGGATTCCTACACTCCCCTAAGATTTACATCCGAGCTTGTAGACATGCGATAAATGGGTTTTATATCCAGGCTAGAGAAGATGATTATCAAGTGGTTGAAATGGGTTTGTCATGCACAAAATAAAGATGAGGTTGATGGTTAGATGTAGTGATGATAGACATTTAAGAATGACAAGGGAAGATGGATGGTCAGAATCATGACAAAATTATGGCTTTGATATTATATTAATCCATACGAGACTACATTGTAAAGACAAAATGTGTCTACATTGTGGAAAGTGTACATTGGGGAGAAGAGGTGAAGGGCAGAGACTGTTGGCCGGACCAGATCTGAGTTGCGGCAGGGGCAGATTTTCGCCATATAGTTTGATTGGGAAGAGGGCTGGGATTTGCAAGAGAGGGAGTGTGAGAGCGGGGGAGAAAGAGAGAGAGAGAGGGACATTGAAATGGAGATCGAGAGAGAGAGTTGAGATCGGGAGAGGGAGATTGAGAGAGGGAGACGGAGATGCGGTCTGCAAAATGAAGCTTTTAGGGCTTCTGGCATAAGAAAATAAGTTAAATGAATCGGTAGTCTGTGGTACATATAGAGCAGTGTATCTCTTGGGCTTTGTAGGGTCCATTAAGAGGTACCTATCTGAATCCATTCCGTCCATCTATTTTAGAATAAAACAATAAAACAACATAATAAAAACTAAGAAGATCCAACACTTAATTGGGACACACCGATAAAACAGTGGAAATAACAAAGTAAGTAGCAATGAATTGGAGTACGGTGGAGAACCGTTTCCAATCAGAAACGGCTTAAAGCCGTTTCTGAACCAAACTTTCCACCGTTCCATAATACCGATTTTGGTGTAGTGTGCATTGTATTTATTTCATGGAGAATAACATAAATATATAAAAGAGGTTGAGTAAACTAATAATTCAATATTGATACATTTGTCTAGTTTATTGTCAACAAAAGATCTGTTCTAAAAGGACGCAACCATTGGAATTATGGGCCACAGTGGTATATTTTCATTTAGCAATGCAATGATCGGTTTGGATCAATTACATGACCATTAGGGTGAGGCTCGCACTATGTTGGGTGTACACAGTTTTATGGAGCATGAAGTACCATTTACAAATCTGAATAAAGTTATATTGAAAGTATTCTACTCTTCCTTGACAGGAGTAAGGAAAAGTGGGTAGTGAAAGAGTCCTGCAATGGGTAGGTTCTTCCTATAACCACTATTATAAGGAGTGTTTGGTCTCCAATTCTACACGTTGTTACATGCACGTTCTCTTTCTACTGGAGTGTGCACAAGCGTAGGTGTGGTAGAGGCGGAAGACCGACAGACACCACTTTATCCAGTAGCTTCGACAAACAACGTAATGGCTGATCAAGGTACGTATACAAGATAATTGACTGCCCTAGTTTAATGCTAGTATAGATTGTGGGATCCATTGTGATTTCAATAGAAATATCTAAATTATAAATGATATCTAACCATTGTTATATTTACATTATATACCCACATAATTCGCTTTTCAATAGCACCAAACTTTAAATATCCAATAGACATGAGAAGGCATTTGAATTCGAGATAAGGGTATTTTGGTAATTTGGATGCATGTGGCTAGTTAGCAGTATATGGTTTAGATTTACCCACAAAAGTCCCTCAATTGCGCAAGTTATACCCCCCCCCCATGTAGCTCACACAAGGTGTAGCTAGTAACATTTCTCTCTACATATAGCTACCCTCACCCTTCTCTCTGCGCATACACCTACCTTATTTCATTATCTCCCATCTCTCATTCCATTCCTCCTCCATACATGTTGCATGTGCCATAGCCTTGGTATCTATAGTTATCGTTGTGTTATCCATGTGACTTGTCTCAATAATTTGCATAAAAATTTTAAGTCTATGAAACAATTACATAATAATACCAGCCAGATGTAACTTGCAAAGAATAATTCTCTCGAGCTATTATCTATAAGAAATTTCAGCAATCAACCATGCTCTAATGGAATAATCATAATTCAACCATTGAATAGATGCTTATCTCCTTAGCACTTAAGGATTTAGAAGCACAAGCCTATAGATCAGATACTTTTCAAATAAGGTAGTTGGAAATCATCTTCATTATAAAATTATGGGATGCGTTCTTCTTTTTCTTTCTTTCTTTTCTTTTCTTTTTTTTTTTCTCTTTTGTGTGTGTGTACAAGAAGATTACATTCTTTAAAAAAACTTTGAAGACTTTCATTACTAAATTTAGAATAATTTAAATGGAAAGATTATTTATGAATCCTACATAAAATAAAAGTAGGTCATCTTGATGTGATGTGTTTTTCTTCTGCGTTCCGGGGGGTGCTTCTTCCCCAAAATTTGTGTCATTGGGCATGTTTAATTACATATATAAGAAAATATAAGAAAAAAATATATATAATAAGGCCATGGTTGGATTACATAGTTCAAAAAATGAAAAGTGAATCATTATCCAATGATTATTTTCATGACTACTGCTGTAAATTGGTTATCAATTATATGGTTTTCAATTTTCTCATTTCCTTTAAGCAACAACCACTTAGTTTCTTATGTCAAAAACTCCTTGATCGCTTTAAAAAAGTCTATTATTTTCTTTGTTAACCAAACATGTCTATACATTGAATCATAGAAACTTTTTCCTTTTCTATATTGTTCCATAAATTCCCTACAATTCAAACCCATCTTAAAGCTAAACCAAACTTTCTTTTTCTTTTGGCTGTTTTTTTTTTAATTGAATTTTTGAAAACCCTGTATTAAACCTAAACTTCTCTAGTTTGGTTTTTATTTTTATTTTGGCTTGTGGCTTATGTGAGAGGGTGGAAACATGTCCTAGATCCTAGCACGGCACACATGGCAAACATCCAGGACATTCATAGGTACTGAACTTGACATGTATACCAAGAATAGGTTAAAACACTCAACAAGTGAGCCACCCATGTTTGTTGATTTTGGGTGGTTGGATTTTGTATTTTTTACTTTTAATTATGATCCACCGGGCATACCTGAATTTGGATAGCTAAACTTTCTTTTCTAATTGGTTATTAGAAGTTTGACATGCCTGAATAGCCGCCCGATGAATAATCCAAATCTTTGACATGTGGTAAGGTCGAGGCTCCTTATTTGGGCAACCCTTACTAGATTCAAAAATTCATGTAACTGACCTCAATTAGTTGAGATAAGGCAGACGATGATGATAATGCTATATACATAACTGTGGTTTTTTTTTTTTTTTTTTCTCTTCTTCTTCTAAATCAGGGCTAGCCTCCAGGCTAGCTGGGTAGAGCTAGGTCTAATCTTCAAGCCCAAGCAAATAAACCGGCCTGCTCTGATTGGTCTTGGGCCAGGGCCCACCAACATCCTTAAATTTGACCATTTGACCGTTGGAAAACCAAAGGCATGGACATTTTAACCTTTCCATTGGGAAAGATGATACGGTAGATTTGAATGCACCACAATAGTGTAGAGCCATCTCTCAACGGTATTCATTGCAGGGTTATTTATCAATCAATACATTACATCTAGTGGGCCCTGTGAAGGATGGCCCGTCTTTTGAGAATCATACCTATCAGACGATCCTACGCCTCATTTTTGAGAATCATAACAGTATTTGCTGCCGTTGCCCACAAGGCCACTGATCAGGCCGATGGGACCATCTGATATATGTAGATCTTTAAATAGTTCCCAGCCATAGTAGGGCCCACTAGATGGAAGGTCCATATTAACCATCCACGTGGATGGAGAGATTGCTCTACCGTATTTCGGTGCTTCAATTTCCACAGTATCATCTTCCTCCATTGCAATGAGTTCAAAAAAGCGTTAGAAAAAGGAAGAAAAAGAAAAGATGGAAATCAAAAGCATCTGCTGGAAATTGGACAACATCATTCATTGCCCACTGCTTCTCTCTCTCTCTCTCTCTCTCTCTCTCTCCTCTTCTAGTAGATTGCTTGCAGAGAGCATTGAGAGAGAGAGAGAAAGGTAGAGCATTTGGTTGGTGGGTTTTGTATTGGAAAGCATGGCCTTTGCTGGAACAACCCAGAAATGCCGAGCCTGCGAGAAGACAGTCTACCTCGTCGATCAGCTCACCGCCGATAACCGCATTTATCACAAGGCCTGCTTTCGATGCCATCACTGCAAGGGGACCCTCAAGGTCGATTTCTTTTCTCCACCTGCCGAATCCTGGAATTGCATTTCCCAGTCTATAATATTTTCTGTTGATGATTTTGGATTGAAGTTTCGATCTTTTCCATGACCCAATTCACTGAATTGTTGAATTAGATTGGAAGATGGATATATCAGTTGGGAATTGTCTTTAATGGAATGTGGTGTTTCCATTCTCTTTTTTGGCTTTTTGTTGCTTGGGAAATCCACTAATTGGGACTGAATTTATAGTTTTTGTGATAAATAGTTAGCTTTGATAGATGATCCAACGGTTCGGAACTCAGTTTTTTTGGAAATCTGTTCAAGGTGTTTGTGCTGAGTTCCCTAACAATGTTGTCTGGTGGGCCACTGGCTGATGTAGAGCAGGTCGCGGACACTTTCATGTCCAAGATGGACCAAAGAAGGCCCGATTGGAGGTGGAAGTCATCTGGACCGTCAAACAGGCATATCTCTTAAACCGGAATGAGTTATTTGATGTACCAAATATGATTTTAGGGTAGGAGAAGCTAATTTAGCCAACCAACCCGGCTATTGTTGCCATGCCGAATTTGCGAGATTCCATCATTTTATTATCTATTAATGAAATTTCAAATTTATTAGAATTTATTTCTATTTTTTTCCTCATGGATTCAAGGAATCTTTGTGAGGAGTCCAGAAAAGCTCCATGGATTCAGAATAGTTATCCTTGAGGAAGACGGTGATCAACCTCATCACGATCATCCCTGCGTCACTGGCCCATCACATGGTTGAGATTTAGACCAAAAGTCATGGTTCTTGGACACAGTCTAGCTGCCGTGAGTTTTGCATTGAATGTCGACCATTCCTTTGCTAGCTCCTGATGATATGACGACTACGAAGTAGTCTCCTTCTTTCTTTTTTTCTTTTTTTTTTTTGTTTGGGTCATGGCTCAGTTCAACAGTCTCAACCGTGGCATGTGTTTTCGGCTCATACCTTGAGAGAGCTACATGGATTATCTATGACTAGAGCTGTGTATTAGCATTTTTTCTTTTTCTTTTTCCTTTTTGAGGCATTTGTGAGGGGATGGGATCTGCCCAGTGGGTACCATGTTTTGGTGATCCAGGCCAACGATCTATTGGGCACCAAAATATCTCAGATTGGATTGATCTTTGGCCTACAAATACATCCTCTCCTAATATGCAAATGGAAAATGCTCACAGCTAATTGTTAATAATATCAGTCCAACATATCCCAAAATTCTTCAAGATTTTTCAAGGACCACGCTCTGTTTTGATACTTCGACCAATGGTTTTTCTTCGCAGCTCAGCAACTACAATTCTTTCGAGGGGGTTCTGTACTGCAAGCCACACTTTGATCAGCTCTTCAAGAGAACAGGCAGCCTGGACAAAAGCTTTGAAGGTAATGGATGCTATATCACTGTTTTTTAAGGGTTTGGAAGGACTATTGCATTGGATTGCAATTACAAGTGTATTGTGGTTTCCCTAGCATTCATATTAAGGGTCCATGCTCCAAATCGTAATTATGTTGCATTTGGGTTGGACCTGAAAGACACAACTGCAGTTTCATGGATACTTCCTCAGTATGAACACCATGAAACACCATTATAATTAATGTCATTGCCGAATGTTTGCAATTCAATTCGCTAGTGCATCCAAACGGGGCCTAAGTTGTTTATTCAGTACTCAGCTGCCTTCTTTTATCTTCTTCAGGAACCCCAAAAACCACCAAGGCAGACAAAACTATCGATAGCGAGGTAATTTCTTGAATCTAGGCGATTGTACATGTATATCACTCTATCTGGATGCTGCTAATCTCAGCATGGACTTGCTTGAACAGAGCGCTACGCCCAACCGCGTCTCGAATATGTTTGCAGGCACAAAAGAGAAATGCGTGGGATGTAAGCAGACAGTCTACCCCATCGAAAAGGTAATTGCTACGGTTGTTTTTTCGATATCTAATCCTCCTTACATCCATAGGCAGTCATAGATCATGATTTTTAAGACTACATCAAATCATATATTCTATTCCCAAAACATCATCAATAACATGTGAATGCCCATCCACAGAAGTTTCACACATGCATGATGCATTTCTGTGATTGAGACAGACCGCGATGAGAAATTCTTCCCAGCATGGTAGTATTGTGTGATTCTTCCCTTTCATTAGTGTGTGGGTCTTGTCATTCCTCACATGAGCACTCGAACCCATGACCTCAGTGTTGAAACGCACTGACTACCACTTCTTTTTAGCACTTGGAGATGTGCATCTGCAAGTTGCATCACTCATTACAGCATATCTTCTTTCTTTCTTTCTTCTTTTTCTTTTTTCTTTTTTTGCCCATCTAACAATCATGGCCCACATTTTTATAGAGAATCCGAGGCAAAGTGAAATTGAGAGAATTTTATTTGTTTAAGAGCATGATATGTCTACACTATATCTAAATAGAATAGAAGTGTAAGATCTCAGCATTTCTCATGTAGTAGTTGTCTGTCTGATACTCCTTTTACAGGTTACAGTGGATGGAAGTGCATACCACAAGAGCTGTTTCAAATGTACCCATGGGGGGTGTGTAATCAGCCCATCCAACTACATTGCCCATGAGGGGAGGCTTTACTGCAAGCACCACCACACACAACTCTTCAAAGAGAAAGGAAACTACAGCCAGCTCGAGAATGATCATGAGAAGGTGGCAGTGTCTGCTGAGACAGTAACTGCCACAAAAGCTGCTGTTGAGTTGTAAGTCATGTGGAACAGATGCTTTTCAGTCATCTACTTCACTGCAGTTGCAGGTTTTTCCTATAGTCTCGTGTGGTTGAAGTGTTGGAGATGCTGCCATCAGATTCAGTGGGTCTGTGTTTTTTTCTTCTGTTGGGCTTTTTTTTTTTTTTTTTGGTTTTTGTGAGATTATGAGATATGAACCGTTCGTTTGTGTGACCAACTTCTGTATGGAACAACTCTTGTTGGGTATCTATTGAGATTTTGAATAAAGTTGGGGTGGCCCGCTGGAGTTGCTTCTTTTTGGGTCCCTATTGATATTGTGATGTTCAATGTCTGTTCAACCCTAGATTTCCCTTTGGGGCATGTGGGTACTAGGCATGAATCACACAGTAAAGTGTGTTAACATGGAACACGTGTGGGAAATCTGAGCATTCCATCAGATGGTCCATCTGATGGCTTAAAAATCCATCTGCTTCACTCAGGTGAGCTGAGTTTACAAAACAAATGGATGGCGAATGAAAGCTATTTTAGCCATCCATCTTTGTACACTTCCTCCTTGGTAGAGCTGGGCACAGAGATGGGCACAGGACGACTCAACTCGTCGGACTCGTTCAAACCCGACTCAACCCGAACCGAGTGGGTGAGTTGATCCGAACCGAGTAGACGAACTCAAACCAAGTTGAGTTCGGGTCACACAGTAACTTGACTCGACTCTACCCAAAATCCAGCTTGGTACTGACTCAACTTGACCTGAAAGTTGACTTATACATATATTAAAAAAAAATCCCATATTTGATGTTTCAGATCTGAGATGCCGTGTAGCTGATGGAGAGGCTGCAATTCCGGCAGGTGCGTCTAGGTTTTGAGTTGTGATTTTAGCCCACGGATACCCGCTGCACCCGACTTGACTTGGTGCTGACTTGACCCGACTCGGTACCTGTGACAGGGTTGGACTCGGTCCGGATTAGTCCAGGCCAGAGCTGGACTCGGATCGGGTCAGGCATGCTGAACTCGGTCAGGTCAAGTTTGGGTCAGGTCTATTTCAAAACCAGGTCGAGTCGGGTCAGCCCTAACTCGGTTCAACTCAACTCGATGCCCAGCTCTACTCCTCAGGGAAAGGGCCTGATTTATTAGCCAAAAGGTACGTTCAATGTAACCCACCTGATGGAGAGCTCAGATCTGGCATGTGCAAAATTGGCAGGCTACCTTGTATGGAAATGGGTGGGCACAGAGCCTTGGACTCTCCGTCCCACTTGAAAATTGTTGAGATACAGCTAGTAAGAGTGGTAGACAGATCTAACCTTGAGGACCCCATGTTCTTTCTTTCTTTATTCTGTTTTGTGTGTGTGTGTGTTTTTTTTTTTTTGGTGGGCAAGTGTTGAAAGGAGGTATCTCCACTCAGTCTGCCAGTTGAGCTATGGATCTAGGTGCTTGTGTGTTTGTGTTAATTGATTCTTAATATCTGACGCTAGCCAAACGTGCTTAACATTTCGAATTAGAATCACCCAAAACTGTTGAAAACCATATCTCGAATCGTGAGTGGGCCATGGCCCAAAAATCACAACATTTGCAAGATCCTTCTCCTTTAATTGATGACACGCCATTGAACAGACAAAAGGTTTATCATACAACGTTTGGATCATCATACACGTGCCACGATATAGGAAGTAGACCCTCTCCCTTGATTGATGGTTTTTTTTTTGGATTGAAGCAGACATGATGAGAGAAGGATTATGACTTGGTGGATAGCTGTAGATGAATGGATGTGATTATTGGCTTGATCATGTCTGACATTACTAAAAGTATTCAGCCTACCAATGCAGCTATATGTGACTCGATTTCTTCGCTTTTTGGCCACATGCAAACCAGCTCGATACAGTATATTTATAGCTGGCTTGGATCTTCTTTGTTCTCCCACCCTTCTTTATGGATCTGATCAGTTGATATTATTTTCCAAGTTTTAAAAAACCGAGGACGGACACAACCTAACAGAACTGAGGCCTTCATCTTGGATCATTTAAATGCAAGGGAATTGTTCCACGTCACAATGTGTTTGATCCAAACCATTCATTAGGTGGGGCCCACCTTAAGGATGCCCACGCACAAAAAACAGGCAGGCCAACTATCATATCCAGTCATACGCATGACAAAAATTACGGTAATAGAAAAGAAAAGAAGAATGGTATATATTCAACATACACTTCCAGCCCACGGGACAATTGGCCCAAGGCATTTTCAGTGGGCCGTCTGACGGACGGATGGACCAGATGTAGAATACATGCAATGCTCTCAATCTTTCCTGGGGGATTTTTACCAGAATTTCGTCTAGAATTATGATTTTACCAAACAATACCTCCTCTCCAAGTCCCAAAATGTGCCATTTGAGGGTGGAAAGGGCAAAATGCCTTTTTTTAACTTTTCACTAGGTGATGGGGTATAGCGTTGTCTGGCCAACAGTGTGTATAGGAAATCCAACCTGACCAACCTGTGCACCCACCATGACAACGAGAAGTACCAAAGAAACACTGAAAACCACCCAAAAACCTCCGCATTCACGTGTGGTCCACCTAATGATTTGTATCGACCTGGTTTTTGGTTCATTCGATCATCATGGCAGGGTGCATTTATTGGATGGGTTGGATATCTTGCATACACCACATGGGCCACACAATAATAATAATTATTAGCGCACCTATTTTGTCAATCATGTGAGTTCGTATGTCACGTAATCGGTTGAGCCTTTGAAAGCTGAAAACCGAATATATAAGAGGAGATGGAGTATCAAGAAGTAAAGAACATGTAAATGAGATGTCTTGGTGACCATAACCTTAAACTCAAAACAACCTTAGCCTTTATATGAACATAACTTTTATTGATAGACCTTGATTGATCATCATATAGCCTTAGACGTGATGATGGAACATGATAAGTTAGGCTAAAAAGGTACAAAGCTGTTGTAAAAACATCATCCCAAAATAGTTATTTTCGAGTGAAGCTCGATCCTATCAACAGACCATCAATGCATCTCAAGCGAATCTTCAATCAATCGAATATCAAGGTTTGATCAATCGAACTCCCGGCTCAATCGATCAAAGGTGCCCATAAACGTCCAGCAACTAAATACCTATTTTCCAAATTTTCTTAATAACATCGAATTGGTCTTCGATCCCATCGAAGGGAAGTTAAGCGATTTTTGGGTTCTTTTTTTTCCGTTGGAACTCGGTTCCTTTATATAAGGCATTCAATTCTTGGGCTTTTGTATGGATTTTGTGTGCAAATAGAGATTAGGTGATTCTCACTTATAGCCCGCATCCTAAGCATCTAAACATATGAGATTTGATTCATCTTTTTTAGCTTTATCACTCTAATGAGGATTCTAACTTCTATATTGAAGATGAACTCAATCTTCACCTTGTTCTAGAGATTATACCCAAGCTTATTAGTAAAGACCCTTGTCTAAACCCTATATAACACTCATCTAGTGAATCTCCTAAGAAATTAACAATCTACTAGTTGTAGGAGATTCCACCATCCTCCATTGCCTTAGTCTCCTCATTGGCATATCACATGCAAAGCAAGAGCTGAAGCATCGGCATCAACGATTGGAAAAGTAAATCGAAAAGCAAGTTTTGTGCAGGGGAGAACATTCAAGAAGCATCTCAAGACGGTGCATCAACGGGGCTCAATCACATAAGTTGTCAAGTATAAGTCCATACACTCTTTCCTTGTGTAGGATTGAATGTAAGAGTAACCCAAACTCGATAGGTTCTTGTGCATGACCTCATCTCTTATGTAAGGCTGATTTCACTGGACACGAGTGTGTACGTGTCAGTTTCTATGGGGCGCCTCCGACGGGAGTGTACGTAGGTCATTGGATTAGGACCGCTAGTGGTTGTTGGTTAGTCGATAGAAAACCAACTTAGTCTCCGTAAAAACCACCAACACATGTGCAAACACATTTCTCCGACATGGGAGTATTACGCATAGGTTTGTGGTTAGCCTAAGAAAAATCTTTATAATGGTTAGAAGTGAACTTAATTTAAAAATTCCAATAGTAAATACCGGTACACTCGATGAGAGTGCATCCACCGGGAGTGGAGTAGGGAAACCAAACTACCATATATGCTTGTGTTTGCAATTGTAAATGTTTGCAATTATAATTCATGCTTATGTATTTGATTAATTAAATCATATAAATCATTGAATTAAGTTCTATACTAGGCACTTGTAAGCACACACAAGCTTACTCCTTCCTATGGACTAGTTGTTTAATTAGTATATCATTTGTAATCTATGTGATTATACTCACTTTGGCTTGAGAGCCTTAGTGTTAATTGCTTTAGTTAAATTGATAAATTGTTTAAACAAGCATTCATGTTTTTATTTGTAAAATTTTAAATTGGTCTTAATCACTTTCCTTTAGGACAACCATAATTCTATAGTTCCGCCAAGCTTCCGTACGCATAGATGATTCCATGCAATTTCAATAACTTCCGGCCCTGCTTGTCATTAAGTCTAAATCATAACTCTGGTCAGCTTCCAGCTCCCTACATCAATGGCATAGGAATTCAGAACTATGTGGTTTTTTTTGGCAGTCGAAAGGTTCTGATTTACCCCATTATGGCAATTTCTGAACAAACACATTATAGCAGTCACAGCAGTGATTCTATCAGTGTAAGAAGTGAGCTCTAACCTGATTTGCCAGAGGCAGATCGAAATGACCATTCTCAGCACACATGCCAGTGTAGCACTCTTGTTCATGATCCTGGCCATTCATCAGATCAGGCTCACTGTGAAATTTATTTCTCTGGCTGAAAAAGCTGGCCGTCTACTCATCAGGCAGCCCAATATGCATGAGATACGATTGGCAGTTTGGCGGAGGTAAAAAAAAGGTCAATGGCCTGCCTACCTGATCAGTGGAAGCAGCATTTTACAGCTCTGCTACTATTCACAGTGGGCCCACCAAATAAACGGCACATGTGACAAAAGTCCTCACCCGCCTTCGCAAAACTCATTGGTATTTCTCAAGCAAAAACAGCACGGCATCATCCATCAATGAAACATAGATTGCACTCCTGATTACCTGCTGATGATAAATGAGCTACAAAAAAAAAAAAATTCACCCCGACACTAATGATCATAGGAAATGAACATTTGTTTCCAACATCTAGCCTAAGTTACATTACCATACTGCATGATGGATGGCAAGTACTTAAATACAAGAATGATGTTCTGTACATTGATAATCTCCGAGTAAGAGATTAGTAATCTAAGATCAATACTACAATATTATACTGTATCTAGAAGCTGACCATTCTGAGCAATATGCTTCAAGTCTATGATCAAATTGTTCCTAAGAAATCCAAATCCAAAAGTCCCATCCCGATACTGCCAAATCCTACCCTCGACATGTAGATCGTTGGCAGTAGAGTTTGTAAGGTCTGGGATCACCAGATCGTAACTTGAATTGATGTGAAGAACCCGTGCAACAACTTCATTCTTCATAAAAGGGTGGGACCCACTAATCTGATTGGTAGCATGGGGCCGGATATGAATGCGGCAGCCGTATATATCTTCTTCTTTGCTAGAGAATGGAGACTCGATAAATGTAGTGTTTGATGTCCAGAAGACGGGGGAGTAGCCAGAGAAAGGCTCAGATGAGTCCCCGACCCTCCGGCAAGCAATCCCGCCAATGTCATCATATGCCACAAGATAAAAATCCAAGCTCGTGTCATCACAGATCCCCTGGATGAGGAAACTGGAGGGACTAAGGAGCTTGAGAGGAAATTGGATGCATATGCCAGAATGAGAAATAATCATGGCCTCTGATTCATGGAATTTTTACCATGGAATGTTGACCATTGGTTGGACACCATTCTTTTTGTCTAATAATCAAAACTCCAATTGGTGTCCCAGCAGATTGAATGGTTCAGGTTCCATACAGGAGTGCAATACATATCAAGATCTTGTATTTGATAACTAGCTTAAATATTAGTGATAGCAGGGAATGCATTCCCCAACTTTCAAAATACAAATGTTAAGAAAAATAACATAAATACCCTGCATCAGTGCTGAAAAACTGAAAGAGAATGCAAAATCATAATGTCTGTACAGGAAGAAACAATGGCAGAACATTTTTCTACATCATACATGAGCCTGTAGGAGTGTTCATTCCCTCTAAGGGCCTTTTTAGATTAGTGGAATCCAAAAGGTAGATTTGGAAAAGAAATCACCACATCCGAGTAAATCTGTAGATAAGGAAATCAATGAAAAGGAATCTTAGAAATGGTGTCTGTTTTAGTTTCCTTCATACATAGGAAAATGTAGGATGGTCGATGGTCAAAAAGGGAAATCTATTTCTCGAAATGTGTGGAAACAAGGATTATCGAGTTTTTGGACGGAAGGGGATAAAGCCCTTCCTTTTCAGGAAAGTCACGAATAGGAAAGTTCTCCACACGTTACTTTTTTGCCACAATTGGCACAAAACATCACATATGCAGAATATGTTTTCTTTTCCACAGTTACATCTTATATTCCACCAAATTGAAACAGGCCCGAAATTAGCAATCATTGAAAGATCATTTGGTTGTAATACTATTTCACTATTATAATTATCAAGAACTACAGATCAACAAGCTGCAAAAAACCAAGTCAATTAGTGTTAACTTTTGATATTTGTTATGTGTTATGTTTATCTCTAGAAGAAGGCAAGAAGACTTATATAGATGAACCTAGAAACCGTTCGGATATATAGAGTTTCTAAAATGATCACTAGAGGATTGAATGCAGCTTAGGTTGGTCGTTTTTAGAAGCTTTCTTTTAAGTTATCTGGTTAGAGCATTTGTGATGCAGTTACATGGACAGATGTGTGCGCCCTGCCTTTTGAGATGCACAACTACATCTGTTTCGAAGAAAAAAGGACCTTCCACCTGAGAATTTATATGTCCAAAACAGATACTTAAGTGTTCTGGAAGGTAGGTTGCTACATTATAAAGCTCCAAAAAACATCTCTGTCCAAAACAGGATGTGGCAAGAAAATTCTACTTAAGTCATCGTGATATTTTTGTTTGCTTCGTGGTATGTTTTATTTCAGGCTATGTTTGGCTCATGGCTGTTTCCAGATTCGAAAAAAATATTTTGTGATGTTAGAATTTCTGCTCTTAGAAAGAATTTCCAAATGGAGACATAAGAATTTCCAAATGGGGCCATGTGGCATTGAAAATGAAGAGCATTTTCATGTCCATATGAGTACCGTTTCATGATCTTTGGAAATTCTAGTATGAGCAGAAGTACCAGAATCTGTGAATTATTTTTCTTGCTGTGAGAGCCAAAGACGGCTTCAAGTCTTCCTTCTTCTTCTTCTAATCTGTGTTCAGAGTCAATTTCCTAATAATGACTAGAATCAGTTTCCTTGTTTGATTCAGGTGAGGTCAAAAGAGAATGTATACATATGTCATGGGCTTTATGTACATATGCTTTTGAAATCTGGAAATGGAAATTTCTTTCTTTTCTTTTTCGAGTTTCTAACTGAAACCCTTCCTCGAAAAGAAAATTCTTGCAGAAAAAATCTGTTTCCCTAGATACCGATCCGTTGATCATTTTGCAACGTACAACGTGAAAAGAGATGGTGTGAACTGCAGAAAATATACCCAAAAGCCATAGCAGAATGTGGCACTGCGCCAAGTAGAGAAGTGCAACATTTTCTTGTCCCTCAACGAGGAGGTCCTGCAAACATACTCTGCAGCACCTCTGCATAATGAAATGTGAGACCTTTGGCTGCCATGCTCCACCTCTGCAGCAGGTCATTGTCTGGTAAAACCACATAGGTCTCAGGCTCTCAGCACACTTTGGCAGCTAAGTCCTGCCACCACCGAAGGAGAGCTTTCCCCTCGCTGCAATGAACAGATGCCACATTCAAATGAGAAAGGGTTGCCAAGTTTCTGATTCTCTACAGATCAATCAGCACTGCCCTGATGCCAAGTTGCAGAGAAGCCTTTAATGAGTAATCTTTTCCCTCTTCCCCCACCACACTTATGTTGTTGATCAAGTACTTATGGCGCCTCCTCATTAGAGTCATAAAAGGCTTCTTCCATGTGAAGAGGAGTTCATCACTGTCAAGGACTGAAGGTTTTTCTTTCATCCTCATCCATGAGGATCGGATTCTCCAAGTATACCTCCCCAACACTAGAGTGATGCATAGGTTCTCTCTTTACTCGCTAAGGAACCTACCTCCTAAAACTAACAGTCTGCTACTCCGATATTATTCTCCATAGAGGATGGACCCTCCGCAAGATCATCCACTTTAACCATCTAAGAATGCATATGTATACTCTCACCCACTACAACCTCTCTCTGTAGGAAAAGAGAGTCCTTGCTATCCAGAGACCTCAAATTTCTCTGAGCAATGAGTCCTCTGATAATTCATATGTCTTCCAATCCACTGCCTAAGAGTGGGTCGCAGGATTATCCTTTTTGTATACTCTCCTTTCCTCTATTCTTTCAACACAATTGGATCTCCCATGAGATCCTTCTGACCTCACAATTCCCATTACTCGGGGGATGTTCTAGGATCCCACTGGTTCTATTTGCTTCAAGGGAATGGTCTTCGACCCTTCAACCCAATCCTAGCAGTCATGCCATTATTTGTGTGAAGCCATGGAGAATGTAGCAGTTCTCCCTCCACTTCAATGGATATCCATCTGAGGGCAAAGTACGGCACTTCACCCCAATCTTCTCTAACAAGGAAGCCATGTATAGAAAAGAATCATCATCCTGCAATCTCTTCATTAGAAGACACTTCAGATTTCCCACCCGGATATAATCAGGGTTCACCCCAAGTCTCTTGTTCATGAACAGGTCTCTCTTGAGATGAGACTCTTATCCCTGCACATGTTCTGACTCAAAAATGGATGGCAGGGTTGGGAGGTGATGAAATAATGTGATCGAATGATGGACCCCATAATCCATCCAGACATAATTGTGAGACTCCCAATAAGGGTCTGATCAATGTGCGAGGCCTAAATCACAGATTCAGTTAGTTTGTGTGTTCACAAGTCCTTTAATTTCTACAACATTAACTAGTCATTCTACAACAATAACTATTCACTTGTTGAGGAAGTCTCACTATAGTATTTTCATCATGTATTTTTTAGCAACCTTACAGGTACCAAATGATGTACAAATGACACAAAACTGATCCTGTATGAAAGTTTGTTGAGTTGGCTAAGCTTTTCAAACGAGCTCAAGTTCAGGCAATTATGAAATCACTTAAGTGACTTCTAGCCAATTACATTTGTGACAGACTTGAGGATATTTTAGTCAATATTAATTTTTTCAGATCTTCTGGAAGGAAATTAAAAAATAAAACTGAGAAGGGGTTTCCTTTGGAATGGAGTGGCGTCGAAAAACAAATTTCACTTGCACGACTAGAATGAAGTCTGTAATACTATCAAAGAAAGTGGAGCAGGTATCAGGCATTTGGAGGATATGAATGTTGCCCTTCTGAGCAAGTGTATATGGAGATTTGGGTTTGAAGACGACAACTTGTGCCACACCATGATAGCAGGTAAATATGGGACCTCGACCTTGGGCTAGAAATCCAAAACAATCTTCTCTTTACAGAGCCTCGTTCCTTTGGAAATCGATTATGTAGCTTGAGCACAAGGTGTGAGATGGCATTGGTTTTTCTTTGGGAAGCAGGACTAGAATCAACTTTTGGGATGACCTCTGGTTAGGTAAGAGTCCGTTGAGATCTGTCTTCCCCAATCCCGCAGTTCTTTGCCCTTCAAACAACATCTCTATGGAGAAGTGTTTTTAAGGATCTCATACAAAGGGGGTTAGGATCCCTCCTTGTAGGCGTCTTTGAATAATATTGAGTTGGAGGAGCTATCCCAAATCCTCACTCATCTTCAAGGTATCGGGCTAAACCGGGGAGCCTTGGACTCTTTGCTGTCACTAAGAGAGACATCAGGTTCCTTATCAGTCAGATTGTTGCATGACTTCATTCGCCGCACAAGACCAGTCACGGTTGGTTGTCATTTGTGGTCATGTCTAGCCATATGGTGCTCCGCCGAAGGAAGCCGCTTTTGTGTGGCTAGTGGACCACTATAGAGTTCTAATCGTCAACAATCTGCGCATGTGAAGGATGATCCTTCCCAACATTTGTATCCTTTGTAAGAAGGATTTGTAAGAAGGATGCAGAATCTGTCAATCACTTTTTCATTTCCTATACCTTTGCTACTGCATTGTGATCCTACATCCTTGAGTTTTTTAATATCTCTTGGGCTATGCCAAGCTCCATGGAGGGCATGCTCTTGTCTTGGCACGCTGGTATGCCAGTGGGCAGCGCCTGGGTGAAATGGAGATTAGCTTTGCTCGCAGCTTTTTGGACCATATGGGGAGAGTGGAAGAACCACTATTTTAAGAACATCAGCACTTCTTCCTCGGTAGCAGTTTTTAAGATTTTCTTCCTTATAAAGGAATGGGATCCTCACTAGAGGAGGGTTCTTTGTAGTTTGCTGTTCTCTCTCTCTTTTTTCCTTTTTTATTTTTTCTAAATTTATCCGTTGTATTCAAGGTGTTCTGTAATGGTAATGGTGACCGTAATGGCCACCACTGTTACCTTTATGATACGAGTCGTAACGGCTGTTACAACCCCCGTAAGGGCCGTTACGGTCTCTTTTTTTATTGAAAAAAAAAATCTGAAAAACATGTATTTGCCTCGTAATGTTGATTAAAAAGTATGGAAAACCTGTATCTGTCCCATAACATACAATTACCAGGCTGTTATGGCCTTTATAGGGGACGTAACGTGCCGTTAACGGCAATTACGGGTCTTTTTTTCCATAATGGCTGTTATGGCCGTTACGACTCTGTAACGCGTAATGGTTGCCACCGTTACCTTTATGTAACGGCCTTTACGGCACACCATGGTTGTATTCTTTGCCATTTGGCTATTCTTTTATATTATACTTTGCCTTTCCAAAAAAAAAATGTTAACATTTTATTAAAATATTAGGTACAACATGAATTAATGTTTTTTTAACTGTGATAAATTTTAATTAAAAAAAGCAATGGCAATACAAGGCCCGAATATATTTCATATTACAGCAGCCCCTTAAGAACAATGGTACTCCTGCCCCATTCTCTCAAGATGTACTTAATGAACATTGCATAAAATCAGACCTACATGAGACGAGACTAAGATCATGAAGGAAATGCATCGCTTAAAATCACAATTGGCTTAGATTTGCTTCCAAAGATATTTGTCAACTCTTCTCTCGCCACAGACCCCACATAATGCCATGGGGGAGCATCTTCCACATTATGCTTCTTCTCAACTAAAACAGACTGGTGTTTCGTTCGCTAAACAAGTGGGGAAGTGAACTGTTGAGAGCTGAAACTACTATCATGAGCCAGAAGAAGTGGTTCCAGACATCCCTCACGGTCTCACCACATAGCAAGGATCACACACACACACACGCACGCGCGCACACACACACACAGAGCATTTAGCACTGAGGTAAGGAGCAGACCATATTCATAGCCTGTTGGGTCCGCGCCGTCTGGCCAGCATACCCAAACCCTTCTAAGTGACAAAACCCAGCCCAAACCCAGCCCATATGGGAAATTGGTTGACTCAAACCCTGACTTTCCGGCTGGGCCAAGTTTTGCAACCCCCAGGAGAAGTGGTTCCAGACATCCCTCACGGTCTCACCACATAGCAAGGATCACACAAGCATGCACGCACACACACACGCATGCACGCACACACACACACACAGCATTTAGCAATGAGGTAAGGAGCAGACCATATTCATAGCCTGTTGGGTCCGCGCCGTCCGGCCAGCATACCCAAACCCTTTTAAGTGACAAAACACAACCCAAACCCAGCCCATATGGGAAATTGGTTGACTCAAACCCTGACTTTCCGGCTGGGCCAAGTTTTGCAACCCCCAGGTGCAATGCTCCTTTGCTAGAAGCAAAACTCTTCGAGATCATGTGATGAGACTCCAAACAACCTCAATTCTGGGAGATTCAAAATTATCTTTCCTTTTTCCCCTTATATCAGCCCCCATGCTTCAACCACCAAATCACCTACATCTACATTAATAGCTTTTCCATGTCCGTCCTGTATATCCATTTGGACTATCTACTCGAGACCCAAATGGCCCACAAGATTTCTAGATCCTTTATGGGATTATTCTTTTGATTCTTCCCTTTCAATCACAGGTTTACTCCAAAGAGATGTAGTTAACAGCTTGTGATATCTAGCCAAGAATGCAACATCGCTACCAAATTAATAACACCTCTAAAAAGGCAATCTGGGCATTTCTTGGATACCCTTTTTGTGAATCTTATTTCATTTTATAGAATTATTATATATGCAAATTAGTAGATAACATTGTACTAGAACAAATATGGACCCTTAGTTGCACTATCTTTCGAAACAGGTGCCACTCCCACTTGATCCCGTGCTGCCACTCGCACTTCGATCTCATCCTGCCACTCTCACTTCGATCTCATCCTACCGTTCCCACTTCCTAGCCTGTTTATACTTGCTAACATTTTGAAATGGACACTTCCACATTCCCGCACCTGAATCTATTGCCTCTTCGCTTCACGCTTCATGCAACTATATATGGACCATGTTAAATGTGTATCCTCTACTTGTCCACTATCTTGTAAGACTGAATGAGGTCATTTCAATTTCTACCCACGATCCACTATCAGGAAATGGGCCATTTCAAGAACTCGGCTTACTCTATGCACAATAATTTCTACTATTTTGAACACAAACCTGCTTAGATCAGATAATTTCAATCTAAGATCTACCAAATCACGACAAATCTATATAAGAAAACAAAATTTTCATGAAAGGGATGTGAATTGCAAACATGAATTCTTCATTCACAGAACAAATTTGAAGAGGAAATCGCACCTTCCAAAGCCCCTGCAAAGGCCGTGATGGTGTCGGACTGCAATTCACAATCTTCAAGTAATGCTCCGACTCCCATCTCCTTTTCCCCTGCCGCGCTCTGTCCTTCTTCCGCTGCCTTCTAGAAGCTCTATCCCCGCTGGGGCTCGTCCGGTTCGCAAAATACTGATAAATCTCCGACATCACACGATCCGGCGGGCTCCCACCCAGCGATGACGATGATGGCGAACCCTCTCTACCCACACCGTCCTCCGTAATTCCTGAATCGTCCCTCCGACAGTAACCTTGATTCTCCTCAAAAACCACGTGATTCTTCCCGACAAAGCAGACATTGACGGGGACCAAATCAGGGTCGTCCGAAAACCCCAACTGGGCCGCCCGGGCGAATTCGCCTGCCGCAGATGGCGATCCGATGAAATTCACGTGCTCGCCTTGGGACGAGATGCCCATCCAGATAAATGGCGTCTTGGTGATGATGTAGCCGTTGGATCTCGAGGGGGAGATCCTGTAGCCGGTGATGTAGGACGGGCCCCACTCAAAGAAGACGAGCGGTGGGCCCGCCGCAGCTGGGGAGGGAGAGTTGGCAAAGACGCGGCGCCAGAAGCCGATGAGATCTTCGTAGCGGGAGAGGGTTTTGTAGAGGAGGTGGAAGGAGATCTGGCCGTTGCCCCATGCGTGTATATGGGTTTTGGTGCTCCAGCGGCGGTGGCAGAGGGAGTACCAAATCTGCGAGGTGGGGCGGGCGAGGTGGAGGAAGCGCTTGCATGTAAGAGAGAATGAGGAGATTTCGGGAAGTGAAAGGAAGGACAGGATCGAGAGCTGGACATCTTCTGGGAAATCAACGAACGAGATTGATGATGGAGCGTGCTCCTTTGGGTCACCGAAATCCGCCATTTTCGCAGAGAGACAGAGAGGGGGCAGAAATGTCTTTTGCAGAGAGATGAGAGATGAGGAAATCGTAAGTTTCGTGGGGAGGAAGGACAGTTGACTTCCGTGATAGTTTGCCACCATTTTGAAAATGGTTGTGGTTGATCCACCGTACACTTGGCAAAAAAGAGTTTATTGAAATCTGGACCGTTGAAATAACGAATCTCATCGTGGATAGAGTTTAGACAGAAAGTAACACACATCGGGTGCTTTTCACCATAAGATCTTGCCAGATGAATTCGGACAGCAGAATTGGCGGGTTAGGATCCTTCCACGCGTCATCCATCGTTAGCTTCACGATTTGAACGTCTCAGATCGGCGTGGATGTACGCCACGTGTAAAAGGCATGAGTCGCCACCATTTTCAGAGTGATGGTGAGCTGCCATATGGCAGTCTCGTCCGTCAATGTCCAATTCCGTGCATGCATGTTTACATTTCTGGTCCACTGGATATCTGGGGTAGCCTGAGGCCAGGGGTGTAAATCGGGTGAGTCGAGCTGGCCTCGGCTCCACACGGCCGGCCACTAGCTGACCTCAGTTTGAACTCGGCTTGGCTTAATCCTTGAGTTTGATTGGCCAGCTCTGCTTAGCTCAGCCAGCATCTCGGACTAGTTCGGGCCAAGTTCAAGCCTTTGCTTGTGCAGCAATTCCACAAACACCCTAACCATACCTCTAAAATTCCACTAAATAAAAAATATCAGTAATGATTTTCAAAGTATTTTATCGAACACTTTCTAAGTAATATAAAAACCAATGCACTATCTGCCACACTTCATTAAGTTATTTCATCAAACACTTGGTAAGCAACATCAATATCAAAGTAACCGGGTCACTGAACTAATTCTATCCAAATTGGATTCGTTTCAAGTCGAGTTGAGCTGGGCAGCTCAAACTCATTTTCAAGCTCAAAAAATCAGCTCAATTTGGCTTGAACTCAGCGTTGAACTAAGTCAGATTAAGCTTTTTTGAGCCAAGTTGAGTGAGCTAATCGAGCTAGCTCGGTTCGTGTACACCCTAGCCTAAAACTTTGAACACCGCCTAAACATCTATTGTGGGGCCCACATGTGGGATGCTTTTGCATCTTCATACATGGCTGCAAACAGCTTTTTCGCAAAATTTAACCTTTTTGTACGGAAGGCAGTGCAATTTTGTCATTCTTACATGTGCGTTTGTGCTCGACTATCGTCTTACTCCATTGTGACCAGAGTCACGTATATGTGATCCACTAAATGAACGGTTTATATCACTTGATTGTAAGGCACGAACTGCAAGCAAGGGGCGCGGCTTCGGTAGGTTTCTGACTGTTGGGTCCACCTTGAAACATGTGCCTAACATCCATGCCATCAATCCGTTTTGATAGCTCATTTTAAGTCATGATCAAAAAATCAAGCCGATTTAAATCTTAGGTGAAACACACAACAGGAAAACAACGTTGCTTGACCCTTAAAAACTTTTCGTTGGCTACAGAAGTTTTGGATCAAGCTGAAATATGTGTGGTCCCTTTATCCAGGTCTTTATGACCTTATCAAAAGGTTGGATGGAAAAAAGCATTGGAATGTTTTAGTGGTGGGTATTCAATCACCACCATTATCTGCTGTGTGGTCCGCCCGAGATTTGGATAAACTTTATTTATGGGATCATGCCTAAAAAGAGCTTTCAAAACGGATAGACGGCGGTGGATGTTAGGAATATACATCACGGTGGGCTCCACAGGGATCCACCGATCCGGGCAACAGGAAGCCGCGCCCGCAGGAAACAGGATCCGCATGACAGAGGGTATATCTCTGCCTGCCAATCCTACCCTCGTACGTCACCTCTTTTATCTTGAGTTCGATCTCGGTCTTCGTTTTTCTGACATACACGGCAGCCGATTGGCTGGCGTACCGCACACAAGCTATATAACCTGTGTATTGACGTTAATAAGTTCTTTGGGTCTATTCATGAGGTATGTGTTATATCCAGACCATCTATCTATTTGGTGAGCTCATCTTAATGCTTGAGCTGAATGAGAAGATCTAAAGATCAATTGGACCACACTGCAAACATTAATGGGGGATTGAACGTTTGCCATTGAAACCCTTCCAAGGACACAGAAGTTTCCCATGAAATTTGTTTTTCCTCTTCATTCATGCATTTGTGACGTTATTAACAGATTGGATAGAAAATAAATGTTACGGTGAGACTTATGAATTTTTTAACAATAAAATTTTTAGTGAGGTCTATTTGAACTTTGGATATGATTCATTTTTTTAAAGAAATTTACGACTGTACGAACCATTTATGGCCTATTTACGAGACTAAGCCCGCCTTATTTTACCTTGCAAAAATAAGCCCCAGCTGTATGGATGGCTTGCCAAGGGTCCAAAATGCCCCTGCTTTTTCCTTCAAGCGGATCGGCCGCTGCTTGAAGATGAGCACTGTCGCTCCTCGAACTCCGGGTTATACGAACAGTTCAAAAGAGATCAATGTGACATGGGCCCCACAGTTATGTATTTATTATATCCACAACCTTCATCCATATTTCGAGATCATTTCGGAGCATTATCCAAGCAAAAAAAATCATATCCAAAGAGCAACTGGACCACACCACAAAGAGCAGCAGAAAATTGATTTTCACCATAGAAACTTTTGTAGGGCCCACCATAACATTTATTTTCCATCCAATCTATTCATAATGTCACAAAGACCTGGATGAAGAGGAAAAACAAATTTCGTAATGATCCAAAACTTCTGGGACCCCTAAAAGGGTTTCAATGGTAAACGTTCAATCTTCCACTGCCTTTTACAGTGTGGTCCACTTGATAGCTAAATCTATCTTATTTTTCTTCCCAAGCGTTAGTACAATTTCGCCAAATAGATGGACAGTTTGGATATAACACATACCTCATAAAAGGACCCACAAAGGCGGTGGGGATTACAACAGGGAAAAAAAAAGAAGTCTGGTATCTATGGCTACGAATTATAACCTTAGAGATAACCGCAGCCAATGCTTTTTCAATATGTCCTCTACTATGCATCGAAGGTCTTTCGATACGTACTTCAATATATCGAATGTCTTTCGATTAATTGAAAAAGGTCCAAAACTGTCCAACAACTTTGCATAAAAAATCCTGCAATTTTCGACTAATCGAAGTGCATTCGATATGTATCGAAGATATAACTACAGAGTATAGCCGTAGCCATAACTGCAGTCCGTAAAAGTCTATGCAAATTTTTTTATTTTTTTATTTTTTATTTTTTACATGGAGAATTTTATTCTACCTACAATTTTCTCTAATACATATTTATATAAATATGTATATATAAGCATTTTAAAAAAAATCTCTCTTTTTTTCATTTATTTCTCTATTCATTTAACAAGAATATCTTCTAAACCAAAATTAGTTACTTGATGTACCCTATATGATTTTGGGGTAGGAGAAGCTACTTTAGCCAACTAACCTAGTTATTTTCCAAGATTCCATCAGGTTGATGGTCGAAAATCCATTTCATTCACTTTGCGGTCAATTTTAATCAGTTCGTGGTCATTTCCATGCATTTCACCGTCAATTCCCTCCACTTCACGGATATTCATTCCGGCATTCTGCACTTCACGGCTCAATTCGCCAATTTGATTCGATCATTCCCAGCACTTCACGGCCATCATATTCGGTTGATTCACGGTGTGAGGCATTTCTCTTCACTTCACAGTCAGAAATGCATGCAACTGACCGTGAAGTGAAGGGAATTGACCGCGAAATGCCTCGAAACGACCGTGAATCAACACGGAATTGTTTGGGACAACCGTGAAATGCATGGGAATGATCATGGTTTGAAGCGATTTGACCGCGAAATGCATACAAATGACCGTGAAGTGAAGGGAATTGACCGCGAAATGCCTCGAAACGACTGTGAATCAACACGGAATTGTTTGGGACGACCGTGAAGTGCATGAGAATGATCATAGTTTGAAGCGAATTGACCGCGAAATGCATGCAACTGACCATGAAGTGAAGGGAATTGATCGCGAAATGCCTCAAAACGACCGTGAATCAACATGGAATTGTTTGGGACGACCGTGAAATGCATGGGAATGATCATGGTTTGAAGCAATTTGAGCGCAAAATGCATGCAAATGACCGTGGAGTGAAGGGAATTGACCGCGAAATGCCTCAAAACGACCGTGAATCAACATGGAATTGTTTGGGACGACTGTGAAATGCATGGGAATGATCATGGTTTGAAGCGATTTAACCGCGAAATGCATGCAACTGACCGTGAAGTGAAGGGATTTGACCGCGAAATGCCTCGAAACGACTGTGAATCAACACGGAATTGTTTGGGACGACCGTGAAATGCATGGGAATGATCATGGTTTAAAGCGAATTGACCGCGAAATGCATGCAAATGATCGTGAAGTGAAGGGAATTGACCGCGAAAAGCCTCTAAACGACCGTGAATCAACACGGAATTGTTTGGGACGACCGTGAAATGCATGGGAATGATCATGGTTTGAAGCAATTTGACCGCGAAATGCATGCAAATGACCGTGGAGTGAAGGGAATTGACCGCGAAATGCCTCAAAACGACCGTGAATCAACACGGAATTGTTTGGGACGACCGTGAAATGCATGGGAATGATCATGGTTTGAAGCAATTTGACCGCAAAATGCATGCAAATGACCGTGGAGTGAAGGGAATTGACCGTGAAATGCCTCAAAACGACCGTGAATCAACACGGAATTGTTTGGGACGACCGTGAAATGCATGGGAATGATCATGGTTTGAAGCGATTTGACCGCGAAATGCATGCAACTGACCGTGAAGTGAAGGGAATTGACCGCGAAATGCCTCAAAACGACCGTGAATCAACACGGAATTGTTTGGGACGACCGTGAAATGCATGGGAATGATCATGGTTTGAAGCGAATTGACCGCGAAATGCATGCAAATGACCGTGAAGTGAAGGGAATTGACCGGGAAATGCCTCGAAACGACCGTGAATCAACACGGAATTGTTTGGGACGACCGTGAAATGCATGGGAATGATCATGGTTTGAAGCAATTTGACCGAGAAATGCATGCAAATGACCGTGGAGTGAAGGGAATTGACCGCGAAATGCCTCAAAACGACCGTGAATCAACACGGAATTGTTTGGGACGACCGTGAAATGCATGGGAATGATCATGGTTTGAAGCGATTTGACCGCGAAATGCATGCAAATGACCGTGAAGTGAAGGGAATTGACTGTGAAATGCCTCGAAACGACCGTGAATCAACACGAAATTGTTTGGGACGACCGTGAAATGCATGGGAATGATCATGGTTTAAAGCGATTTGACCGCGAAATGCATGCAAATGACCGTGAAGTGAAGGGAATTGACCGCGAAATGCCTCGAAACGACCGTGAATCAACACGGAATTGTTTGGGACGACCGTGAAATGCATGGGAATGATCATGGTTTGAAGCAATTTGACCGCGAAATGCATGCAAATGACCGTGAAGTGAAGGGAATTGACCGCGAAATGCCTCGAAACGACCGTGAATCAACACGGAATTGTTTGGGAGGACCGTGAAATGCATGGGAATGATCATGGTTTGAAGCAATTTGACCGCGAAATGCATGCAAATGACCGTGGAGTGAAGGGAATTGACCACGAAATGCCTCAAAACGACCGTGAATCAACACGAAATTGTTTGGGACGACCGTGAAATGCATGGGAATGATCATGGTTTGAAGCGATTTGACCGCGAAATGCATGCAACTGGCCGTGAAGTGAAGGGAATTGACAGCGAAATGCCTCAAAACGACCGTGAATCAACACGGAATTGTTTGGGACGACCGTGAAATGCATGGGAATGATCATGGTTTGAAGTGAATTGACCGCGAAATGCATGCAACTGACCGTGAAGTGAGGGGAATTGACCGTGAAATGCCTCGAAATGACCGTGAATCAACACGGAATAGTTTGGGATGACCATGAAATGCATGGGAATGATCATGAATTGAAGCGAATTGACCGTGAAATGCATGAAAATGATCGTGAAGTGAAGGGAATTGATCGTGAAATGCCTCAAAATGACCGTGAATCAACACGGAATAGTTTGGGATGACCATGAAATGCATGGGAATGATCATGAATTGAAGCGAATTGACCGTGAAATGCATGCAAATGACCGTGAAGTGAAGGGAATTGACCGTGAAATGCCTGGAAATGACCGTGAATCAAAACAGAATCACTGGGATTGACCGTGAAATGCATGGAATTGATCGCAAAGTAAATGAAATGAATGAAATTGACCGCGAACTGATTGAAATTGACCGTGAAGTGAATGAAATGGATTTTCGACCATAGATCTAATGGAATCTTGAAAAATAACCAGGTTGGTTGGCTAAAGTAGCTTCTCCTACCCCAAAATCATATAAGGTACGTCAAGTAACTAATTTTGGTTTAGGAGATATTCTCGTTAAATGAATAAAGAAATAAATGAAAAAAAAAAGAGAGAAAAAGTTTTTTATATGCTTACATATACATATTTATATAAATATGTATTAGAGAAAATTGTAGGTAGAATAAATTTATCCATGTAAAAAATAAAAAATAAATAAATAAAAATAAATAAATTCATAAACTGGCACAGACTACAGTTATGGCTACGGTTATAATCCATAGCTATTGGTCATATCACCTTCGATACATATCGAATACTCTTCGAGATGTATCGAAAATTGCAAGATTTTTGAGGCAAACTCGCTGGACAATTCTGGACCTTTTTCGATTAATCGAAAGACCTTCGATACATATAAAAGGACATATCGAAACGGCAAGGGCTACAGCTATGGCTACGGTTATAATCCGTAGCTATAGAAAACACCGTAGCCATAAGTTCCTGGCCTATTTATTTATTATTATTTTATTTTTTTACTATGGTAATCCCCACCGCTTTTTGTGGGTCCTATTATGAGGTATGTGTTA
Organism: Magnolia sinica; assembly: GCF_029962835.1. Classification (NCBI taxonomy): domain Eukaryota; kingdom Viridiplantae; phylum Streptophyta; class Magnoliopsida; order Magnoliales; family Magnoliaceae; genus Magnolia; species Magnolia sinica. The sequence continues at coordinate 21,267,921 of NC_080583.1, read as the reverse complement.
TATCCAAACCGTCCATATATTCGACGAACTCGTATTAAGGCTTGAGGCGAAAAATAAGACAGATCTAGCTATCAAGTGGACCACACTGTAAAAGGCTGTGGAGGATTGAACGTCTACCATTGAAACCCTTTTAGGGGTCACAGAAGTTTTGGATCATTATGAAATTTTTTTCCCTCTTCATCCATTTTTTTGTGACCTCATGAATAGATTGGATGGAAAATAAATAATGTAATGGTGGGCCCTATAAAATTTTTAACGGTGAAAATCAATTTTCCCGTTGCCCTTTGTGGTGTGGTCCAGTTGATCTTTGGATATGATTTTTTTTTTTTGATAATGCTCCCAAATGATTTCGAAATATGGATGAACGTTGTGGATATAATAAATACGTAACTGTGGGGCCCATATAACTTTGATATCTTTTGAACCGTTCGTACAACTCCGAGTTCAAGGAGTGTCAGCGCTCGTCTTTGAGCACCACCTATCCGCTTGAAGGAACAAGCAGGGGCATTTTCGACCTTTGGCAAGCCATCTGTACAGCTGGGGTGTAATCTCGCAAGGGAAAATAAGGTGGGCTTGGTCTCGTAAATACGGCCATAAATGGGTCGTACAGTCGCAAATTTCCCTTTTTTTGTCTGATGCTCAAATACATCACGATGGAACTCATATAACTTTGATCACCATTGAACCGATGGTACAACTCGGAGCTCAAGAAGCGTAGGCACTCGTCTTTACACGACATCATATCTACATCAGCTATATAGTTAGTGTATAATACACCAGCCAATCCGCTTCCATGGTTTGAGTAGCGAGCTTCGCTGTTGAAATCATGTCGCGAGCCGTGGAGCTCAAATCTCAACTTAACAGAGAACTTCATACATAACAACACTGACACCAAATGTTGCATAAACGTACCAGCAAACGTAAATGGACATATTATATGATTGATATTTAAATATATGGTTAGTCGTAGTGTAGAAATTGAATTGGGTGATATTTAGATAGTGGGGTACATTTAGTTACATCTTTGAATTACCTGTGAAAGGATTTTTCAATACAGATAAAATGAAATGGGAAAGAAATTCTTCTTATCGATCGCAAATAAAAGTTGAATAACACTTTTCTGATAAATGAAATGAATCCAATGTGTGAGCGTAGACTCGAATTACAATTAAAGATCATCAATTACTCAGATACAGATTATACTAAGGAATGTAAATCAGTAAATTTAAAAAATAAATATTAGATTAATGAATGTAATTTGCTTAACAAGGAAAGTAAACGATTACACTTCAGAATGTAAATCGACAAGATAATTTGAAAGATAATTGATATGGTTAATTTGGGTTTATGTGAGACTATTCTCCTTCTTGCATTCATCTTTTATTTATAACTTTGATCCAGCTATTCTGGATTGTTCCCACATTCAGACGGTTGTCATAATCGCTCTCCACTAATGCTCTTTAGATGCTTCCCACGTTTTGCTTTCTTTGCTTATCCTTTTGTCATCTATCCTATAACCGTTTAACACTACTGCCTTCTGGAGACTTCCTTGCCAACTGTCCCAGTAACTGCTCCAGACCTCCTTGCTGACATGACCACATTCAATTCGACTACCTTAATGGTACATAACACCACCTGATATGTCCTAGCTTCATTTATCGAGAAAGCTCCTCTATACATATCTGCAGAACTCTGAGCATGCCATGTTTATCTATACAAATCACACGTAACTTCCTCTGATTGGTCGTAATATGGTACAACAGTAATGGGGACGAACATTGCGCCCCACGTCGTGGTACCTTTAACAGAGAGGTGACAGAGACGTAAGACCCCCCATTAATGACGCATTTAATGTGTACACGCATCGCTTAGGCAATAACTACTTTCGTCCAACTCCTCATAACGTGTGAGTGTCAGTCACGTCGAAGGAACCCTGTGTCAACATGTGTCTTTCTATTCGTCCTATCAAAAATCGTAATGATGGTTTAATAAATGCATTCATTCCTCGATCGATATAAGCGCCATTTCGAAACTTCTTGTCCTCGCACTCTCATTTCTCTTATTATTCCAGACTTTCTAAGAATCCTCGTTTCCATGTTCTGATCTACGATGGCTGCCTCTTCCTCATCCACTCCTTCCTTTAACCAACCAGATACAATGGTCATGATGGACGTTCTCGGGGACAAGTGTGTTGAGAAGATGATATTCGAATCACCTCTAGGTAAATACCTCTGTTTGGGTCCTGCATTCTCCACTGCAACAAAGTCGAAAGAAGTTCAAGCACTGGATCCATTCTTTCCAATATGCCCTAGAGAAAGTTTGTTGATCCATCATGGATCCATTCCCAACACTGTGATCGCCTTGAAGCACCCCAAGATATGGCCGAAGCCTCTCCAGGATTGGGAATCTTAGTTTGTTCACGTGTCATCGCAATACAAGGATGCCTGGAGAAGATCCGACATCTACGAATGTATCAAACTCTCTGTCCGAGAGTATCTGACAACTCCAGCCCTCCTGCTGCTATGTCGCCATTCTAGAGCATGTTGATGAACTCCTTGTTCTTTGGTTGCGATCTGATGAGTCTAACCGTAATGGATATTTCAGCTCTAACTCAGCTGTTGTCATTCGACATGGCAATTTATCCAGGCTCTTTGTCCAAGCAATGCAAGGATTTCCATAGCAAGACTGTTAGGGCCTACACCAACTTCATGAGGCCTACCGCAAGCTCAATGGTCCGGTCGATGAGGACAAGCACATGGCATTTCTGCTTCTCTAGATTAGTTGACATCTACTGTGTGTGAACTTTCAGCAGATCACCACAGAATATGTTGCTTTGGCCGAACAACTTTCCTAAGGTTATAGGATTGCCCTAGCACCTTTTGTACTCGACCACTTATACAAGGGGATCTACAATATCACCCAGAAAGGTCTATATGCTGCAGGAGGACCGGTGTGGCTCCTACAGATGTGGTTTTATGCTTACTTCCGCCCCTCTACATTCTATCATTCTATGCATGAAGGAAAGACTTGTACTTCCCTTGGTGAGCAGATTCTCCATTCCCTCCCGGAGAATCTTTCATACAAGATCTATATGACTTCCCTCTTCTCACTAAATACAACTAAGAAGAATAAGATGTTCATGCCCTAATTGCAATCCAATGGCCAATTAGGGAATCGGTCGTTAGATTGATTAATGAAATGTTGTGATCGATCTACAGTTTATCTAGGGAGTCTTAATGCAGTTGTATGGTCCGTCTTGAATGGCTACTAGATCTTCAACTATCTAAGAGATTAATTGTAAGACCCGTGTCCTAATCCGTACCATTCTGTTAGCTTCCGCGGTCCTTCCGGTCAAATTTTGGCAACCTTCGCACCGAATTCGGTGTTTGCGCACGATCCTAAGCCAGGTCCCGCGCACCGACGTCGGCTCGATCTGAAACTTATGTCTTGACGATCGCGTCGTCGCCGCGGTTCCAACGCCGTGACTTGCGCACCGAACCGATACCCAGGTAAGAAGATGCCGATCAGCGTTTATTTCGAAGAAACACCGCGCGTTGCGGATTTCGAGGGAATCTCTACACAATTAGTCCCTCTAATTAACCATAAATGCAACCATACCTCAAAGTACTTCACCCATTCCCTCTTTTTCCAAAAGTCCACCATCTTTCCACCTCACCATTCCTCTTTTTCTCATTTTCAACTTCAACCATCCCTCTTCTCCACCAATTTCAAACTAAACCATACCCCTCATCACTTCTTTCTTACAACCATCACTCCACCCATCCCTCCACCCATTATTTCTATCTCTCCCTCTCATTCTCTAGCAAATTTTCCAAATCCCATGAGAAATTTCACTCATCCAACACTCCTCTCTCAACTTCAAGTGTGGCCCACCCTCTCATCTCCAATCTCAACCATTCATCCTTCATCAATCTCCATTAAAAGTGAAGGTAAGGAGCTAAGGAGTCCAAGGGAGCTAGGAGAAGGAAGATAAGGTGGGTGATTTTCCATTAATTTAAATTTTAGGGCCCACTTGTTGGTGGGACCCATTTGGATGTATGTGATTTAATCAAGAGGGCCCATAGTGGCGGGGTTCCTCTATCTCACCGTGTATCTCTCTCTTTATCTCTCTCATTCTTTCTTTGTAATGGTGTGGATCCCACCGATAGGTGTTACATCTCCTCCGTCCATCTACATCAGACGGTGTGGCCCACTCTATTATAGGTGATGATCCGCACCCTCTACTATTGGGATGGGTCCAATGCATCTTTTTATATGTATATATATATATATATATATATATATATATATATGTATGTTATATTTTATATAATATATGTATATAATATATAATATAATATGTACTTATATATATATACAATATAAGGTAAACATTAAATGTATATATATATATATATATATATATATATTGGTGGGCCACATTCACGTGGGACCCACCACATTTTTTTGGGAATATATACAAACCGTCCAGCGTCCCTGGACGCTGGACGTTGCAACAATGAACCTTTAAAAAAAAAAAAAAAAAAAAAGGGGAACCAGCAGCAGCGCCTGCGCTGGGCTGCCTGACGGACGGACGTGCTGGGGCTCACGGCCCCAGCTGTGGGCCCCACCTTGGCTCCTTTCGATGATCGACACTGTGTATTTGCTGGGTCTCCATGAACTAGCCGTCCATACCAAAAATCAGGCTCATACGAAACTCATGTGGACCACACCATTTAAAAACATGTAAAGACATGCCTAAACATATAAAATCGCTTGGTGGGGCCTACCTGAGTTTTGGATGTCGTTGAAACTTGGTCTGTACGGTCATTTAGATGGGACCCACATATTGGATGGGCTGGATTGTGAATCACATCTCGGTGGGCCCCGAAATAAAAAAAAAATTTAAAAAAAAAAAAAAAAAAAAAAAAAAAAAAAAAAAAATTTAAAACAGCAGCAGCAGCGCTGCAGTGACGGGCGGCCAAGAGGCAGGGACCCACGGCTCCATCCGTGGGCCCCACCATGATGTATATTTTGTATCCACACCGTCCATTTGGTGGGCCACTATTTGACATGGACCCCCCTCAAAAATCAGGCCAATCCAGCGCTCGGGCGGCCCACATCACAAGAAACAGTGTGAATTGAACTCTACCATTGAAACCCTTTCTGGGTCCACAGAAGTTTCAGATCAAGCTGAAAATTGTTGTTCCCCTCCTCCCTGGTCCCGTGACCTTATGAATAAGTTGGATTTCAAATGAACATTTCAGTGGGCCTTACCCAAGGTCCAAGTGACCTTATGAATAGGTTGGATTTCAAATAAATATTATGGTGGGCCCTAGGCCCATGTGGTGGAGCCATATTGATGTATTTCTGGCCGTTGGGGAGGCCCACCTTGATATATATATATAAGGCCCATGAGGTTAGGCCCATTCAACGTATTGGTGGCCCGATGTCGAGGCCCACTCTGATATATATAAGGGCCATGTTACGAGACCCATTGTGAAGTTTTCAAAGGCTCATGGGTTATGGCCCATTGCAATGTACATAAGGCCCACTAATGCGGCCCACTTGACTTATATAAGGCCCATATAAGATGGCCCATTTGATGTCTCTGAGCACTATGGGTCGAGGCCCAATGAGATGTATATTAGTCCATTGCAATGTGTGATTTCCTATGGTTTGTGTAATGGTGCTTTATGGCGGGCTAAGCCTTGGGAACAATGTTGGTTTGACGTCCACATTGTAAGGACAATGTTGGTTAAATGTCCGCATTGTCACACTCCTTAAGGCCACTGATAGGTTCATACTTATACTCTGCAGGCCGTCTAGGCCCATTTCTGTGATACGCAGAGCCCATCCCTATATGCATGTTTAGTATAGATCCATGGTTCATGATCATTCGCATCATATGTATGCCTGACGTGAGGAGTGACCGATCATAGCATATGCCTTTGGGCAGACTGTTTATGGGCTCCCTGATAGGCGGAGTTGCCCCATATAAGTGCATGGTACATACAGATTGTTGCATGACTGATAATGTGACTCATGCACTTGCATTTGTGTGATTATAGTTACTATATGCCCTAGCGACATCAGGGCCATAGCCTCCACAGATACATCGTGGATGGCAGGATTGGAGACCGGAAATATTTGATTCTAGCATACGGGCACCATAGATGTCCCTGGGTGAAAATCCCTAAACCCGATGGTACCAGAGGATGACTCCAATGTCGAGACCGAGTGGATATATGAGCGCACGAGGGCCGAATACCAGGAGGCCGCGTCTCCCACTGTGTCGTGGTCGGTTGGAAAGGAGTGTGGCCTTACTCGCCCGAGGGTAGGGGGCAATACTAGGCTGAGTTTGACCAGCTCGCGAATGGGTCCGCTATCGACGTGCCGGATAGGTATTGGCAGACTATTGGTCAGGCGGATAGTGAGGTTTCTTACGCTCATTTGGACTGTGCGGCTAGGAGAGCGACAGTGCCATTTGGAGTGTATTGAACCCCGGTGATTATCCAGAATGAAAACTGTACTGATACATGATGAGGATTGGCATGCTTGAGTTGCATCTTGCATCGCATGGCCGTGTTATGGCCGATAGCATTCATATCTTGCACCGCATAGCCTTGGTACGGCTGATTGCATTCATGTGCTCACTACCATGATTCCGCATCACTCTGACCTTACATTTTGAGCACGTTTATATTGCGCACACACTTGCACCACCCTCTAAGCTTTCTATAAGCTTATGCACGATTGATGCGTGCAGGTGACGCCAGGACGTAGTCGCAGCCATAGTCTGGCCATAGTTGGAGCGTGCAGCCGAGCTTCTGGAGTTTTGTTTCTTTTGTTGCATTGTATTTCCCCTTTCTGCCGCATTGTACTCAAAAGTTTTTGATCATAGTGGATTTTGTGGTGGTGTTCTTGTGGTTATTGTTTGTGGGTTATGCTTTTGTTATGCTCATTATGAATCAGACTGATGACTTGAAATCCTCCTTGTAGTATTCCAGGATCGAAACCTGGTGAATGGGTGCCGGGATCCGAAAATGGGGTTCTACGGAGGCTGTCGGCGCCGGATTCGGCGATCGGGAATTTTGTGAGCCCGGTTTCCGAGTTCGGGGCGTGACATTAATATCCTGAAATAAGTTCTGTAATTATGTGATGGCCCATCTTAAGGATCAATCTAATGAAAAGCTCGATTTATAGGTGAATCCCACTCCCAATGGTCAGGTGACCTAATATAGGAATGAAGATTGTACTAGTCAGTCAGATGAGTAGATTTGTGGACCACTAGGTGTGATGCATAAGGTGAGTCACGTGTCTCCACACACATGCGAGCTAATCTAGATCTTTATGGTAACACTCGAGTACCGAAAAGTATGAGGTGTTACACTAACTCAACAAATTGGTAAAGGCAAGGACAAGGCTTGTATCCATCGCCCCACATAAATAACGATATGCCTAAATAACTCAAGCCTTAACCATCATTCCCAAAAGATAAATAATCATTGGTGATAAATAAATCAATTTCAAGAAGAGAATCACAATAGCATGATAACAAGGCATATAAAAGGAGGAATAAATCACATCAACTTAAATCAAAGTAAGCTTAAAAGATAAAATCCTCACATAAATTTAGAAAGGTCATGTATAATTAACATTACACCTTAACCATTATTCCCAAGGGATAAATAATTGATAGTGGTAAATTAAATATTGCAGGGAGGATTCAAAGCATGTGAGGGAACAGAATAAATCATACCAACTTAAATTAATATAAGCTTAAAGGATAAAACCCTGACCTTAGGTCGTTGGATCATCTCCTACTAAGTTAATTGCTCAAAGACATACTTTAGAGCCAAATTCTACTCTAATTTACCTGGTTTGGATTGTTTAAGTTAGTTTATAATTACGTCTAGTAAGTCTTAAGAAATTAGATTTAAAAGAAAAGGGAGGAAGAATAATCTGATGATCATTAGTATTAACTAGATCAAGTCCTAACCTTCAACTGAGTCTTCCCACTGAGTTGACTCGGTTAGGCTCGATCTTAGGTAACCTTTACAGGTTCATTGGAAAACCAGGGATTAGCATGGAAAGATCAGAAATTAGCATGGAAAAATTCAGGAGATCTTTACCTTGGGGCGTCAGAGGGATCTGGCGTGTGCTCAAGCAACTGGGCGGCTGTTGTACGCTTTTCCTTCTTTCTTTCTTTCTTTCTTTCTTTCTTATTTCTCTCTTTCTTCTCTTGTCGGACCTCTCTCTCTCATTTCTTCCCTTCTTTCTTTCTTTCTTTCCCCTCTCGGTCGGATGCAAGAGTTCTTATAGGCACAAGGGGTTCTAGACCCTTCTTGTGATCGAGTTACGCAACTCTCGTTGCGCAGTCAGGACTGCGAAAGAAGACTTATGCAGCCTTTTACTTGCGTAGCGAAAGGAAAGGGACGTCCCTATTTTCTCTCCTTTAGTTGATGTGAAGGGGATTGGAATCCTCCTTGGAGAGGTTCGGATGGATAGGTTGCATAAATAGGTTTGGTGCGGCCGGTTTTCTCGAATAACGGTTTTACAAAAAGCGAATCTACACCAGTTGTTGCATAACAACTGTATGCATGGACCTTAATGGGTCTTATGTTCTTGGTTGAGGTCGAGTGCTAGAATCGACAGATGGTTCAGATTATCCAGATTGGTTGGAGTGGTGGTCCACTTGGATCAGCTGCAAGTTGCTCCCTTACAACCTGATGATTTGCGTTGGAATCTATTTACACGTGGAAGCTTGGAAGACATGTGAGGGAACCTAGGGTCTAGTCAGTTTTGCCCTACGGTCGTAATGAACGGTTTAGATCATCCATGCGGATGATGATGGTGGCCCAAAATCATCATAGCGGACGATTATCCATCGCTAGCAGGAACGAGGGAATTCTCCCTGATTCAAAATTTATATCGGGTCAGAGCTTCTTTGACCGACCTTGTGTTTAAGTGCGGTGCGGGTGTGTATTTCCTGTGCACAAGCACTAGTCCTAATGGGGGATCCATGTGCGGTTCGGAGTAAACCCATTCCGTTCATTTGCTTTAGTTGGCTCACCTTAGGGTCTTTATTAGAGTAAGAGGTGGGTACTAGTCCAAGGTGGGCCATCTTAGTTGAATGTCTTGTTTAGCCATTGATCTTGTTGATTCAATCACCAAAATTTGACACGTGTGGTTAATTTATGGTAATTAGGCCTGATATAAAGTTTCGTATGAAACGGATCAAGAGAACCATATGATTTAGAGTTTAAGGTCTAAGTTAATGGCATTTTCATAATTATTGTTGATTTAAGAGTTTTGTGAAATCTAATAGTTCTACATGATTGTATGCGTCTTTGTAAACAATTCTTACAAACGAACTTATATCTAAGTCATTACGGATAAAGAGTTATTCGTCAATTCATTTAAGGGAAGGTACATACGTCAAATCACATGATGGTTGGTCTTATCTTAAAATCAATTGTCAGATGGCTTAATCTGTAAATTAGAGACTATTCCCAATAGTCAGATTCATGTTGGGAATTAGATGTAAGGTTACATTCTATGGTAACACTCGAGAACTTTCAATACTCGTTATTGAAAAGTTCGGGTTGTTACAGTCCACCCCCCTTAAAGATAATTTCGCCCCTGAAATTCAACATTTCTTATCTTGAGTGGAGGCGAGGGTGTTTTATTTTCTGTTGTTATTAATCATTCGTTCAAGCATATTTTAGGTATAACAATGTGACTAGCTATAGTAACTAAGGTTATTACTGTCCACCCCTCTAAAAGAAGATTCTTGTATTTACCTTATGTATTAGTCCTTGTTGAAGAGATTGGGGTATTTTTCCTTCATTTCTTTCTCGTGTTCCTATGTTGCTTCTTCTTTGTCATGATGTGACCCTAGAACTTTTACTAGTGGGATAACCTTTGTTTAAATAATTTGTTCCTTGCGATCGAGGATTTGCATGGGCTCCTCTATATAGGTGGCGTTGTCCCTTAGCTCTATCCATTCCCAGTTGATCATGTGGGATGGGTCTGGTTCATACTTCTTCAGCATGGAGACATGGAAGACGTTGTGTACATTAGCTAATTGAGAGGGTAGTGAGAGCCGGTAAGCTACCTCTCCTACTCTTTTTAGAATTTTGAATGAGCCAATTTATTGTGGTGTGAGTTTCCCCATTTTCCCAAAGCGCATCATACCTTTCATAGAAACACATTGTCTCCCTTGAAGAATTCGAGGTTATGTCATCGTATGTTCGTGTAGCTTTTCTGCCTTCTTTGTGCTGCTTGAAAGCTTTTCCTTATTAAGTCGATCTTGTCATGCCCTAAACCCGGAAATCGGATTCACAGGAATCCCGATCGTCGAATTCGGCGCCGACGGCCTCCGTAGTATCCCATTCTCGGCTCCCAACACCCATATGCCAGGTTCCGATCCTGGGATCCTACAAGGAGGATTTTTTTTTCCATCGTACATTTATCTCGTAAGAAGCATAACCACATGTTTACTCAAATCACAAAAGTAGCATCATCATCACATATCCACTAATATAAACTTGAATACAATGCTAGAAGGGAAATACATATGTCAAAATAAAATCAAAGCTCCAAAAAACAGCTACACGCTCCAAGCTCAACGCTGTTACAACCTAACGCCACCTACACGCATCTATCTACATAAGCTTATAGAAAGCTCAGTGGGTGGTGAAAGTATGTGCACAAGGTAAGTGTCGAATAAGCAATATCAGAGTAATCAAAGTAAGCGGAAATACTAATAAGCCCATAAATCATATAATATCAAAAACACTGGCAAGATCATAAATCATACGATATTAGAGTAATGTGAAAACATGCTGATAAGCCCATAAATACCATCATCCTTATTCAGGCTATGCAATGCAAAGAAATATAATAAATACAATATCATATATTGATGAAGCAATGTAGATCAGTTATGCAATGCGGGGACAATAAGCCAAATATCAGATGCTAATGATGCAATGCAATATGCGATGCAAATGAAATAACCAAGTTAGAGTGAAGTTGGGATAATAGTACGTAGTATCGCAGACTATGGGGTCCATCACAAGGGACTTCTATGCAAACTAGTCTCATACCTAAATTTGGATAGCCAGACTCAATGTAGTAGACTCCTGATCTTAGGTTAGTCGCGCACCCAACCGAAATCCTTGTCATTACGAAGGTACACAATAATTAGTTACACACCATCAACTCGAGTGGATAGTGAATGAATGAATATGCAACTCCTACTCGATAAGTCCACATATCAGTACGGTTTCTTTATGAGATCATCACCGGGGTCTAGTACACTCTACCTGCAAATTATCGCCCACTGACATGTGACCATACAAGTGAAAAGATCTCACCATTTGCCTAGATAGTAGTCAGCCAATATCTACCCGGCACATTGATAGTGGACCCATTCACGAGCTGGTCAAACTCAGCCTAGCTATGCCTCCTACCCTGGAGCGGGTAAGGCCACACCCCCTACCAACCGACCATGACATAGTGGGAGACGCGGTCTCCTGATATTCGGCCCTCATGTGCTCATATATATCCACTCGATCTCGACGTTGAGGCGTCTCCTGGCCACGGAGGTTTAGGAATTTTCACTTAGGAACATCTATGGTGCCCGTATGCTAGAAGAGATTTTCGGTGTCCTATCTGCTCATCCACGATATGCCTGTGGAGGCTACGGCCCTGATGTCGTTAGGGTACACAATGCAAGATGCATAAATCATACAATCCAGTCATGCATCAATCCTGCGCATACCGTGCGCTCATGTGAGACAATCTCCACCTGTCAGGGAGTCTCATAACAACCTGCCCAATGACATATGCAATGGTTAACCACATCTCATAACAAACATGCAGATGATGCATATGGGCATGTATCATGATGTTATGCTGTCAGATACTCATAATCGGTATCAATAATCGTCATCAACAATCGGCCTCAACAATGTGAACATTTAACCAACATTACCCCAACGACTGGCCCACATAGAGCCTAATATATAATGGGCCCATAGCCTCACACAAGGGCCAAATATATAACACTATAGGCCTCACTCAAGAGCTTAATACACATTACGATGGGCCTTTCACATGGGCCTAACATACATTGCAATGGGCTCCATCGCCTAGCCCTCAATGCATCACAATGGGCCTCATCACATAGGCCTCATAGACATCACATTGGGCCTTAAACACGGGCTGAATACACATCATAACGAGCCTCAAATATGGGCCGCATATACATCACATTGGGCCTCAACAATCGGCCTCGATATCTAGCCTCGACAATCGGCCTCAACAATCAGAATCGGCCTCGATAATCAGAGTTGGCAAGCAGCCATGACAATCGGAATGGGCAATCGGTCATGATAATCAACCTCGATCGCTAATCAGCGATCGGCCACGACAATCGGAATTGATCGATAATCAAAATCGACAATCGGCCATAACAATCGGAATTGATCAATAATCGGCCTCGATAATCATAATCGGCAATCGGTCATGACAATCAGAATTAGTAATCGGTCACGATAATCAACCTCGATCGCTAGTCGGCAATCGGCCACGACAATCGGAATCGATCGATGATCGAAATCGGTAATCGGCCACAACAATTGAAATCGATCGATAATTGGCCTTGATAATTGAAAACAGCAATCGACCACGTCAATCGAAATCGATCGATAATCAACCTTGATAATCGAATTCGACAAGAATGGGCCTATCAAGGCCTAAGGGAAGGTCACGATATGAACATTTAACCATCATTACCCATCAATGTGGACATTTAACCAACGTTGCCCCCAAGGAGTGGCCCATATTGAGCCAAAGCCAAACATATAGCGGGCCCATGGCCTCGTACAAGGGCCTAATGTACATCATAATGGGCCTCATTAGATGGGCTACAAAAACATCACAATGGGCCACAACCCATGGGCCTTAATACATCATAATGGGTCGCAACCCATGGGCCTCAAATACAATAGGTGGGCCGCATCAATCGGCCTCATATACACAACAGGTGGGCCCTGCTCATGGGCCTCAAATACATAACATGTGGGCCCTACACATGGGTCTCATATGCATCAAGTGGGCCACGTTAATGGGCTGCACCAATGGGCCTTGTATACAATAAGTGGGCCACACCAATGGGCCACACAACATGGGCCTAATACACATCATCAAGGACCACGACATATGGGCCGGAATACATCTCATTGAGCCTTACCAAATGGGCTTCAAATACACAATAGGTGGGCCCTACATATGGGCCTAATATACATCACGGGTGGGCCCTGTACATGGGCCTCATACACATCAAGTGACCTACATCAATGGGCCGCACCAATGGGCCTCATATACATCAAATGGGCCGTATCAATGGGCTATAAATACGCAACAGGTGGGCCCCACTCATGGCTAAAGATACATCATGATGGGCCTCATGGATGGGCCTCACCAATGGGCCTCTCATGAGCTTGGATTACATCTAAAATCATTTCAATAGTTGAAAGTGCAACATGTGTATCACTATACACTATCATCCCATGAGGCACATGGCCCACTAATGATGATCAGCACTGTCCAAACATTGTCCATGTAAATCAGCATTGTTCAAAGATTGTCCAGCACCGTCCAGCACAATCTGGATGGTGTGGATATAACATACATATCATGTGGGCCTCACTGCTTTGGACAGATGGGTAGAATGAATATACAATAAATACATCAAGGTGTGGCCATAGAACTCGCTGACGTCCTGCATTGGGACCCATTGCTGAATGGTTTGGATTCAAATACATCCAGGTGGCCCATAGAACTTGCTGTCGCCAATCACAGAAACTGTATAGCTAGTGTGAGACCCACCAGCCAAACTGTTCCTCATTAGGTGGGTCCCACGTGGGACCCACCACAATATAATATTAAATTATATAATATAATATATAATATATCATGTGGGGTCCACCATTCATCAGGGCAGGACCCACAAACACGCGGCAGGTGGAACTCCACCGTTTAGCAATCTGGACGGTGGCAATACAACATATACATCAGGAGGGGTGGCCCACTAGATATTTGAATCCAACACATTGATGGTGTGGATGCACCACACGTGCAGATGGGTGTCACGTCCAGACCCTAGATGGTCTAGATATAACATAAACATCAATGTGCAACCCACTGTCCAGCAATTGGACGGTGGAGATAAAATAAATATATCATGGTGGGGTGCTACAGGGCCTGGATGGTCCAGATTCGACCGTCATTAAGGTGGCCCCACTGATGAACGGTGTGAATAAGGCACATACATCAGGGTGCCATCCCACCGTCCCAATCAAATGGACGGTGGGGATGGAGAATACGCTCATCAAGGTGGGCCCATCCCACACACGCAGCATGTGTGGGTGGGTCCCACCCACTAGGAAAACGGTTGGACGGCATGGAATGAAGCACATATATCATGGTGAGGCTCCGCACACGTGGCCCACACCTGATATATTATTATAATATATATTTTTATATCTTATTTTATTATTTTATTTTATTTATTTATTTTATTATTTTTTTTGCAAAAGCAACATCCAGCGTCCGTCCAGGTCAGGACAATGGATACACACATACATCATGGCGAGGTCCACCGTTGTCAAATGGTTGGATAGTAGGATATAAGGTGGGGCCCACGACGTACAAAATGCATACCTCAGATGTAAGCCCCGTGTCCTAGACCGTACCGTTCCTTAGGCTTCCGTGATGTTTGTGTTTTACCCATCCACACATCAGGTGGGTCCTGTCTAATGGACGGACGGTGATGGATGATAAACCTATCAAGGTGGGTCATCATTCATAAGGAAAGAGAGGGAGAAGGAAAGAGAGAGAGAGAAATGGAGATCGAAGTAGCGGAGGGACCCCACCACTATAGGTCCCTCAATACAATGCATACATCAAGATGGGTCCCACCACAAGTGGGCCATCAAATTTAATAGAATCAATGGATGAACACCCACCTTTGATCTCCCCTTCCTTCTTCCACCAATGCATGTTAGAGCTCCAAAGGTGCAAGATCAATTTTGGAGGGTGGGATTGGGTGGTAGGGAGTGGACCACACCTAGTTTCTCTCATGGAAGCCATGGACGTCCAAGCTCTCATGGTGCTTGGGAGAAAATGAGAGAGAGATGAGAGATAATGGGAGAGAAGTGATGGGTGAGAGAGATGGTGAGTGATGTAAGGGGGTACTTTGTTGTAAGAGAAGTTGACTTTTGGGGAGGGTGGTTGTACTTGGGGATGGGTGTGAGTGATGGGAGTGATGTGTACTTGATTGATGTGACTGATGTGATGTGTTAGAGATTCCCTCGATATTTGCAATGCGCGGTGTTTTCCTCGAACTGAACACTGGCCCAGATCTCCTGGCTCGGGTATCACCTCAGCGCGTAAGACGCAGCATCGAAACCGTGGCGACGGCGCAGTCGCAAGGGTACAAGTTTCGAATCGAGCCAACTCTGATATACGGACACGACTCATGATCACGCGTAAACACTGATAACGGATCGCGGGTCATCGAAATTCGACCGGGAGGACCGTGGAGGCCTATGAAATGGTACGGGTTAAGATACGGGTCTTACAGCTCTCCCCACCTAATAAAAATTTCATCCTCAAAATTTACAGAACAGACAAGGGAAGAGAAAATATTAAGTATATATGTCAAGGCTCAATTAATCTACAGAAGGATGAAGATAACGCTCTCTAATCTCAATCTCGTCCTCCCAAGACACATCATCAACACTATGGTAACCCTACAGATCTTCGAATCCTGAATCAGAAATGATCAAAAATGGAATACTATGTAGCCTCATAATCTCAACGGTAGGGAGCTATGTCAGAAAATCTCTAAGTTTTCTAAACTCGGGGATCTAACCATTCAAAGTTCTCAATAATCATAAAGTGTAGGGTAGCTATCAGCAGATATGTGATGTTATCTTCAAGTATTCCCAAGTTCTTCGTCTTGTCCCTATGTTTCGATGATCTGGCGAGGTAGTGATGATTCCATAGAGAAATTTCCAAGGAGTGTGTTCTCTTCTCCTAGGTTTAATTGGATATTAAAGTCCTTTATGAAGTCCATCATCTCCCATTCTTCTAGTGCCAGTGCGGCTGCCAAGGCGTGAGACTTCATGGGCTGAGTGCATCTGCCACTACATTTGCTTTCCCGAGATGGTATTGTATTTTAAATTTATAGTCTTTGAGGGTCCCCATCCATCTACGTTGGCGCGTGTTCAGATCCTTTTGGTCAAATAGGTATTTGACACTCTTATAGTCCATGTTAAGCTTGAATTTTTCGCCATATAGTTAGTGCCTCTACATTGTAAGAGCAAATACGATGGTTGCTAGTTCCAAATCATAGGTCAGATGGTTTTGTTCTTGAACTTTTAATTGTCGAGATGCGTAGACATCACCTTATTGTTTCGCATGAGTATACATCCCAGTCCTTCGTGTGAGGCATCCATATATACTGTGAATTCCACTCCTTTTCAGGCAACGTGAGTACGGGTGACGAGGTGAGTTTGTCCTCAAGCTCTTGGAAGGTTTTGTTAGCCTTTTCGTCCCATTGGAAGCGGGCCATATGTTCTAATCTTTTGGCTAAAATCAGATTGTTTCACTCTCAAGTGGGCCTATATATAAAACAAATGGAGTTCTAGAAAGAAAAAAATTGATGTACCCTTCCACTTGAGAAGTGAAATGGGTTGATTTTTAGGCTAGGAGATCTATATAAATTGTTGTTACTACTATTGAATATACCTTAATGGCATCACTTACAATATAAGTAGTCTTGCAGTCTTTTTGAGCATCTGAATCTAAATGGTTTATCTTTGTTGCATTTAGTAGCTTGGACATAGAAACTTGAGAAGACTGATGCAGAAATAGATCACGTTACTGAACAGATGGGCTAGTCCAGTTGGGAGGCGATCTTCAGGGGAACCTCTTCTTTAACCCGGTGTCGGATCTCCCTCATCCTCATCCAATTTGGGAGCTTTTCCTCTTAGGTAAAATTGGGTTGGGCTCGATTAGAGTTTCTCATAGAGGGAAGTAGAGCTGTGCATGAGTTCCTTTTTCATTTTTTTCTCTTTTTTCCTTTCTTGGGCTAGGCCCAGCTTGTTGTGTAAAGGGTCTACGATATGATAGGCTACCTTAGGATTTCTTTTTTTGCCCGAGGCGGTTCGAATGTTGTTCAGTCTTGTAAAGCTTTCTTCTTGAAATGAAAAAGACTACAATTTACATCCAAAAAAAAAAAGATCGCGCTGTTGAAGGAGGCCCCGGATTGGTGGTTGGCATCTTCCAATCTGGGATTACTCCCTAAATATTATAGTTGGAAAATTCTAATCCTTTGTTATTAGGCCATTTTCCTTTTTAAATGTGAGCCTTGTTGATCTTTTTTTTTTTTCAATAGCTATCTATCTGTTTTCTAGCAATCGAAGAGTTGGGATTATCAAATATGGGTGATTCAAATAGAGCATTTCCCATCATAACTTATTTTCAGTATATAGGTTGACGTTGGCCTAATGGTGTTTTAGCAATTGTGAAGGATCAATAGCATTACATTTTACACAAAACCTTCATTTCTGCCACTGCAAATACATTTAAATTCATTCTGATGCAAATGGCTACAATACCAATTGGGAGGGTTTGTGGAAGGTTTTGTAGTCAATTTGTGGAGGATTAGGTGTCACCTGTAACTTTCCATTAGAAAAGATGCTTAACATTTTGAATGATTCAAAATGACCTTGTGTATATGGCATCAGTATCTTGTGATTGGTGCACATGTTAATCAATCTAGATTATCCAATTAACGGGTCATGGTGAGTCCATTGATTAGATGATTTTTGTTGTTGGGTTGGTCCCATTTTGAGGCTATGCTCCATCCAAGAGGTGGTCTATCACTTTATTGTTGGGTTGTTCCCATGTAGCAACATGATTTCATTTTATTTTATACTCTCATTGTCAGTCCCAACCCAGATGAAAGAGGGTAGCATAAATCATAAATCTGATCTTTATGTTTTTTTTTTCTGTTTTTTAATAGTAAATGGCTACACGTAGCCATTGCTATTAGTCCGTAACTGTTTCTACTAGTACTTAGAACGATTTTCAATCATGCCTAATTTTTAGACGCCCTATTTAGGAATTGTTGAAAACCGTTCCTAAAAGGTTTAGGAATAGTTTTCAACCATTCCTAAATAGCAATTTTGGTGTAATAACACAAGTAAAACGATGTGGCTAAGTGGATGAATTAGACTCTCTTAAGAAAGGCCTGATGCATGATCATTAATGTTGGGTTGGATAAGAAATTGTGGACTGAGGTTTTTAACACGGCTTGTTACTTGGTGAATCGGTCCCCTTCTACAACCATTGAATGCAAAATTCTAGAGGAAGTATGGAGTGGTCAGTTGGTATACTACTAAGGGCTGTGTATTTGGTTACGACGCTTACTTTCATGTACCATTAATTGAGAAAGATAAGCTAGACCAAATGGATAAAAAGTACATCTTTATCAACTATGGTGTGGTGTGAAGGGATACATGTTATATGACTAGGTCACATAGAAAATCATCCTTAGTTGTGACGTCAAATTGAAAGAAGGATCCTTGTTCTATAAGGATGAGCACGAGTAAGTGGAAAAGTTGTTATGGACATTCAGTTAAATAGAGATGAGACACAAGCTGATACTGAGACACAGGAATGACTCAAATGTCGCACTTGCCCTCATTATGGATGAGGGGGATCCATCTACTTTTCAGGAGGCTCTTAATGATGCAGATGCCAAAAAGTGAAAAGCAACAATTAATGATGAGATGGACTTCTTGTACAAGAATGAGACATGGGAGCTAATAGAGCTTCCCGTTGGTCGAAAAGCGATCGCTTGCAAGTGAATCTTTTAAAAAAAAGGGATAAGTACAAGGCAAAGTTGGTAGCAAAGAGATATGCTCAGAGAGAATGTATCGACTTCACTAAGATATTCATGCTTGTGATGAAATAAGTATCTATCAGATCATGTTGGTGTTGGTTGGCCAATACGATCTCGAGCTAAAATAAATGGATGTGAATACTACCTTTCTATATGAGGAATTGGAAGAGCATATTTACATGAAGCAACCAGTAGGTTTTGAAACATAAAGGTCAGAGAATAAGTTTTGAAGGTTAAAGAAGTCGTTGTATAACCTGAAACAGTTTCCTGAGGACTGGTATAAGAAATCTAATTCTTTTATGGTGAATCAAATGTTTACTAGGACTAAGTATGATCATTGTGTCTATTACAAGACATGAGATGATGAAAAATTCATTATCTTGGTATTATATATTGATGGCATGCTTATTGTCAATCATAGCATGTCTAAGATCGACATACTAAAGACTCAGCTATTAGGGACATTCAAGATGAAAGATTTGGCAGCTGCAAAGCAGGTTCTCGGCAGTGACATACACAAAGATAGGAAGAGAAGCCGGCTATGGTTATCTCAGACAAAATACCTTAAAAAGGTATTGACAAAGTATGGGATGAACAAGGCAAAGACAGTCAGCATTCCCCACGCGGCTCATTTTAAGATTTCTTCTTAACAGTATCCGAAAATCGATAAAGAAAAGCAAGATATGTCTCGTGTTCCTTATTCAAGCGCAGTTGATAGTTCGATGAATACCATGGTCTGTATAAGACCGAGTATTTCACATGCCGTAGGTGTTATTAGCAGATACACATCTAACCCTAGCAAACAACACTGGGAGGCAATGAAATGGCTAATTCGATATATTCAAGGTATATAGGACTATGTCTTATCATTTAAGAAATTAGGGGATAAGCTAGTAGACTATGTGGATTCTGATTACGCAGGCAGTGTGAATAATAGAAGTTCGACTTCCGGTTACTCGTTTGTGCTAACGAGTGAAGCAATCATTTGGATGTCAAAGCTTCAGTCTGTAGTGGCTCTTTTCATAACCGAAGTTAAGTATATGGTGATAACATAATCGTTCAAGGAAAGAATTTTATTGAAAGGGATGATAAATCAATTGGGGCTTTAACAGTAGGACATGCCAGTCAATTGTAACAATGAGAGAAATTTTTGTTTATCACTCACGTACTAAACATATTAACGTACATCATTATTTTATTCGACAGGTACTTGAGGAAAGAGGCGTGACTTTAGAGAAGATTCACATGAGCATAAATCTGATAGATATGTTTACGAAAGTAATTCCTACAAAGAAGTCTAACTTCTATACAACTTTTATGGGTTTGGCGATGCATAAATGGAAGATAAAGTATGCACGAGAATCGATGGTGGAGGTATGATGCATGGTGGAATTAGAGATAAGGAAAAAAAGTTATGAAGAATGAAGATTAAAGACATGGAGGAGATTGTTGTTGATGTTTTAACAAGGTCTATTAACGCCATCGAAAGACCACTTAATGCCATCGAGCAGTGGTTGATGGCATCAAAAAAATTTAAAAAAAAATTCATGTTGGTTGCTGGAACGTTTTTATGTTGTTAATCAATATCATCGAAGGTGTTCGATGCTATTGACAGATCATTGATGCCATCGAAGTCCCATCAAAGGTCCCATCTAGCACATGCGCAGAATTGTGTAAGTGCAGGATTTGTTTCCTATTCTAATTGTGATTCTATATTATACTATATATCAAGTGTAATCAAGATTTGGGAAGGAGAGAAAGAGTTTTATGGCTTTCTAATTCATTCCTAAAGGTTTTCAAGGGTGTAGTTAGGGCTTATGAAGTGGATTCGAGGCTTTTCGAATCAGTAATACTTTATCTCTTATAATTTATGTTTCATAGTACATTATTCATCCCTTTGTGCTGTTGGTTTTTCCTGAAAAGATTTTTCCATATAAATTTTGGATTGTTTACATTTGAACTTAGTTGTGCGATTAGAGGTACTTTGCTTGATTCATCTCTGGGTGTTTTTGCGATTCCCTAACACATCATGTGTAACTCATGTATATTGTTTTCTTCTCTCTTATATGTTTCTCTATTTTTTTATATGTTAATTCTTATGCATGCTTTCCGTTTTTATAGAGGTTGGATGGAAACAACATGTCTATTTTTTATTTTTATTTTTTTACTGGAGGAGATGGGGGTTTCCATCCATTATGTACTACGGTCTCACAACCATGCAATTCAACATAGAGATGAAACATTAAAACAAAAGCAAAATGATTATTCTCAACCCTTATCTTTAAAAAAATCCTACGTTTACAATTTTCATGGCCTATTTGGGTTCTAGTTAAAAGAAGCTCATATTATTTTATTTAATTGTAAGGGGTGGATTTTCACATGGAGAGAGGAAGGGAGAGAGATAGGAGAAAGTTCAAGAGCAAGGAACTGAAGGAGCCATGCAGAGAAAATGATGCATCATGCAATATATGAAGTGAAGCTTTCTTCTCTCTTTCACAACAGATTTCGTATTTCTCCTCCTCTTCTAGAATCATTTCTCCCTCTTTTCACATTTAGAAAAAGGGGTAGGCCCCACAATGAAAGGGACTCGAATTACATAGTGTATAACACATAGTTCTAACATCAGTGTTGTGTACTATACTAAATATGAGTCCCATTGAGAGATAGGAGTGGGAGCTACTGAAGGCACTAGCTTATTGGCTTTGCTTAGACAGGAAGACAAGATTTCTCAAATGTTGTTGTTGGACTATGCACAATAGGTAGGATGTTGTTGGCTTCAGCCAGTCACAGAGAGAGAAGCTGCTGGAATTTTTCTTTTGCAAAAGAAGCTGTTGGAATTGGTTTTTTATTTCATTGCTATAATCAGATACAGGGAAGCCAATTTATAGGCATTTGGAGTCATTGTGAAATTACAAAAATATCCAATCTAAATGCATCTAGCATTCATTAAGTGCATTAACAGAACTTGGGAATACTAAAAGCTTGAAACAGTGGAGGCTGGAGGATTCTTCTGGAAACGTATTAACGGTCCAGATTTCAGGAATTATTTCAAGAGTCTAGATGATAGGGTAGTCCAAACGTCTGTTTGAGTTTGACATTTCCAACACTCCCCTTCAAACCAAAATAGGCTTCATTCCAAGCATCGATTAAAGTTTCTTGAATGTATCAGTCGGCAATGCATTGGTGAAGATGTCTATCACTTGTTCAATGGTATGACAGTACTCCACCATCACTGATTTCTGCTTCACTTGATCTCTCAGGAAATGATACCTTGTATCGATGTGCTTGCTCCTTCCATGTTGTACTGAATTTTTTGCAAGCTTAATTGCTGACTTGTTGTCCACATATATGACAGTGCATTCTTCTTGCGAATGCTTCAGCTCCTTTAGCATATTCCTGAGCCATATCATCTCACATACAGTGGACAAAGCTACTACATACTCGGCTTCACATGTGAACAGTGCTACTATACTTTGCTTCTTTGAGTTCCATGTGAATGTTGTCGATCCAAGATAAAAACATAGCCTGTGGTACTCTTTCTTTCGTCTTGGTCACCACCCCAAACACTATCAGAATATCCAAACAATATCGCCTCATCATCGTATGGATAAAAGGGACTGAATTCAAGAGTCCCTTTGATATACCTTAGAATTCTTTTCGCAGTTAGCCAGTATGACTCTTTTGGCGCTTCCGTATACCGACTTAGAAGCCCAACACTATAGACTGTCTGGCCTAGTAATTGTGAGGTACCTTAAGCTTCCGATTAGACTCTTGAATAAAGTTAAGTCAACATTTCTTCCTTCGTCATTTTTTGTAAGCTTCAGGCTTGTTGCAACAGGTGTATTCATGGCTTTACAATCGGTCATCCGAAACTTCTCAAGAAGTTCTTTTGTGTACTTCTTTTGTGATATATAGATGTCGCTGACTTGTTGTTTCACTTCGATACCCAAGACGAAGGACATCAATCCAACATCAGTCATCTCGAACTCAGTGAACATCAATCCACCATCAATCCACCATCAGTCCATCTCGAACTCATTGAACATAGCCTGCTTGAATTCTTCAAACATCGCCATAGACATTCTTTTATATGTAGACAACATACTCATATGGACATTTAATGAAACCATTCTCTTGAAGATAACTGTCAATCCATGCATTCCAAGCACGAGGAGCTTGCTTCAACCCATACAGGGCTTTCTTCAGCCGATACACCTTGTGTTCCTCCTCTTGTATGACAACTTCAGGCTAGTCAACGTAGACTTCTTCTTCGAGTATTCCATTTAAGAATGTGGATGCAGAGGAGGACGTGAGGTCGAGCACCGTCTTCCTCAAGAGGATAACTATTCCGAATCCACGGAACTTCTCTGGACTCCTCACAGAGACTTCTCGAATCCACGAGGAAAGAAAGCAGAAAATAGAAATAAATTCTGATAAATTCGAAATTGATTGATGAATAATTAAAAATGAGTTTACAACCCTTTAAATAAGGGTATCAAGCAATGGGAAAGAAATCATAATCAAACTACAACTCAAACTCCTAGAATCCGCGACTTACTATAAATAGTAAACTTACTATTTATAGACGGTCGTGATGTCTACTAGTGCGCAAGGTTTTCGGCCAAAAATAGTAAGTGTCCTATTTGGCTTCACCAAACCGTTCCCCTAATTATTCTAAGCTCTTTTCACGTTGGACGCAACTCCTAAAGCCCAACGGATGAAGAGTTATAATCAAACTAAAACTTACTATTTATAGTAAAAACGAAATTAAAACAGGGAAATGACCGTCGATCCAGGGGTTTTTCGCAATTCCGGGCTGCGCAACCCGGCGTAGCAGGGTTGGTTGGCTAAAGTAGCTCGTTCTACCCCAAAATCATATATTTTACGTCAGGTAACTCATTCCGGATTGCGAGATACGCCCGATCTAAGGTCCGATGGTCCGGATCACTTCTGTCGTCGACCGGGCCTTTTCTGATCCATCTTGGCCATGAAACTGTCCGTGTCCCCTCCACTTCAAAAGAACTCGTCCTCGAGTTCTCATCCTGTGCTGGTTCATGATACTCGGTCAGGTCCGCGACGTTGAAAGTCCGTGAGATTGCCATGTCATCTGGAAGATCAACAACATAAGCGTTGTCATTGATCTTTCGAATGATTGGTACCGGTCCAATCTTTTTATTCTTCAACTTGTTGTATGTTTCGGTCGGAAATCGTTCTTTGCGCAGATGGACCATTACTTGGTCACCCACCTCGAACACTTTTTGTCGCCGATGCTTGTCGGCTTGCTCCTTGTATTTTTCGTTCGAGGCATGTAGCTTGGTTTGTACTTCCGCATGAATGCCCATGATCTTGTCAGCCATATGTTCCGCTGCAATGCTCATGCCTGGGAGCTTGGGCAGAGGGACCAAGTCTAGTGTGTGGCGAGGTACTCGTCCATAAATAACCTGGAACGGGGATTTCCCTGTCGAGCGGTTCACCATGTTGTTGAATGCAAACTCCGCTTGAGACAAGGCCAAATCCCACTGCTTCGGTTTTTCTCCTGAAATACATCGAAGGAGGTTTCCCAACGTGCGATTCACAACCTCAGTTTGACCATCAGTCTGTGGGTGGTAGGCGCTGCTGAACTGAAGTCGTGTATCGAATCGAGTCCACAAAGTCCGCCAAAAGTGGCTTATGAACTTCGTGTCACGGTCAGAAGTAATAGTCTTGGGAACCCCGTGTAGCCGCACAATTTCTCTAAAGAATAGATTCGCCACGTGTGTTGCATCGAGAGTCTTCTTGCATGGAATAAAGTGCGCCATCTTGGAGAAACGATCTACTACCACGAACACCGAATCCATGCCGCGTTGTGTTCGTGGGAGACCAAGAACGAAGTCCATAGATAAATCCTCCCAAGGGCCGTCAGGCACGGGTAACGGAGTGTAAAGGCCTGTATTATGAGATTGCCCCTTAGAGGTCTGACAAATATAACAACGTTGGACAGCTTTTCCTACATCACGTACTAATTGTAGCCAGTAATACTGCTCTTCCACAAGAGCTAGTGTCTTATCTCGCCCAAGGTGTCCACCGAGGCCACCTCCATGTAGCTCCTGAATAATCTGCTCCCTTAGAGAACTTTGGGGGATGTACAATCGATTCCCTTTGAAGAGGAACCCGTCTTGCATATGTAAGTCGCCGGGGTGACCTTCTTGGCATCTAACCCATGCGTCCTTGAAGTCGTCGTCATCGGCATATATGTCCTTGAGGCGCTCGAACCCGACAACCTCATTGCTCATAGTAACTAACAAAGTTGCACGGCGACTCAGTGCATCAGCTACCTTGTTCTGTTGCCCTGACTTATGCTTTAGTACGAATGTGAATTCCTGCAAAAACGAGATCCATCTAGCATGCACACGGTTAATGTTAGCTTGACTATTAATGAATTTGAGAGCTTGATGGTCCGTGTAAAGTATGAATTCCCTTTGAATCAAATAATGTCGCCAGTGCCGCAGTGCCTGGACCACCGCGTATAACTCGATCTCATATGTAGACCACTTCTTACGTGCATCGCTAAGTTTCTCGCTGTAGAAGGCTACCGGCCTACCTTCTTGAGACAAAACTCCCCCAATTCCGACATATGAGGCATCACATTCGACTTCAAACAGTTTGTCGAAGTTGGGAAGTACAAGAACCGGGGTCGTGGATAGTCTGCACTTGATTTCGACAAAACTCCTGTCGGCTTCGTCAGTCCACTGAAACTGCCCTTTCTTCATGCAATCTGTGATTGGTGACACAATGGTACTGAAATTTTTCACGAACCGACGATAGAATGTCGCCAGTCCATGAAAACTTCGCACTTCGTGAATATTTGTAGGAACCGGCCATTCTCTGATTGCCTTCACCTTTTCCTCATCCACCCGAATGCCCGTGGATGTGACGACAAAACCCAGAAACAATAGGCTATCAGTCATGAAGCTGCACTTTTTTAAATTGAGGTACAGTTTATTTTTAGCGAGCACTTGAAGGACCTTCTTGAGGTGTTCCATATGGGTGGTTTCGTCTTGACTGTATATCAAAATATCATCGAAGTAAACCACAACGAACCGCCCAATGAAAGGTTTCAGAACTTGGTTCATCAATCTCATAAATGTGCTAGGCGCATTCGAAAGCCCGAAGGGCATGACCATCCATTCATATAATCCTTCCTTGGTCTTAAAGGCTGTTTTCCACTCATCACCCGACCGTATTCGAATCTGATGGTAGCCGCTCCTTAGGTCCAATTTAGAGAATATTTTTGCACCCTCTAGCATGTCGAGCATATCGTCCAACCGGGGTATAGGAAACCTGTATTTTATGGTGATTTTGTTGATGGCTCTGCTGTCGACACACATGCGCCAACTCCCATCTTTCTTTGGAGTTAATAGAGCTGGTACAGCGCATGGACTCATGCTCTCTCGAATAACACCCTTACGGATTAACTCCTCTACTTGTCCCTGCAGAATCTCGCACTCATTCGGACTCATTCGATAATGGGGACGATTCGGTAAACTAGACCCAGGGACAAAGTCGATATGGTGTTGGATATCCCGCATGGGGGGTAACCCATCGGGAAGGTCATCGGGCCAGATTTCTTTGAATTCATGTAGCAGGGGCCTTAGTATTTCAGGGATGTTGGTAGGCTCGAGTTCTTCCCCTTTTACAATTAATGCATAAGTCTGTCCTGTTTTCTTTGATTCTTCCACGAAGTCCCGTATGGTTAAGAGAAAACGGCCCTCCACTTTAGAAGTTTCAGGTGGTCCCTCTGGATCCATAGGGGCCAATATGGTCTTTCGGCCATCCTTGACGAAGATATATATATTATCTCGCCCTTTATGAGTGGCATCACGGTCAGATTGCCAGGGCCGACCGAGTAGTATGTGACATGCTTCCATGTCGACCACATCGCATACTACTTCATCCTTATAATGTTTACCAATTGAAAAGGATATGGTGCACCGTTCAGTTACCTTTGTTTCGCTGACCTTCTTGATCCAACCGATTGTATATGGAGAGGGATGACGCTCCGTTTTCAATTGCAATTTTTCCACCATGACCTTGGAGACGATGTTCTCGCTACTCCCACTATCAATGATCACGTCGCAAACCTTTCGATTCACCGTACACCTAGTGCGGAAGATGTTATGCCGCTGTGGATGCACTTCTTTTCTTGGCGCATATAATAGTCGCCTCACGACAAGCGACTCGCCGTGATCTTGCTGAACCCAACCTGAATCATCTGCCTCGTCCTCGGTGGTATGCTCCTGTTCTTCAATATCTGGATCTTCATAAGCGTTATCAGCACTACCATCATTGATGGCGAGGTTTGCCACTTTTCGCTGGGGACAAGTATTTGATAGGTGGCCCGGTTGGCCACAACGATAGCAGTTATCGGGCCTTGGCCGAGCATAGGGGTTCGGGATTCTACTTGGACCAGCAGCAGTCGATACGCCCCTTTGGGGTCTAGCTTGCCCACTTCCCTGATCTCGGTTCTCAAACGTAGGAGGTTGAGTGCGTGCTCCTACGGGCTCCTTCCCCTTAGGCTGTGCAGTTCCCTGGGGCAGCCCTGCCACAGGAATCCTTGCAGTAGGATAGGTCCGTGTGTTAGGACGTTCAAGTTGCGCTTCTGCCCGAGTAGCCAACTTGATCGCATCATTCATCGTCCAGACGGACTGCATCTGGACCCGATCCTGGATAGCCATACGCAATCCACCGTTGAATCGAGCGACTTGCTGCGATTCAGTCTCGACCAAATCGTTACGCGCCGCCAGGCGGTAAAATTCTTCTGCGTATTCTCTCACCGATCGACTACCTGTCGATAATTTTGGTATTGTTGGAATAATACCTGATCGTAATCGCTAGGGAGGAATCAGGCACGTAGTAGCTGCTTCATCCGTTGCCAGTGCGGATTGGTGCTTTCATCTGGCTGGTTCGCACGAGTTGCAGTTGTTCCCACCGCTGAAGCTCCTCCTTTCAGCTTGTAGGCCACAAGCTTGACCTTCCTTACTTCAGGGATGTCCATATAGTCGAAAAATCGCTCAATTTCAGAAAGCTAATCGAGGAAATCCTCAATATGTAGTCGGCCATTGAAGCTAAGAATATTAACCCGCATCTTGAATTCTCGATCCGTTCGATCTACTCGATCGCCGCCATATCTGGGGTGTTGGAAGATTATGTTGTCGATTTTCTCCTCACTGGAGCCCCCTTCCTCAGGAATGACCCTTGGATGCACTGTCGGTACTATCCTGCGATCAGGGCGATTAATTGGGGGTGGAGGATTGCCACCAGGAACACGGAGTTGCCTTAGGTTTTCCGCCAAGAGATCCGCTATGCGGTCGATGGAAGCCTGCAGCCCTTGCATGGCTTGCTGATTCTCTCGTTGCGCTACTTCGAAAGCTGCCGCTGTTAAAGGTAAATTCCCTGGAGCACCGCCCATGGGATTGTTGCCCGACCCATCGTTAGAAGCCATCAATCCGAGGAGAAACCTCGCTTTGATACCAAACTGACGCAGGGGAGGACGTGAGGTCGAGCACCGTCTTCCTCAAGAGGATAACTATTCCGAATCCACGGAACTTCTCTGGACTCCTCACAGAGACTTCTCGAATCCACGAGGAAAGAAAGCAGAAAATAGAAATAAATTCTGATAAATTCGAAATTGATTGATGAATGATTAAAAACGAGTTTACAACCCTTTAAATAAGGGTATCAAGCAATGGGAAAGAAATCATAATCAAACTACAACTCAAACTCCTAAAATCCGCGACTTACTATAAATAGTAAACTTACTATTTATGACGGTCGTGATGTCTACTAGTGCGCAAGGTTTTCGACCAAAAATAGTAAGTGTCCTATTTGGCTTCACCAAACCGTTCCCCTAATTATTCTAAGCTCTTTTCACGTTGGGCGCAACTCCTAAAGCCCAACGGATGAAGAGTTATAATCAAACTAAAACTTACTATTTATAGTAAAAACGAAATTAAAACAGGGAAACGACCGTCAATCAAGGGGTTTTTCACAATTCCGGGCTGCGCAACCCGGCATAGCGGGGTTGGTTGGCTAAAGTAGCTCGTTCTACCCCAAAATCATATATTTTACGTCAGCTAACTCATTCCGGATTGCGAGATACGCCCGATCTAAGGTCCGATGGTCCGGATCACTTCTGTCGTCGACCGGGCCTTTTCTGATCCATCTTGGCCATGAAACTGTCCGCGACCCGCTCTACAGAATGTGGATTTCACATCCAGTTGGTAGATCATCCAACTGTGATGAGCTGCAAGGGAGATAATCATCCTCATAGTGTTAAGGCAAGTAACTGGAGCGAAAACTTCTTCATAGTCTACCCCATATTTCTGTTAGTAGCCATTTGCTACAAGCCCTGTCTTATATCGTTCGATCTTACCATCGGCATTCACTAGATTTTATATACCCATTTAAGACCAATGGTCCTCTGGCCTTTAGGGAGTGAGAGCTCTCATGTGTGATTCTTCTCGATAACATGGATCTCTTCTTCCATAACCTTTCTCCAACATTCTTCATTCACGGCCTCCTTGAATGTGAGAGGCTCATGGTTTACATACAATCAGAGAAAATTCACTTCCTCAGTTTCTACATAGATCTCATTGAGGCTTCTCATTTTGATAGGAGCCAAGGGTGAAGGAGAATTGGATGAAAATGTGCTGGCTGAATTCTGATTTGATGAAGTACTTCCAGGGGAGATAGATCATACGTACTCCTGGACTTCTGTGGTCCAGGGGGTGATGTGGGTGTCTGCTCCTAATTCGCATGCCTATCTTCTTCATATTCTTCAGCCTCAACCTAATTTTCTTTGGCCGAATCTTCTTGGTTCCACTTCCAGGCTTCTTCCTCGCAGAATACTATCTCTACTTACCACCACTTTATTAGTTAGTGGGTTCTTGTATGCCTTTGACTCTTTATTATAGTCGATGAAGATACACTTCTTGCCACGATCATCAAGTTTCTTCCTACTTTTAGAACTTGAGTGTAAGAAACACACCCAAAGATTTTAAAGTGTGCCACACTCGGCTTGTAGCCGCTTCATGCCTCATGTGGTGTCATGAACCTAACGCTCTTAGTAGGACACCGATTGAGCAGATATGCAGTATATATAACTGCCTCTCCCCAAAAGCTCTTCAGTAGGCCTTTCTCCTTCATCATGATACTTGTCATGTTGAGGATGGTGCGGTTCTTCTATTCCGCAATTCCATTCTGCTGTGGCATGTAAGCTGCAATATGTTGTTGCTTAGTGCCATGTTCCCTGCAATATTCTAGAAAAATATTTGAGGTGTACTCCCCACCTCTGTCAGATCTGAGGACCTTGATTTTGTAGCCACTTTCATTTTCAACTTGGGCTTTGAAATTTTTAAAGATAGAAAAAGCTGCAGACTTTTCTTTAATGCAGAATAACCAGAGCTTTCTACTATAATCATCAATGAAGGTAATGAGATATCGGTTACCTCCAAGAGATGGTGTCTCCATGAGTCCATAGATATTAGTGTGAACCAATTACAGTGGCTCCTTTGCTCTTCGAGATACTCCAACTAAGAAGGAGTTCCTTTGCTACTTACCAAGTGAGCATGCCTTACACACATATTCTAAAGCTTCAATAGCATGCAAGCCATGCGCCATGCTTGATGAGGATAGGAGCTTAAGGCCATTAAAGTTTAGATGGCTAAAATGAAGATGTTTCCATGATTCATTATTGGCACATCCATAAAGACACTTCTCGAGCCTTATGTTTATATGAAGTAGGAACATTCAATTTTTCGTCATTTGAACTCATGCCACATATCTACCGTATGCATCTTTTAATGATATAACTGAGTTCTCCATGTGTATCACATACCCATTTTCAAGTAGTTGGCCAATGTTAAGGATGTTACTTTTCATGTTGGGTACGTAATATACATTAGAGATGAATTGCGGCTTACCATTTTTCTGGTAAATTTTGATTTTACCTTTACCTGTCACCAAAGTTTTTTATGAGTCTCCGAATATCAAATTGCCATGAACTCCTTCTGTGAGTTCCATAAAGAGCTTTTTATCGCCACACATGTGATTGCTTGCACCCGTGTCAAGATACCACACATCTAACTGATCGTAAAGTTTCTCTTATGCAAAGAAGAGTGTGGTTCTTTCCTCTTCATGATTTAATGCTTTGGCATAGTTGGATCGTTCATCTTGATCCACTAGCTTACTCCAACAATCCGATGCATAATGGTCGTACTTGTTACAATTTCAGCACTAAAAAATTTTTATATTTCCACGACCTCGTGTGGATCAGCCTCTACCATTTTCTCTACCACGAAAATTGGTAAAATTTTGTGGATTTTATGGATTGCTTGGATTATATCCATGCCCTCTTCCTCTTACATGGTTGTTAGTGTCATGGTCCCCATGATGTGTATGGCCACCTCTTTGTTCATTTGGAGTCAGCTTAGACTCTAAGGCGTGTTCAAACATCGTTCCTACATTCTTTTGCATTTGTTACTTATGCACTTGCAACGATCCCATCGACTTTTCAATGGACAGTTTTTCAAAGTCCTTTAATTCTTCGATTGCTACAACCACGTGCTCAAACTTGGTTGTGAGAGATTGCAGTTCCTTTTCTATGATACGTATGTCTTTAACTTTTTCACTATTTCTTTTTAAATTGTTAATAATAACAAGTAGATGGGAGAAGTAGTCAGAAATACTCTCACCTTCCTTCATGTTTGCTGGCTTGAATGTTTGAAGACGAACCCGCTTCACTCAATTAACACCTTTGAAGATGGTGCTAAGGGTATCCCAAACTTGCTTGCTTGATGTCGCTTCAGCGATCTTTTTAAAGATTGAATCATCCAACCCTTAATAGATAAGAAATAAGGCCTTCTTGTCTTTCTTCCTTTGATCTTTGAGGGTGACCTTTTGCTCGTTGGTATAGGTTGCTTCTTGCTCTGTCATGGGTTCTACATAACCATGGGTGATGATCTCCCATAGATCTTAAGAAACGAACAAGGCTTTCATTTGGAAGCACCAATTTCCGTAGTTGTCCTTAAACAACTTAGGTAGTTAAGGTTATATCGTACTTGTCATTTTAAAATATTTCAATATAAATATTAAAATGATATATGATGCTAGAACTTGTAAGAGTTCAAAGAACGTCCACGACTTGAGAATATTCCACCACTGCTTCTGTTGGAAGATGCTGAGACAAATGGTGATGGGAAAAATGATGAAAAAAATAAAAAATTCAGCCTCCTCACAGCTGATTTTTTTTTTCTTTTGCTGTTTGTTACTGTTTGTTGAGTATTTTAGAACCAAAACAAGGAGGAGAAGTAGCTGGTGCAAGAGACGTTCTTGTTGTCAAAGCTCAAAAATCAGATGTTGCTGTCATAGCAGAATCTAGATAATTTTGAGAATTGGTTGAAGGTGAAGGCTGCTGCCCATTTGGAAGGGGAACCGCTTCTTGCTGATAAGTCCCAAAGATCAAAAGCTTTGATACCAATTTGAAGGCACTGGCTTATTGGCTTTGCTTAGACAGGAAGATAGGATTTCTCAAATGTTGTTGTTGTACCATGGACAATAGGAAGGATGTCGCTTGCTTCGGGGCAGTCACAGAGAGAGAAGCTGCTGGAATTTTTCTTTTGCAAAAGAAGCGGCTGGAGTTGGTTTTTTATTTCATTACTGTACTCGTATACAAGGAAGCCACTTTATAGGCATTTGGAGTCCTTGTGAAATTATAAAAATATCCCATCTAAACGCATCTAGCATTCATTATGTGGATGTAACAGAACTTGGGAATACTAAAGCTTGAAATGGTGGAGGCCGGAGGATTCTGCTGGAAATGTATCAACGGTCCATATTTCCGGAATTATTTCAAGGGTCTAGATGACAGGGTAACGTCTGTTTGGATTCGACATTTCCAACAGCTACGTGCAAAGAGAAAAAATATACAATATACATCTCAAGGGTGCAGGCTACCTGCACAGAGAGGTTAGTCACGCCATGCATATCCATATATAGAAAAACGGTTTGTTAACAAGCTGCCTGTATCAAAATTATAAACGAAAAGTTTAAATGGTGTAAATACCCTTACCTGATATTCCAATTTTCTTCCAATGTCCTTGAAAACCCAAAGTTCCTAAATCTCCAGGGAAGACTGATTTTATGGGTAAAATTGTCACTATATACTGCTGGACTATATAATAGAGACAATTTATTAGAGATGATGTTTCCATTTTCTTGTGAGAATTAAAAATAATCTTGATAACCAACAATCATGACCTCTAATAAGTGATCAAGATTAACTTAAATGAGATGAACTAATTTTCAAGTGTCACCCAAACAAGCTCTTACATTGTATTTCATTTCTCTTTATTGTTCATGTGGATTCCACAGTTGAAAATCTTTCATCTCATTAGAACCCCCTATCGATGACATGGACGAATTCCCTCTCCTTTTAAATTCCCTCCTCCTAACAGCCGGTTTTCCATCAGAAACTAATGGCCTCCCTTCAATCACCTTACCATTCCCATCAAAGAGCTGCTCCAGCAGCTCACCGATTGAATCCGGCGCCAAGAACGACTTCACCGGCAACACTGCCGAGCACGAACGCAAGAAACCGGCATAGGTTGTCACCACCAAATTCACTATCGCCACCTTGATCTGCTCTCTCAGATCATTATCCGGTATGTTGTAACAGCTCCCATGCTTCTGAATATTCTCATCGATTCCCTTCATGAAGGCCTCAAGCTTCCCTCTCGCCAAAGCTTCCATGGCTTCTTTATTCATCTCATTCGAATCATTCCGTTCCAAGATCCTCACCAACGGTCCCCATGCCTGCTTCTGGTATGAATAAGCAGACTCCTCAGCAAGTGTCTTGTATTGCTTCTTCATCCATTGCTCGCCCAAGATCTTACCTAGCTCTGAACTCCGAGTCCGCATGTAGATATACCAATACGTGTTCATTGCAAAGATATGTGGAAGAACCTTATCTCTATACCGCGATTTCTTCGCCTCGATGTTCCGTTGGAGAGCTTCCATTACATTAGAAATAGCTTCTTTAAGTAAATTCTCATCAGTTTCAGGCCTAGAAAGAATTCCAGCCTTCCAAATCTGCTCAGTTCGTAGCACCTTCGCCATCGAGGCACTATAATTTTCAGTAGCAAGGTACTTCAGGTAATTCACAGCATACCTCACCAGCTTCAGAACTGATCCATCTTGCGGCGGCGGCAAACCGTCTTGGTTACCTTCGATCTGGAGGCCGAATTCCCAGAAGACCTTGCACGAGGCGTGGACGAGGAGCTTCTCAAGCTCCCGGAATCTTGTGCAGATATCCGTGCCGGCCTCCCCTTCGAAGATGTCACTAACATGGACCTTGAGCTTCTCCATTGAATCAAACATGTCTAAGAGCTTGAATAGCTTTTGTGGCTCTTTGCTGCTCCTCGCAACTCCCTCGCCGAACCGGAAGAAGACGGCCATTATCTTATCGGCGATCTTCACAAAGCATTCGGCCCAAATAAGGCCGTCCATGATTCCTGACAAAAGTTGCTTGCATAGCTTCTTCTCCGACACAAAGACCGTTTTAACTGCTAGTTCGAAGTGCTGGATCCACAACGATACCACCGTCTCCAAGATCTCCCATTCCATTTCGTCGATCTCCTCTATTGTGTAAGTTTTCAGATAATCCGGGTTCAGTCGCATTAGAGCTTTTGCTGCCCTTCGATACCTCACCTGTGTTTGGAAAGTCAGAGCCCGAAACTTCGAATTAGAGAAATTACAAGTATAAGCTGCAATCCTTATTTAAAATTCTCATGCAAGGTGTGTTTGGTTTCACCATATTTCATGAAATGTCAAGAAATTTCGCCCCAAATTAGAATGATGAACATGAAATATCATGATATTTGATGCGTCCAAACGTGCTCATCTTGCAGTTTCTACCCTAGAATTTTCAAAAATCTCAAAGTGGGGTTGTTTTGTGTTGTATTGGAAGCAAAAAAGAACTTTTTTTTTTTTTTTTAAAGTTCATCCAAACAACTATCATTTTCTTTTTCTTTCGTAAATCAACTAACTTGGAGGTTTGCTAGCTAGCCCCCTAAGAGCCAATCTGGCACATGTGTTGTGCATCTCATCCTATCAAAAGGTGGGACCCACCATAAGGATGATCTGGTGCAGAAATCAATCCGGCACACTAATCAGACGGCTCAAATGAGTATGTTTCAGTGGGCCACCGACAAGTTCACTTTCAACCGTCCATTGCCTTTCTATAGGGGAGGCCCAGCTGATTAATTAACCAGCCTATTTCCAAAATGGATCATCCTCATGGTGGGACCCACCTTATGCAAGTCTCAGATGCCACACATAGTTGTCATGGTACGTGTTGCATGTAAAGACACACGTTGGACTAGCAAACCTCGCTTACCATATCTAACACCCACAGCGAGACCTTCACTATGGGTGAATTTCATCGCCACCCGATCAACATAGACAGGAAGAAACAGATCCGGCAATGAAAAGATTCACCCACAAGCAAAAAACAGCCACCAACCATAGCGAAACTTTCCCTATGAGTGAATCTTATCCCCCATCAACATAAACAGTGATGATGAATAGATCTCAATTAATAAGATTCACCCACAACGAACATCCGCTACAGGCTATTTTCGCCCTCGATAATTACCTTAACAAATATATCGATACAAATATCCAAACAATCGTTTCTCGCCAGCGTCTCCGAAATTCTCCTCAAGACTTCGACCTCCACATCGGACCCTAAATCAAGACCGTCCATTTCCATCTCCTCAATGGGCAGTTGACCGATATTCTTATGTCTCAATTGCAACAATATACTTTCATATTCATCTTGCAATTTGAGAAGCGCCTCATCCAGCAATCCCTCATACCTCATTGCATCTACTTCCGTCTCATACAAAGCTTTGAGTGTAACAAGAGTCTCTCTCAGACGCTGAGACCGGTATTGATCGGTCGCTTTGGTACGGCTCAAGAACTCGACGGCTTCTTGGAGTTTTTGGATCGCGGGCTCGGAATCTTGTGTGATGGAGTTGATTGAGGAGGTTAGGCGGTCCACACAGTCGACGTACTTGAGGAGGCATCGGAGGCGTTTATCTGGTGTTTCCTTTGTGGGGAGCTTGGAGGAGAGGTGGAGGAGCTGGCGTTGGAGGGACTCGGTTATCTTGAAGCTTTCGAGGAGCTTGAGGGCGGGTGAGACGGCACGGTTGATTCTGGTGTCGAGGGCTTTGGTGGTCATTGATTGGGATTGAATTGGTGTAATTATCTTGGAGGTGGTGGAGAGAGTTTCCATCAGGACTTGGAATCTCTTGTCCATGTTGATGAGATTGGTTTGCATGGCGGATGAGGTTTGGAGGATATGGTGGAGATTGCGTGTGGCATCTTGGAGCTTTGAAAGCATGGGGGATTCTACGTTTGCTTCTTCCATGGTGGGAAAGAGAGAGAGAGAGAGAGAGAGAGAAAGAGGTTGAAGAGGGGAGAGAGATTGAAGAGGGGAGGGAGAGGGAGAGAGAGAGAGAGAAAGAGGTTGAAGAGGGGAGAGAGATTGAAGAGGGGAGGGAGAGGGAGAGAGAGAGAGAGAGAGAGGTTGAAGAGGGGAGAGAGATTGAAGAGGGGAGGGAGAGAGACAGAGAGAGAGGTTGAACAGGAGAGAGAGAGAGAGAGAGAGAGAGAGAGAGAGAGAGAGAGAGCTTGAAGAAGAGAAAAGAGAGAGAGAGAGAGAGAGAGAGAGAGAGAGAGAGAGGGAGAGCTTGAAGAAGAGAAAATGCATTGGACCAGAAAATGGTAGTTTTAAACAAGCTCACTAGGAGTTTGTTTTTTCCTCCTGTGGCTAGTCTAACACGTGTTTCGCCACACACTGGCGCCTACATGATGATTGTTTCCATGATCGGAGCCGTCCATGTTGTGGGTTGTATGCAATAAGGGCCACAATAAGAAAATTCAGCTGAAGGAATGATTGTGACCGTTACTATCTGTCGATGAACCTAGAACTATTAAGAGACAATTTTCGACGGTTCCCATTCAAGTATAAAAATCAAAAGTTAAAGGACCTTACTGACTCGTGACTACGTAGACGGGGTTGTTTTCGTTAGCAAGGAAAATATGGACGGTTCAAATCACAGGATCATCTCGGCATGTGGACCTCAATGAGTGGCCACTAGAGATTGAGTTGCTACATGGTCGACGGTGATTTATCAATCGGAACCGTCTAACTGGTGGTTCCTATCGCGGATGGCCTACATCTCAATTTTCACACCTATCAGAGAATCCTAGCCATCACTTTTTATCACTTACACAAACTGATCGTCGACCGTTAACCATTATTTGTTCTTTGCTGTAGCTCTAAAAGCCACCGATCGGATGGCTAGGATCATCAGCTCCTTGTGCGTTTTTGGATAATTTGTCATGTACGGTAGGGGCAACTAGAAGGATGGTCAGAAATGAAAGATATTTCAATTACGTGTACGGTGGAGAGATGGCCATGTATCATCTTAGGCCACGCAGGGGTCCACAGTTCAGTCGGTGTGAACGCGAGCTGTAGCTCATCAAAGTGGGACCCATTTAATTGATGGCCGGATCATAAGATATGTGCCCCGTACAATGGTATCCACGTGGCCTCAAACGTGGGGAAGCGGATTGGCTGGTGTGCGTACGTGTCGTGCGAAGACGTGCGCTGACATACCCGAGCTCCGAGTTGTGCGAATGGTTCAAAGGAGATCAAAGTTACATGGGCCCCACGATGATGTGTTTATGATATCCATACCGTTCATCCATTTGGATAAATGATTTTAGATCTTCATTCCAAAAATGAGTCATATGCAAAGCTCAAATGGACCACACCATAAATATCAGTGGGACAGTGATTCTCACCTTTAAAACATTCACAGGGCCCACCATAACTTTTAATTTTCCAAAAAATCTATTCACAAGGTAACAAAGACCCGGATGAATAGGAAAAACAAATATCATATTTATCCAAAACTTGTGTGACCCCCAAAAGGATTTCAATGGTAGAAGTTCAATCTCCAATTTCTTTTTGCAGTGTGGTCCACTTGATATTTGGATCTGTCTTATTTTTCTTCTCAGGCATTAAAATGAACTCGAAAAATGGACGGACGGTTTGGATACAAAACATACCTCATGATAGGACCCACAGAACTTGGTGACGTCAAGACACCAGCCAGGTCGGTGTGTGTCGTTCACCAGTCAGTCCGGGGCGATGATTTGACAAGAGGCGACGAGGGAACAGTCCAAACGAACCTAAGACGATGATATCTATGCAAGATGAACGCATGACAAACGAGCAAATGGCGTT
This sequence comes from Magnolia sinica, assembly GCF_029962835.1. Taxonomy (NCBI): domain Eukaryota; kingdom Viridiplantae; phylum Streptophyta; class Magnoliopsida; order Magnoliales; family Magnoliaceae; genus Magnolia; species Magnolia sinica. The sequence goes on along the minus strand of NC_080583.1, from coordinate 21,229,579 downwards.
ACAAACCACACCCAAATCCGCCTGCGAATATACTTCCAGGCCGGTTTCTATAAGGCCTTTTAGAATATAAAGCTTATTCTACAACAAATGATGAGCGTGTGGGGCCCACCTCTATGAGGCCTCTTAGAATATGAGCTTATTCTACAAATGATGAGCGTGTGGGGCCCACCTCTTTGAGGCCTCCTAGAATATAAGCTTATTCTGCAGATGATGAGAGTGGAAAACAGCCAAGTTTTTATGCCATCCAACCTTTCCGCCAGGGTCGGCCCACCGCAATGAGGTGGATCCGGCCACCACGTGGGATTTGGAGGTTTTTGAATGGTTCTCCATAGTTAGCTAGGGTGGGCCCACCGTATTTTTTACATACAATCCGTACCGTGAATTACATGGGTCAAACCATAAAGATCTTTCAACCGTACACGACTGTTAGGTGGGCCACACCATAGAGAAGAACGAAAACCATCCAAAAAAACCCCAAATATTCATATGTGGCCCACGTGATGGTTGGATCGGCTTGATTTTTGGGTCGCCAAAATTCAATGGTGGTCTAACCCAGGTGGTCATGTTGGATGACATAAAAAGAACCTCATGGGCACTGCGTGTAGCACTTGTACGATGAGCTTATTTTACAAGGAGTGTACAGGAGCCCTTCATGTACCGCGGTCGACCAGACCTTTTCCACCAAAAGAAAGATACTCTGGCATGGTTCATATGCATGCAGATGATCGTACGCATAGGGTATGATTAACTGAAAATAAACCGTTCAAATCCTGGGCCACAGATAGGTTATAGATCAAAACCGACATTGATCTATAATATTCTACCGATAAATTTCTGTACATCAAATGGACGGTCAAAGATCCAAATGTAATGAAAAATGCACACTAATCAGTGTTAAAAAAAATTAAACTAAATTAAATTAAATTAAAAAAAAAAAAAGTGGACAGTTAAGAAAGATTCGCCACCGTCTACATTTAATGTACATGTGTTCCCCACCCTGATGTTGGTGCCTGGTCAACTTCAGTGCGGGACCAACTTACGCACGGCTTAGATGTGCCACGCACGTGCGAAGTAGGACGTAGGCTGAGTTGGAAGGTATCGTTTCTGCAAAGGAGAGTAATGATACTCGGGCAGTGTATGACGCTTGATATGCATGCACTCAGAAATTGTAAACGTGGTATACATCGGTTCAAACTCAGCTGAGTGAACTTTGGGCCCCACTGAATATTTCTTTCATATTTAACTGTACGATAATTGCCCAAGAAAACGACAATCAAGTAACGAAACATGATCTCTTTCTTTTTCTTTTTTTCCTTTTATTTTTTTCATGATAGATCTAAACTAGAACTACAACTTGAATAAGTGATATTACACGCCTGGTATATATCATCTATCAAAGTTCAGGCTTGGGCTATACAGACACCAACCCTATGAAACTTGGGTTGTGTTCGGGTTGAGGTCTTGGGTTGCCTGACCCAACCCGAACCCGACCAATATATATAAGTTATTTATATATTATAATTAAGTGTGGATCGTCTGTGTTGAAGACATAAAAAATTTCGGTGTTGTCGAGTCTCATTAGTCCACGTCATTTCTGATGACTCAAGCTAACAAGATATGCTAGATTTCTTTCTCCCAAATAGATTGGGTGCTACACAACATGACTTTTAAACAAGTAGTTGTCTTATATTTTAGCTTGCTTGTTTAGAAAAAATAAAATTCTTTACAATAAATAACTACATTTATAATTAAGAAAATCATATATATAAAAAGTAAAACGTGTATTGAAATATAATAAACTAATGCAATCATGAAAATATTAGCACGTATCCACCTGATCAACCCGATCAAACTCGCTTGGGTTGAGCTTGGGTTAAGAATTCCCAACCCTTGGTTGGGTTGGGAAGGGTTGGGATGGGTTGGGTTGGGGTTAAGGTATAAGAACCTGTAATAACCTTGGAAATTTTGTGCTAATCTTTCCTTAGTAGTTGTTTTTGGGATAATTAGCGTTGTGCTCGATTGCTTGTGAAATCTGCATCAATCACTTTAAATTGTATCTGCATGGCTCAAAACTTGTAGATTATTTAGCGCTATGTTACTCTGAAATCTGGGATCCATCGCTATATCCAGTTGTTCTAGGAAATTTTTGGAAGTTTTGGATCGGACCTGAACCGCACATCGAAAGTCCGATAGCGATGATCTTAGGCTGTTGCGGTCACCGTGTTGGACTTGGTCATCACCTCGAAATTCAAGTTCAAATGATGTTCTGGGTCGATTTGTTTGAGTTCGGAGTGAAGAGTGTGAGAACGGTTGGAAATTTAATAAGCTTTTATGAAATCTGAGTCGTGTCGCTTGCGCGATGATTTTAAGTTATCTGACCATTGGATTCTGACCCAATTTCACCCTCTGATCAGGGAAGGTGGCCCAGGCATGTCCTTGTACTTGTGGACCTGATCGAGATTTTGTGACCGTTGAATTGAGTGTGGTCCGCCACAGCTGATCTGAAGATCCGGTTGGTACGAAAACTCAGCTTGACCTAGATCCATGGTCAGTGAGCTTAAGTCCGACCTTTCGTGGCATTTGGCCCACTAGAAGTGCTTCGTTGGATCGTGAGAGGCAGGTTTTGGTTATACCCTAAGTATACCATGGCCCTGGGGTTATTTTCATCAATATTAGGCCTATTTATAGTCCTTAAACCCTAGCTCTCTTTTCCATACGAATTTTCTCTAACCCTAGCTAAGAAAGAGAATGGAAAAGAGAGAGAAAGTGAGAGAGAAGTTGGTGAATCATCTTAGATTCTTTCTGATTCTTCTTCATCCTTGAACCTTTACTTTGAATCGTTATTCTGACGGTTCTGAGTTCATCTTTGGGTAAGTTAACCTAACCCTAATCTGTGTTAGAGCTTAGAATAGTCTTGGTGTTGTTATATCGCATTTCTATTCTTGCTTTAGGGTATTCCATCGCCGTTGGCGAAGACAACTCGTCTGAAATCAATTCGGTGTTCTTTTCTGGCTTAAGGTGCGGACTTTAAGTGTATAGGTTATGGTTTTTAAGGCTTTCAATTCCAGTTAATGGTTTGTTCTTGTTATGGATGAGATTTCACATGCCAAATGTTATGTTTATGTTGCGTTCCTGATATGCATGTGTTATATTGAGATCTAAGTTATGCTAAACTCTGGACTTTCTACATTGGGATTGGACACAAATAGAAGTCCTAAGACTAAAGCTAAGATAAGATAGTATTGTGTTATGAGAGAGATCCAACCCGCCCGACTCTCAGCCCTATATAAAAAAAATGATTTGGCACCCTTGTGACAGTATAAGTTTAAGTGACATTTCTTCCAATTGCATCGGTTCAATTGGATGGTTTATTCAACAGATTTGAATTGTCCATTAAGTTTATAACACTTTCATAAGTATCATGATAAAATCCTACTAATTAAATGTGTTGCAGTATAATAAGATACAGGACTAAATATGCTAATGAATGGCCTATATTAAGCTAAACGTATGTGATTAGGATAGTGTTGAGCATGCTATAGTTGTACTCAACCCACATTTAATTAAACACCTGAGATCTCAAGTGTTGAATCAGTTGTAGGGTTAGGCCTGTGAAGGTTAACCTGATTGACTAGCCACCAATATGCCGCGATCGAGCGATTTATAAAAAAAAAAAGTTAGTACTTCTAAATATGATCTTTTTATCTTGAACTAAGGCTTTTTTTTCAATAGTGATTACATTTATCAAATTTGTAATAATAAATGATTAAAATTTTAAAAAAATAAAAATTGATTGCTAATTTTATTGATTTATAATGAAAACTAACACAATCAACAAAAACATAAAATAAGTAAAGATAAATAAAAGATAAATATCTACAATCATCTATGTAAACAAACAATCGAGGCGAACGGCCAGCAGAATGTGATCTTTGTGATCTCTCAAAATATGGAGTCAGTTGATTAAGAATATAACAATAGTGATTATAGATGTTTACACTACTCCTAAGTATATTGTTGGTACTAATAGTGATCTAAGTTATGCTAAACTCTGGACTTTCTACATTGGGATTGGACACAAATAGAAGTCCTAAGACTAAAGCTAAGATAAGATAGTATTGTGTTATGAGAGAGATTGTGTGTAATGACTTAGTTGTCATGTGCTCCTTATATAGACTGAGAAGGGTATGTTTCTACACCGAGAGATTTGGAAAATTGGTCATACAAATCTCTTTGATCCTGTGCATAATATGTAGCCAATTATAAAATGTCACATGTGTAAAAGATTACAACACTTCTTGCCATTCCAGTTGATATATATTGATAGGAAACGTTGTTAGAGTCTTGATGTAATTGAACTCTTTCCTTTTTCAACTTTGTTTTTTCACAGGACACTAGCATTTAATGCCTAAGAAAGGCTTGCTTTGATGGAACTCTCTGAGGAGAGTTATTTTTTTATATACAGAACTTTACCATTCAATGCTTTCTTATGTTCATGCCCCTCCTCTTGAAGTCTATCTGCATCACGTGTGGAATAATTGTCACGTGGCACCTTTAAAACAATTTGATCTATAAGTTGTGATCATCCATGTGTAAACAAGATGATCCACTCCATGTTTTATTTTGTTTTACTTTCCAAAGCCATAACATTTTCGAAGCCATGGATGCAATAGTTACAATTGCATAATAAAAGTGATTCTTTAGATTCATAATCAATCCGCCACGGCCCGTAGATAGGACCTACTTTTGTCTGATCCATGTGATGTTTGCATGATGACCCCACGAGATGTAGGTTAAACTCAATGGAAAGTCTTGATCAGTTTTTTTTCTTTTTTTCTTTTTCATTTGTTCATTGTTTTCTTTAGTGGGCCCTACCATGTTTTGTATATGCCATCCAAGCCTTTCATTTTGCGAGCGCCATCATGATGATGGGATTTTCCAAAAATAAGGCCAGATGGGCCACACTATAGAGAGCAATGAACAGCCATCCAAAAAGCTCCAAATTCAAGTGCGGCATAGATAATGCAATGGTATATATTCGTGCCATATCCACTCCATTCATCAGGTATGCTCCTTGATTCTAGGCTCTAAGGCCAAAAATCAGCAAGATCCACATTTAAGTGGACCACATCATAGGCAATAATGGGGATAGCACCCAACCATAACTTTGTGTGTAAGGCCACCATGGCATCTTTCATGAAGCCCATTTGTGAGATGTGACTCACCAAAATAAAGATGGTAAGATAAATAAAATAAAATAAAATAAACATTTTGGTCCAAAACTCACACCAGGCACTGTATAAATTTTGAGGTTTTAGTCGTAAATTTACATTTTTTCCCATTAAAGTGGTCAGTTTGATCCACCCATAATATTATCTAATGGATGAAAATGGGAGAATTTATAATCCCAATCCGCACAGTAACATTATTTTTAACCCATTCCATTTAAATGAGTGCTTTCTCCTTTACGGTTATTGTGAGGAGGCATCGCAATAATTACCCTTACCCACCCATGGTCAACAAAATGTATGATACAAATAATTTATAATAAAAAGGTCTGATCATTGATTTATATAATCCATGTTGTGGGCCCCAACTATAGTTACCATTCGGTGTTCTTTTCTGGCTTAAGGTGCGGACTTTAAGTGTATAGGTTATGGTTTTTAAGGCTTTCAATTCCAGTTAATGGTTTGTTCTTGTTATGGATGAGATTTCACATGCCAAATGTTATGTTTATGTTGCGTTCCTGATATGCATGTGTTATATTGAGATTTGTGTATTCTATATGTATGTATAAAGTACCGTATACATATAATATATGCACTTGTGATTGCCATGATTATTTGTCGTATATGTATGCTAGTTGTATAGGTGACAACTCCTCGGCAAAAGGAATTGTCCAAATGCGTGTTTTTCAACATATGCCATGTAAGTTGTATTATGTATTCTAAGTGTTTGTAGAAATGTCTGAATGATCTAAAGTGTGATATTTGAACCTAGTATGGGCGTTGAGGAGCGATTCTCAACTCTCCCACAAGCGTGTATGATTTCCTTCTTGCTAGTTACATTCCTTGTTGTTTAAGTTCAAGCATTACATATGCTTACATTCATGTTAAGTTGATATTCTTCAAGTACTTATATACCATGATTTGAGTTGTTGTTCCTTTACTATTCTACATTCCATACGAATATCTGTTGTAGTGAAATATGTTTGAGACTATGAATAGTCCAGGAAATCGGTAATCTGCCTTAAGATCGTGGCTGAGATTGCTTTCACCACGTAGGACGTATTAGACGAACTCGAGTCGTATTAGAGTTGGCGGCAGTGGTTTGGCCACCCGGAGTGTTTGCGCACTCTATGTCGTTCAACCCAACGTGCGCTCGTGCTAGTCGAGTTCGTCAAGTAACCCGATTGTCCGATGTATGTTCACCATGTATGGACGCTACTGCTTGAATCTAGGGTACCGAACTTACCAATGGAATCCTATTAACCGTGGTACCTTAATCCGCTAAGACTCATGAGCCGGACATAGTGGTATGGGACAACTTTGTCGGTAAGGCCACACTGCTCTTGCGGGTGACGAGTCTCCCCGTAGTGACCAGTGAGCAACTAAACTCGTGATCCGATTATGGTGGTATGGGACACTATATTCGTCTTATTCCGGCCTACATTGATTGGTGGAGCCCTTTGTAGTGACCTCGAGCATACCTGGATACCGCATTGAGGTGTCGAGCCCCTTATTGTAGTAATAAAGGTGTGATAGGCGTGCATTGATTGGTGCGAGCCCTTCTACGACCTCCAACATATGATCGTATGAGATGCCTAGGATTGACGACCCTAGAATGGATCACTGTTTGGATTGTGATATAAGGAAGGTATCTTAGCTTCCCAATCCTGCTATATGAAAAGGACTAATAATAACTTGGTAATCATATCCATGCACCGCATTTGCATGTGCTTTGTAGATGTGGCGCACTTTGAGGTGGTGTCATGCGTAACGTAAGATGAAGACGCTGAGGGTGTACGCGCGAGGGCATGCATCATTTTGTATACATTCTTGCATTAACAAGAGTACTTAGGTTATGCTTAATTGTTCTGCTTTATCATTACTGCTTGATTGAACTAATAACATGTTAACCAGTGCCTTATTGTTCCACTGAGTTGATCCCTCACTCCCACGTTCTGGGGCAGTGTTAAACACCCACCAGACTCTGTCTTAAGTTCTGATGTTGCAGATGTTGATGCGACTTCTAAGGCAGAGTGGGAGATGGATGATGATGAGGCTGTCTTCTCTTATATGCGATATTAAGAGGGTAATACAGCAAAATTTCGTTGAAGCGGATCTGACGGATTATTTTTGGGATTTAAATGATGTAACTTGATACTTGTAATTTTAATAAGTAACACTTTCACACGACCTGGTTGGTATATGTATTTCAGGGATTTGCACTTGTACACATATATTTCTATAAGTTTTCCGCTTGCTTTCTTCACTTATCTCTGAATTATATCCGTGTTTTGGCTTAATCTATTCCATGTTTTATGCACTAATACAGACAACATACATCCATCATTAAATATGTTACATAAGTGATGTTTTGGAACTCGGGAGCTGAGTTATGCTCGACCCCCAAATTTCAGGGCATTACAGAACCTTGGGTTGGGCTAGGGTTGAGGACCAACCCGACCCAACCCGCCCGACTTTCAGCCCTATATAAAAAAAATGCTCTGGTACCCTTGTGACACTATAAGTTTAAGTTACATTTCTTCCAATTGCATCAGTTCAATTGGATGGTTCATTCAATAGATTTGAATTGTCCATTAAGTCTATAACACTTTCAAAAGTATCATAATAAAATCCTACTAATTAAATGTGTTGCAGTTTAATAAGATACAGGACCAAATGTGCTAACGAATGGCCTATATTAAGTTAAAAGTACGTGATTAAGATAGTGTTGAGCATGCTATAGTTGTACTCAACTCAATTAAACACCTGAGATCTCAAGTGTTGAATCAGTTGTAGGGTTAGACTTGTGAAGGTTAACCCGATTGTCTAGCCACCAATGTGCCGCGATCGAGCGATTTATAAAAAAAAAAGTTAGTCCTTTTAAATATGATCTTTTTATCTGAACTAAGGCTTTTTTTTCAATAGTGATTACATTTATCAGATTTGTAATAATAGATGATTAAAATTTAAAAAAAAAAATTGATTGCTGATTTTATTGATTTAAAATGAAAACTAACACAATCAACAAGAACATAAAATAAGTAAAGATAAATAAAAGATAAATATCTATAATCATCTATGTAAACAAACAATCGAGGCGAACGGCCAGCAGGATGTGATCTTTATGATCTCTCAAAATATGGAGTCAGTTGATTAAGAATATAATAATAGAGATTATAGATGTTTACACTACTCCTAAGTATATTGTTGGTACCAACAGTGATCTAAGTTATGCTAAACTCTGGACTTTCTACAATGGGATTGAACACAAATAGAAGTCCTAATACTAAAGCTAAGATAAGATAGTATTGTATTATGAGAGAGATTGTGTATAATGACTTAGTTGTCATGTGCTCCTTATATAGATCACTGAGAAGGGTGTGAGTCAAGCGTATGTTTCTACACTGTGAGCAATTTGGATAATTGGTCATGTAAATCTCTTTGATCCTGTGCATAATGTGTAGCCAATTATAAAATGTCACATGTATAAAAGATTACAACACTTCTTGCCATTCCAGTTGATAAATATTGATGGGAAACGTTGCTAGAGTCTTGACGTGGTTGAACTCTTTCCTTTTTCAACTTTGTTTTCTTCGCAGGACACTAGCATTTAATGCCTAAGAAAGGCTTGCTTTGATGGAACTCTAGGAGAGTTATTTTTTTTATATACAGAACTTTAGCATTCAAAGCTCTCATATGTTCATGCCCCTGCCTCTTCCTCTTGAAATCTATCTGCATCACATGTGGAAATGATTGTCACATGGCACCTTTAAAATAATTTGATCTATAAGTTGTGATCAGCCAAGTGTAAACAAGATGATCCACTCCGTGTTTTATTTTGTTTTACTTTCCAAAGCCATAACATTTTCGAAGCCATGGATGCAATAGTTACAGTTGCATAATAAAAGTGATTCTTTAGATTCATAATCAATCCACCATGGCCCGTAGACAGGACCTACTTTTGTCAGATCCATGTGATGTTTGCATGATGACCCCACGAGATGTAAGCTAAACTCAATGGAAAGGCTTGATCAGTGTTTTTTTTTTTTCATTTGTAAATTGTTTTCTTTAGTGGGCCCTACCATGTTTTGTATATGCCATCCAAGCCTTTCATTTTGCGAGCACCATCATGATGATGGGATTTTCCAAAAATAAGGCCAGATGGGCCACACTATAGAGAGCAATGAACAGCCATCCAAAAAGCTCCAAATTCAAGTGCGGCATAGATAATGCAATGTTATATATTCGTGCCATATCCACTCCATTCATCAGGTATGCTCCTTGATTCTAGGCTCTAAGGCCAAAAATCAGCAAGATCCACATTTAAGTGGACCACATCATAGGCAATAATGGGGATAGCACCCAACCATAACTTTGTGTGTAAGACCACCATGGCATCTTTCATGAAGCCCATTTGTGAGATGTGACTCACCAAAATAAAGATGGTAAGATAAATAAAAAATTTAAAAAAAAAAATCATTTTGGTCCAAAACTCTCACCAGGCACTATAAATTTTGAGGTTTTAGTTGTAAATTTACATTTTTTCCCATTAAAGTGGTCAGTTTGATCCACCCATAATATTATCTAATGGATGAAAATGGGAGAATTTATAATCCCAATCTGCACACTAACATTATTTTTAATCCATTCGATTTAAATGAGTGCTTTCTCCTTTACTGTTATTGTGAGGAGGCATCACAATAATTGCCCTTACCCACCCATGGTCAACAAAATGTATGATACAAATAATTTATGATAAAAAGGTCTGATCATTGATTTATACTATCCATGTTGTGGGCCCCACCTATAGTTGCCCATTCCTCAAATCTCTTCAATATTATTACCATAGGTATCTAATTAGTGGGGTAAGAAAATGGACAGTCCAATGACGTTACCCACTCATCAATGATCAACAAAATGGATGGTCCAAACAAGATATACTAAAAAATTAAAATTAAAATTAAAAAAGTCTAATCATGATTTGTACTATCCATTGTCGGCCCTGATTATTGTTCCCATTCTTCAATCACTTCAATATAACGATCGTACCTATCTAAGTAATGGGTGCCAAAATGGGTGGTCCAAATCATTTACAACAAAATACCCATCGATCCATCCAATTCTCAATCTTGTCGATTCCACTTTTATTTGTTACTTTCAATAATCGGTTTGATCTTCTGATCCTAGCCATACAATCAATAGCAATAATATAAATGTCCCAAATCATTTATGAAAATTTCTTCTAAACATGGATCTAGACCGTTCATCTGATAGGCTGCACCTATGGTATCCCTGTTACTCTCAAGAATCACTTTGAGATGATCTTAACTATCCACCAATACCCAGTAAAATAGACAAAAAACCATGTCATTTATGACAAAAAAAGTTGTATGATTATGTATTTAGAATGTTGATCTTACGGAGACTACGTCGATTCCTAAGTCCTCTCAGGAATCACTTTCATATGATTGATGGCGGAAGACGTACAACCTGGATTTTCATAATAAAAAATTATCTAATGCATGGATTAGGACGGTTCATCTCGTGGTGCCCGCCTCTATTTTCTCCGTTCCTACCTACCGAGAATCTATATGATATGATTATAGCCCAGTTGGATAAAATGGACGATCTAAGAAGTATCTAATTGTGGATCCAGACCATTTATTTGTGTTTACACTCAGCCTATTATAGTCTGATCAGACAGCCAAAAAGATGCCATATGGCAGTCATGTACATGACCCCGTGGAAATGAACTTCAAAGCCAAAAACAACTCTCTGTGAAAACACGCTTCAAACAACGTGAAGAATCCAACAAATCTTTCTATTTATGTCGTGATACTAGAATAGCAAGAGGATAGTGTAGAGAATCACATGATCTCTTGTACACGTCTTAATGCAATAAGTTATAGTTACATGGAATCCAAGGGACTTTAGGCAAGGTTGTCACCTTACCTAAGCCTATAAAATTAGCAACATAAAAAAGAAGAGTTCCAAACCTTTATCAATTCAAATTAATCAACTCTTTTAGGCTCAATGCTACCTATCAATCTTTCATCATTCATAGACACATATCTTAGCATATACTACTTTTAGCCTCTTCACTTTTGTTCAACACCATGCTGCAACAAGTCCGGATCAATTTAACTTAGCATAGGTTAGTTCTTACTTCTATCTAGCACCATACGACATCAGTTTAGATTGATTTAGTTAAGGTGCATCGCTACAACAAGTTAGTTTAGTTTAGATACATATCAATAACCTCGTCATCAAATTCCCTTAAAATCTCCAACTTTTTAGTGATTTCTCAGTCACATCCTGCTAATAAAAAACCAGGACCATCTCACAACCATTAGGGTTCTTTTCACGAATGTCCAAGTCCTGGAGATTGTCCATTCCATGGCCATCTCGCCCGCTCGAACCAACATCAAGGGATTTAGGGTCCTATCCTGTTGCTTGGAGGGATATGTTTGAAAGAATATTTGGAAATTGTATCTTTTTTTGAACTTCTCTATTAATTAATCATTCTTCATCCTTGCACCACTAGAGGGTGAAGGTTCATGAAAATATATGACTGGAGATCGGGCTATTACAAGACTATCACTACAAGAAAATGAGGCTTTAGCCTCAGTTCAAAACCGTAGCTAAAAAGGTTAAAAATTGAGGCTAAAGCCTTTTATAACGTCTTATATTTTTGCCAACTTAGAGTTGGACGTCCTTAGGGCAATGGGTCTATCGTAACGTCTTATCAACTTAGGAGGGAGCAATCGAACTTAGTGACGTTAAAGGACCCTAGGACCAAGCCATCCGGTTAATCTAAACACTGAAGTCTTAGCCTAGGGTTCAGCTATAGAAGGGACTCCTCTTTACTCTCATGAATTACATAGAAGCCCCAGAGGCTTCACCTAGGGCTATTTCTACTTCATTTATACCCTATTTCTAGTCCATTATACCCTTTTCACTCTCAAGTCATCACCCTGTTCTCTTTCCAAGCTCGCAAAACTCAATTCCTAAGTCTCGAATCCCCCTTTTAACCCATCTCCTTCGAAAATTTCACCTTCCACTACCTTATTCTTCAAATCTTTCTAAGTACTTTCATATTAGACACAAAATCTTAAAGCTTAAATGATGAAGAACAATAATTAAACTAAAATTTATTATAAATAGTAAAAATATAAATAAAATGAGTTTTTGACTATTAAACTTATGAAATCTCACAAAATAACCAAGTTATTTGGATAGCTTGGCTTCTCCTACCCCAAAATCATATATTGCACGTCGAATAACTCATTCTGGATTGAGAGATATACAAATTTTCAAATATTAAGTGGCAGAGCCACCCCCAGACATTATAAAGGATGGCGGCGCCACCGCCAGATTGGCGGCACACCGCTGCCGGCTCCAGAGGACCGCGGCGGCACCACCAAATCAGCGGCACACCGCCAGTGCACCGAATTTTGACGGACCCTTGTTAAAAATTTTTACGTTTTCAAGCCAACTTCAAAAAGTCATATCTCCCTTAATATAACTCCGATTCAGGTGATTCAAAAGCCAGATTGAAGCTTGATAAGTATAGTTTCATATAAAAATAAATGAAAAATAAAATAAAAATTTTAATATAGTTAAATTTAGGATGATGTGACAACTATCTAAAAATTATTAGTTCAGACAGTTGGTACTTTCAGAATTTTTAGAGTTTTTCTAGAATATGAAATTTAATGAAATTTAGCGGAGATAAAGTAGACTTGATGGTAAACTACTAAAAAAAATAATTAAAATAATATACTAACTAAAAATGTTAAAAATATTATATGAAATAGAGTTATTGAAACTGAAAATTTCCTACAACTACACATCGTCAATGGGCAGCGCGTATCTTTTTCATCTTAGAATTTTTATACTTGGCGTCTTCTTAAAAATTGCTTCTAATCATACTAGGAATCATCCTATATGATTAAATTTAAATTTTTTATTTTAGTATATTTTACTAATTCAGGTAGTTTCAAGTATAATTGAATTAGGGTTCTTGATTAGGGTGATTATGACCGAATCATCATTCCCACTAGTTGTGAATAGTCTACACTATGAAATTAGTTAATCCAAATCCTAATCATTTCTCACAAGAAATCTCGATACCCAATTCATTCCAAAAAGGCCATGATTATCCAAACAAGCTCTAGATCGCTCGTTAGTGGGCCACTGATTCCGAAATTGTAGAGTAATGTCCATCTCACTAGGCTTCATATCTCACGCGGATACTAAACCCTAAAAGTATCCAGAAACAGTCAAATTGCATTGTCCAACTGACACTTGCAAACTGTGAGTCGCTTGGCCTAATTTGGGGAAAGTCTGAAATTTACCTATTTAGCCCCGTAACTGATGTTGCAATTGTGGGCTTTCTGTCCGTCGGATCTTTGCCAAATTTATACCAAAGGCTAGAAATAAATTCAGGACCACGCCTACAAAATATGGCCATTGATCGTGCAACAATGACCATTGATGGCAAATCGGGCCATTCCGGCAAAATCCCGCATCCGTTTTCGATCAAACTTTACTCAGCCCTTCATCAGGCCATGGACCACCTATCCTATAAATTTCATGGCCAGGTGGGCATCAAAGCAACCCCTATAATCCAAATCAGGCATCATTTGGCCATTTTTGGGATTTTTCAAACGTTGGGGCCAACTGAAATAATCCCACCCATATAAGCTCCAACCCTTCTCTCTCTCAGCCATTTCCAGTAGCTAAGAGAGAGAGTGAGAGAGAGAGAGGAGAGAGAAAGTGGGAGCCACCACCTTGCATGCACCTCCGGCGGCCGGATCACGTCATCCAATCCCCGTGCTTGTCGGATTCGTGCAAGACCTCGTCTCTATTGCCGATCTCATGTCTTCTACGGATGAAATCCGAAGATTTTGGGTCAGATTCTCTACTCACTTGCTAGGTAAGAGGTTTTCATACATGTCTTTCCATCTTTTTCTTTCATTTCTTTCATTTTGAGCCATTAGGGTGAGAAACCCCCTTTTATTTTTGTCGATTCTCGCAAACCCTAATGGCCTGTTTGGGAGCATGGATTCGGAACCCCCAGGATTGGAAACCCCTAGATTGGCAATCCTCCTGGTGTGTTTGGCACCCTGGAGTGTGAATCAACTTTAATTCAAAAATACCAATGCACGGTAAGTTTGAATTTAATTACTAAATCAAATTTAATATCCCTAATTAGTGAGATATAAAAAATTTGACACTATGGTTGTGATAAGCCTGCTGAAATATATGTTTTGCCTGAAAATGATGAAATTCCAAGTCTCGAATGGACCGCAAGCACAAGATCATGTCCGAGTGACTAACCAACGATTTTTAATCATTGATTAATATGGACAATCATTAGTGGGCCATTTGCCCAATGAATGATAGTGTACAGTGACATACATGTTACACATGCAACTATTGAAATGATTTTAGGTGTAATCCAAGCTCTCACCGTGGATTGGAAATCCCCTCCAATCCCCTCCAATCCACGGTGTCAAACGACCCCTAATATTAGGATTGAGTATGTTAGGGCTTTAAGTCACGATTATCAATTGGAGCGGTCCATACTCTTGCGGGAGCAGTAATCGGGCCCCATTCCATTATGCTTTAGGTTGTGCGCCGATTTTAAGTCCCGATTCGTCAAACCAAGTTGATGGATCAATCAAATTGAGTTAGCCAAGGCGTAATTCATTGTTTAATATTTAATTAGGAATAAATCCATATCATTAATGATAGTCTTATACCTTAATTTAGGTTTGGAGCGTTTTCCCAAATTCTCGACACTAGGGCCGCATTCGAGTACTGGATTTTAACTTAAAGGTGAAGATCTACCCCCAAGATTCTAATTAGCATTTTAGAATTATTAAATACATTTATTTACTTTTTGATTGATAACATGCTCGATGAAATGCTTGGATGACATGAAACTCTTAATATTATAAAAATTCTTAAATATTGAATGCTTGGAAATACTAGGATGATTGAATTGTATTATTACGATGGATCGAGGTTCGCAAATTATGTAAATATGTGGATATCCCGCTTTAGGGAAGCTATCCCGGGCTTATACGGCTGACCGAAGTTGAACATGGACGATCGACAGTAGTTGGAGCTACACGGGATGCTTTGCACCCAATGTCGGTTTGCCCGAGGTCCTCCGTAGTCGTTCGCATCAGTCTAATGCAAGCTCGATCATTCTTGTGCTTGGTGATTGTATAACATTCAATAAAATCTGGGATACCACCGTTACCATTGATTTAGTCTACTTATAACCGTTATTGATACGATTCCAAGACTCATGAGCCGGGCATGGTGATATGGGACACCGTTTCTGAGTTGTTGGCCTATGCTGGGGTGACGAGCCTCCTCGTAGTGACCAGTGAGCAACTAAAACTCGGGAGTCGGGTATGGTGGTATGGGACACTATATTCATGCCATCGGCCTACGGTGGGATGACGAGTCTCCCCGTAGTGACCATCAAACACTAATGGAAGTGATAGGTCCTTGTTCGAATGGCCCTGTTAAATTACCGGCCGATGATTCCGTGCAAGAGTACCGTTCGAACGACCTGGGCATGAATGGAATTAGGTGACGAGCCCTTTCCTTTGTATTGATTTGGTTTAATGTGATAAGCCCACACCTCGGAACTGAGCGATCATACTCGGTTTGGGTGACGACCCATATTGGGTTGATCCTCATATATTTAGGTATCATACCATACCTTTGGAATTGTTGATTTGTAAAATAAACGGGTGACACCTAAATTTGAATCAAGGGACACTGGTAAGGAGTCATTACGTGCGGCAACGAGCCACGTGATCTGGATAAGGACTTGTGATATAACGTAGGTATCTTAGCTTCGCCAATATGCTGGATGAATTAAACTTAATAATTATTTGGCTAACATAACCATGCATCGCACTGTATTAGTTAGGATGTGCCAAAAAGGCGTTGGAGTTGCACTATTTGAGAAAGTGTTGTCATATGCGAAATAGGCTGTCGGAGTCATGTGTGAGAGAGTGTTGTTTGGAAAGGCCATACATCATGTCATATCTTCATATACACATTTAACAAGAGTATTTAGGAATTGTTTGATTTCTTGTTTATCATTAACTGTGCTGATTGTGTTAGTAACATGTGTAACTTGTTTAATAATTGTGCATTAAAGATAACATGCTTGAGTGTATAAAATATATTAATATATATTTGTTGTGAACCTACTAATTACTAAAATGTCCCAAGTAACAATCTTGGGGATATTTCTTCACTATGTTGGCGTTTGACGCCTTCTATTTGACATATGCAGATAACTCAACAATAGGACCATTTGATAGTGCGCTCGGGGCGCCCAGTAGATCTCTAGTTTCTTCCCACTTGGTAGTTGTTCTTCTGTTCCTATTGTAATTATTGTGATTTGTATAATTCTCATTTCGGTGAACACTATATTTTAATTGTATCTTTACTGTCGGCCCCATATTTATTTATTTTTGTTATCTCTACCTTGCTTTGGATCCGTAAATTTAAATTGCGCTAGTCTGATTGGTCGTGTGTGGAACTGATGTGAATCTGAATGAAGTCACATGTACATTTTCATTTGGTTAACACCTAGAAACTCGGGATCGGAGTCTATGTACTCGGGTGTTGATTTTCGGGAGTGTTACACCTTTAACCTCGGTTTTGCCTTAGTTATCCAAACCGAGGTTGGAACTGTCGTGGCTAAAGGCTTTAGCCTTAGTTTTAGCAACCGAGGCTAAAATGACTTTTATAGTCTCGGTTCTTCAAGTAAGGCTAAAAGAACCTTTTTACCTTCGGTTTTCTCGAAATGAGGCTAAATCAAAATTTTAACCTCAGTTGCCTTTAACTGAAGTTAAATCTATTTTTAACCTCGGTTCTTAACAACTGAAGCTAAAGCCTTTAGCCACAAGGATTGTAGCCTCAGTTTCGATAACTGAAGCAAAACCAAGGCTAAATTTTTTATTTAGTTCAGTTATAAACTGTAGTTAAAAGTGTTTATATTTTTAAATATTTGTTTAAAAACAATCATAAAAACACAATACCAATAGAGCAGTTAACAGTCTATTTAAGGTTTTCAAAATACTACAGGGACAAATAACACTAAGAATAAAAATACAATACCAACAAAATAGTTAACTGTCTATTTAAACTAACAAAAAAGACACAAATCACACTAAGCATCAAGTTCTGCTTCCTGATGCCTTCTACACAAGTTTGAGATCTGCCTTGTACTACAGATCTTGAGAGCAGATCAGATAACTGCCCTATAGACATTTTCTGATTTCCCCCACCTCAGTCTTTGCTAACATTTCCCTCTAGATGCGAACAAACGTTCCTCACCATCGCACCCATCTGCTTCAATCTATTTTCTTGCTGCACACTCAATGTCGTGTTCTACTGCAACCTAAAATAAAAAAGGAAATAATTGCAAAAAAGAGTCTTCGTCTCAAAATTGCATTTCAAAAACCCTGCAAAATGGGGATTTAGAATACACTCAAATCCCAAAACACCATTGGCAGGAAGATATGGTGAATTCTGTGACTTTATTCATAGAAATAAATGAAAAGAGAAAAAAATATGTTGTCGCATATTCATACTGCTCCCTTCTTGTGCATAAGCATGATGGAATGTGCCAACACTAGAATCCTGCTTCATTTCTTGAAGAATCTCAAGTATTTTTAGCGGAAATTGTGTTGATTTTCTAGTTTCCACCTTCTGTCATATTCTTCCATAACAATTTCACCTTTTTCAATCATCTTTTAGAGCCTACTTCTAAGGGCATTACAACTTTCAATATGATGCCTGAGCATACAATGATAATGACAGTAATTATTTTCTCTTACATTTCGCATTTCTTTAGGGCGTTTTGACTGAGGTAACTCAATACTCCCCATATCTAACAATTGATTCATCAAAGGAAGTATGTCTTCCTTTGTAAATGCGTATTTCATATGGCGCTTATACTATCCGGACCTTTTATATGTCATCTTGATCATATAATCATTCCTATTTTCTCCACCACTGTATCTTCCTTTATTCTATCAGCCTTCCTTTTTCTCTTCTTTTATAGTGGTGTTGTCTGATTTTCCATCAAAGTTCTAGTGTAGCGACTCTATACGAGAAATGAACATAATTTTCTTATCCATCTTTTCAAGAATATGGGCCTTCGTAGCGAGACTATGAAAAGTTTGTATGTCCACACTAATTAGGCCAAATGCCACTTCTGGTTTCATACCGCCCAAACATAATTTGACCTACTCTAATTCTCTTAGAAGTTATCGACACAATGGCCTCAAGTTTTTCCACCGATTGATAAATTCTTCGACCAATTCGTCCTCCCCTTGCCAAATAAAAGCCAATTCAGTCAAACTAACTTTTTTGTCGGAAAAGAAAAAGTTCGCTATAAAAGCATCTTGCATTTGTTCCCAAGTATAAATAAATTCTGGAGCCAAAGCTAAATACCATCTAAAGGCTTTTCCTATTAAGGATGACCAGAATAATCGCAAGCAATATTGAGGAACTATAGAGAAATTTTCCATCATTGTTATAAAATGCATCAGATGTTCCTCTGACGATCCATCTCCATTAAATTTCTGAAAAACTGGGTATTTAAAATTGATGGGGAACGGTATCTCTTCTACTTTGTAGGAATATGGCCGGTGTCTGATACCGTAACCTTTTCTTCTGATCTTGTTCTTTTTCTAGGCGAATGGTTTCAGTGATCATTTGTCGAATTTCTTCTTGTGTTACAGTTTGAGCAATAACAGATGTGGGTCTGTAAAATCATTCCGCTTGATGTTCAATATTATTCACCGCAATTGTTGTCATAGGATTAGGGACTTCTTCATACATATGCTCATCTGGTGAAAGTTGATTAATCTAATTATCATCCACCGTAAAGATTTTTGCTTCTTTAATTTTTGATTGCTCTGATATCGAGGGAGAAAATGAATGCCACATCATTGGTGATATTGAGCAAAATGAACTGTTGTTTGACTCGTAACAGGTGCACTATTGTCCCAAAGAACTAGTTGACTCAAATCATGGTATCCTTGATGCAGGAGTTCACATTGAACTCATTGCGGGGGGTACCATGAACGAAATTTCACTTGTCGCAATGGTTTTCCCTTTGTTCTTCTAGGCTTTTAATGAATCAACAATAAATGTCCTTACCATCATAGTTGGCAATGCAGGAAAACCTTATGGAGTGACGGGCATTTCAGTCCTTCTCAAGTAAAACGAATGTGTAATCGAGGTGAGGTTGCGTCTTGCTGCATTTCGCACAATCGATCCTCTCATTATACTCGGCGAGACCATGCTTCTTGCGGAAGAAGATCGAACCATTCATCTTCAGGATGTTACCACTACCCATTCTTCATCATCCTATTGCATTGTTGGTGAAGCGAAAACCATCCCAGATGTCACTTGATGTCGCCTGTTTTTTGTCGTGGTTGATTCAACCTTTTCTGGTACCTTCTTCGATGGTGATCACATATTGTCGATATAATCCACGACGAATCCATCGGCGTGAAATTGACAAGTGCATTAGTCGAAAGGAAGACCATTACGATTGTGTAAAAATGGAATGCCTGAAATCCAAAATAGACTATTAGTTATTTCAATTAATTCGAATTGTACTTTATTTTAGATATGAAAAGATGGATGTTCCCGTTGAGAGTTGTCGTTGAGGCGTCATCGCGACATCGATTGACGAGAAACATTCTTCTGATTGTTCCGAGATTAATATTAAATATAGATATTCCAACCAGACATTCTGGGTTCGATCCCCAGTGGAGTTATCATTTTGTTTCGACAAGAAACGGAGTATTGCGATTGTAATATTTATATTTAATATTAACAAAGGACAATGGAAGAACATACATCATCACTTGTTTTATTAATTCTAAATTTGTATTACATCCATATGTTTCCCTTTATTCCAAAACAAAATACGTCGAATTAATGTAATAAAGATAGTTCAGTAGTGATTTCAGTAGCATCGCGGCATATATGATGTCCATCGCAATGACAGACGAGTTATGCAGGCTGAAACCCTCGCTTCACGCCAATATTTGAATGATACATACATGGGAGATCCAATCGTGAAGGACCCACAAAACCACATTGTATCCGGGCTGTCGGTGCCCTTGTTACATGGGCGTGCAACACAGGCCTTGTTGTGCGAGCTCGCAACAGGTTGGACTTCTCCCCTCTCCAAGCTTGCTTCCTACGATATACCTAATGACTCTCTGGGCTCCCGAGTGTTTCTACAACTTCTGACGATGATGTAAATGAAGAGGGGATTAGGGTATTTATAGGCTTTTACACGTGTGAGCCCTAAAATTCGCAACACAGTATGTTGTTGCATGAGCGTGCAACAGGTTGCTAACCTAATTTGAGCATTCTACCCCCGATATAACACTCTTACCTCTTCTTTGTGTTGCACAGGTGCGTAACACACCTTTATTGTGCGACCGTGCAACAAGGCATTTTCTTGTTAATTTCTCGATTTTTGTGCTCTAACACCTGAAATCCTGCGTTATATTGCTTAATAACCTCTTCTGTGAACGTTTAGGGAAACTTTCCCCAAGACTGCCGACTAGGTGTTCGGGTCAGACCGTTTTATAGTTACATGAATGTGTGTGTGTATGTGTGTGTGTGTAGTGATAGATATAAGAATATTTTATGCTCAATTGATACGGGTGATAACATATGAAGGCCCAGATCCGAAGTCTATCTAGATCTAGTGAAACCCATAGCTAAGACCTTCATACCCTAACCCCGCGGTGGGGTTGAGAAGAGAGGTTAATGATTTTTAGATGTTTGGTTGATACGAGCAGTAACATATGAAGGTCTAGATTCAAAGTCTATCAAGATCGAGTAGAACCCATAGGTAAGACCTACATACTCGAACCTCGCAGAGGGTTTGAGAAGAGAAGCTAATAATTATCCTTATATTGTTTGTAACCCTTCAAGAATTTAAAATTAAAAAATGATCAAAATCTAAAGGTTATAACTACTTATATGCTTTATGCTTTATATATATATATATATATAAATATATATATATATATATATATATATATATATATATATATATATATATATATATATAAAGCATAAATAACTATATCTAACATCACCTTTAGATTTTGATCATTTTTTAATTTTAAATTCTTGAAGGGTTACAAACAATATATAAAGCATCGAGATCCGTTAACACTTTATTAATAATTGAATGATAGAGATTATAACATGTGAAAAGTTGTTATAGAAAATGAGATAAAATTTCTTCATAAAAATCAGGCATGGGATCTAGTTAAGTTCCCTAAGGGCGTGTTTGATTTTCTAAACCATCGGTAAATATTGTGTAAATGGGGTAATGATTATTTCATGTGATAACTGCGGCATTGTAACAAATGCTTGATTTGATGGTTACTTTTTGAGCTCAAAAACCGAGGACACTACCATATATATTTGGGGCCCACCTTAATGTATGTGGCTTATCCACACCGTCCATCTGTTATGTCAAATAAATTTAGGGCTTGACCAAAAAAATGACATTGATACGAAGCTCAAGTGAACCACACCATATGATTTAGGGAATCAAACATCTACCGTTAAAAACTTATCGTTCCATTGTTTCCTTTAATGTGGGTCACTTGAATGTTGGATCAGCCTCATTTTTTGGTTCATGCCTCAAAATTTTAAGCTAAAATGGATTGACGGCGAAGATATATAGTACATATCAGGGTAGGGCCCAAAAATTTAAACCAGTCTTTTTTACTCGGTTTTCAAAACTGAAATGTAAGTGCATTTTCAAACGGGGTGGAGAAATGATAATTACTAATTCACCGGCATTTACACGTGATTTCGAAAATCAAACAAGCCCTAAGAGAGAAAAAAGTTATAGGTTGCAAGGGAGTCTTCAGGAACATGGAAGGTTTCTAAAGTTCTAGAGGCAAGAATGGTGGGAAGTTCTATGCATAAAACGAAGTTGTTGGCTTCAATGAGATCTTCTCACCATTTGTAAAGAACTCTTTTATTTATATCTTATTAGGTATAGTTGCATTATTTAACTTCAATTTAGAGTAACTCAATGTTAAGAAAACATTCTTATAAGAAAATTAGAAGAGCGGATTTATATGCATTAACTAGAAGAATTTTAGGTAAAAGGCAATGAAGAGTATGTGTGCACATTGATGAAGTTTTTATATGGCATGAAAAAATCTCTAAAACAATGGTACTAACATTTTGATATATTTTTCGGCAAATAAAATTATAATATAAATACAACTGGTGATTTTATTTTAGAAGTTTTCTAATGATTATTTAATATACTCAGTGATGAAGGATTTGGGTGCCACTATGAAAATCTTTAGTATGGAAATACACAAATATAGAAAGGTGGACTAGTTGTGTTGTCATAAAGGAAGTATATTAAAAGGATTTTGATAAAATTCTAAGTCAGCAATTATTCCTTTTGTTGTTCATTTCAAGCTTTTGGCAGCTTAGTCACTAAGATGATGAGAGGGACTACATGTCACAGGTTCTTATTCTAGTGCAGTTGGTAGCATGGTATATGTCATGGTGTGCACATGGTTAAATATTTCACATGCAGTTAGTGTGGTGAGTAGGTACATGGCAAATTCAGAAAAAGTACACTAGTAAGCTATGAAATGGGTTCTATGCTATTTAAAGAACATTTAAGGTGTTATGTTAATGTTTGACAGAAACAATGATTAAAAAAAATCAATGTCATTGGATATGTAGATGTTGATTTTGCAGTGAATAAGGAAAGGTCTACTACAAGCTATGTGTTTACTCCCGCAGGTGATCCCATTAGTTGGAAATTGATGTTATAATTGACAGTTGCCCTATTTACTATTGAGGTAGAGTAAATGGTTGCTACGTAAGTTGCAAAAGAAGCTTTATGGTTAAAAGACCTGGTTAATGAACTTTGTTTAGAACAAAATAAGATTTTTGGATCTTATGATAGCCAAAGTTCTTTGCATTTGACTAATATTCAAGCCTACCATGTCAGGTCCAAACATATTAATGTGTGGAATCATTATATTCAAGAGGTGATTGATCATAGCATATGCCTTATGGTTTTGAGGTACAGAGGGGACCCATACGAGATAGGGTTGCCTCGCATGATTACGTAATATGCATAAGTTTGATGCATGTCTTGGATAGTATGACTCATGCATTACACCCTATATATGTCACAATTACAAATACACCCTAGCGGCATTAGGGTTATAGCCACCACAGCCATACTATGATTGTCAAGTATGGACATCGGAAATATGTTTTAAGCACTTGGGCATTATGGATGTCCTTGGGTGAAAGTCCTTAAACCATGTGGTACCAATAGGATGCTCCAATGTTTAGAATGAGTGGATGTACAAGCACATGAGTGCCAAATACTAGTACGCTACGTCTTCCACTATATTGGGGTTGGTTGGAAGGGGGGACGACTTCACTTAGATTTTGTAGAGGCGATTGAGGTTCAATCTGACTAGCTCGGAAATGGGTCTGTTATTAATGAGCCAAGTGGGTATTGGCATTATCATTAATAAGGCGAGTAGTGAGATCTCTTACTACTACAATGGTTGTGCGCAGCAGACCAGTGCTTGTGTATTAGACCCCAGTGATGTTCCAGTTAGAAACCATTCTAATATGTGGATTATATGAGGACTAGCATGTTTGCATTGCATCTGTAACATATGACACTTGGTTCTATAGGCTTTTGCATTGTATAGCCTTGGTATTATTAATAGCATTTATGGACTTAACATTATATGTAACAGCCTGAGTTTTCATGGCCAGAGTATGTACTCATGCCCAAGGAAATCGAGTGTTAATAATGTACAACTGGATGCTCTGAAATTGCACCCTTTTTTTTTTCGTTTGTTTACATCTAGATACATTCATGAAGGTAACATTCATAAGAATAAAAATCAATTATATTGATTATATATCATCAGAGTAAAAGGAATAATCAAGGCCTCATAATGGGAGGTTTATTACAACATCAGAATTCACAACCGAAGTATAAAACTAAATAGTAAAACTGTCTTCCTAGTCTTTCAAGATAATCTTCTATAAGGAAGTAGTCATTTAGGTCATTAATCTGTATGCCACCTGCATCAACTGTACGGTTAGGAGAGGGTCAATGCCCTACTCATAGTGAAGGTTATCCTTTAAGATTAATACTAATTCAAGAGATTCATAACATGTAAAGTAAGGGTCTGATACGTCTCGTGCTCCACTAACACGAGGGTATCAGCATGCACAAACAACCTACATGAGATGCATGCCTAGCAAAGTATGTGGGGCTCATCATACGTAGTGATCATCACATTGTGGAATACGATTTATAGATAACCGGCTCAACCCACATCCTATAACTATGGATATTCGCCGGCATGGCCAACGCTACCGTGGATTTACGAGAACTCCTCAGAGCACACAACACATGGGCTGGGTTAATTACGTGACACAATTTGTTCATGGAGTGACTATTTGTGACCATCCAATCCCTGGGTGATGTGGAACTACATTAAAGAATTACCCACATCGAATTGTGCACCACTACCGAAGGCTCAAGGACCTACGTGCCCCAAGAGAGTCTCTACCCAGAGCGTATTACGTCCATGATAGAATATTTAAATCACTACTTGTGATACATCTTACACATCACTTGCACTTACAGAGATAAATTGAATCTTAAAACATATAACTGAATCTGAATCATGAAAGATATAAACTGAATTATGGAGGTCCTGGAATAGCAAGACACATACCCAAGCCATAAAGACAGACGGCTCAAGGCCAACATAATAAAGAGAAGAGTGACAACGGTCAACTCAACAAAAGTGACAATGACCAACATAATAAGAGAAGAGTGATAATGGTCAACTCAATAATAAGGAGAGTGGCAATGGCCAACTCAATATAGAGACGAGTGGCAGGGCCAACTTAAATAAAGAGACAAGGCAGGGGCAAGGCTTGTATCCATGGCTTCACATAAATTCAGAGAAATCCTTTATATTTGACATCCTGTCATAAACCCAAAGGGCCAATAATTGTAATGATAACAACTGAATCAATTGATAGGATAATTTTCAGAAAAAAATATAAACATGGAAGGTAGGAAGAATCACATCATTAAAGGCATGATAACTCTCATCATTAAAAGTATGAAAAGGCAAGATAATTCATATCATAAAAGGCATGAAAAGGCAAGTAACTTAAATTAGTGTAAGCTTAAAGGATAACACTCTCACCACGAACTCGACTCAAACCTGGCCCAGACTTAGTTCAAGGATCCAATATTTAGCTGGGCACCCAAATTCTCTACCTCTCTTTACTCCTTTCCTTTCCTTTTCTTTTCTTTTCTTTCTCTTCTTTTCTTTCCTTTCCTCCTTTCTTTCTTTCTTTCTCTTTTCTTTTCTTCTCTCTTCTTTCTTTCTTTCTTTCTTCTTCTCTTTTCCTTCTTTTCTTCCTCCCCTGCTGGACAGCAGCAGGCCTGGCTGACAGAAGCTATTGCTTGGCTACACGTATTCTCTCTCTTTCTCTCTCCCATGTTTCTCTGCCTTCATTCTTACGGGTGGTATATCCTTTTATAGACTGTCTGAATGTAACCTACACAGCAGGTCTGTCTTACGGAATCCTTACGTAATTAGGATGGCGAAACTCCTTTTACGCAACTCCTTGCATGTGCGGCGAAAGGAGAGAGATACCTCTGCTTCTTCCCTCATTATCAATGTAGAGGGGATCGTTTTTGGACTGGACTCCATCTGGATGGTTTAGATTAGCCATCCAATTACAAGTGGTGGGCCACAACTTCGACCAACGGACGGGCTGGTTTGATTTGCGTAAGGTTTCTAACTTTCGCTTCTTGCGGCTGAATTCCGAACGAGGTTTCGTTTGGTTTTCAGGGTCAATTTGGGAGATGAAAACCTAAGGTTTGATCCTCTTGACCTTTTGGCCATGATGAACGATGTGGATTAACCCATAGGATGGTGATGGTGGCCCACAACAGTCCTCAAGACGAACAGTATCCGTCCGCTGCGGCAGAGAGGATGAAATCCCTCTCCTAGCAGGAGTTTACCAGTCTTGTCGTTCACCTGCTGGTGTCAGTGGGGTCCATTGGTGGTGGTCTCTTGGCAGATCCACACCATTCATCTGTTTTGTAGGGTAATGTTAGGCCATGGGCCAAAATATGAGGCAGAACTGAGTTTTGGATGGGCCACATGATCAGTGGGGGTATGGGTGGTGTTCACCACCTAAAATTCTCACTCTCACTCACGTTGGATTGTTTGAATTGTGTGGGGCCCATTTATGATGATTTTTAGAGGAATTCACTCCGTCTATCCTGTTTGTTACATCATTTTAGGATACGGGGTCAAAATTGAGATAATTCCATTAATCAGGTTGACCATAGGGTCCGATTGAGTCTTGAAAACTTATTTGGAATTCTCATCCGCACGGTGCCATGCACATGGTATTCTCTTATTTACAGTTCTACCCTTTCTCTTATCTAAACTTCTGTCGTCCGTAACTCACTACTCCACCGTCCAAATGTGATGAAATTTGACGGGTGGTCTTTATTTTTCACGCTCTTTTCGTCATCAAAATTTGAGACCTGATCTCTTGAGGATGACTAAGATACTCTTTTTAATGGTTAAAACAATTTAGAATTTTAAAATAACTTTTGGACTTACCTAATCGATGAGTTACCAGATGGTTTTGGGATTATAATTTAACATCTTCGTGATAATCGGTTTACCATAATATTCGTGTGGCCCATTTAGCAGATCCAAACATGATAAATGGTCATATGACTTGCTAAAAATAAGAAAACTTAATGGTTAGCACTCTTATCATATGTGTAGGTGGATGTACGGTCAATTTCATAAATGGATGGGTATACAGTGGGTTTCTGAAGTACTTAGGGGTAGAACATGTATATCATTAGATTCGAGTGACCTTTTCACATGCCTAAGTTCCTCAGATTGTAATTCTAATGGTGGGTTAAGCATATTCATATGGTGTAAGGCCCATATCCTATCCCATACCGTTCCGTAGGCTTCCGCGGTCCTCCCGGTGGAATTCCGGTGACTCGTATTCTGTTATTGGGGTTTGCACGCAACCCTAAGTCATATCCCGTTATTCAGAGTCAGCTTGACCCGAGACTTGTACCTGTGCGACCGCACCGTCGTCGCGGTTCTTATGCTACGTCTCGCCCGCCGAGGCGATACCCAGACAAGGAGATGTAGGCCCGCGTTCAGTTCGAGAAAAATACCACACGTTGTAATTTCGAGAGAATCTCTATAAAATTTCACATCAATCCATCAATCAGTCAAAGTACTCCCATCACTTCATACCCCATCCCCAAGTACAACTACCCCTCTCTTAAAGTCAACACTCTCTTACAACCAAGTACACCTACCTATCACTCACCATCCCCCTCTCCCATCACTCCTCTCCCATCATCTCTCTCTCTCTCTCATCTCTCTCTCATTTTCAAACTCCACCTCTCTAAGCAACCCACGTCCATGGCTCTTCATGGGAGGAGCTTTGTGTGGCCCACTCCCTAACATTTAATCCAATCTTTCAAAGCTGATCTCAACCGTTGAATCACACCCATTCGAGCTCTAGATCGCATTGGCGGAAGAAGGAAGAGGAGATCTTAGGTGGGTGATTTCATTTATTTGATTTGTGATTTGAGGGCCCACATATGTGGAACCTATCTTGATGTATGATTTGTATGAGGGGCCCATAGTGGCGGGGTCCCTCCGCTACTCCCTTCGCTCTCTCTCTATCCCTTTTGGTGCGTGGCCCACCATGATGAATGTATTTTATCCACGCCGCTGTCCATCCAGGGCCCACCTTGCTGCCCATTTTCGGGTGGGCCTGATCGTGATGTATTTGTTTCATCCACACCATTTACACGGTGCTGTGGGCCCCTGATATATGCAACCCATCCATGTGGGGCCCACGTGATGTGTGGGATTCATCCCAGCCGTCCGTCCAACAAGCTGGGACGGTGGACTCCACTACCAGTAACGTCAGCAAGTTCTGACCCATCGATCACGAGGTGTGTGTTATATTCAAACCGTCCACCCATTTGGAGCCATGGCCCAGCCCACACGTGTGGTACGTGTGGGGGCGGGACCCATCTTGATGCATGTATTCTGTGGATGGATGGTGCTGATGGACACACCATAATATTTTATCTAGGCCTTGGACGGCCTGGACGTTGCTGCTGCTGTGTCAAATAAATAAAAATAAAAATAAGAATATGATATTATATGATATATTATATTATATATATATATATATGTATATGGTATATATGTAACATATATATCTGGTGGGCCCCATGTGGGACCCACCTGCTTGTGAAATGGATTAGCTGGTGTCAACGCACCGTCCAGATGGTTGGACGGTGGGCATGTTGCTGCATGTGTTTTATCACCATGCCGTCCATCCAGACCATCAGGTCTTGGACGGTCCAGGTGGACCACACGTGTGATGTATGTGTTGTATTGCCGTGCCATCCATCCCGGACCGTCAGGCCCTAGACGGTCCAGATGGCCACACGCATGAGGTGTGTTTTCTCCACACCGTCTATCCGTGGACCCCCACACCATCCATCTGTTCTGACAGCATCTGGACGATGCTGTGAGACCCACCTTGATAGTTTGTTTGATCTAGCCGTCCACCTGGTATGGACGGTGATGGGTGGGGTCCTCTTGATATATGTATTCTATACAAGCCGTCCATCCATCTTAGGACGTGGGGCACGCCACGATGTATGTGTCCTCCACGCCGTCCATCTGTTTATCCAAGCTGTCCAGCTGTGTGGACGTGGACCCAATGTAAGCTATGTGATTTTATTTGTACCTTACACGGTGCTGTGGGGCCCTGTATTGACGTATGTTTTTTGATCCACATCGTCCAATGTTTGGACAGTGTTGGACAGGTTAGATGGCACTGTGGAAACCAACCATGATGTATATTTTGATTCACACCATTCAGAATGTCTGGACGGTGCTGTGGACCCACACTCAATGTATGTATTGTATACCTACATTGTCCCGTGGTCTGGACGGTGGCGACCACCTTAATGTATTTATTGTATCCACATCGTCCACCCCTGAACATGGTTCTGTGGTACCCCAGCATGTGGTATGCATTTCATCCACACCGTCCACATATCTAGACGGTGCTGGACAGTGTTTGGTTGGTTGGTGTTGTCCACCTGTGAGGCCCACCTTGATGTATATTGTAGCTCATCTATAAGGCTCGTTGTGCGGCCCATTGATCTGCTCACTTAATGTATATGAGGCCCGTTGGTGCGGCCCATTGATACGGCTCACTTGATGTACATGAGGCTCGTTGGTGCGGCCCACTGATACGGCCCATGGTAATTGTATAAGGCCCTTGTATGAGGCCATGGGCCCACAATACGTTTGGCTCTATGTGAGCCACTCCTTGGGAGCAATGTTGGTTGAATGTCCACATTGATGGGCAATGATGGTTGGATGTCCATATTGTGACCTTCCCTTAGGCCTTGTTAGGCCCATTCCGATTCCGATTGCTGATTCTGATCGACATGACCGATTTGCCGATTCTGATTATCGATTGATTCCGATTATCGTGACTAATTTGTCGATTTTGATTATCGATCGATTCCGATTATCATTACCGATTGCCGATTCCGATCAACGTGACCAAATTGCCGATTCTGATTATCGATTAATTTCGATTATCATGACCGATTGCAAATTTCAATCGACGTTGACTGATTTGCTGATTCTGATTATCGATTGATTCTAATTGTCGTGACCGATTGGTGATTCCGATCGACGTAACCGATTTATCGATTATGATTATCGATTAATTCCGATTGTCATGACCGATTGTTGATTTCGATTGACGTGACCGATTTGTGGATTCTGATTATCGATTGATTTTGATTTTTGTGACTAATTTTTTGATTCTGATTATCAATCGATTCCGATTATCATGACCGATTGCCAATTTCGATCGACATGACCGATTTGTCGATCCTGATTATCGATTAATTTCGATTGTCATAACCGATTGCTGATTCCGATTGACGTGACTGATTTATCGATTCTGATTATCAATTGATTCCGATTGTCATGACTGATTTGTCGATTCTGATTATCGAGCGATTCCGATTATCATGACCTATTGCCAATTCCAATTGACATGACCGATTTGTCGATTCTGATTATCGATTGATTTCGATTATCATGATCGATTGCCAATTCCAATCGACGTGACCGATTTGCCGTTTCTGATTATCGATTGATTCCGATTGCTTATTCCGATCGACGTGACTGATTTGTCGATTCTAATTATCGATTGATTCCGATTGTCATGACCGATTGTCGATTCCGATTGACGTGACCGATTTACCGATTCTGATTATCGATTGATTCCGATTGTCGTGACCGATTACCGATTCCGATTGACGTGGTCGATTGCCGATTTTGATTGTTGTGGCCAATTGACCGATTAGCGATCGAGGCCGATTATCATGACTGATTTCGATTTCGATTTGTCGAAGCCGATTCCGATTGTCGAGGCCGATTCCGATTTGTCAAGGCCGATTCTATAGGTCAATTTTGATTGTCGAGGCCGAGTATCGAGGCCAAAGCCGATTGTTGAGGCCTAGATGATGTATATGCGACCCGTAGTTGAGGCTCATTGTGATGTATTCATGGCCTATGGGTAAGGCCCATTGTGATATGTATTAGGCCCATGATGCATGACCCATTTGATGTATTCGAAGCCCAAATACGTGGCCCATTTGATGCATATGAGAACCATGTGTAGGGCCCACATGTCATGTATTTGAGGCCCATGAGCAGGGCCCACCTGTTGTGTATATGTGGCCCTTGAGTAAGGCCCATTGTGTTGTATATTAAACCTTTGTGTGAAGCTGTGGGCCCATTATATGTTTCGCTCCATATGGGCCATTCCTTGGGGGCAATTTTGGTTAAATGTCCACATTGTTGAGGCCGATTGTTGATGCCGGTTACTGATACCAATTATGAGTATGTGACAGCATAACATCACGATACATACTCATACACATCATCTACATGTTTGTTATGAGATGTGGTTGACCATTGCATATGTCATTGGGCATGTTGTTATGAGACTCCCTAATAGGCGGAGATTGTCTCACATGAGTACACGGTGTACGCAGGATTGATGCATGACTGGATTGGATGACTCATACATCTTGCATTGTGTTGTGACTACTGTACGCCCTAGCGACATCAGGGTTGTAGCCTCCACAGGTATTCCGTGGATAACCAGATGGGACACCGAAAATCTGTTCTATATGAGGTGCTATAGATATCCCTGAGTGAAAGTCCCTAAATCCTCTTAGTTCCAGAGGTTGCTCCAATGTCTAGACCGAGTGGATGCATGAGCACATGAGGGTCATATACCGTTAGATTACGTCTCTCACTGTGTCATGGTCGGTTGGAAGGGGGTACGACCTTACCTGCCCGAGAGGAGGGGGCAATGCTAGGCTAAGTCTGACCAGCTCGAGGAATGAGTCCGCTGTCGATGAGCTGGGCCTGATATTTGCAGGCGAATAGTGAGGTCTCTTCCACTCACCTTGTTGCGCGCGATAGGGTGGCAATTTGGTTTAGAGTGTAATAGACCCCGGTGATTCTTCAGAGAGTAACCATACTGATATGTGGACTTATTGAGTAGGAATTGCATATTTATACATTCATTTCATTCACTATTCACTCAGGCTGGTGGTGCACAATTAATTATTATGTACCTTCGCATGGCCAGGATTTCGGTTGGGCGTGCGACTAACCTGAGATCAGGAGTCTACTACATTGAGCCTGGCTATCCAAATTTAGGTATGGGACTGGTTTGGATAGAAATCCCTTGTGATGGATCCCGTAGCCTGCGATACTACGTACTATCATCCCGACTTCACACTCCAGCTTGGTCATTTCATTCGCATCGGATTGCATCTTCAACACATATCATTTGGTTTATTGTGCTTCTATATTGCATAACATAATTAAGGTTAAGGATATTCGTGGACTCGATATCTGATATTTGGCTTACTATGTCTCCCCATTGTATAGCTGGTCTACATTGCTTCCTCAGTATATGATATTGGTTTATTATATTCCTGCATCGCATAGCCTGGATAAGGCTGATGGTATTTATGGGTTTATCAGCATATTTTTGCATTACTCTGATATTGTATGATTTTTTAACATGCACGTATTACTGATAACATTTATAGACTTGTCAGTATTTTCGTTTACTCTAATTACTCTGATATTGAATACTTGATACTTACCTTGTGCACACACTTACACCACCCTCTAAGCTTTCTATAAGCTTATGCATGATAGATGCGTGCAGGTGATGTTAGGTTGCAGCAGTGTTGAGCTTGGAGCGTGCAGCAGTCTCCTGGAGCTTGATTTTTAATTTATATATTTCCCTTTCAGTATTGTACTTAATGATTATATTAGTAGATATGTGATGATGATGTTGCCTTTGTGAATTGGGTAATCTTGTGGTTATGCTTATTACGAGTTAAATGTACAAAAAAATAAATCCTCCTTGTAGGATCCCAGGATCGGAATCTGGCGTATGAACGCTAGGAGCCGAGAATGGGGTACTACGGAGGTTGTCGGCACCGGATTCGGCGATCAGGATTCCCGTGAATCTGATTTTTGGGTTTGGGGCGTGACATATGGCATGAGCAAGATGGACGGTTCATAATCTTGATCTGATAAGTGAACGAACAGATATAGGGGTCAAGTAGCTAATTTACTATGATCTAAGGGTTGAAATTTGACGTGTAAGGTTGATTTATGATAATTAGGCCTGGTATAAAATTTCACATAAAATGAAGTGGGGGAACCATGTGATATAGAATTCAAGAGTTTAGGGTAATGGCATTATCATAATTATTATTGATCTGTGAGTTTTGGAGAATCTAATGGCTCCACATGGTTATAGGCACATTTCTAAGAAGTTTTTACAAAAGAATATATATCTAAATCATTAGGATAGGGAGTTGTTTGTTGTGTCACTTATGAAAAAGTACTTACGTCAAATCACGTGATAGATGGTCTCGTCTTGAAATCAACTGTCAGCTGGTTGCATCTATTAAATGGAGGTAACTTCCAACGGTTAGGTTTATGTCAGGGCGAGAACATAAGGCTAGAATAGTTGGATTGGTACCGTACACATGTACATACTAAGTAAAGTTCTTAGTAACACTTAAGAACTTTCAATAGTCGGGTATTGAAAAGTTAATATACTTGTCATATGCATTGCGCATGTTGGAGGGCATTATAGTATACCCCTCCAACATTTTGCTTACTCTAATATTAATATACTTGTCATATGCATTGCGCATGTAAACACGCACTCTACCGAGCTTCATAGGAAACTTATGCACATTTGTTTATATTATAGGTTATTTTAGGGCTTATCAGTAGTGTTTGAAGCTGAAGCGTGTGCCTGATCTTTTGAAATTTTGTTATATCTTGCATTTTCTTTCCAACAATGTACTCAAAGTTTATATAGTAGATATGTGATGGTGTTGTTGTTTTTGGTACACTTATGATATGATCCTTTTTATATAAAAAAATCACCTTGAAAATCCTCATTGAATCCTACTTTCGGAATTTGACATATGGGAGCTAGGAGTCGAAATCAAAGTACTACGAAGGTTGTCAATTCTGGATTCAGCGGTAAAAAATTTGGTGAGCCCAGTCGCTGAGTTTGGAGTGTAACAAGGAAGGTGAAGCACTTGAGAACAAGTAATATGGAGAATTCAAGTTAGTCGAATTCACAAAAGTCTATAAAGATAATGGTAATGCCCGTTACTTCATTGCCCTAAACACACCACAATATAATGGTATTACAAAACAAATGAACATAACACTTTTAGAAAGGGCATGTAGTATGTTGAGCAATGCTGGTTTATCAAAGGATTTTTGGGTAGAAGCAATGAATATAGCATGTTTCCCTATCAGCAAATCACCTAGCACATCAATATATTTGAAAACTCTAAAAAGTATGATTTAGTTACTTTCCCACTTACTTTGATCATTTGCAAATATTTGGTTGTCCTACATATGTTCATGTGGGTATTAATAAGTTGGAATCAATGGTAAATAAGTATATCTTTGTTGGTTATGCATAGTAGTTAAAGGTGACCGATTGTAATATCCTGGTCTTGAGAAGTCCAAGTTTATTATCAGTAAGGATGTTCGGTTTGATGAGCCTATTATGGTGAAAACAACTAAACTGAATGGACAACACAATATTTAGGTGGAATTTTATGTCAATAATTAATTAGACATGATGCTTTGACAAACTATAAAAAAAAATTCCACAGATGAGTTAGAGGCACGGGAAAAACCTGAGAATTAGAACATCTGCAAACTTACAAGAATTGAAAATTTAAAAGGGATCAAAAGCCAAATGTGATGCCAAATATGGTTATTTATTCTTTTTTTAAAAAAATTATTTACAGAGCATGGAAATCCGTTTACATTTCATGAAGTATTAAATGATAGAGATTTCAGGAAGTGAAAAGTTGTTATAGAGAATGAGATAAAATCTCTTAATAAAAATCAAGAAATGGATTTGGTTGAGTTCCATAAGAGAAAGAAAGTTATAAGTTGCAAGTAAGTCTTCTGAAAAAAGGAAGGTTTCCCTGGTTCAAGATTGGTGGCGAAGTGTTATGCATAAAAGAAAGTTGTTAGATCTTCTCACCTGTTGTAAATCAATCTTTTATTTAGATTTTACTAGCTATAGTTGCATTTTTTTAAAACTTTAATTTAGAGTATCTTGGTGTTAAGATAACATTCTTATAAAAAAAATTAGAAGAGCAAACTTATATGGATCAGCTAGAAGGATTTCAGGTGAAAGGCAAGGAAGAGCATGTGTACAAATTGATAATCTTTGTATGGATTGAAGTAATCTCTAAAACAATAATACTAAGATTTTGATACGTTTTTAGCATATAAGATCATACTATAAATACAATTGGTGGTTTTATTTTAGAAGTTTTCTAATGATTCTTTTATACACTTGGTGATTTATGTTGATGGCATATTAATAACGATGAAAGATGTGTTTGAAATCAATATGTTCAAGCTTGAACTAAACAGGGAGTTTGAGGTGAAGGATTTGGGTGCCGCAATGGAAATTCTTAGTATAGAGATTCACAAAGATAGAAAGGTGGACAAGTTGTGTTGTCACAAAGTAAGTACATTAAAAGGGTTTTGGCTAGGTTTGACATACAGAATTCCAAGTCAACAACTATTCCTCTTGTTACTCATTTCAAGTTTTCGGCATCTTAGTCACCACGTGTAGATTATGAGAGAGACTACATGTTGCAGGTTCTTATTCTAGTGTAGTTGGTAGCATAATGTAAGCCATGGTGTGCACATGGCTAAATATTTTACATGTAATTAATGTGGTGAGCAGGTACATGGCAAATTCAGAAAAGGTACACTAGCAGACTAAGAATTGGGTTTTACAAGGTTATGTTAGTGTTTGACAAAAACAATGATTAAAAAAGGCATTGTTATTAGATATATAGATGTTGATTTTACAGTGGACATGAAAAGGTCTACTACAAGCTAAAAATTAATTTTACAATCGACAGTTGCTCTATATATGTATTATTAAGGTAGAGTAAATGGTTGCTACATAAAGCTAGACCTGGTTAATGAACTTCCCATTTCATATGGGCCCACCTCACATGAGCCACGTGCCTCGAGTGTGTCCCCACATCCCACAAGCTACCTCACTCATGCCCGGTGTGAAAATGCCCCTACATTAATCACTCACGGTGAGGAGTCTTGAACACGAGACATCCCACTCTGACACCAATTTGATACAGGACAATTAGCCACTTGTGATAAAATCTCGAATTGATAGATAGTGGCCAATCAATTCCTTTATCTCATAACCTAGGCCCCACATCCCATGGGTTAAGACATCGGCTGAACCCTCATCGTGGGCCCCAATTCACATGGCCCCGCCTCACATGAGCCGCCCACCCCGAGTGTGTCCCCGCATCCCACAAACTACGCCACTCGAACCCAGTGTGAAAAATGCTCTTATATTACTTTGCATTTAGGTAAGAATCATGTATACCATGTCAAGTCCAAGTATATTAATGTGCATAATCATTATATTCGAGAGTATCTCTGAAGGTGTGGTGTCATTGTAGAAGATTCATACCAACAACAATATGGCAGATAAGTTGACAAAATCTATTACAATGGATAAGTTTATTTGGTGCAAGACTTCTCTTAGGCATGAGTTACCCAATGCTTGGTAACGTTTGGGCAGCTAGTATTGTAATGCTTTTCACACTCTTAGAGAAACTAATTTTCAAGTGGGAAAACATTGAGGTGGTAAATTAGGTGGTGACACATGTCTTGCAAAGAGACATTTTCCTCTCTCACTAGGTCTCCTACATACGTGCATATATGTACAATTGAAGCTTTGTTTCACTAGGTTTTGACATTAAATTATCTTATGATATTATCTATATAAGGAGTATATATTTAGAGAGGGATGGAAATATTCCTAAAATGTCTTGGTAAGAGATTTCTTATGCAATGGAAGAGTGGGAATAAGAGGTAAGCCTTATAACTATGCTTTGCAACATGTTGTTGTCCCATGGATGTAGGCATATTGTCAAATCCAATAAATCATTCTCTTGTTTTGTGAATGTGTCTATTAGATTAAACCCGAACCCACCTTGTTTACTAAATGGGCCAAAGATTTATGAAAAGCCCAAAAATTCATGCCTATGCATTTAGTCCCAAATCACACTCTACCCTTTCACTCATTGGGACTCATTTTTTAAGCCGTTAATACTATTTTAAGTGAGATAAGGCTTTGATGATGATTAAAAACGACCAGTAGTTTAGTGAGGAGTCTTATGATTGAAACCGGGTTGCATTGGGCAATATTTACTTGTTTAGGACCATATTAATCAGGTTGTAGCCCTAAACCCAACTTATTAACGTAATGGGCCTTGTTTTTTGTCATATAGAAAAGCCCATTTCACTTTAAATTATCCATTTTCGGACCTTGATACAAGAAATGTGGACCCCTCTAGTATCCAATCGGTACTGGTCGTTGTTGGAAAAACTTTGTTCCCCACCACGGGAAGTGGATTGCGTAGTCAATAACTCACTATGCTTGGCGTACTGAGTAAACTCTATGAGGTCCACCATGATTTATATATTTTATCCGCTCCGTCCATCCATTTTTTCAGATAATTTTAGGGCTTGAGCACAAAAACGAAGCATATACATGTTCAAATGGACCATACCATTAGGAAACAGTTGAATTGAACGTCTACCGTTGAAAATTTCTTGAGAGCCACAGAAGTTTCAGATCAAGCTTATATTTGTGTTTTCCGTTAATCCATGTCATAATGATCTTGTGAATAGGTTAGATGACAAATAAACATCATTGTGGGGCCTAACAAGGTTTCAACAGTGGAAATCATTATCCACACTGTTGCCTGTGGTATGATCCACTTGATCCTTGGATATACTTTAATTTTAGGCTCAACCCCTTAAATTAGATGGAAAAATGGATTGACCACATGAATAGACCACATACATTCAAGGTGGGCCTAACTCGGTATGCAATTTGATTTCCCCACCATAATGTATGTGTTTTATCCATGCCGTCCATTCATTTTCTTAATACATTTCAGGCATGAGAACAAAAATGAGGCAGGTGGACCACACCATAGGAAAGAGTTGTGATTGAACGCCCACCACTAAAAACTTATTAGCTGCCACAGGCTGATATTGTTTTCTCCTTCGTCCAAGTCTATGACCTAATCATTAGGTTAGATGGCAAATAAATATTACAGTGGGCCCTAAGAAGTTTTCAATGGTGGGTGTTCAATCACCACTGTGTCTTGTGGTGTGGTCCACCTGAGATTTAGATCTGCCTTTTTTTTTGGCTTATGTACTAAAATGATCGGGAAATTGAATAGATAGAGTGGATAAAACATGTACATTATGGCAGGGCCCACAACACCAACCAGTGCGAGATCTTGGAATGAAGGGCCCACTGTCGAGTTTGAGTTCGAGAAATGTGGCCAAGGCCAATCTAATATATTAGTACATTAGATCCACTGAATTTTTAGATCAGCAGTTACAAGACATGTTCATGTTGCCCCATATGTTAACAACTTGGATCACTTATACGTGCGCAACATGTTGTTTAAAAGGATGTCTTAAATCTGAAAAGTTCTGAAAAAAGTTCGACTAGAAGTCCAGCAACAATGTTTCTGAATTTCCAAGGTCTTCGACCAGTCGAGGGATAGACTCAACCAGTTGAATGTTACATAGATTGTGCACGGATTCTGCACGGACTGCATAAATTTGAAGTGGTTTCAGAGAGGTGCGTAAGTGGAGTTTCCTAAATTATAAATACGAGTCCCTAGGGTCATTCTAAGGTATGCTACGGCTTTCTAAAGGTATTCTTAAGGTTTTTAGATGGGGTTCTAAGGTTTCAAAGGGTGTAGCAAGGGTGAGATTTGAGGTTGTTCAAATCGAGTAAGTTCTTTCTCTTTATAATTTATGCTTTCATAGTGAAATTCTGTCACTTTGTGCCATGGTTTTTTCCCAAAAGGTTTTTTTCGCGTTAAATCTTTGTATTCTCTTGTGATTGCTTGGAGTTCTTGGATTGTAATCCTAGATCCATATCTATGTGATTCCCTAGATCCAAATCCCAACAAGTGGTATCAGAGCAATCATTGGGGCACAGATCTGAATCTGAGTAATAAGCAATAATGGTAAGCACTAGGTATGATATTGAGAAGTACTCAGGGAAAAATAACTTTGAGTTATGAAAGATTAAGATGATCAGTTCCTTAATCAAGCAAGGTGAAAATGGTGCTCTTGAGGAGCGAAAGTCTACCATGACTGATGATGATTGGAATACTCTTGATAAGAAGGCCTTATCTTCGATCTGTTTATGTGTCACGGATGAAGTTCTCTACAATGTCATGAGGGAGAAAATTGCAGCTTGAAGCGTCAGTGGTATAACTTCAAGATGACAGAAGGTGGAGATCTTGAGGCTCACATCAACAACTTTAATAAATTGGTTTGCAAATTGCTGGATATGGAGAAAGTGATGAAAGATGAGGAACAAGCATGTATGTTGCTGAATTCTCTTCCGGCATCGTATGAGTCATTTAAGGACACAATGTGCACCACGAATAAAATCCTGAGTGTTGATACCGTTATCTCAGCCCTTCAAGGGAAGGCCGTGAGAAAGCTTAACGGCGACATAGGGACATCTTCTGATGCACTGTTTACAAGGGGCAGGAATTCTTAACAAGGTACAGGATCTTCAAGTTCTAGATCCAATCCAAGGGCAAGAGCAAAGGTAAGTTAAAATGTTGAAACTGTGAGATGGAAGGACACGTGAAGAAGGATTATACAAATTCTAAATCTAAGAGAGAAGAATCTGAAGCTTCATATAAGAAGGCTAATGCTGCCACGTTAGATGGATTGAGTGGATGTGATGGTGATGTTTTGTTTGTGTCTACGATCAAACGGCCATACGATGATCGTAGGGGAGAGTGGATTCTAGACACAGGGGCATCCTTTCACATGACTCCTCATCAGAGTTGGTTCGCCAACCACAGGGAGTGCGATGGTGGACAAGTGTTTATGGGCAATAACATTGCCTATAATGTTGTGGCTGTTGGTACGGTGCACATCAAGATGTTTGATGGGACAGAGTATACCCTGACTTATGTGAGGCACGTTCCCGG
This sequence comes from Magnolia sinica, assembly GCF_029962835.1. Taxonomy (NCBI): domain Eukaryota; kingdom Viridiplantae; phylum Streptophyta; class Magnoliopsida; order Magnoliales; family Magnoliaceae; genus Magnolia; species Magnolia sinica. The sequence continues at coordinate 21,189,427 of NC_080583.1, read as the reverse complement.
CATGAAGAAGAACCTGATTTCTCTTGGTGTACTTGAGGTAATGGGTTGCAAGTTCACAAGTATTGATAGTGTTCTTAAGGTATCTAAGGGGGCACGGATAATCATGAAAGCACAACGACTAGGAACATGTACATGTTGATTGGGAGCACTTCAAAAGGTGGATCATTCCATCTCTGCACGTGTGTGGCATGTTGGGCATGACCACATAAGCAGGCAGGACATGAAGGATGTAACGCACGGACAGAGATATAAAGCAGGTGGAGCAGCCACCCATGAGAAGAATCACACATCATAATCACAAGATATTGGCGAGGTACATGGATGACTCCAATATCGCATATGTTCTCGTTACAAGTGAGGGAGATCCGTCTTTTATTTAGATGGCTCTAGGTGAGTCTGGTGCTGAGAAGTGAAAGGTGGCTATGGATGATGTGATGGACTCGTTGTACCAGATCGACACGTGAGAGCTGGTGGAGCTTCCAGTGGGTCGAAAAGCGGTTAGATGCAGGTGGATCTTCAAGATGATACATCATAGATATAAAGCAAGACTGGTAGCGAAGGGTTATGCTCAGAGAGAAGGGATCGACTTCTCAGAGATATTTGTACCGACGGTATAACAGGTGTTTATTAGATTCGTATTGATGCTGGTTGCCCAATACGATCTCGAGCTGAAAGGATGGATGAAGAGACTACATTTCTATATGGAAAATTGGAAGAGCGGTTCTTCATGAGGCAAACAGACAGTTCGAAGTTAAAGGGGCTAAGAAAAAGAGTTTGCAAGAGGTCGTGGTACGACATGTCGCCTAGGCAATGGTATAAAATTTATTTCTTTCATGGTGAGTCAGTGATTATATGTTGATGACATGTATATCGCTAATCATGATATGTCTGAAATCAATATACCATAGACTCAGTTAAGTGGGACATTCAAGATGAAGGATGAGGGGGCTGTAAAGAAGGTTCTCGGCGGTGATATTCATAAAAACTAGAAGAGGAGCAGGTTTTGGTAATCACAGGTAAAATACCTTGTGTAGGTATTTATCAAGGATGTGATGGACCAGGCAAAGCCGGTGAGCGTTCCCTACGTGGCTCAATTTAAGGCTTTCGTCAGGACATGTCCTAAAACAGATGAAGAAAAGCAGGATATATCTCATAAGCCTTATTCAAATGCGGTTGGCAATGCATGCCATGGTTTGTATTAGACCGGTTATTTCACGGACAATCGGTGTTGTGAGCAAATACCCCGACTAGCAACATTGGGTAGCGGTGAGATGGTTACTTCGATACATTTGAGGTATGAAGGACTGCGTCTTATCTTTTAAGAAGACATGAACAAAGTTGGTTGGATATGTGGATTCAGATTACGTAGGCAATATGGATTCTAGGTAGTTGACTTCAAGTTACTTGTTTGTACTAGTGGGTGGAGCAATTAGTTGGATGTCCATATTATTTGACAGGTGCTTGAGGAAGGAGGCGTAACACTTTAGAAGATTCACACCAGCGTGAATTCGGAAAATATGATCACTAAGGTTGTTCCTGCAGAGAAGTCCAAGTTTTGTGCAACTTATCTGAGCTTGGCGATGGTGTAAAAGGAGGACGGAGTGTGAACAAGAATGTATGATATGATGCAGAGATAAAAGAAGAGGTCAAAAAGCTACACGTTTGAAGATTGAAGACATGGTGGAGATTGTTGTTAAAAATGATGTCTTAAATCTGAAAAGTTTTGAAAAAAGTTTGACTAGTCGAAGAAAATTCGACTCGAAGTCCAACAACAATGTTTCTGAATTCTCTGAGGTCTTTGACCAGTCGAGGGGACAGGCTGGACTAGTCAAAGGGGTCCTTCGACTAGTCAAAGCTTAGGCTCGACCAATCGAAGATTACGCGGATTATGCGCAGATTTTGCGCGGACAACGTAAATTTGAGGCGATTTCATAAAGGTAAGTTAAGTGGAGTTTCCTAAACTATAAATAAGAGTCCCTAGGGCCATTCTAAGGTATGTTAAGGCTTTCTAAAGGTGTTCCAAGGGTTTCTAGAAGAAGTTCTAGGGTTTCAAAGGGTGTAACAAGGGTGAGATTCGAGGTTATTCGAATCGGGTAAGTCCTTTCTCTTTATAATTTATGCTTTCATAGTGGAATTCTATCGCTTTGTGTCGTGGTTTTTTCCTGAAAGGGTTTTCCATGTTAAATCTGTGTTCTCTTGTGATTGCTTGGTGCTCTTAGATTGATATCCTATATCCATATATGTGTGATTCCGTAGATCCAAATCCCAACACAACCTCCCCACGGGCAATCCTCTACCTAAATTCTGGCTTTCCAAACAAAGGGGTAATTATAAGCACCACCCCTCTATCTACAATAATTGAAACTTCACTCCTCCATTTATTGATTATTGCAATGACATCCCCCCCCTTTTTTTTAAACCTTAGAGGTGTGCCTAATGATAAAAAATAAAAATAAAAAAAAATCCTTGTGACGAGTTTAAATTACCAGCGTATGGGATCACCATTATCTATAAATGGCATCCAACTTGTCCAGCAGAATCATTCCATAAAAATTTAATGTCCAGAACACTATGTTAATTCAATCATCATACCACACCATAGAAAATAATGGATAACCACCTAAAAACGTCCAAATTCACTTAATGGACTGCTTAATGGTCGGATTAAACTGATTTATGGGATGTGCTGTTCACATGTCTGCAATTAGTCAAATATGAGATATGGGTAAAAGGGTCGATCTCTCAAAATAATGGTCTTAACATGTCTTCTTAAAGATGTGGCAATCTTCACGGTATTTTCTTATATGGGAATATGGACACGAATTTGGTGGATTGCGGAGCCATCATGCTTGGTGTATTCATGATTGTCGGGCCCATCGTGATGTATGTATTCTATATCTATAATATCCATCTAGTTTACCAACTCATGATAGGGTACCTTCTAAAAAATGAAGTGGATCTAATTCTAAGATTGGCTGTACCACAAGAAACAATGGTAATTGAACATCCACAGTTAAAACTTCCCCCGAGTTATCCTATGTTTATTTGCCATCCAACTTATTATAAGATCACCTAACTTGGATGAAAGGAAAACACAAATATCAACTTCACAGGAAAACTTCTGTGAACGCAGAACGTTTTTTATGGTGGGCGTTCAATCACCACCCTTTGCATTATTTTTGGAAGCATGACCTAGAATGAGCTAACAAAAAAGATGGATTGTGTGCATATAAAAGCATACATAAAGATGGCCCCATGGTCATAAATTTACCAAGCTTTGTGGTTGCTCTATCTATGGGAAGTATTTTTAATAACTCAAAACTGAGGGGTGAATATCTATTTCTTATACACCACTAGGGAGGTAGCTGCAATTAAACTCCCAACAAACTAAATTAATTGAGTTTTGCTAATTCTACCGGCAAACTAACTTAATTAATTGAGTTTTGCTAATTATACCGGCAAACTAAATTAATTGAGTTTTGCTAATTCTACCGGCATGCCAAATATCGCAAGCGCACCAAATATTGCAAGTGCGCTCTGATACGAAATGCAGGCTATTTTACTCAGGCGAGTCTTGAGCTATTTTTTAAGTGGTCTATTTTGTTTGGTATGTTTTCTCCCTTTTAAGGTGTTAGACGTCATTAATTTGATATGTGCTACGGAGCTTATGGGGGCCTTTTTATGACTTTAAGAGTTATTATTCGCTCTTTAAGTTCAGAGTCTCCCATATCTAGGTAGTTATGGGGTCTTTTTATGACTTTTAAGAGCAATTCTCTCTTTAAGTTAAGAGTCTCATCTAGCTAGTTATGTAGGTTCGCGACTTATGTCATTTGGGTCTAAATAATTTTGTAGATGTAAGACAAATGTCATGGAATTAAGTTGTTGGGTGGTTGAATTATGTATTAATTCATCTGTAATTGAACAGTGAAGAAAAAACCTCCTACTTTTTAGTCACTTCATGAAATTATTGGGAGACTGTTCTCTTCGAAGGGAACCAACTTGTATTTCGTGGTTCTTTATTTTTCCACAGTCCCTTCTAAGAGTAAGAAAGCCCATCCCACAATTTCAGGCCATGCTATCTAACAGTCTATCTTACTCGATAGAAATTTCGGAGATACCACGCGGCGTTCTCATTTGACACGTGTTCATGCTGGGGTAATCGGACTGCGTACTTAGTTACTCAGTACCCCCTTATCGTACTGAGTAAACTCTGTTGGGCCCACCGTGAATGTATGTCGTCTATCCACGCCGTCCATCCGTTTTTCCATCTTATTTTAACGGTTGAACCCAAAATTTAATCATACCCAAAGATCAAGTGGACCTTACTATAGGAAACAGTTGGAATAATGATTTCCACCATCGAAATCTTTTTAGGGCTCACAGTGATGTTTATTTCTCATCAATCCTGTTAATATGATCACAAGGACATGGATGAAGGGAAAAAAATAAATATAAGCTTGATCCAATACTTCTGTATCCCCCGAGAAACTTTCAAAGGTAGATGTTCAATTCACACTGTTTCCTGTGGTGTGGTCCACTTGAGTCTTTTATATAGTTCATTTTTATATTCTAGACCTAAAATTATCTTTTAAAATCGATGAATGGAGCGGATAAAATACATAAATCACGGTGAACCCCACAGAATTTACTCAGTACGCTTGGGTACTGAGTTACTCAGTACGCAATCCGCTTCGGTGGATGGGCAGGTATCCAAAGCGCGCGTGTGGACTTAACCAAAATTCCAAATTATAAAATCATTTTAATAATGTCGGTTCTCCAGTTTGCTATGGTTGCTTCTCTGCAGCGCCGGACTCTTTTTCGTCTTCTCTTCCTCCGCTCCGCTCACCATCCACGGCTCATGGCCAGATGCCTCTCCTCCGATGCCTTGGTAGAGCTGAAATCCGGTGAAATCGGTGTCGTATCCGGTATACCTCAGGAGCACCTACGAAGGAAGGTACACCTCCCGATCCCCAACCATTTCTCTCCTGATTTCATATATCAAAACCGTTGATTACATCCATCAATCTGATTCTAAGAGATGCAAATGAACTGCAATTGCTTGTAATTGCATTTGGCTAGATTCAGACGTTAGGGTTTCGGATCGAATCGGATGCGGGTGAGTTATAGATAGCTGGGTTGGGTGCGTTTGGATTCTGCAGGAGAGTCGGTCCGGAATACTTGGGGTCTGACCTGAAGCGTTGCGGATTTTGGTTTGGGGTGGAAAAAGGCTTGGAATCCAATTGGGCTTTTGGTATTGCCCCAAATGCATGGAGGAGTCGATAACCAGTCAGCACTAGGACTGTCGATTAGCTGGGCTAGCCTGTCGGGCTTTTGGGTCCGGCGGGCTTCGGCTTGAATACTAAGCTTAGGGTCGGGCCAGGTTGAAAATTTTAAGCCAGTTTATTAAATGGGCTAGGCTTGGGCTGTCTAGCCTGTCAGCCTGCCCATTTAGAGCTTCAAGGGCGTATTTGTAATATATTATAAATGATGGGGCACACCTAGTGAATAGCCCAGATCGTGCACAAAGCGGGTCCATGATCAAAGTCTAGTTGGAGTTGAGATCTAAGAATGAAATAAAATCTGAGCTGGATAGGGATTAGATTATATTGGGTGATATTTCGTGTTTGTTGCTGTTTTTGGGATTTCCAAATGTTGGATAGATCCGATCTTTGGGATATCCGGATCTATCTCAATAACCATATATTTAATTGTTATTTTATTCCCATGACCATTAAGGCTTATTTGGGTGGTGGAAAAAGAAGCAAAAACTGTAATAATTACCTAAAATGATGATTTCCCAAGATTTCCATGTGCATAGATTCCCATAGATTTCATTAGAGTGTCTTGTTTGGATAAAAAGTGGAAAGCCAAATAAACCTTTCATAGTTTCATCCCTTGTATTTGGTGCGTGAGAATTTTGACTATGGTGTTTCGGTAATTATTGCATTTTGAAATCTAATATTTCTTTTGCTATCCAAGCATAGTGAAATGTCCTGTGGGAAAGTCATCAATTTTCTTTTCTTTTCTTTTACTCTTTCGCCAGGTACCACCAAATAAGTTACTTTTTCTACTTACAGCTGTAGATAAGTAACTTATTTGAGATAAGTTTGGTTTAAGATCAATTATAAGTAACTTTTTTACTTAAAGTTACTTAATCACTTCAGCTTAATAAGTAGAAACAAAGATAATTAATTTACTTGAGGCATAAATAGCTTATCTTAAGTAACTTACGATCCAAACGCCCCCTTAGTGTCCTGTGCACTAGGAGGTATTTCTCCCTTGAAGAGAATCGAGCACTCGTTCCTATTCCTAGAGCAAGGGCTATGTTAGGAATTAGGACTTGGATGTGTATAATCATCATGGGCTGCTCGTGCTTGTTTGTTTTTGCCCATGATGGGTCCGTGCCTGGGCGAGGCTTGGGCCTAGGATTTTCTATACAGGTTGGATTTGGACAGACAACCCGGCCTGTTGACAACTTGACACCCGAAGTCATTTTCACCAAATATCCACTGCATTTGCAATTTGGGGCATGCTTATGAAATTGAATTGCAATCATTAGTAGGGTCTTGATACAACGTGGTCAACTGTGCTGTAATTAAGTTTAGTCTGAGTGTCCCTACCATACAAGTGGCTTGTACCTCAAAGCTGAACCATTGAAATCATGGGAACCATTGTAGATAGCTTATAATTCAAAATTTACTGAAATGTAAAAACAAGATGTGGTAAATTGTCCAAATTTGATGAACAAATGCCTCTTAATCAGAGGTCAGGTTTCTCCGATCAATCTGAGTTTGAGCGAGTGGACATCTATGGTGGTTTGCAGTTCGCACTCTTTGGGTGTTTCGGATTTGAGGTATGTGCTGCCACGTGTACTGTAGGTGCTAGACAGCTACATAAAAGTTCAATCATGAGTAAAGGAAATGAGAATTGATCACCTACAAGCACCTGTGCCACTACTTGTGGTTGTGGTACAGACAAGGTACAAAAAAATGATAACATTACGTAACAGTAATAGTGGGCAATGTTACATGTTATGAGCTGTAATGACCATTACTTACAAGCTGATAGTGTTTTTTTTTTTTTTTCAAAAAAAGAAAAAAGGAAAAAAAAGAAAAGAAAAAGGAAGGCTGTAACTGCCATTACAGCCCATATCATAACAGTAACAGCAGTGGCTGTTACGGCCATTGTTACCGTTATTAAACACCTTGGGTATAGTGCCTTTTTGGATGCATTAAATGGGGAAGAAAAAAAACTGTTTAATGCTTCAAGGGCTAAAAAGGCCCTATACCACAGGGACTTATAGGTGAACAATTCTTGAATGAAATATTTAAGCCACATGCAAGGGATCTAAATTTATTAAAACAAAAGTCAACTCCCATAGCTTACTTCCACCTTATCTGTCCACACACTTACATAAGTTGCCCCACAGGCGCTTTTCTAAAAGGGATATAACCCAGAAAGGCCCTATGAATATCATCATCCTCATGAAGCTCATCCTTGATGGCCTCTCCATTGCCAAATGGGACCAGCATTTCCATTATTTGTTATTTTTTAGGTGATTCTATTGCTAATTGATAACCTCATAAACTGTATCATGCATTAAACATTGAAGAGAATAACCTTGCTGCATGTTAAGTTAGGTCTTGGTCATCCCTTTTCTTTTTCGAATTGTTATTTTTTTTTTCAGGATTTTTTTCATTAATGAATAAAAAGGGTAAAATTGAAACAAACATTTGGGAATGTTTGGATGCCGCCCGTTTTTCATGTTAAGTTAGGTTTAGTTTCTTATTAGATCTGCAAGAGACTGGCAGTTGAAGGGTAAGATGCTGCAATGGGCACCTGACTCGGCCACAATCTTGGGCTTAAATCCAGTTGTTGGTATGCTTCTCACAGGCGCTGAAATCAGGACAATGCACTAAATTCGTTCTCAGTGGCACCCAAACATGACTTCATTATCTCGAGCATGCATCGATTTTTACCACATCACATTAGTATCGAATAAGGATATTTGCCCAGAGCTCGATACGGTAGGCTTAACCAATAATTTGGACCTTGGAGTATCCACTAATAACAATTGTCTGGTAACTCTCCAATTAGCGAGTGTATGGCTTCTAGTTTGGCTCAAATGCACGTGATGAAGGAAGCGACCAAAGCAAGAGTTGCATACTCACATCATAAGGCTCCTCTAGCATCCACCCATCTACATGGATTTTTCTCACCTCTTCCAATCCACCTGATGATATTGCAAGAGTTCCCATCCACGACTAGGTGGGATCAAAGAGAATGAAAGAGTTCCCATCCATGACTAGGTGGGATCAAAGAGAACGATTTGATTCATTCTAAGTAATGCTTGGACTTGATCATGTTCAACAGTTGTACAAGATCAGTTTTAGTTATATTGCTTGCAAGTACATCTAGGTAAGCATATGCTAGCATTAAGTTGAGGGTTTCATTAGTGCTCTCGGTTTTAGAGGGAATGCTACTTCTTACTCATTGCATATTATATTTCTCCAACCGTTAGTGTCTACTAGGTCACTGGAACACTCTTGTTACCATCAAGTTGTTGACTCCAAGCATTGTTTCAAGTTTTGGTATTGGAGCATGTAGCATCATTTCGAAAACCATCATGTATTGTTCTTTTGTCAACATATGGTATTGACCGTACAGGTTATAGATTTTTACTATAGTTGTACGAAGCGTAAAGTGAAGTGGCAACAAATTCTGGTGCAGGTGCATGGAAGTGTTTGTTTCTAAATGTAAACAAGTAGAAATAGGTACAATGTGGGAGTGGGAGTGAGAGTAAGAAGTGAAATTCGAAGGGGGAGTGGCACCTAGTTAGAATGATCCCTCAACTAAGGTTCTGACTAGTTTGATGCTTGTATTGGCAATGCATACAACAAACGTATTGTATTTCTAGGTTAAAAACTGATATGTAACAAGTGTGTTGCATGTAAGATGATATTTAAAACCATGCCTCCAAGGGCCTTCTCTCTTACCTATAGGATAAATTTTCTAACATCATAAAATGAAATTTTTTAGAAGTTAAAAGAACAAAGAATGTGGTTGATCTGTGTAGTTTGCTCTCGTATCGATAATGAAGGTTTGTTGTGGTGCAACCTGGTTATTGAGTCAATGACATCTCGACACCTGGATCACAAATGAATGAATAAGAGTACACCCACAAGAATATTTGAGTAGGGAGGGAGAGAATTTTATTGATATCAAACTTCTTCTTTTACAATACTCACACTTAGAAAATATTGTAATGACTCCCTCCTACACGACCCTCATTTTATAAACCCTAAATGAATCTTCACTGAGAATCCCCCCAACTAAGAGATTGATTTCAAATCAATCATTATTGAGTTCAAATCAATAATCTACTTAAGATAGTAAAGGCCTGTTAATAATAAAAGCAAATATAGAAAATAATCCTCTAAATCTTCAATTACATCTTCAAATTAGCCCCTGTATCTTCAATAAATCTCCTCATATCTTCGATCACATCTTTAAATCAGCCACCATATTTTGCACAAATAGTAAATTGCATATCTTGATATTTAGGCCTCTAATCTATAAATAAATAGTCCAAAATCAGCACATATCGAGCCTTGTGGTGGGTCGTGTGCCTGCATCAATTTCCCTTGATTGAGTCAATAGTCAGTGGTGGGCAACTTGGTATCAACCATAGACATGGCATGGTTGTATGACAATCCAAACTGTTCAAATCGCTTACTCAATTGTGGATGATAGGCCACTTGGTTTTGGCCGTGCACATGCAATAGTCGTACAACATCTAGATCCAGAAGGACCTGAAAGTCCAAATCACTTACTCAGTTGTGGATGATGGGCCACTTGGTATCAGCTACACACGTGGAATGGTTGTACGTTTATCTAGAACATCCTAATCGCTGGCTTAACTATCATTGGCGGACAACTTTGCTTTAACTATATAGATACATACTTGTATGGCATTCCTGACCATCCATTGATTCAACTTTGAAGCTCCTACTTGGGTACATTGACTAGATCTCATGCAATTGTACAACATTAGAGTCTGTGACTTGATATATATATATATATATATCTATATATATATAGGGAAAAGGTTCTATGCGGTTGAGCTCATGGGAACTTCCCGTGAGGTCGAGCTGTGTGGGCCCCACCGTGATGCGTGTTGAACATCAACACCATGCATTTGATGGGTCCCCTTTAAATTATGGGATATCCCAAAAATCAGTTGTATACGGAACTCAGGTGGGCCATACCATCTAAAATCATGTGAAGACATGCCTAAAACATATAAAAGCACTTGGTGGGGCTCACCTGAAATTTGGATGCATCTGAAACTTGGTCTGACCCCTCATCCAAGCGGAACACACATAATGGATGGGCTAGATTTGTGAATCACATCTCGGTGGGCCCAAAAAATGATAATGAATGTTTTAATGGAGGGTAACCCCTCTCAACTTTTGTATGTGGCGTGGCCCACACAAGTCATGGATTGACTTGATTTTTAAGCCCCAAGCCCACCATGGAATGGTGCATCTGACTAATGGGGTAGATGTTCGACATGCATCACGGTGGGCCCACACAACTCGACCTCATCGGAACTTCCCATGAGCTCGACCGCATAGAACCTTTTCCCTATATATATATATATAACATGTTAATTGATGAATTATCTCTGATATTATCTTTATCTCCAGCTCAATGATACCTATAACACTGGCAGTGATACTGATAACTCTGGTAGTATTAGAAATTCCAGGTATTAGCAATATATCGCTAAGTATCGTCAACGTATCAATATTGCTAATATAATCGCCAATATTTTCAACTATGTAAATTCTAGGTGTTGCTTGTATTGCTAATGCATCAATATTGCCAATGTATTGCCAATATTTTCGACTATGTAAATTCTAGGTAATGCTTGTATCATAAGTGTATCGACGATATTTCAATAATATTGCCAGTGTATTGATATCATCAAAATTTTGTTTATTAGAATTTATTTTTTTTTCAATATTTTTTTTTTTCATGGGCACATAGTTATATGTCGTGTTCAATTTGTCATTGATAATATCTCGATCTTATCGATACCGCAACATGCGCAATATTGATATCATAATCTTTCGTTTCCTTTCCAATTGTTGATGATTTCTTAGTAAGATATCATGTGTTGTTGATATTTTGCATTATCGATGGACATTTGGATGGAAGGTTGAATGGTTAAATAGGCCGGATGAGATGGTTGGACTGATTTCTTACAACAACACATGCTTTTAAGGCCCATTAAATGGAAAACTTGTTATGTATGCATTCTTTTTACATTTTTTTTAAAAATTTTAATTTCTAAATATACAAATATGCATATTTTAACATCTCCTGAAGTTTGCTGAAAATTCCACCATTTTTCCTATGTTTCCCCGCATTTCCTATTATCAGCGATATTATCGGCGATATCGATATTGTTTCCGTATCCCTGGCCAGCGAAACTTTTAGCAATACCGATACTTCGAAGATTGCATAGACCCAAACAGATGTGCAGTCTGTGAGCAAGGATAGAGAAGTTAAAGGAGATCCACTAGCCCCTTCTTTTCTTTTCATTTCCTTTTGAAATTGTGGTATCTTTTACAGTTGCTGATTTTTATTTTTCATCAGTTTTATTTTTTATTTGCTTTTGAAAATATTTTTGTTATTTTCTGCTTTCAGATCCATGACTTGCCCGGTTTTGGATTGTAGCAGTTTTGGTGTTGTGACTTGGTTTTGGACCTGGGCCAGTAGGGCACTGGCGGATATGTTAAACTTTGGTTCAGGTGCTATCAAAGTTGAATAGCTTAAAGTTGAGGAGTTCTCACAGAATTAAGAACCTAAAAACTTTTAAATTCTGTGATTTGGCAAATTGTCACTTTGAAGGTGAAATATTTTTCTGCACATGCTCAACTATGGGTTGTGTAAACTAAAATTTAGCGAAAATGAATTGAAATACTAAATATAAAGTGGAGTTTGGTTATCAAATCTTTTTTCTCTAATACCAGAAAATCCCACTTATTTCAGCTTCTATCTGGTTTTATCAGTAACAAATGTCAACATCGACAGCCTCATGATTGCTAACATCCCTTGTCAGTACTCTCAGGCCATCACTGCCCCTGTGGTCTATGGTTTATGTTTCCCCAACTTTCTAAAGTTTCTTAGTAATTTTGTTCAAGTTAGATTTAGGAACATACCAGTTGAAGAGTTTGGATGTCATTAGGACTCTGTTGTATACTTGCATGCAAGTGTTGTTTTACCCTTGACTTCTTATGTTATTGTAGATGGGAGAATCCGTTGATGGGCTGGACATCCAGAGGCGACCCATATGCCAATGTTGGCGATGCAGGGCTTAGTTTTGACAGCGAAGAATCTGAGATTTCAATTGCTGAGAAACATGGGTGGGAGCTTGTGGTACGTGTATCTTACTTCCCACAAGTTTATTTCTAAGAATTTTGCGGGTATGATGAGTTGTTCGAAGAACTATGAATTTTACAAGTATTTGTTTGTTAAATGCATAAATTAATAAAAGAATAAGTGACAAAAGATGAAGAGGAGTTGATGGAGTACTGAATTTGGAATTTTGCCATCAAAAGGAGGTGATGGGTCTAATTACCTAAATTGATTAGTTGTTACATAATAATGATCAACATGGAATAGAAATATGGATGAACCAAATCCTCATTGAAGTTTCTTTAGCAAAGGGTGAGCTACGTCTATGTTGGTACCACCACTTATGAATACTCCAAGGGCCCGTTTGGATTCGCTAAAACCTAAATTTAGGAAATGTTGTTTACAAGGAAATGACATTTTTGTTGTTTGTTTTTGTAAATTTTCTGAAAACATCGTTTCCATTTTCTTCTCATTTATATATATATATATATATATATATATATATATATATATATATATATATATATATATATATATATGCTTCCTTTTCATTTCCTTCTCATGCTTCAGAAACATCATTTCCAAGAAATTGAGGAAGTGATCCCTCGTTACGAAGTGCGACATGGTAGTCACATGAGCCACCACCTATCTCCTAAGATTAAGAACCACACCCGCGACCTTCCATCTTCATGTGCCCCACGTGCTAGCGTGCCATATGTGCAACATGTGCCACCATCCATCTTAAATCATTGTACATGTGCCAATGTGTCACATGTGCCACCACCCATTTTTTAGTGCCCCACGCATCATTGTGCCATGCGCCCTAATGAGTCATGTTCAACATGTGCTTCATGCCGCCATTTGCCACGTGGCCACCATTCATCTTTAAGCACTCCACATGCACCATGTGCTGATATGCTAATGTGTAACATGTGCCCCCAACCATCTTCAAGTGCTCCACATATGCAAACATCCATCTTCAAGTGCCCCACATGTGCCAATGTGCCACGTGCTCCACCATCCATCTTAAAGCATGATGCATCTTCCAACATACCATGTACTATATGTGTCACCACCCATCTCCAAGTGCCCCATATGTCGGTGTGCCACATTTGCAACATGGGCCACCCTCATCTTCAAGCACCCACATGTGCAATGTACTACATGTGTTGTCGTCCATCTTTAAGCTCTCCACATGCACCATGTGCCAACATGCCACGCATGCAACATCTGCTGCCATCTATCTTCAAGAAGCCAACATGTGCTTGATTCCTATGTGCCCATGTATTACATGTGACATTGCAACATGGGCCACAATCCATCTTTGATGCACTCTTGTTGCCTTCCATCTCTAAATAAAATTTCATGACACACACAAACAACATATTTGGAATGGAGAAAAGAATTTTCAAGAAATTCCTCTTGAAAAATAATAAAGGGAAACCGCATTTCCTTTCTCATGGTTTCCTAAAGACAATGTTTCCTAAGAAACATAAAATAAATAAATAAAATCCAATGAATCCAAACAAGTCCTAACGGGAAAGTGCCTTGTGTTTGTTGAATCTCCGTTTCTCCCGTTTCTTACTAATATGGGTAGAAACAACAATCAAACTACCCAAAATGCAACCATACAAGTTATATTATGGGGGGTGTTCTCACAAATATCACTGAATTTTGAAAATCTCGTGATACTTTTGCATAAAATTCATTAAATTATACAGTTGTGAGAATATTGCGAGGTTTTCAAAATCTCAACAGTTTTTACTTTTTTCACAATTTTATCATGAAATTCTCGTGTTTTTAATAAATAAATAGTTACAAGTTTAAATTAATTAATGTAGAAGTAACATTCTGAAACCCTTTTTTCAAAAAGGTTTTCAATAAGCTACCTCATTACTTTAAGTAATTATCAATAAGTACCTTCCTTTTGATTTATTAATGGTAGTTCAAGTCAGCCGATGCAAGCAATGGGGTTGGCTGCTTAGGTGGGCATCATTGTGATATTTATATGAAATTGATGCAGGATGGTTTTCTAACTTAGGATGATAGATGAAATTAGATTTTCTGTTTAAAATAGGAGCAACGAAAGTATGAAATTTCAGCAACCTCATCATAAACCAAACAATTAATCAAATAAGCAATTACATATAATCCTAGGCTTCCACATGCTTGTACGAAGGAACTAGTAAGATGTTAATTCAAAATAGGCCCAATGGAATTAAGAACTTCCATCTAAAACATGAGGGTAGAACTATTTTAAAGGAAATCAACTGAGTCCTAAAGGGATTCTAAAGGATTCTAGGTTTAGAGAAATTAGGGTTTATTTGAAAGGGGAATCTAAGGTTTTAGGTTAGGGTTTGGTTGAAGAAAGAGGAATAAGGAAGGATGTAAGAAAATGGGTAAAGTGAGGTCCACAAAACAGTTCGTATGGACTGTCCGTACAATCGTATGAACGTACAGATCCACACATATGGTTGGACTTTTTGTTTGGGTATAGGTTGGAATGATTTGGGTTTAAGAAGAATATGAAGAAAAAAAAAAGAAGATAGAGGAGAAGAAGATTTGAGAGGAAAGAAGAGATGAGAAAAAATACCTTAGGAGCTTGAGAAGAGAGAAGATATGAGAAAAAATACATTTGAAGCTTGAGAAGAGAGAAGAGATGGATGAACAAGGCTTCACACCAATTTAGCTTTCATTCGGATTCATACCGAATGAGGTTTCACACCACATTCTCCATAAACACAAGAGAAAGAGAAGAAAACTTCAAGTTTTTTCATTAACATCGCATTAAAAGGAGAAGAAAAATCCTAGGTTGGATGTCCAAGCTTTTATAGTTTAAAAGTTGATCTTTTACAAAAAGACCATTAATAGAAATCATGTTTGTTTTTAACCCCCTACTTTGCAAATTACAAATACTCCCCTATAAATGCATAAAACCAATAAAACATGTAAATAAAATCGTAAAAAGTAAACTAAGTGCCAAAAACAAAAATCACTATAATCCTAAGAAACTAAGACTTATCTGATGAACTCCAAAGACGTCTACGATCATGATGGGCCACGATAAAGTCACATCCAATGGTTCGATCATGAAGTCATCACGATCCAATGGTCCGAAAACATCCTCCGCACAGCCCACATGCTATGTGGGGTCTTTGGCTCCTCATTGGGACTCGAACAACTAGTCGCCTAGCCATAGGGGCACTGAGGCTCTGACCCCCCTCTGATTAGAGCTATACATGAACCGAGTTAGCTTGGTTAGCTCACTCGACTCGACTCGAAAAAGCTCGATTCGATTCGGTTCGAAATTGAGTTCAAGCCGAGTCAAGCTGATTTTTTGAGCTCGAAAAAATTTCGAGTCGAGCTCGACTTGACTCAGATCAAACCCCAACTCGAATTGAACTCGGATCGAACCAGTTCGGTGACTCGATTATTTTGATATTGATGTTTCTTAGCAAGTGTTTGATGAAATGACTTAACAAAGTGTTGGTTGGTGGCGAGGAAGGTATGGATATGAAACAAATACCCTTGTATCTTGATTTTTATGTTGCTTATTGAGTGTTTGATGAAATACCTGTAAACCAATGCTGCTGCTTTACATTTCGTGAGAAATTGAAAGCGCACTCCATGTGTTTGAGAAAATGTCGCAAAAGCTTGATCTTGGCTCGAACTGCCTCGAGTTGCTGACCGAATCGAGACGAGTTGGCTAGTCAGGCTCGAGGACCGAGCCGAGCCAAGTTTGAGCTGGGGTCAACTAGTGGCCGAGTCGAGTCGAGCTGTGCCAAGCTCGACTCGGTGTTCGACTCGTGTACACCTCTATCTCTGATATGTGTTATGGCGTCCGTAATGTGATGCCCCCATCAACTCTTCCTGGCTAAGAAGAAATCGCTTTTAGCAAAATAAAGCTTCGGTACCACTCAAGTAAGTCTGGATCGACGCCCCGAAACTCTGTCTTTGTGATCCAAGCATTGTATGAAATCGGCCTTTTCTTCCACTTCACGAGGAACTTCTGAAACTCTCCTTGGCGTGTAGAAATTACTTGCTCAACCAAGATACTCTCAATCTCCTCTCGTTTAGTAGGTATGGATGACAATGAAGGTAAAGGCTGAGAAGATAGGTCAGGTAAAGGCCATGGGTCATGTGACAGGTCTGGATCACTGTGATGTCAGGTGAAATGTTGGTAGCTGCAGTTGGGGACCCCATATAAGACACAAGATCTTCCACACAGAAGGTGGAAGATCTATAATATACGCATTAGAACTAATTCGTTTCAATATCTTATAAGGTCCCACACTACGAGCCTGTAGTTTCTTAATGGTTCCGTGAGGAAACCGCTTTGGCCTAATGCAGAACATCACATATATGCCTACTTGATACTCTTTGAATCTATGACGAGAGTCGGCAGAAATTTTATAACGTTCGTTGCTCATATTAATCATTTGTTTGATTTCATTATGTAATGCATGAATGTGTTGTGCAAAGGACTCTGCAGACTCTGATGGCATATGTGATAATGACATGGGAATGACATCGATAGGTTTTCTAGGCTTATAACCATGTACAACTTCAAAGGGACTCATGCATATGAACCTATTAATTGAACTATTATATGCTAACTCCATAACAAGTAATATTGCATCCCATGTCTTGGTGCGATCACTCACGAGACATCTCAACAAATTACCGAGACTCCTATTAAGTATTAACCGCCTCTATTTGGTCATTAGTTTGAGGGTGGTAAGCCGATGAAAATTGGAGCCTCATGCCACTCATGTGCCAAGTGTCTTTCAAAAGTAACTCATGAACCTAACGTCCTAGTCAGACACAATGATTTTGGGCAAACGGTGCAAACGAACTACCTTCCCAAAGAATAGCTTCACGATATTGGAGGCATCTAAAGTCTTAAAACATGGAAGGAAGTGGGCCATTTTAGAAAAACGATCCACTGCGACAAAGATGGAATCGTGCTTCTAAATAGTCTTAGGAAGCCCAAGCACAGAGTCCATACTAATGTCCTGCCACAACCACCACTTCGGTCCTGAATTCCTCCACGTCCACCAGCGTGACCTCCTACATCGTTATGCGCAGGGCCTTCCTGTCGGGACTGGCCATCCTCTCCGGTGTTGAGGTTAGCTCATAGGGAGGTATCTAATTGATCAATGCGGTTATTCTGGGCTATTAACTGGTTATTGTTGGCTCAACCTTATGCCTCTATGGCTGCCAGACAGGTGTTCATAGATTGCATGAGCTCGGTGAGTTGTTTTAGACTTATCGTGGGTTGAAGACCAAAACCACGACCAGATTGCATGAGCTCGGTGAGTTGTTTTAGACTTATCGTGGGTTGAAGACCAAAACCACGACCAGATTGCATGGGCATGCAGAGGGAAACCTAATGTGAAGACCCTATACAACCGTATATGACTCTAGACAACTCTAGATGAACCTATGTGACTCTATATGACCAAGGAGACAACTAATCCTAAAAATTCAGCAATGTAACTAATGAAATATCCTAGTGCTAAAATTCAGCAATGTAGCAAGAAGAATTAATGAGTGTTAAGAGAATTTAGCAATGGGATGAAGGAAATAATAGTGCTAGTTTTTCAGCAATAGGTCAAAAGAAACACTAGCACTAAAATTCAGCAATATACCACGAGATATAACAAACACTCGGAAATTCCAACAATGTGGCATTTGAATTAACGAGTACCACAAATTTCAGCTGTACATAGTGAAATAACTAGTTCAATATATATATATATATATATAGGGAAAAGGTACTATGCGCTTGACCCACGAGTCTGTCCCATGAGGTCGAGCTGTGTGGGCCCCACCGTGATGCGTTTCGAACATCTACCCCATCAGTCAGATGCACCATTCCATCGTGGGCCTAGGTCTCAAAAATCAATTCAATCCGTGACTTGTGTGGGCCACACCACATACAGAAGTGGGGAGGGGCCGTGCACCATTAAAACATTCATAATCATTTTTTGGGCCCACTGAGATGTGGTTTGCAAATCCAGCCCATCCATTATGTGTGTCCCACTTGGATGAGGGTTTAGACCAAGTTTCAGCAGCATTCAAAACTCAGGTGGGCCCCACCAAGTGCTTTATATGTTTTAACGATGTCTTCACATGATTTTAGATGCTATGGCCCACCTGAGTTCCGTATATGTCTGATTTTTGGGATATCCCATAATTTAGAGGGGACCCATCAAATGCACGGTGTTGATGGTCGACACGCATCACGGTGGGGCCCACACAGCTCAACCTCACGGGAGCTTATCGTGAGGTCGAGTGCATAGTACCTTTTCCCATATATATATATATATGGGAAGAAGCAAACTGTGCTAAGTATGATGATGAACACCTTAAGCTAAGCTTAAGATCAATCTATCCTATGTTTAACCTTCTCTAATGAGGAACTAGTAAGATGTTAATGAAAAATCTTGAAGTTCTCTTCTCTTTCTCTTGTGTTTATGGAGAATGTAGTGTGAATCTGAATGAAAACTACCTTGGTGTGAAGCTTTGTTCATCCATCTCTTTTCTCTTCTCAAGCTCCAAATGTATGTTCTCTCATCTTATCTATCTTTTCCTACCAAATTTTCTTCTCATTTATCGTTTTTCTTTTTTTTTTCTTAAACCCAAACCATCCCAACCTATACCTGAACAAAAGGTCCAGCCGTTCGTATGAATCCATACGCTCGAATAGTCCGTATAGACTGTTTTGTGGGACCTCACTTCAGCTTTTTTTCTTGCATCATTCCTTATTCTTCTTTCTTCAACCAAACCCTAACCTAAAACCCTAGATTCCCCTTATAAATTAACCATAATTTCATATTTCCCCAATTTCCAAACCCTAACCTAAAACCCTAGATTCCCCTTATAAATTAACCATAATTTCATATTTCCCCAATTTCCAAACCCTAACCTTAATTTCTCTAAACCTAGAATGCTTTAGAATCCCTGATGACGCGAGAGCATCTTGGTGCGGGCTCCAAGGATGCACCGTATCTCCACATTGGGATGGGGTGGCCCATGAGGTGGGTTCTATGAGATGCAGAATGGCCACAAGATGGGGCCCACTGTGTGACCATGTGATTCGGGGACCCATGTGACGCGGGGGTTGCCCATGGGGAGGTCTTGCCCAGGTTTGCTTGGGAGAGCTGCATATAGGGATAAATCGGTCCTTCCCCATAAGCTTTGAAGCTTTTGGTGCGTTGGTCGGTACTCCCTGCACTAAGTGGTATCAGGGTAAGAGCCCAATGTTCGAGTCTTCTCACCGATGTGGGTGGATGATGCAGGAACATCTTGGTGCGAACTCCAAGGATGCACTGTATCTCCACAATAGGGTGGGGTTGCCCACAAGGTGGGGTCTGTGAAATGCAGAATGGCCACGAGGTGGGGCCCACTATGGCACCTTGTGATTTGGGGACCCGCGCAACGCGGGGAGGTCTCGCTTGGGTTAGCCTGGAAAAACCTGCATATAGGGATAAACTGGTCCTTCACCATTAGCTCTAGAGCTTTTGGTGCATTGGTCAGTACTCCTTGCATCATAAATTCACCCCAACCACAAGGTGTTGCCACTCCTTGTTGTGCCTTAGGCCTAAAACTCAGCTCCACCTATGTTCTAGGTGGATCACACGATTGGAAATAGTGTACAGGGCAACAGTCACCCTCTAAATTGTTTCCCTTAGTGTGGCCCATGTAAATCACTGATGGGCCAGACTTTTGGGCCCCAATCCTAAATTTCGGTGGTGTGGCATCTAATGGTTGGAGTGGATTTCATGAAATCATCACAATGGGCCTTGTAAAAATTAAGGTTGGATGTGTCTCTCTCAATTGTTACCTTTGGTGTGCCCCACCTAAATCATAGGTCAACTTGAATTTTTAGCCGTGGACCTAATGTGGGGTTACATATCTAATGGTCGGCATGGATTTCACATACACATCACGGTGGGCTCGGTAAAAAATCAAGGCAACGTACCTTTCCCAACTGTTAAAAAAAACAAATATTTCCGCACTGATATATTAGGAAAAAGGATTTTCATGGGATGCCTATCCTTGATTTTTTTTTTATGGGCCAACCATGATGTGTATGTGAGATCCACTTTGACCAGTAGGAGATGTGTAATCCTATGTCAAGCCCAGGGCAAAAAAAAAAAAAAAAAGAAGGCTGAGCTATGATTCAAGTGAGCCACACCAAAGGAAATAGTTGGGAGAGACACGTCTACCCTTGATTTTTACAATGCCTACCATGATGATTATATGAAATCCACTCTAACCAATGGATGCCACACCAAAATTTTGGCCCGGGCCCAAAAATCAGGCCCATTCGTGATTCAGGTGGCCCACAACAAGGGAAACGGTTTGGAGTTTCCAACATGTGGTCCACCTGAATCATCGATGGAGCTGAGTTTTGGACTCTAGGCCTAAAAGGGGGTGATGTACTTAGTCGTTGGGGTGAATTTCGCATAAACATCAGGGTGGGGCAGACCCCTTTGCTCCCACCCAAATCGCCATTAAGAAATCTAATGGAAGGTACTCTAATGGTAATTACTTAGATTAATGTAGTAGCTTTTTGAAAAAAGGTAGTAGAATGTAAATTCTATTATAAGTAGGTAGTTTCTGTAAAATTCCCTAATTATTTTCCCATATTTCAACATTTTAAGTTATTTATTAATTTATAATAAATATTTCAGCAAGATATTCCCAATAATATCATGAGAAAAACATCAGAAATCTGAATATCTCCCTAGAAATTCCCATGCTTATAAATTGTATAGAACGAGATTTTTCACTACAGAAATTTCTCAAGTATGCAGACCGCCACTAAACTTACTCATAATTCATTACCTTTACATCCTCCAGATTCATCCATATGCTGATACAAGATAGATATCAACTTAAAGTTTGTGTTTGATTAAAAGGATGATTATTGTTGTTGTTGTTGTTGTTGTTGTTATTGTTGATGATCCTGTAACTCAATATTTATGCTTTCATCTTATACATCATTAAATCAAAACTCTCTATGCAGGTTAAGAAGCATCATATTCTTCTCTTGAATGTTTGACATTCTTCTCTCATCCCTCTTTAATATTAGAATAACTTTCACTTCCAATGCTTAAAGCACGCATATGAAACACGAAACAAGTTTTAAAACTCACTTGGCCAAGTAGGAGGGATGCAGTTTCAACTCAGTTCTAGACCTAATCAGTGTTCGAAGTATCGGTATCGTTACAAGTTTCGTAGGCCAGGGATACGGAAACAATATCGATATCGCCAGTAATATCGCTGATAACCGGAAATGCGGGAAAACATAGGAAAAATGGTGGAATTTTCATCGAAACTTCAGAAGATGTTAAAATGTACGTATTTGCATATTTTGAAAAAAAATAAAATTGCAAAAAGAATGCATACATAACAAGTTTCCATTTAATGGGGCCTTAAAAACATGTGTTAGTGTAAGAAATCAGTCCAACCATCCCCTCCGGCCAATTTAACCATCCAACCTTCCATCCAAACATTCATCGATATTGCAAAATATAAACGACACATGATATTTCACCAAGAAATCATCAACAATTGGAAAGGAAACAAAAGATTGTGGTCTCAATATCTTGCATATTGCGATATCGATACTATCGAGATATTGTCAATATTATCAATGACAAATTGAATACTACATACAACCATGTGCCCATGAAAAAAATTTGAAATAAAATTTTTTCTAATAAACAAAATTTTGATGATATCAATACGTTGGCTATATTTTTGAAATATCGTCAATACACTTATGATACAACCATTACCTAGAATTTACATAGTCGAAAATATTGGCGATACATTGGTGATATTGATGCATTGGCAATACAAGCGACACCTAGAATTTACATAGTTGAAAATATTGACGATTACATTAGCAATATTGATACGTTGGCGATACTTAGCGATACATTGCTAATACCCAAAATTTTTGATACTACCAGCGTTATCGGTATTGCTATCAGTGTTATCGGTATCTCTGAGCTAGAGATAAAGATAATATCGGAGATAATTTGAACACTGGACCTAATTGAGTTGGCTAACTCAATAAAATTTTGCTTGATTGAGTGAAATATTCGTCTAACTTAGGACAGTCAGTGAGGAATTCATTCAACTCTTTTGAGTCATCTTTGTGGCCTAGGCCAGGTTCCTAGCTTCCACACATATTTTATTACTCCACGACATTAGTGGGCCATTCACTTTTGTTGGAGAGGCAACGATGTCCCTGGACTTAATGGTTGAGTAAGACAATCGTCAATCGACTCTAAGAATTAACTCAGTTTTAGAATTTTCTGGAACTATTCTATTATGCACTTAATCTGACACCAAAACAAGGCTATGATGATGATTGTATTGTATATGTTAATACACTATTTCTATCTTTTGGAATTTACGACGATTCAAAATTATCACATTTAGGCTGTCTGACTTGCACGAGCAATCCAAACAAATATGGGAAGACTGGAAGAGTTGATTGGCATGTTACATATCAACGGCTGGCATCTAGCCACGGTCAAATTATGTAAACAACGAGGCCCATGTAAGACTGATCATGGATGGCAGCCCATCCAGGCTACAACCTAATAAATTTGATGCTCGAGAATCAGATGCTTCCTATTAATGGTTGGTGAAGGCTTTAATCAGTGGAATTGCAAGCATGATCTGCTTCTCCAAAGGGATATTTTCCTGAAGCTGTTTGGTCTAAAATGCTTTATGATCATTTTGGGAAGAATGTGCCATTGTAGTTTTCAGGAACAATGTAGAGACGTTGGGAAGTTCAACAGAGAAGATAACTTGGATGATCATATGGGCCGTAGTTCAAAAACAATTCCAAGCTGCTCATGGAGTGGTTCTAAAGTGGTGAAGTGTTACAGTGAAGATGGTACACAACATAGTTCTAAACAGTGTTCGAAGTATCGGTATCGCTACAAGTTTCGTAGGCCAGGGATATGGAAACAATATCGATATCACCAATAATATCGCTGATAACCGGAAATGCGGGGAAACATAGGAAAAATGATGGAATTTTCAGCGAAACTTCAGAAGATGTTATAATGTACGTATTTGCATATTTTGAAAAAAAAAAATAAAATTGCAAAAAGAATGCATACATAACAAGTTTCCATTTAATGGGGCCTTAATAACATATGCTAGTGTAAGAAATCAGTCCAACCATCCCCTCCGGCCAATTTAACCATCCAACCTTCCATCCAAACATTCATCGATAGTGCAAAATATCAACGACACATGATATTTCACCAAGAAATCATCAACAATTGGAAAGGAAACAAAAGATCGTGGTCTCAATATCTCGCATATTGCGATATCGATAATATCGAGATATTATCAATATTATCAATGACAAATTGAATACTATATACAACCACGTGCTCATGAAAAAAATTTGAAATAAAAATTTTTCTAATAAACAAAATTTTGATGATATCAATATGTTGGTTATAGTATTGAAATATCGTCAATACACTTATGATACAACCATTACCTAGAATTTACATAGTCGAAAATATTAGCGATACATTGGTGATATTGATGCATTGGCAATACAAGCGACACCTAGAATTTACATAGTTGAAAATATTGACGATTACATTAGCGATATTGATACATTGGTGATACTTAGCGATACATTGCTAATACCTAAAATTTCTGATACTACCAGCGTTATCGGTATCGCTGAGCTAGAGATAAAGATAATATCGGAGATAATTCGAACACTGGTTCTAACCAAGGTGTTGTGCATGCTCACAATTTGATGGAATTCCCTAGGATATGGAGAACCCCCTAAAACTATTCGAAGTAGTTGAAATGTTGAAAGGACAATGGTCTATATATTTTGTTACTTTTGCATAGTTAATTCCCATGGAAATGTGGACAAACTAATTGTCAACATCGAGAGACATATCTTATTATCATGGAAATGTCCATGGATTAGCTTTTGGGGAGGAAATGAACTAACTCAGTTTCTAAGAAAGGCATAATGATGACAATCAATTTCCATGAAAACTAATTTCATTTCCAACCATTTATAGCTTCCCAAACAATTGCGAAACAAATATGTTAAAGACATTATATTGATTTTCAAGAAAGAGAAGACACACGAGGTGAAGTGACTATACATGGTATCCAGACAAACAATGGATGGAAAATCAGAATATATAGTTTTCTATTTGCAGAGAACTCCAAGCCTTATGCTTCTTTGGATAGGCGAAATCTACGGAAAAAGAAAATATTTTTTCCATGATTTGATGTTTTTTTATTGTTTGGGCTTTAAAAAAAACTAGCATTATCCACAGTGGTAGTTTTCTATCACAAAATACGAGACAACTTTATCTAATGAATCTGAAATTTCTACTTTTGAAATAAATAGACTCCTAAAGATTAAATTTACTTTTCAACAGTGCCAATGAAATAATGATTACTTTTTTCATGTTCACATCTTGTATTCCACCTATTCAAACATATAAATATGATTAGGTAGATTAGTAGAGAAGTATGAAGTATCCATAGAGACTAGTAGCGGAGGCTCTTCACATGATTTTCCTCTAACAGTTTCCTTCATGCCCCTGAAAGGAGAGAATTCTTTGGCATGTAAAAGATGCGATTCTTGTGTATCAATGTTCATACAACTCACCATGCAACTAGTGCATATATATTTGCAGTTGCTGGCCTTTCGTTGGCAGCTTCTTCCATTGATATTGTTCATTGCTTCTGTCATATTTGTTTAGATGTCTACATATGAAGAGCAATTTGGGCCATTTTCAGGAGTAAACATACAACTCAACTGTAGGTTAGCTTCGGTAACAACCCATCATATTGCAAAATCCTGGAAACTATGACTTGACTTGATGTTCAGTTGTAGTCTGTGTTCAGCCAGCTCGGATTGAGCCAACCCATCTTGACTCGATGTTTAATAATCAAAGTTCTAAAAATTAAGGATAGGATGATGTTTAACTTAGTTAACGAAAATATAAGAAAGATAAAACAAATGTTGTCATCAAACCACTCTGCAGCTCGCCTGTGGAGTTTATCTGTCCCTGTACGAAAAGGTTTTTGGTTTGATTCCTTCCCTCGTCATTTTTTTTTTATTAGGGCCTGTTTGGATACCACCAAACAAGTTGCTTATGTTAAGTTACTTTTTTTCACTTAAATTAGTTTGGTAAACATGATTGCAAAACGAACTTGTGTGCTTTAAAGCTACTTCTCTCCAAGTGTTTTTCTTTTCTTTATTAGCTTTTTAACTTTTAACTTTTCTACTTCTCTCTATCCTTCTCTCACAACCCATAACGAAGGAGGCCCCACATGGGCTGTCCACATCAAACGTGGGGCCCACACGATGGATGGTCCACAGCAAAGGTGGGCCGCACATGATGGATCAAAGGTCGGCCCCAAATAATAAGTAGCCCACATCCAAAATGGGTGGGTATGATGGATGACCCACTTCAAAAGGTGGGGCGCACACAATGGATGGTCCACATCAAAGGTGAGCACCACATGATGGGCAATGGAAATTGAATTGAAGCTGGCTCCATACAATGGATGACTCACATCAAAGGTCGGCCCCTAATGATGAATGTCCCACATCCAAGGCGAGCCTCATATGATGGGCAAACCCACATTGAAGGTGGGGCTTGCATGATGGACGGTCCACATCAAAGGTGGGCTCCACATGATGTGCAATTAATAATGGTGGGCCCCACATGATGGATGATCCACATCAAGTTGGGCCCTACATGATGGATGGTCTACATCAAAGGTTGGCCCTAATGATGAGTGGCCCATATCCAAGGTGGACCCTACATGATGGATGACCCACATTAGGGGTGGGGCCCACATGATGGACGGTCCACATCAAAAGTGGGCTCCACATTATGGGCGGTGGATATTGAAGTTGAGCCCCATATGATGGATGACCAACACCAAAGGTGGGCCCTACATAATGTATAGTGCACATTAAAGGTTGGCTCCTAATGATGAATGGCCCACATCCAAGGTAAGCTCTGCATGATGGACGTCTCAAACCAAAAGTGGTGCCTACATAATGAACGGTCAACATCAAAGGTTGGCCCCACATGATGGATGGTGGATGTGAGGGGGACCAAATAAACTTAAGGGATAAATACTTATGATATTAGAAACCAAACATGTTTTTCTACTTTTTGGCTGATTAGTATTGTATTTACCAAACATATTTATCTATTGAATAAGTAAAAACCAAGATAAGCTACTTGAGACATAAGAGGTGTGAGTTATTTATCATTAGGGGTTGACCTTTGATGTGGACCATCAATTATGTGGGCCCATGTTAATGCAGGTGATCTATCATGTGGGCCCCACCTTTGATGTGGATCGTTCGTCGTATGGGCCCCACCTTTGATGTAGATAATCCATCATTTAGGGCCTCCGACCTCTTTGATATGGATTGTGAGAGAGTTAGAGAGAGGAGTAGAAAAGTTAAAAGTTAAAAGATATTAAAAAAAAAAAACCTTACGGGGTAATAAGTAGCTTTAAGCACATGAAATACTTTTGCAATTATATTTACCAAACTAACCTAAGCAAAAAGTAACTTAGGAGGCGTTTGGATGGTAACTTTAGATAAGCTACTTGTGCCTTAAAATAGCTTATCTTCGTATCTACTTAATAAGTAGATAAGCTTGTTTTGTAAACAACATGTTTGTCGGCTAAAAAGCAGAAAAAGCATGTTTTGTTTCCAATATTATACAAGCATTTATCCCTCAAGTTTGTTTGGTCCACCTTATTCATTGTCCATGTGCGGTCAACCTTTGATGCTGATTGTTCATTATGTGGGCCCCACCTTTGATGTGAGTCATCCATCATGTAAGGCCCACCGACCACCGTGGATGTGAGCCATTCTTCATTAGGGGCCAACCTTTCATGTGCATTGTCCATTATGTAGGGCCTACCTTTGATGTTAGCCATTCATCATGTGAGGACCACTATTAATGTTATTGGCCATCATGTGGGGCTCACCTTCAATATCTATTGCCCATCTTAAGGATCATCCATCATGTGGTCCCCATGTCCAACATGGACCGTCCATTATGTGGGGCCTGCCTTGGATGTGGGCCACTCATCATTAGGGTCGAACTTTGATGTGGATCATACATCATGTTGGGGCCACCTTGATGTGGGTCATCCATCATGCGCGGCCCACCTTCATTATCAATTGGCCATCTTATGAAGCCCACATTTAATGTGGACCGTTCATCATGTGGGCCCCCTTCAATGTGGTTCACCCATCATGAGAGGCTAGCTAGCTTGGATGTTGGTCATTCATTATTAGGGGTCGACCTTAGATGTGGAGTGTCCATCATGTGGGGCCCAACTCGATGTGGTCCACTACCCATCATGTGGAGCCCACCTTTGATGTGGACCGTCCATCATGTAGGCCTCACCTTTGAAGTGGGTTGTCCATCATACCGGCTTGCTTTAGATGTGGATTATTTATCATTAATGATCGGTCTTCAATGTGGACCATCCATTATATGGGCCCACATTAATATGGGGCCATCCATCATGTAGGGCCCACTTGTAATGTGGATTGTTCATCATATGGGCTCCACCTTTGACATGGACAATCCATTTAGTGGGACCTCCTTTGATACGGATAGTGTGAGAGCCTCCTTTGACATGGACTTTATAGAGACAGTGAGAGATTCTCATCATTTGACATGGACCGTGAGAGAGAGAGAGAGAGAGAGAGAGAGAGAGAGAGAGAGATAAGTAATTACTAAAAAACAGAAGAAAAAAAAAACCTTATCAAGATAAGTATATTTCAATAAATAAGTTATTTTTATAATGATGTTTACCAAACTAACTTAAGTGAGAAAAGTAACTTAGGGCCTGTTTGGATACCACCAAATAAGTTACTTTTTCCACTTAAGTTAGTTTAGTAAACATCATTGTAAAAGTAACTTATTTGCCTTTTGACTTATTTCTTATTTTGATAAAAAAATTCTTTTTTTTTTTTTATAAAAGCTTTTTGACTTATTACTTATCTATTTTTATCTCACTCTCACGGTCCATGTCAAAGGAGGCTATCTCATTTTCTACATGAGGTCCATGTTAAAGGAGGCTATCTCATTATCCATATCAAAGGAGGTCCCACTTGATGGATTGTCCATGTCGAAGGTGGGGCACACATGATGGAGAGTTCACATTAAAGGTGGGCCCCACATGATGGATGACCCCATATTATTGTGGGCTCAAATAATGGATGATGCATGTCAAAGGCCGACTCCTAATGATAAATAGCTCACATCCAAAGCGAGCTGGTATGATGAACGGTCCACTTCAAAGGTGAGACCTACATGATGGACGGCTCACATAAAAGGTGGACTCCACATCAAAGGTCAGCCCTTCATAATGAATGGCCTACATCTAAGGCGAGCCCCGCATGATGGGCTAGCCACATTAAAGGAGGGGGTCCACATCTAATGTGGGCTTCATAGGATAGGCAATTGATCGTGAAGGTGGGCTCCACATGATGGATGACAAATATGATAGATGGTCTACATCAAAGATCGGCCCTAATGATTAGTAGCCCACATCCAAGGCGGGCTCCACATGATGGATAATCCTCAAGATGGGTAGTTGATATTGAAGGTGAGCCCCACATGATGGACAATTACATTGATAGTGGGCCCTACATGATATATGACCAACATGAAAGGTGGGCCATACATAATGGATGGTGTACATTAAAGGTCGGCCCCCAATGATGAATGACTCACATCTAAGGTGGGCCCTGCATAATGGATAACCCACATCAAAGGTGGGGCCCACACAATGAAGAGTCAACATCAAAGGTTGGCCCCACATAGATGGTGAATATAAAGGTGGACCAAACCAACTCGAGGAACAAATAATTACGTGATGTTGAAACAAAATATACAAAACGTGTTTTTTTTACTTTTTATCTAAAAAGCATGTTATTTACCAAATAAACTTATTTATTGATTAAGTAGATAAGAAGATAAGTTACTTAAGGCATAAGTAGCTTATCTAAAATAACTTACCATCCAAATGCCCCTATAGTGACTTAAAATAAGTTAAAAACTAACTTATTTGGTGGTATCCAAACAAGCCCTTAGGGGGCGTTTGGATCTCAAGTTATTTGAGATAAGTTACTTATGCCTTAAGTAGCTTACCTTGGTTTCTACTTATTAAGATAAAGCAATTAAGTAACTTTAAGGAGCCCACTCGTGATTCAGGTGGCCCACACCAAGGGAAACAGTTTGGAGTTTCCAAGATGTGGTCCACCTGAATCACCAATGGAGCTGAGTTTTGGACTCTAGGCCTAAAAGGGGGTGCTGTACTTAGTTGGGGTGAATTTTGTATAAACATTAGGGTGGGGCCGACCCCTTTGCTCCCACCCAAATCGCCATTAAGAAATCTAATGGAAGGTACTCTAATGGTTATTACTTAGATTAATGAAGTTGCTTTTTGAAAAAAGGTACTAGGAATGTAAATTATATATTAAGTGGGTAGTTTCTATAAATTTCCCTAATTATTTTCCCATATTTCAACATTTTAAATTATTTATTAATTTATAATAAATATTTCTGCAAGATTTTCCCAATGATATCACTAGAAAAACATCAGAAATATGAATATCTCCCTAGAAATTCCCATTCTGATAAATTGTATAGAACGAGATTTTTCACTACAGAAATTCCTCAAGTATGCCGACCACCACTAAACTTACTCATAATTCATCACCTTTACATCCTCCATATTCATCCATATGCCGATACAGGATAGATATCAACTTAAAGTTTGTGTTTGATTAAAAGGATTATGGTTGTTGTTGTTGTTGTTGTTATTGTTATTGTTGATGATCCTGTAACTCAATATTTATGCTTTCATCTTATACATCATTAAATCAATACTCTCTATGCAGGTTAAGAAGCATCATATTCCTCTCTTGAATGTTTGACATTCTTCTCTCATCCCTCTTTAATATTAGAATAACTTTCACTTACAATGCTTAAAGCATGCATATGAAAAACGAAACAAGTTTTAAAACTCACTTGGCCAAGTAGGAGGGATGCAGTTTCAACTCAGTTCTAGACCAAATTGAGTTGGCTAACTCAATAAAATTTCACTTGATTGAGTGAAATATTCGTCTAACTTAGGAGTCAGGACAGGCAGTGAGGAACTCGTTCAACTCTTTTGAGGCGTCTCCGTGGCCTAGGCCAGGTTCCTAGCTTCCAAACATATTTTATTACTCCATGACATTAGTGCGCCATTCACTTTTGTTGGAGAGGCAACGATGTCCCCGGACTTAATGGTTGAGTAATGCAATCGTCAATCGGCTCTAAGAATTAACTCAGTTTTAGAATTTTCTGGAACTATTCCATTATACACACAAGGCTATGATGATGATTGTATTGTATGTGTTAATACACTATTTCTATCTTTTGGAATTTACGACGATTCAAAATGATCACATTTAGGCTATGCCTTGTGCGAGCAATTCAAACAAATATGGGAAGACCGGAAGAGTTGATTGGCATGTTACGCATCAACGGCTGACATCTAGCCACGATCGAATTATGTAAACAATGAGGCCTACACTCTAATAAATTTGATGCTCGAGAATCAGATGCTTCCTATCAATGGTTGATGAAGGTTTTAATCAGTGGAATTGTAAGCATGATCTGCTTCTCCAAAGGGATATTTTCCTGAAGCTGTTTGGTCTAAAATGCTTTATGATCTTTTTGGGAAGAATGTACCATTGTAGTTTTCAGGAACAACGTAGAGATGTTGGGAAGTTCAACAGAGAAGATAATTTGAATGATCTCATGGGCCGTAGTTCAAAAACAATTCCGAGCTGCTCATGGAGTGGTCCTACAGTGGTGAAGTATTACAGTGAGGATGGTACACAACATAGTTCTAACGAAGGTGTTGTGCATGCTCATGTTTTGATGGAATTCAATGAGTAATATGGAACTGCAGGAATGGTGGAATATTTAGTGCAATATCACTGAGCTTGTTTTGGACTTTGGATAGGTAGAATCTAAGGCGTAAACATATAAAAGGTAATAATTGTTTACATGGATATTATTGAAAAATAGATCCCATTTTTATTTGTTCGGAAGTGAAAATTTCCGATTCATTAGATAATGATCAACTCATATCTTATGTCAGATAATTGCTGCTATGAATAAAGCTAATGATTACTTTGTGGAATTTATGATTTTCTTTGTAATCCAAGCAATAGAAAATGTCAAATCAAGGGAAAACGTATTCTTTTCCCACGGATTCTATATATCTAAACAGGCCTTAGCAAAGGAGGGATTGACTTACTTAGGCTTGGTTATGATTAAAGATTTGAAAGAACCATTGAAAGTAGTTGAAATGTTGAAAGGTCAATGGTCTATATATTTTGTTGCTTTTTCATAGTTGATTTCCATGGAATTGTGGACAAACGAATTGTCCACAACGAGAGACGTCTCTTATTATCATGAAAGCATAATGATGACAGTCAATTTCCATGAAAACTAATTTCGTTTCCAACCATTTATAGCTTGTCAAACAATTGTGAAACAAATATGTTAAAGACATTATTTTGATTTCAAGATAGAGAAGACACACGAGGTGAAGTGACTATACATGGAATGTAGACAAACAGTGGATGGAAAATCAGAATATATAGTTTTCTATTTTCAGAGAACTCCAAGTCTTAAGCTTATTTGGATAGGCCAAATCTACGGAAAAAGAAAATATTTTTTTCCATGATTTGATGTTTTTTTAATTGTTTTGCCTAAAGAAAACTATGGATTCCACAAAATAATCATTAGCATTATCCACAGTGATATTTTTCTATCGCAAAATACCAGGCAATTATTATCTAATGAATCTAGAATTTCTACTTGTGAAATAAATACTCCTAAAGATTAAATTTATTTTTCAACAGTGCCAATGGAAATAATCGTTACTTTTTTCATGTTCACATCTTGGATTCCACCGATCCAAACATATAAATATGATTAGGTAGATTAGTAGAGAGTTATCCATAGAGACTAGTAGCGGAGGCTCTTCACATGATTTTTCTCTGATAGTTTCCTTCGTGCCCGTGAAAGGAGAGAATTCTTTGGCATGTAAAAGATGCGATTCGTGCATATCAATGTTCATACAACTCACCATGCAACTAGTGCATATAAATTTGCAGTTGCTAGCCTTTCGTTGGCAGATTCTTCCATTGATATTGTTCATTGCTTCTGTCATATTTGATTAGATGTCTACATATGAAGAGCAATTGGAGCCAGTTTCAGGAGTAAACATACAACTCATCCATAGGTTTGCTTGAGCAACAACCCATCATATTGCAAAATCCTGGAAACTATGACCTGACTTGATGTTCAGCTGTAGTCTGTGTTCAGCCAGCTCGGATTGAGCCAACCCAACTTGACTTGATATTTAATAATCTAAGTTCTAAAAATCAAGGATCGGATGATGATGATTAACTTAGTTAACTTAAAATATAAGATAAAATACAAATGTTGTCATCAAACCACTCAGCAGCTCACCTGTGGAGTTTATCTGTCCATGCACCAAAAGGTTTTGGTTTGATTCCTTCCCCCTCCATTTTCATTTTATTAGGGCTTATTTGGATACCACCAAACAAGTTACTTGTGTTAAATTACTTTTCTTCATTTAAATTAGTTTTTGGTAAACATGATTGCAAAAGTAACTTGTGTGCTTTAAAGCTACTTATCTCTAAGTGTTTTTCTTTTCTTTATTAGCGTTTTTAACTCTTAACTTTTGTACTTCTCTCTCTCCTTCTCTCACAACCCATATCAAAGGAGGCCCCGCATGGACTGTCTGCATCAAACGTGGGGCCCACACGATGGATGGTCCACATCAAAGGTGGGCCCCACATGATGGATCAAAGGTCGACCCCTAATGATAAGTAGCCCACATCCAAAATGGGTGGGTATGGTAGACGACCCACTTCAAAAGGTGGGGCGCACACAATGGATGGTCCACATCAAATGTGAGCACCAAATGATGGGCAATCGAAATTAAAGTTGGCCCCAGATGATGGATGGCTCACATCAAAGGTCGGCCCCTAATGATGAATGTCCCACATCCAAGGCGGGCCTCGCATGATGGGCAACCCACATTGAAGGTGGGGCCTGCATGATGGACAGTCCACATCAAAGGTGGGCTCCACATGATGTGCAATTTATAATTGTGGGCCCCACATGATGGATGATCCACATCAAGCTGGGCCCTACATGATGGACGGTCTACATCAAAGGTCAACCCTAATGATGAGTGGCCCACATTAGGGGTGGGGTCCACATGATGGACGGTCCACATCAAAGGTGGGCTCCATATGATGGGCAGTGGATATTGAAGGTGGGCCCTACATAATGTATGATGCACATTAAAGGCCGGCTCCTAATAATGAATGGCCCACATCCAAGGTGGGCTTCGCATGAACAACCCAAATCAAAGGTGGGGCCCACATAATGAACAGCTAGCATCAAAGGTTTGCCCCGTATTATGGATGGTGGATGTGAGGGGGACCAGACCGACTTGAGGGATAAATACTAGTGTTGTTGGAAACCAAACATGTTTTTTTTTTTTAAATAAACGTTTTGGCTGATTAGTATTTTGTTTACCAAACATATTTATCTATTGAATAAATAAAAATCAAGATAAGTTACTTGATGCATAAGGGGTGTGGGTTTTTACCATTAGGGGCCGACCTTTGATGTGGACCATCAGTTATGTGGGCCCATGTTAATGTGGGTGATCTATCATGTAGGTCCCACCTTTGATGTGGATCTTCTGTCATGTGGGCCCCACCTTTGATGTGGACAATCCATCATGTAGGGCATCTGGCCTCTTCGATATGGACCGTGAGAGGAGTATAAAAGTTAAAAGTTAAAAAAGTATATAAAAGAAAGAAAGAAAGAAAAAAAACTATTGGAGGAATAAGTAGCTTTAAGCACATAAAATACTTTTGTAATCATGTTTACCAACCTAAGCGAAAAGTAACTTAAGAAGTGTTTGGATGGTAACTTACTTTGGATAAGCTACTTGTGCTTTAAATAGCTTATCTTCATATCTACTTAATCAGTAGATAAGTTTGTTTGGTAAACAACGTGCTTATCAGCTAAAAAGTAGAAAAGCATGTTTTGTTTTCAACATTATGTTAGTATTTATCCATTAAGTTTGTTTGGTCTACCTTCATATTCACCATCCATGTGGAACTAACCTTTGATGTTGACTGTTCATTATGTGGGCCTCACATTTGATGTGGGTCGTCCATCATGTAGGGCTCATCATGGATGTGAGCCATTCTTCATTAGGGGCCAACCTTTCATGTGCATCGTCCATTATGTAGGGCCTACCTTTGATGTTGGTCATTCATCATATGGGGCCTACTATTAATGTTATTGTCCATCATGTGGGGCTTACCTTCAATATCCACTGCCCATCTTAAGGATTGTCCATCATGTGGGCCCCACCTCCAACGTGGATTGTCCGTCATGTGGGGCCTGCCTTGGATGTGGGCTACTCATCATTAGGGCCGACCTTTGATGTGGATCATACATCATGTTGGGGCCACCTTGATGTAGATCATCTATCATGTTGGGCCCACCTTCATTATCAATTGCTCATCCTATGAAGCCCACCTTTAACGTGGACCGTTCATCATGTGGGCCCCCTTCAATGTGGGTCGCCCATCATGAGGGGCTATCTAGCTTGGATGTAGGCCATTCATCATTAAGGGCCACCTTTGACGTGGAGTGTCCATCATGTGAAGCCCACCTTTGATGTGGACCGTCCATCATGTAGGCCCCACCTTTGAAGTGGGTTTTCTATTATACGGGCATACTTTGGATGTTGGTTATTTACCATTAGGGGTCGGCCTTTAATGTGGACCATCTATTATATGGGCCATATTAATATGGGGCGATTCATCATGTGGGGTCCACTAGCAATATGGATTGTCCATCATATGAGCTTTACCTTCGATGTAAATAGTTCATCAAGTAGGACCTCCTTTGATATGGATAGTGAGAGAGCCTCCTTTGACATGGACTTCATAAAGACAATAAGAGAGCCTCTTTTGACATGGACCGGGAGAGTGAAAGAGAAAAAAAAGGCAAGTAATTACTTAATTTGTCAAAATAAGTAGATTTCAACAAATAAGTTATTTTTACAATGATGCTTATTAAACTAACCTAAGTGGGAAAAATAACTTAGGGCTTGTTTGGATACCACCAAATAAGTTAATTTTTACCTTATTTTAAGTCGTTGAGTTATTTTTCATACTTAAGTTATTTTAGTAAGTATCATTGTAAAAGTAACTTATTTTCTTTTTGACTTGTTACTTATTTTGATTAGTTTTTTTTTTTTTGACTTATCGGTTTACTTTTATCTCACTCTCACTGTCCATGTCAAATGAGGCTCTCTCATTCTTTATATGAGGTGCATGTCATGGAGGCTCTTTCACTATTTATATCAAAGGAGGCCCCACTTGATGGATTGTCCACATCGAAGGTGGGGCCCACACAATGAAGGACCCCATATTAATGTGGGCCCAAATAATGGATGGTCTACGTCAAAGGCCAACCACTAATGGTAAATAGCTCACATATAAAGCAAGCTGGTATGATGAATGGTCCACTTCAAAAGTGAGACTTACATGATGGACGGCTCACATAAAAGGTGGGCTCCACGTGATGGATGCTCTACATCAAAGGTCATCACTTAATAATGAATGGCCTACATCCAGGGCGAGCCCCACATGATGGACGGTCCACATTTAATGTGGGCTTCATAGGATAGGCAATTGAAGGTGGACTCCACATGATGAATGACCCACATGATAGATGGTCCACATCAAAGATCAGACCTAATGATGAGTAGCCCACATTCAAGGCGAGCTCCACATGATGGACGGTCCTCAAGATGGGCAGTTGATATTGAAGGTGAGCCCCACATGATGGACAATTACATTGATAGTGAGCCCTACTGATAGATGACTAATATCAAAGGTGGGCTGTACATAATGGACAATGCACATTAAAGATCGGCCCCTAATAATGAATAGCTCACGTCCACAGTGGGCTTTGCGTAATGGATTACCCACATCAAAGGTGTGGTCCGCGCGGTGAATAGTCAACATCAAAGGTTGGCCCCACATGGATGATGAATATAAAGGTTAGACCAAACCAACTAATGGACAAATACTTACATAATATTGGAAACAAAACGTGTTTTTTACTTTTTATTTAAAAAACATGTTATTTATCAAACAAACTTATTTACTGATTAAGTAGATAAAAAAATAAGCTACTTAAGGCATAAGTAGCTTATCTAAAATAACTTACCATCCAAATGTCCCCTTAGTGACTTAAAATAAGTTAAAAACTAACTTATTTGGTTGTATCCAAATAGGCCCTTAATGGAGGGCTTAACATGAGTGAAAAAGCAACTTATTTGGTTGTATCGAAACGTGCAGGGGGCATTTGGATCTCAAGTTACTTGAGATAAGCTACTTATGCATTAAGTAGCTTATTTTGGTTTCTACTTATTAACATAAAGTGATTAACTTTAATGGGGCTTTTAGATCTTAAGTTACTTAAGATAAACTACTTATTCCTCAAGTAGTTTATCTTGATTTCTACTTATGAAGTAGATAAGTATGTTTGGTGAACAACATATTAAGTAAAAATAAAAAAATAAAAAATTACTTATAACTAATCATAGACCAAACATACTTATCTACTGCTGTAGGTAGAAAAAGTAATTTATTTGCCGGTATCCAAACAGGCCCTATGTAGAAAGTTACCTATAATTGAACATAAACCAAACTCATCTTGAATAAGTTACTTATCTAATGTTGTAGGTAAAAATTGAAAAAAAAAACAAAAAGTAACGTATTTGGTGGTATCCAAGCGACCCCATAGGGGGCATTTGGATCGTAAGTTACTTTGGAAAAGCTACTAATGCTATAAGTAGCTTATCCAAACAAGCCCTTAGAGGGCATTTGGATCTTAAGTTACTTTGGAAAAGCTATTTATGCCATAAGTAGCTTATCTTGGTTTCTACTTATTCAACCGATAAATATAATCGATAAATATGACTGGTAACCAATATACTTATCGGCCAAAAAGTTGAAAAGCATATTCGGTTTCCAACATCATAAGCAATTATCCCTCGAGATTGTTTGGTCCCCCTCACATCCACCATGCATCATGTGGGGCCAACCTTTGATGTGGACCCCACCTTTGATGTGGGCCATTCATCGCTATGGCGCAACCTTTAATGTGCACCATTCATTATGTAGGGCTACCTTTGATGTTGGTCATCCATCAAGTGGGGCCCACCATCAATGTTATTGTCCATCATGTGGGGGCCACCTTTAATATCCACTGCCCATCACGTGGAGCCCAGCTTTGATGTGGACCGTCCATCATGTGGACCATCCATCATGTAGGGCCTGCCTTGAACATGTGCCACTCATCATTAGGGCTGACCTTAGATGTGGACCGTCCATGTGGAGCCCACCTTCAATGTGGGTTGCCCATCATGCAGGGCTTGCCTTGGATATGGGTCATTCATCATTAGGGGCTGGCGTTTGATTCGGATCATCCATCATGTGGGGCCTAGCTTCATTGTCATACTCATCATGTGGAGCCTACCTTTGATGTGGACTGTCCATCATGTAGGCCTCACCTTTGAAGTGAGTCATCCATCATACTAGCCTGCTTTGGATGTGGGCTTTTTATCACTATGGGCAAACCTATGACGTGGACCATCTATATATGAGCCCACATTAATATTGGACCATCCATCATGTGGGGCTCACCTTTTATGTGGACCGTCTACCATGTGATCCCCCCCACCTTTGATATGGACAGTCCACCATGGGGAGCTGCCTTCTATATAGGCAGTGAGAGAAAGCCTCCTTTGACATGAAGAGAGAGAGAGAGAGAGTAGAGAAGTAAGAAAGTTACAAGTTAAAAAACTTTTTAAAAAATATAGTTATTGATAAGTAGCTTTTTGACAAATAAGTTACTTTTACAATTATGCTTATGGGGCGTTTGAATCATAACTTACTTCAGATAAGTTAACTTGTGCCTCAGGAAGTTTATCTATCTTGATTTCTATTTGTTAAATTGAAGTGATTAAGTAACTTTAAATAAAAAAGTTACTTACGGTTGATCATAAACCAAATTTACTTATCTCAAATAAGTTACTTATCTGCTGTTGTAAATAGAAAAAGTAATTTATTTGGTGGTATCCAAACGGCCCTTACCAAACTAACTAAAGTGTGAAAAAAAAAAAAGTAACTTATTTGGTGGTATCCAAATGGGGCCTGCATGTCACTTACCGAGTGACTCAGTTCAAGTCATGTACAAGTAAGTCAGTCAGGTGGACTGAGTGGTCAGGTCAACTAGACGAGTTGTGCTGAGTTGCGACTGAATTTCTCGGCCACTTGGCTTGAAATCTTGCAGAGTTGAATCGACTTGACTAGGTTTCTGGTTGACCCAACAAGTTTTAGAACTATATAACCCATTGCATGAGAAACATTTCCAAAGTGCTTATGACATGTAGAGCTATACACAAGTCGAACCGAGTTGAGCTAGTTGAGCTTGGCTGACCCTAGCTCGAACTCGGCTCGGTCCTTGAGCCTGACTGGCCAGCTCGGCTTGGTTCAGTCAGCAGTTCGAGCCGAGTTCGAGCCTGGGCGGCATTTTCTCAAACAAATGGAGTACACCTTCATTTTCTCACAGTATGTAAAATATCAGCAACAGTTTACAAGTATTTCATCAAACACTTAGTAGGCAACATCAAAATTAAGATGCAAGGGTATTTGTTTCGTATCCATACCTTCCTCACCACCAGCCGACACTTCGTTGAGTCATTTCATCAAACACTTAGTGAGCAACATCAATATCAAAATAACTAGGTCACCAAATTGGTTTGATCCGAGTTCGATTTAAGTTGGCGTTCAATCCGAGTCGAGTCGAGCTTGGGCAAGCTCAAAGTCGACTCGAAATTTTTTTCGAACTCAAAAAATCAGCTCAACTTGGCTCAAACTCGGTTTCCCGAGTCGAATCGAGCTTTTTCGAGTTGAGTCGAGCGAGCTAACTTGGTTCGTATATAGCTCTAAGAATTGACATGTCCGAGCCACGAAATAGATAGGTGCCATTAGGTGGGTCACTCCTTACAGGAACAATGAAGGGTGCGAAAGAGACTTGCCAATTATCTGCATCAAAACTAGAGCTGGGCATGTTTGATCCGATCCGGTACATCCGACCAGATCTGACCCGATTCAAACCGAACTTACGACCTGCATCGGTGCGATTCGAGCAGAATCAGACAGATCCGATCGTTAATCGGATTGGGTTCGGATCAATGTCAATTCCGATCGGATCGATCCGAAATCCGATTCAGATTGGACCGGATGTATTAATAACTAATAATTTACTATTTTACCCCTCACCTACACACACACACACAAACACACACCCTTTTTTAAGTTTTTACCCTACATGTCCCTCTACTCGCACGACCGCACCCGAATGCGCCGAACCCTAAATCCCCCAAAACCCTCTCGTCTCTACTCGAATGCCGGCCACTCCCGATCCTGATCTGGCCATTCAGACTCGTTTTTCAAGTAGGACCCACTCGTTTATTTATTTATTTATATTATTATTTTAGGAGCGTGACTCGTCGGCTAGCCATGGCCGCTACCCGCTGGTAGTCCGGCTACCCTGGATCATCGGTGGGCCGAATCGGCTTTGGGTTACAAGAAATCAATGGTACGATCATGTCCATGATTCCCAACCCTGTCTATATTCGGCCTCCATGTGTACGACCATGTCCATGGTTCCCAACCCTTTCTTAATCTTTCTTCAATGCACACAAAATACAATGGTGAAGAGCAACGGAAATTTCCACCAACACCAGTACGCAAAATACAAGCATGGGAGAATATAGGCGAGAAGAGAGGACTTATATCTTCCGTTTGCACGCATGCGCACTGCTGCACGGCATCGTTCTGTTCTAGTTTGTTTGTTTTTTGTTTTTTTTGTTTTTTTTTTTTGTTTTCTAACAGAGAATCCTCCATAGTGCTGGTAGATTATGCTTATTGTACAACTCTTACGCGTTCGGCCCAATGATGTTTCATTTCATCTAAACCGTATAGAAGGACGATCTGAACCTTGCCCAATCCGATCCGACTCGGTTTTCCTGACCGAGTCAGACTCGGATCGGTTCAGGCCAGAAGGGATTTGGATCGGTTCGAGTCAGATGACCCAGACTCGGTCCCGGATTGGATCGAGTTCGGGTCAGGCCATATAGATTTCGGACGAGTTGAGTTGGACCCAGTCCGATCCGACTCGGTCGGATGCCCAGCTCTAATCAAAACTCTTGTGGCCCACCTGATTATTGGATTGGCTTGATTCTCAGGCCTGCTAATCTTACCCGCGGGGTCCCACATTTTCATGGCATCGATGTCATACATTACATGTTGGCATGTGTGGTGGTCTGCAGTGTAAAGATCTGATTCAACAAGCACGTGGCCCACCTGATGATTGGACCTCAGGCCGGCGAATTTTTATGTTGGGGTCGTTTATTTTTTAATGATGTACGTACACGCTTTACATATTGGTACGTGTGACAACTGGGTTGTATTTAAACAATCACAGGTAGACCCAAATATCCAATGCAAGGTTTTGATGATGGGACGCGGATTTGGTGGTGTTGCCAACACCACCCCCATCGTGGAGGTCTGGTGATGTGTTAAGAGTGCTGTGGGGGCCACCTTGATATATAGGGCTGAAAGTTGGGCGGGTTCAACCCGACCGACCTGACGTTGTGTTGGGCTTGGGCATGATGTATCGGGTTTGGTTTCAAGCTTGGGCTATATAAACACTAACCTGATAAAAATTGGATCGGGCTTGGGTTGCCCGTCCCAACCTGAACCTGATGGATATATAAGTTAATGGATATATAAGTTATAAATTATAATTGAGTGCGGGTCGTTTGTGTTGAGGGCATGAAAAATTCTAATGATGTTGGGTCTCATTGGTCCACGCCATTTCCAATGACTCAAGCTAACAAGGTATGACAGATTCCTTCTTTGGTTGGACTTGGGTTGAGAATTGCCAACCTGCTCAACCCTAGCCCAACCTGCCAGACTCTCAGCCCTAGTGATATATGTATTTTATATCCACGCTGCCCTGCCCATCTGTTTTGTCAACTCATTTTAAGGCATGAACACAAAAAAAAAAAAAAATATGAAGCTGAAGTGGACCACACCACAGGAAACAATAGGGAACCACACCACAGGAAACAATAGGGATAATGATACCCACCATTGAAATCTTCCATGGCCCACCATAATGTTTATTTGCCATCCATCCTGTTGATCAGGTCAGTGTTACCTGGATGAGGGTAAAAACA
The DNA here is from genome assembly GCF_029962835.1 of Magnolia sinica. Classification (NCBI taxonomy): domain Eukaryota; kingdom Viridiplantae; phylum Streptophyta; class Magnoliopsida; order Magnoliales; family Magnoliaceae; genus Magnolia; species Magnolia sinica. The sequence continues at coordinate 21,147,472 of NC_080583.1, read as the reverse complement.
CAAATATCTGCTTGATCCAAAACTCTTGTCGCCCCCAGGAAGTTTTTAATGGTGGGCGTTTAATCACCACTGTTTCCTGTATTGTGGTCCACTTGAGCTTCGGATCTGCTTCATTTTTAGGTTCATGCCCTAAAATGAGCTGGAAAAACGGATGGATGGTGTGGATATAAAAACACATACATCACGGTGGGGCTAACACATCAACAACACCGCCGGGGTTGGTGTTGGCAACGCCACCTGATCTGCACCCTTGATGTTGATGGCCCTGATGGATATTTTCTTGGGACAACTGGCCCATCCCAGCTATGGTGATGATCCACCCCTCGGGAGTAGGATCTCAACAGGACCAGGTCCAGCTACGATGGATATGATTGCCTGAGGCCACCCAGACTGAAGCATTCCTGGAAAACCCACAAGCTGATGAACTGTGGCCTGGCCCGGCCTGATGGGCGGTTCTAAATAACTTGGCCCGTTCTGCTCCGACACTATACACCTTCAGGTGGACTGAAAAGGCCTAGTGCAATGGGCTTTCAGGCCCAAAATGGGAATTGCTCACAAGCGTCTATTCTCACAGTATAATGGTGGAAATGGGCCATGGGCTGGCCATCAATCATAGACCTGGCCCTGGCCAAGCTTAGAGGCCCAATTCCTAGCCATTCATGCTTAGGCCAGATGGGCCGGGTGGCATGGCTCATTGTCGCTCACATGGTTTCTTAGTAATGGGATTGGACTCTCCTTTGATGCAGGCCAATGCTTATGCTGACAACATCAAGTGGAATGGCCCACCCAAAACTCAAGACTGGCTAGCTTTTCCTCATCTTTTGGATTCCTGTTTTCTTGTGGTTTTTGAAATGTCTTGAGAAAAGATATTTCTCAACCTCACTAATAATCTAAAACCAGCCTTGAATAAAATATCTCAGTAATTCTTTTACTCAAGGTATGGGAATTCGTTCACATCACAAATATAGGTAAGATATGTACAAGGTTTGATAAGTCCACACGTGTGCCACACCCACACTGTCCAAGAAAGCCCATTTCGTTCAGGTGGGCTGGGCCACAGAAACTGACGGCTGAGGTTCCAGAAGCATGTGGGCTTAGCAACATTTATCTATCTATAGACTGGAGACACTGGGATCATAAGCTTTTAGAAGTTAGTGTGGAACTTCCATGTGAATAGGTAGCCCTTGGATTCACATGAGAGTCTGACCACATCACAAGGAGCATTGATGAAGATCTTATGGCCATTGCTGGCCCACTCAATCTTCACCCTGCATGAAAATCCATTAGATGAAATTGGCACCTCCATCGAGTCCGAAAGAACTAACGCCACCTCCCCACAAATCCTCTTCGGCCCTGTCCTTGATGTTCCATCTTCGCCAACCATCGAATCGAGCCATGGGCATTCGGGCTGGCCCACCAACTCCTTGTAAGCTGAATTAACGAGCCGAACCCTGTTGTTTGAATCTGAAACAATGGAAGGCAACGCGTCCGATTCGACCTCTTCCTCGACTTCCTCCGGTCTCTTGGAAACAGGTGGTATGAAACCAATACTCGGGCTTCCACTAATGCATTCGACGCTGATGCTCGAGCCAACAGGCCTCACGGGCTGAGGCGTGACGAGGGTCCCACATCCCGAATTGTCTGGACCCGAAAGGTGTGTCTGTAGTTTGTGCAGTAAGTCCTTTTCCTGTGGAGTCTCAGACCTACAATTCAAGATCATAGCTTCCATATTAGAACATGCGTATGGAGGAAGAGGCAGTGCAACCAAACCTCCACAACTGCTTGTTGGGCTCTCATGAAGCCCAGACCCTGGGATGCCATGTCCAAAACTGTACGGAGGTGGGTCATGATGGGTGTTTTTTAGAAGAGAAGAAGCATAAGGAGAGAATTTCTTGAAATGGGGTTCTGGGTTTTTGGGGGTGAAGGTTGAATTGACAGTTTTGCCTCTCTTCCTGGGCCTACCGGCCCTAGTTCTAGGAGGGGAGATGGTAGGAGATTGGTGGGTGTTTTGGTCATTTGGGTGGCTTTCAAACAAGAGCTGAGGCTTGGGTGCAATGGGCTTGTATCTGGACATGATCTCATCAATGTTTACAGGCTTGAACATGGTTCCTTTGTTTCTCTCCTCTGGCATGCATGCATGGATATGAGAAGGATGAGAGAGAAAGGTGGGTTGGTGGGTGGATTTATATAGTGGAAATGAGAGATTGGATGATGGTGGATATGTGCCACGTGGCCAGTGTAGGACAAGTGGAAGGCTGAGATGGGTTGTGATGGAGGTAAGCGGCGGATTGATGGTGCATGATGAAATTATATACATGCGGTTACAAGTCAGGGCTCGACTGACACGACAACGTTCGGCAGCCAACAGTCTTTCACTACGAGGGTAGGGCTCATGCGAAGATACACATAGAAAGAGGATTAGAAAAAAAAAAAAACTTTGATACTCTGGCTAAGTGTTATAATTGATACGCGGGCACTTAGAAATTAGTTATATGTTGCATACTTGTATACAAGTAATTCGAATTGGACCGTTTGAAATATGGGTACTAGTTTAGATGTATGATTTACCGGAAATTACGCTTATTTGTTTGTCTGATTATGAGATTTAGGATCATGTTTTGGACGGTTAGAAATGGAGAACATCCGTTGGTACTGTTTCCATAAACAAGTGTCCGAGAATCAGAGGTTAGAATTGTTTAAAGAAGCTGATTTTGGGACCATGACTTAGTGACAGTGTGTTTCACAATTTAGTCGGTTTAAATGAGTTAATGCATGCCACGTTTTACAATTCTGAAGTGCATGTGTATCAAGGGTCACGTCCAGCCAGAGTATAAAATAACTCCAGAAAGTGGATTGGGTTTCGAGGTGAAGACACCAAAGTAGCCTTGGACGCCATTTGTGCGTAACAGGGTAACGTAAGGGCGCGGCTTCGGTGGATCCCCAGGTCCACCAAGTGGGTGGATCCCTGACTGTGGGGCCCACTTTGAAGTATGTTCCTTAAATCCACGCCGTCCGTCCGTTTTTAAAGCTCATTTTAGGACATGGTCACAAAAATCAAGAAGATCCAAATCTCTAGTGGGTCACACCACAGGAAACAGCGGTGATTGACCATTAAAAACTTCTTGTGGGCCATATAAGTTTTGAATCAAGGTGATATGTGCGTGGCCCCTTCGTCCATGCATGTCTTTGTGACCTTATAAACTGCTTGGATGGCAAATAAACATTTCGGTGGCCCCCAAGAAGTTTTTAATGGTGGTTATTCAATCACCACTGTTTCCTTTAGTGTGGTCCAACTGAAATTTGGATCTGTTTCATTTTCTAAATCATGCTTTAAAATGAGCTTCCAAAACCGATGGACGGCATGGATGTAAGGCACATACATCAAGGTGGGCTCCACAGTCAGGGATCCACCCACCTCAAGAGTATTCGGGATCCACCGAAGTTGCGCCCGGTAACATATGCCTCCGTGGAGCCCAGTGCAACGTCCGTGTGACATCTACTCCGTCCATCAGTTTCACCGGATCCTAGGTCTATGTAACCCACTGCATTGTCTGTGTAACATTTACTCCATCCATCGTTTTCAGCTGACCATTTTAAGGATGTGAGCTAAAGAATGAAACAAATACAAAACCCAAGTAGACCACACCATAAGAAACAGTGGCGATTAAATGCCCATGGTTGAAACCTTTCTACGCCCACCGTGATTTTATTTTTATTTTTTTTGCCACCAATTCGTTCGTAAGGTAATTCAAAACACAAATATCATCCTAATCCAAAACTTATGTGGGTTGCAATAATCTTTCAATGATGGTGTTCAATTGCCACTGTTTCTTGTGGTGTGACCCAATTGATTTTTGTTTCGGCCTTATTTTTAGGCCTACATCTTAAGATGATCCGGTGAAACTGATGAACGGAGTGGATGTCATGCAGACTTCACGATGACCCTGCATAGCTTCGGGTTGCCCAGGCTACGTGCAACTTGCGTCCATTAGTCTGGACCCGATGAGAACTTCTTGCTGTAAGAAGCTAGGTGAGGCCCACACCATAATTCTTACCATCCATCTGTTTTGCTAGATTGTGTTAGTACATTAGCCCAAAAAATACCTATCGTTAAAACCTTCATGGTCCACCGTGATATTTATATGCGGTCCATACTATTTGTCTGGGAAAAAATATAACAAGTCCGGAGACTTGGTTATGGAATGGACCAACTCTACTGTCATCGCCTGAGGGAGCGGGTCAGACCGAAACACGATAAAGCCTAAACGAGAGACTTAGCTCAGATTCGCAAGGAATAAATCCCGACCGAGACTTAAAGAGTCAAGAGCCATAGGCGAGATATATAAGACAAATAAAGTTGGCTCGGTTAACGAGGCGACAATGTCTAAAGAGGCCGATTAAGACCCTAAAGCTAAAAGCCACCTAACCGACCATAAAACTGACCCATATAAGGCCGATTACAGTGTCGGCTATCAGATTAAGGAAGAACGTCGGTCACAGGTCGATTCAGTTTCATCCAATAGTAGGCAAAAAGCCTCATCCTTGCAGTCGGTCGAGACTGATTTGATATCAGAGCCAGTTAAGGCCGAGCCGAGCAAGGATGAGAGACGGTGTAATCCTAAATACCGTCCCGAAGATCTCGTAGAAAGATCCCCGATCCCGACAATTTCAGGATCGGGAAGCATCCATAAACACATGACAACTAAATCAAATCTCCTAGAAATCAGGGAGAAAATCCCTTCACGTTGGGGGCATCTCACTCCTATAAAAGCAGGATTCTATGGGACTAAAATGTACGCAGAAAAATACCTCAAAAACTCCCACCTTCTTGTCCAGTCACTGACTTAAGCATCGGAGGTTCCCCGGCTCTAGCCAGGGTCTCCTTTTCTATCTTTCTTGTGCAGGTGACAACTCTGAAGGAGGTGTATCGGTTTTTTTCATCAACAGTTTGGTGCCGTCTGTGGGAAGCAATACAAAAAGTCATTTTTCAGATTCTATCCAGAAGTTTCAAGTGAGCGTTAATGGTGAGAACCAGAAAAACTGGTCCTGACGGACCAAATGAGGCTGATAATGCTGGACCGTTAGGTCCAAATAGAGCCCAGAACCAACCTGATAATCAATAAGGTTCCGCGGCTCGTCCGGCAGCATCCGCCGCAACTAGGAATACCCAGCAGAATCGAGGAAATGGACGGTTGGATCGGGAGGTTCATGAGCTCAGAGCCGATATAAATGTTATGAAACAAATGTTGGAGCAGATGCACTGTCAACAAACTCAACAACTTCAACAAGGATAGGCGGTGAACGTTCCGCAATTGCCAACCCTCAGCCCACCGACCCGCGATCGCAAGCACAGCCGAGTCAATCCCAGGGGTCGTCCGAGCCAGCGCCCGCTCATTCCCTAGCTGCCGTGTTACCTCCCACTAATCTACGACATGAGATAGATCGGAGAAGGCACAACTGGCCTCCGGTTGAAGGTGTGGCAGAAAGCGATGAGCCTTGAAAAGCTGACCTTCAGGACTTCAAAAAAGAAGTATGAGAAGAGATGACAGATATGCGGCATAGTCGAGATACACATCCAACCAGGACTGAAGCAAAAACATCCCCGTTCGTTGATGAAGTGATGCAAGCTCGGCTGTCGAAAAGGTTTCGCCTCTCGCAAATTACACCTTTCACTGACAAAATCAACCCAACTGAACATGTCGAATGCTTTCGGATGTACATGATATTGCACGATGCCTCGGATGCCATAATGTACCGAGCTTTGTCTCTCACGTTAGCCGACGTGGCTCGACTTTGGTTCAAATAGCTGAAACCAAAGTCTATTAGCACGTTCACGAAACTCAGCGATGCCTTCCTCACCAACTTCATCAGTAGAAAGAAAAAACTGAAGCCGCCTGCACATCTGAACAATATTGTCCAGAGAGAGGAAGAGCTACTAAAAGACTACATCAAACGCTTCAATTTTGAGTCGCTCCAAGTCCGGAAACATTCAAAAGAAACAACACTCAATTCCATCATGCAAGGTGTTAGGGACAAACCGTTTCTGGCATCCTTCGACAAGAATCCGCCTGAGACCTTGGCTGAATTCATGACTCGGTCGGATAAGTACTCGAACGCCGAGGAAACAAGAAATTTGCGTGAGGCCGCCTAGAATAATAGTCAGCCAAAAAGGAAGTTGACTCGGCCGGGGGAAAGAAGCGTAAGGACGACCGAACGCGCGATGAACAAAAGTCGGGAAAACGGCCGGACCGAAAGTTTTCAACCTATACCCCACTCAACAAGACTCAAAAGCAAGTGCTGATGGAAATCAAGGGTAAAGGATTTATCAACTGGCCAGATAGACTCCGAAACAATCCCAATCGACGGAGTAAGAGCAAATATTTCCACTACTATCGCGATCATGGACACAATACGAGTGATTGCTACCATCTGAAGGAAGAGATCGAAAGGCTCATCCGAAAAGGTCGACTCAGAGAACACGTTGAAAGAACCGAAACAACGGAAGAACGCTCAGGGGACAACCGACCCACGGAAGAAATTCGAACGATTGTCGGTGGCCCCCGAGGCGGAGGCGACTCCAACAATGCTTGGAAGAATCATGCTAGGAGCATCAGTCGGCCTGAGTCCGAGGTCTTAATCTTAGCTCGGCCTTCGAAAGAAAAGAAAAGAGAAAAGTACTGCATCTCATTCACTGATGAAGATGCCTGAGGCATCCATCACCCCCATAATGATGCGTTGGTCATTACTTTCACTATCGCAAACCGAAAGGTGTTCCGCATACTCGTCGACACAGGATCGTCTGCTGACGTGCTGTTCACCCAAGCATTCAACAAAATGGGTGTCGAACGATCAGCATTGTGGCCGGTTTGTAACCCATTGATCGAATTCTCAGGAGGACAGATACTCTCAGAAGGAATCATCTCGCTGTCACTCACTATTGGGAACTCTCCACATCGGGCAACATTGATGGTAGACTTTCTGATAGTCGATCAGTCGTCTGTTTACAACGCTATACTCGGCCGACCTTCTCTCAGTCTCCTTCAGGCTGTTGTATCTACCTATCACCTCTCCATTAAATTCCCAACTGAGTCGGGAGTAGGAATAGTCAAAAGAGATCAACAAGACGTAAGACGTTGCTATGCAACAGCCGTAAAAGCTCCGGCCGAGGTATCTGTGATAGAATCATTGGACCCCCGAATCAAGACTCACGAACGAGGACAACCAGTGGAAGATCCTATCTCGGTACCTCTGGTCGAGACAGACAAATCTAAAATGGTACAAATTGGCTTGTCTCTGCGATCGCTACTGAAAAACAACCTAATAGCCCTGCTTCGACGATACGCCGACGTATTTGCATGGAGCCATGAGGACATGCTGGGAATTGACCCATCCGTTATCACACACCGACTCAACATCGATCCGACCTACTGGCCGATCCGACAGAAGCGACGTCCGCTCGACCCTAAAAGGTACGCTATCATTGAAGAAGAGGTAAGCAAGCTCCTCAAGGCCAAATTCATAGAAGAGATATACTACCCGGAATGGGTAACTAATGTCGTACTTGTTAAAAAAGCCAATGAGAAGTGGCGAGCCTGTATCGACTATACCGACTTAAAACAAAGTCTACCCAAAGGATAGCTTTCCTCTTCCGAGGATCGATCAGTTGGTAGATAGTACTGCGGGGCACGAACTTCTTAGTTTTATGGATGCTTATTCAGGGTATAATCAAATTATAATGCATTAATCTAATAAATCTAAAACTACCTTTGTCACTGACAAAGGTCTTTATTGTTACCGAGTGATGCCATTTGGATTGAAAAATACCAGAGCAACTTATCAAAGATTAGTGAATAAAATATTCGCTCTGTAAATCGGCCGAACCATGGAAGTGTACATTGACGACATGCTTGTCAAAAGCATACATGCGGCTGACCATATAGCCGACCTAGAAGAAATGTTCTTAATCTTACGTGAGTATCAAATGAAGTTGAACCCAAGTAAGTGCGCCTTTGGCGTAAGCTCGAGAAAGTTCCTCGGATTCGTAGTCAGGCAACAAGGTATCGAGGCAAACTCGGAGAAGTTCAAGGCATTACTCGACATGGAGTCTCCAAAAATAATCAAAGATATATAGAGGCTGACCGGACGAGTAGCCGCACTCAACCGTTCCTCTCCCGAGCCACCGATAAATGCCTTCCATTCTTCAAACAACTGAAGGGACGGAAAACAGTGGATTGAACGGAAGAGTGCGAAGTAGCGTTCCAGCAACTGAAGTCTTATCTCGGATCTCCGCCTCTCTTATCGAAACCCGAACCAGGGGAAGCTCTATTGTTGTATCTCGCTGTGTCCGAAGCAGCAGTTAGCTCAACTTCAATACAGGAACACAAAGGAAAGTAGCTGTCGGTTAATTATGTCAATAAAGCACTACTACCGGCAGAGATAAGGTATCTGCTTCTAGAAAAAGTGGCCTTAGTCCTGGTAGTCTCATCACGACGACTTCTACTATATTTTCAAGCTCATACCATTATCGTTATGACCGATCTCCCACTGCGTCAAATTCTATAAAAACCGGAAGCATCCGGCTGACTTACGAAGTGCGCGATTGAACTTAGTGAATTCGATCTTCAGTATAAGCCAAGAGTAGCAATTAAAGGGCAAGCCGTGGCTGACTTTATTGCTGAGGTGACACCACAAGCCGATTCAATAACAGAGCTTGCTACCAATCCTACTGAAGAATCAACAATCGCTTCACCCGAGTTTGCGTTTGACCCAATACCCTGGAAGCTGTATGTCAATGGCTCCCCCAACTCTAAAGCAAGTGGGGCAGGAGTAATGGTGGAAACTTCTGATCAAACCTACATGCAGTATGCCTTAAGATTTGAATTTTAAGCCTCGAACAATACAGCAAAATATGAAGCTTTATTGCTCGGCCTCCAACTCGCGGCCAGTTTGGGGGTTACACATCTCAATGTTTTCAGCGATTCACAATTGGTCGTCAATCAAGTCACTAGTGTGTATCAAACATATATAGAGCAATTGAAAGCATACGTGGAGAAGGCCAAAGAGTTAATCGATGGATTCCAACAGTGTGTGGTTACTCGGATCCCTCGGACAGAAAGCACCAAAGTCAATCTGTTAGCAAGACTTGCCTCTGCCGACGAAGACGACATACCCAGGTCGGTTCTAATCAAGTATGTCGCTAAGCTGAGTATTGACGAACCAGTTAGATCGACCATACATACAATCGATTCAGAACCAACCTGGCTCGACCCAATCGTCCGATACCTCGACAGTGGCAATTTGCCCGAAGATCGTGCCGACGCCTAATAATTGAAGATCCAAGCTTCTCGCTACACCATACTTAACGGGGTGCTGTACAAGAAAGGTTATTAAGCTTCGTTGCTACGATGCCTAAACCCCAGTGAAGCTGACTACGTACTGCGAGAAATACATGAAGGAATATATGGAAATCATTTAGGAGGACGATCACTCGCACATAAGGTTCTACATCAGGGGTACTATTGGCCGACCATCAAGCACGACGCTCGTAAGCTCTTCCACAAATGCGACAAATGCCAACGGTTCGCAGCCATTCTGAGGCAACCCCCGGAGGAGCTGACTCTAATGACCAGTCCTTAGCCCTTCGCGCAGTGGGGAATCGATATTATCGGACCACTCCCCATGGGAAAAAGACAGACCAAGTTCGCTATCGTAGCAGTGGACTACTTCACAAAGGGGATTGAGGCTGAGCCATTGACAAAAATAACCGAGTAGAAGATCATAGACTTCATATGGAAGAACATTGTCTACCGATTCAGGATACCCCGGACCATTGTTACCGATAATGGGAAGCAATTTGACAATAGGAGCTTTCATGAGATGTGCGATAATCTCGGAGTCAGAAATGTGTATTCATTGCCCCACCACCCTCAGATGAACGGACAAGTTAAGACGGTCAACAAAATCACCAAGCAGCATCTCTGGACTAAGCTCTACTGAGCCAAAGGAGCATGGGCCGAAGAGCTCCCAAATATATTGTGGTCATATCGAACTACAGTTCAAACCGCTACAGGAGATACTCCTTTCTCTCTTACCTATGGTTCGGAAGTTGTTACCCCAGTTAAGATCGGGTTGCCTTCAGCTCGAGTTAGTTCATTTAATGAAGAGGAAAATGAAGAACTCCTAGCCCTCGGACTCGATTTCATGGACGAGCAAAGGGAAAAAGCTCAGCTACGAATGATGGCTCGGCAGCAATAAGTAGCTTAGTTTTATAATGCTTGAGTCAAGGTCAGGCAGTTTCGAGTCAGAGACATGGTTCTCCAAAAAAACCTTCCTTAACACAAAGGAAGTTGGCGCGGTCACACTGGGACCCAATTGGGAGGGACCCTATGTCGTCTCAAGCACCATCCAACTTAGAACGTATCGATTGGAAGACTTAACCGGACAGTTGCTAACCCATCCGTGGAATGTCGAGCATCTAAAAATCTACTACCCCTAAGACAGCCCAACGAAGCGTTCAGAAAGATTTAAAATTAACAAGCATGTAAACTGAATCAAAATAAATAAAAGAAAACTGAGTATATTCATTTATCAATACGTCTGTTACATTGAGTTACATCTTGTTGCGGCATTACATTGATAAAGTAAAAGACTTAAAAGCAAAAGGAAAGGTCGGTCGTGACACGTAAGCATCTTCCTTGGTTGTGGATACTTTCGAGCCTACCCTGGAGCTCGGTTTGTTTGGAGAGCTGGTGTGAGTGCCAAAAATGAAGCTGATGATGGTACCAAAAGAAGTGGTTCAGATTCAGTTACCACCATTGGGAGTAACCTCAGCAACCTCAGGAACTGCCTCAGACTCGACCTCGATACCAGTCATAGCATCAGCAGACTCGGGGGCCTCGGCCTCTGGCTCCTCGGATCCAGCAACACCTTCATCAAATCCTGAAAGATCAAGGTCGGGAAAAATGCTTCATCAGTAGGATACAAGTCGTGTACCCACTCTGATACAAGCGATCCCTCTCTTCCTCAAATTCTTGGGACTCGAGAAAGGCCTGTATGGCCTGATCCTTGGCCTCCTTGGCCTCGTTGATGGCCTTTTGAATAGCCGCCTCAGCCTCAGCCATGGTCCGCGCCAACTTATCCATGCAAGAGGCATGAGCCTGACGGATTCGCCGACTCTCTTCTTGAGCCTCTGTCAGTAGCGAGGCCACATGAGCACACTCGGCTTTAGCGTCATCAGCGGCCTTCCTAGCGAGTCCCAATTCACCCGACAAAACTCCAGCCCGGGTCAAGGCAACCTCGACTTTTGCTCCCGCCTCAGCCGCCTGCTTTTGAGCCGCGGTCAGGTCTGAGCAGGCCTTGACCAAACAAGGGGCCAATTGCAAAAGGAAAATGTGAAGCCAGACCGAGTCATTAATAGAAGAAATCATAAACAAAAGAGAGATCACCAACATTACCTCAAGGAGTATCTTCGCCGCATGATCAAGAGTTTGCAGCGAAGAGGCATTGTAGAGACTAGTAAAGTCTCTCTCGCTCCCATGAGAGATGGCCGAAGGGATCATCCTTAACATGACCTGCTGGAAAGGTGAGGGCTCCTGTTAAGTCATCCCCCCTCCTGAAGCCTCCCCTCTTTGCTCCTCTCTCAGCTCCGGGCCCTGCTCCATAACGGCCACTGGCTCAGGAGCCACTTGGGGCTCGGCAGGAACCAAGTCCGCCTCTTCCACCCTTTCTTCAGGGTCAGAAAGATCGCCGACGGTCGGAATGACTAGAGATGACTCTTTAGCCTTTGGAGCTGTTTTTGCCTTCTTTGAAGGTCGAGGCTCCGACATAAGCATCGACCTCGGAGGAGCCTTCATCTTCGACGCTGGTTTCAGGAGAGGCCGAGCTTCGGCCATATCTGTATCAGGCAAGGTAAAGAGTTACGCAAAATCTAGGAGAAACGCATCAGAATAAATAGAGGGTACCTGTCACGGCAGAATCTAGGCCTGCGAGAAGAAGACGCTCTAGCTGAAGAAGAGCCTTCTAAGACCGATCCTCCGGACTTAGCGCCCTCAGATCCTTGATCCGAACTAGAGCACCAGCTCCTAGCTTTGTTCTTCTCTTAGGGATATCTACAAAATGCGTTCAGTTAGACTCAGGAATGTCAAAATAGAAAAGATACAGAGAAAAGAAATGTCGAGTCACCTGCTTCAGAAAACGCCCGGGGAACACGAGGCTCGAAGAGCCCAGGCTCGGCAATCTCCCAGCGACCGCATGCCCAGAACCACATCTCTCTCCAGTGTTTGTTGGAGGTAAGAGGGTCGGTTATCAAAGGACCGCCCTTGTTCCGCCAAGTGTACAAGAAGTACCAGTCGGATTGTTGAGGGTTTGGCCGAACTTGGTACAGATAAAGGAACTCATCTATAATCAGTGGGGGTTGCTCTGTCTCGGCCCACAATACTGAACATCCGAACAAGTTCCTCCACCCGTTCGGCACTATCTGCCCAGGAGTGATTCAGAGTCGGGACAAAATCGCGAGCAACGGGTTGGAGGGGTAGACGTAAGCCACATTGCATTGCGACTTGAAAAATTATGACCATCCCAGCATGAGGATGGTCAGACAATTCACTTGGAAGGGGGAGACGAATAATAACCGAGTCGGAGACATGATACCCGACTCGAATCCTGTCTAAATCCGCTTCAGTTAAAACCGAAGGGACCGAACCCCTCTGATCATCTCCAACTTCTCCTCCCTTGGTAGCATCTCCTTCTTCGTCTGCCGACTCAACGGCCCTGATCGACCTTCTAAGAGGAACCGATTCAGTGGTTTCTTCTAACTCCTCATCCTCTTCTTCCAAGTCATCCCCAAGAAAACGGGGGTTAGGTCTCCCAGGGGCAGTTACCAGAGACGCCCCTCTGTCAAAAGGACCTGCCAAAGCAAGACGTTCCGCTGAAGTTCTAGACATTCTTTCAGAGAACCGAAAAGCTTCATTGGCACTAATCGCCACCTCCGCCAACAATGAGGGTGATTCTGAGACATTCCAGAGATGTTTCGTTTCGTCCTCATCACCGAAAATCTCTTCCCGGGGACTTGAAGAATGCGTTACCATTAAAGAGTCGAAAAGGAAATGGAGGGAAAGAAAACTCACCGGAGAGGCGAAAAGAGCATAGTTGGGGAAGTAAAAAAGGAAAAGAATGGCGAAAATAATGGAGGAAGTGGCGAAATGCGAAGACAAGCAGGAAGAAGAAGAAAGTAAGAAGAGAAAACGGAAAGGGAAAGCACGCGTGAAAATGGAAAACAAATCCCGCTCTCCCCTTTTATATCTGAGCCACGTGGCAATGACATTTAAAGAGGAGTCAAATTGATGCCTGCTTCGACTCCCCCGCCCGACACGTGGCGCATGCCGACTGATGCAAGTAACGCCCTCGCCATACGTTCGATGCTTATAAGCAGATGAAACGTTTTGACGGCTGTCCACTCGTGCGACCTCGAGGACCGAACCGATGCCAGTTAAGAACGACACAAGAAGCATTAAATGCTCCAACACAACCTCGATTTCCAAGGCACACCGACTTAAAATCTCATTATTCCTTAGTGTCGACATAGCTAACACAAGGAGTAGGAGGCTTACTGTTTGGGAAAAAATATGACAAGTCCGAAGACTCAGTTATGGAATGGACCAACTCTATTGTCCCCGCCCGAGGGGAGCGGGTCAGACCGAGACAAGATAAAGCCTAAAGGAGAAACTTAGCTCGGATTCGCAGGGAACAAATCCCGACCGAGACTTAAAAAGTCAAGAGCCATAGGCGAGATATATAAGACACATAAAGTTGGCTCGGTTAACGAGGCAGCAATGTCTAAAGAGGCCGATTAAGGCCCTAAAGCTAAAAGCCACCTGACCGACCATAAAACTGACCCATACAAGGCCGGTTACAGTGTCGACTCTCAGATTAAGGAAGAACGTCAGTCACAAGCCGATTCAGTTTCATCCGATAGTAGGCAAAAAGCCCTATCCTTGCAGTCGGTCGAGACTGATTTGATATCAGGGCTAGTTAAGGCCGAGTCGAGCAAGGATGAGAGACGGTGTAATCCTAAATACCGTCCCGAAGATCTCGTAGAAAGATCCCCGACCCCGACAATTTCGAGATCGGGAAGCATCTATAAACACATGACAACTAAATCAAATCTCCTAGAAATTAGGGAGAAAATCCCTTCACGCTGGGGGCCTCTCACTCTTATAAAAGTAGGATTCTATGGGACTAAAAGGTACGCAGAAAAATACCTCAAAAACTCCTCCCTTCTTGTCCAGTCACTGACTTAAGCATCGGAGGTTCCCTGGCTCTAGCCAGGGTCTCCTTTTCTATCTTTCTTGTGCAGGTGACAACTCTGAAGGAGGCGTATCGGTTTTTTGCATCAACAATATTCATAAGGTCATTCCTTCTGGGATGAACTGAAAACACAAAAATAATAGCCTTATTCAAAACTTTTGTTACCTTGGGAATGTTTCAACGGTGGACATTCAATCCTCACTGTTACTTGTTGCGTCGGAACTTGAGATTTAGATCTGCCTATTTTTTGAAATCATGTCCTAGCATGCTAGGACAAAACAAATGGACAGGATGGATTTCTTACAAACATCATGCTTGGCTACGCCTATCTTCTGACGGTTTCTGCTGCAGGGTGTCCGGGCAATCGGCGTTCGACCAAGTGTGCCTGAGATTGCGGCTGCTAGTCAGTTGGAGTCCACTGTGCACATTGCCAGGCACAAAAGTTGGGAAGCGGATCGGTGGGTGTACCTCACACCAGCTATATAGCTGCTGTATTGACCGCAGCAAGTTCTGTGGGTCTGATCACGATGTGTGTGTCATATCCAAACCGTACATCCATTTGGCGAGCTGTATTAAGGCTTGAGACGAAAAATAAGACAGATCTAATTATAAAGTGGACCATGCTGCAAGAAGCAGTGGGCAGTGAATGTCTACCATTGAAACCCTTCTTGGGGTCACAAAAGTTTTAAATCAATATTAAATTTGTTTTTTTCTCTTCGTTCAGGTATTTGTGACCTTATTAACCAATTGGATGGAAAATAAACGTTATGGTGGGCCCTACAAATTTTAAAGGGTAAAATTTATTATCTCCACTACTATTTATGGTGTGGTTGATATGATCTTTGGATATGATTCCTTTTTTGGATAATGCTCTAAAATAATCTCTAAAAATAGATGAATGACATAGATATAATAAATAAATCACTGTGGGGCTTATAAATCTTTGATCTCCTTTGAACCGTTTGTACAACTCGGAGATCCAGGAGCATCAGTGCACGTCTTAGCACGACACGTACCTACAACAGCTATATAAGCTGGTGTGAAGTACACCAGCCAATCCGCTTCGGCTGGCGTGATCATCAGGTAGGCGGTACATCTACAAACGAAATGGATTTTTTTTTTTTTTTAACGCACGCACACACACCCCACGCACTCACGCGCAGTAGAATTTCACCACCTATGGGTACTCGAACCCTTGACCCGGTGTTGAAACTCCCGAGAGTCTAACACGGAGCAAGAGTAAGGACCCGACGAAATGGATGTTCAAACATGTTGACCAACGTACTAAATTCACCATGGACATATGACCCATTTAATGAGCATGCCGATCTTATTTTTCCTAGGGCAATTTAGATTTTGAGGCCCATTAGATGAGCGGCCTGGGTTTAACATGTATGCCACGTGGGGCACATGCGAGTTTACCAACCGCATGAATCTTTGATCTGGGATGTATTCAGAGTTTTAATGCGATAGGTCTGGAACCATTGTTATAATATGCATCGAGGCTGTAGCCATTGGATCTGAGGTCATGTTTGGTGATCCAAACGGCTGAGGAGTCGAGATACACGGTTAATGGTGGGCCACTTTAAGATTGGAAGATGTTATCTAAAAATGGCCTATCACAGTCAAAAGAAAAGAGTTAAATGATCATTGAAATATTTAAAATTGGGAGTTGCTACTATTTTTTCTTTCTGTATCCCTCCCATCGTCTAGAGTCACAAGATAATTCAAGCCATCATCGAATCTTAAATTTGGGCATTTCGACTCTACGTAAATTATTTTTACACATGTTATGTGATGATGGCATAATTAACATGGGCGATAATAGCACATATAAAATAATGGAGATTGGATATGTTGAAATTACCATATTAGATGGTATTATGGGTACGATTTTTATTATACAATAAGAACTAGACCTATAAAAGGGTCTTCTGTCATTGAAGAAGTTTAATGAACATGACTATAAAAATTATGATGAAAAGAGTCAATTGAATATTGTAAATGGGAGTGATAGTGGTAGCGAAATGAGAGTTAAGGTGTAGTTTATATCGTTTGATCGAAAACAACGTGGTTGGCCATGCTATTCTTGTCAATGTTGTGGCAAACTATCTATAATTTGACATAGGTGGGTTAAGCTACATGAGCAAGAACTAATGTATTTTTTAATTGAAATTTACTTCATGGCTTAAAGTTTATTAATTTAGATTTTGTGAGAATTGTCTGTTTGGAAAGCCCTGTAAAGATCGTTTTTCCTCATCCATTGTCAAAAGTAAATATATTTTAAATCTAATTTATTTTGATACTTGGAATGCTCCAGTCACATCCTTAAAAGGTTCAAAGTATTTTATTTATTTTATTGACAATTTATCCAAAAAAGCATAAGTTTATATATTAAAAAGGAAGAGTGATGTTTTTATTTATTTTATTAACTTTAAAAGCATTTGTTAAAAATTAAAAGGTAAAGAAAATTAAATGTTTGAGAACCTTTAATAAAGGATAATATACCTTGGAAGAATTCAAGATTTTTTACAATGAGTATGGTATTGAGTTGCTGATACTCCACAGTAGAACGGAGTTACTAAACGTATAAATCGTATGTCTATGAATCGTGTAGGAGCATGTTGAGTTCGATTAAACTTGAGTAGTGTTTTTGGGCGAAAGTCGTTAACATGGTTCATTACTTGGTAAATCATTCACTTACGATCGCATTAGATTGTAAGATCCCTGAAGAGGCATGGTCTAAAAAACCTATTTGGGCGTGTTTGGACGCGCGGATTATGTGGGAGTGGGTTGTATTAGGGTGGATTGCATGACTTCCATTGTCATAAATGAGTTTGACAGTGGATTACATGCAATCCCACTGGATTGCTATATCCATCGGCCCATCTACTGCCATGTTTAGACAGGCGAACGGGATGAGATTTCAAAAGCATAGTGCGTTTGAGTGGGCATGGATTGTAAGGGATTGATATACTTGGACAGAGGGACGGTTATAACCCATTCACACGGGAAAGGATTGGCTACTCCCCCTGCCACCAGCCCTGTGTCTGGTGGTCGGTGATATGTGGGACCCACCATATGTATGTGTTTCATCCATTCCACTCATTCATTTTTAAAGATCATTTTAAGGCCTGACACAAAAATTGAGAGGGATATATATATCTCCGGTGGACCACACCACACGAAAACAATAGCGATTGGATATCCACCATGGAAATCATCCTACGGCCCACTGTACTGTTTATTTGACATCCAATGTGTTAAATAGGTCATACACTGACAGATGAATGGAAAAAAAAATCAGCTTCATCCAAAACACGAAAGGCCCCAAAAGATTTTTAATTGGTCGACGCTCATTCGACATTGTTTCCTGTAATGTGGTCCAATTGAGAATGGTATATACATCATTTTTTGTTTCATATCATAAAATGATCTGTAAAAATAGATGGACGGCATGGATGAAACACATAAGTCATGTTGGGGCCCACAAATCATCGACCACTAGCCATTGGTTGGTGGCAAGAGGAGTAGCAAATCCGCGTCCCATTCGCATCAACGGATGGATTACATGTATACATGCACTGCAGCCTATGACGTGGCTGGTTGTCTGTGTTCTCTGCGCCACGGGAGGATGTAAATGTTTCATCCATGCTATCCATCCACTTTGACATATCACCTTACACCGTTGTCCCAAAAATTGGCTTTGCGATTTATCTCAGGTGGACCACACCACATTAATATATAGACCCATCAGCGCCTTTAATACCTAGTTTATTCAATCAATATCACTATCACTATGGAACATAGTCGTGTATCCGCATGGACCACATCATGTGACAGTGGTGTGATACAGATAGATCCCAACAGGTGTATGGCAGTTAAAAATAGAGATATATGAAAACATAATAAGCAAAACGACATGTCAAAACATAGGTTGTGTGGGGAATTGAGAGGAAAAGAAACAAGTGACATATTACAATACATACAGTCATTCGTGTTATGCTAGAATTTGAAAATAACAAGGAAGGTAAGAAAAAGGACATAGAGACCAACTAGAAGGGCACAGAATATCTCTCTGTCTGATGGGGGAAGATCATCAGTCGACACGACCTTAGAAACCATGGCCAGTGTCGCCTGTGCTGCCTGTACCGTCTATCGGATGGATGATGACAAAGAATGGCAGATGTCCAGATCATTAGAAAATGCAGCAAACTGAACCTCATGAGAATCCGTGCGAGGTCTCGATGATACACATGCCTTACTGAAGTTACTGTCCCAGAATGCAACTGCCTCTTTCCAGTTCCTGAATGCGTAGTGTATCGCTCCACTATATCCTTCCACCTCCTACCTCGCTTCGTCCCACACATGTATATTCCAAGCCTATGTCCCACCAAGACGACGTAATACTTCTCCTTTCCCATCTGCAATGACATGAATGTAATTGGCACTAGATTCGTGTCTTGGAATAGAAATTCGCAATTGAAGTTTACATGCAGTACTGTTCTATCGAGTAGCATCGTAAAGTACAAAAAGACTAGGAAATGAAAAGGCTATACAGTTGTCAGTACGTATCCTTCCAAGCAAGCGGATTGTCTGGTCTTATCTGTCTTAAGAAAATAAACTTACCAATTTAGTTCATGTGAAAGCATATAAATGATGTTAATTACAGAAAAGTTGTCGCCATCGCAAAAGTCATATTTGTATATACATTGGATATACCACCATGTTTGTCAGTCCAGAAAAATAAATCTTAAAAATAAAAAATCCAAACACCAGATCAAGTAAATCAAAGTTATTACATGTCAACACCTAACAAGCAAGAGAAGATAACCAAAGATATTAAATCCTCAAATGGATTCGACACCTCGATCACCAAAGTGGTCATAGAGTTTTTTTTTTCAACCTGTCAATGCGGCGCTCAGGTTGCAGACTCACAAAGAATGACGCTAGCCCCTTGTCCTTACTCAAGAGCTGACCAACCTAAAAAAAACTCTGAGTTGGTCAGGCCCTGGACCTCTTCTAGTACATCAAGTACTTTAGAAGTGCGATTCACTGACTTCCCGAGGCCAAATTTTAGCATTGAATCGGCGACGGTCTGCTGAGAGGCCCCGAGTACTTCACAGGAACAAGGATAGCGCGATCGTTTCCTTCCTGTGCTCCCACTTTGAGTGGCATTGGAATCAGCTATGTGAGTGGGAGTGCTACGTGAGCCGTGTTGTCCCATCGAAGGACTGCCTGGTGAGAATGGGATGGTCCTTGTGGAGTTTGTGCCAAAATAATTTGAAAAGTCAATTGTATCGTTGATATCATCATCCACCTCTCTCCATGCATCATCGAGTTCTCGTTGAAGACGAGATGATGATGCTGACGCAGCTATACTCCTACTGCCGCGGACATACCGTCCTGTTGCCTGGTTCGAATCAACGATCATTGCAAGATCATCCATTCTCTTAATCCGTTTCCCGCGCAGTCTTTCCGCACCCAGGTGAGACTGCAACCGTACAACGAGCAGTTGTAAGTACAGTATGCAAGTTAATAACACATCAGATGGCGAAAGCTATATATTTTGAAAATCATACCTTAAGATATTCCTCCTAGACTTCATCGAGGACCGTCACCACCATCCGCTCACTGTCCCATCCAAACCCGCTAGCCGCCAGTATATCCTTCACTGCAGTGTACTCCCTCTTGAAATGCCTTAGTTGATTCAACACATTCTGCCACTTGAGGACTATATTGATATGCTTTGTTACGGCTTTTGCGGCAATTTGGTACGCCTCATGTTTGAAACCATTATCGTCCTTGCGTCCCAATGCCACTTATTCCAGAAATATGTCGATCATAACCTGATCCATGTCGGGAGTCCATTTTATTTTTGGGGCTCTGGACGTAGGCACGGCCAGGGATTTCACTGTCTTCATGCGTGGAGAAGATCGTTTAGGCACCACTGGTGTCTTAACCGGTGAATGTGTTGGTGTCAATGGATCATCAAACACCCAGTCTGCCCTATCACCTGAATATCAAGTATATGTGATGATTTGCAACTGTCAACCATAATCATAAGAATGACAACTATTTAGAAATCACAATTAACAAAATCATCATTTGGTATCTCCATTTAATAAATCTATGTAGTCAGAAGTTGGAAGGTCCCAATTCCATTGTCAAGTATGCAACATTTTGTGAAAGTAAATGACAGCAAGTCACGGAATTTGTAACATTTAAAGAGCAATTATCTACTCCTACTATTTTGCTGCGCATCCGCCCACATTCTGGTTGCGATATCATCGCGCACGCGTATCCAAGCATCCTTTTCATGCTGAGATGCTCATAGTAACCATTGTCGCTCGTTGTTTATTGATACATCATGAGGCATTGGGTTACTCTCCCCATCAGCAACAGATAGTCCAGCTATTCCATCTCTTCGTCAAATTCTGGACTGGTACGTATGAAATTGTGTAATACACAGCATGCTATCACAATTTTGACCTGTGTGTGGAATTCATACTGCATGGCGGTCTTCAAGATGGGGAATCTGCCTTTCATAACCCCAAAACAACGCTCAATTGCATTGCGCAACTATGCATGTCGGTAATTAAACAGCTCCTTCATGTTGTCAGGTGCTCTCCTGGTTCGATACTCTTGTAAGTAGTATCGAACGCCTCGGTATGGAGCCAAAAAACCAGATGAATGTACATATCCGACATCAACAACGTAATATTTTCCTACATATTTGAATCAAAGTCCCATTGAGTGAACAATCAAACAATTCGAGTTGATGAAATAGATTAACAATCTCTTAAAAGATAACCAATATCATGTGGGACAAGCAAGGGATCATCTGATCGACTCAAATGCGTTGTGTAGAACCCTCACATCAGACACAGAATCCTCCCAATCGGGGAATATGTATATGAAATTCATATCAAATGAACACGCCGCCAATAAGTTTTGGGAGAGGACCTCTTTCCGATTGCAGAAGCTCGCATGGTCATCGGTAGGCACATGAGCTGGAATGTGTGTACCATCAATTACCCCAACACAATCCTATATGCATTGGATTAGGCTGTGAATAAAAGGAAGTTAAAAAATAGGTACATAGAAATCCGACCCACCATAAATAAATCTGAAAGTAAGCAGCCCAATTTACGTTTATTGATATCTCAGACGGAGTCACGGGTCCAGCCTGTTTAACGAAAAAGGGGTACAGAATACAATTGCATCAGTACATGGTGAAAATGGCGACTCACTATTTCACCCGATCGAATGAATCTATGACCAATGACCCAATTCTGAACATTGTGCCCCAATGTGTGGAGAAAAGTAACTAACTGTTCTTCAAGACTCATGCGTCGAGTATCACGAAGCATTGTCTTTTCGCGTAGCTGGGTACATAGTTCAAATGATGTTTCTCGATTCATCCTAAGTTGCGTGACATAATCCCGGTCACTGGCCTTAATGATAGAATTGATGAACCTAGCTAGCTCGCCATTTCCAAGATGAGCCGGCTATTTGAATATGTATTCACGACAATGTTCCCCGACAGCTGCCACACAAGCCATCATCGCCTGAGCAACTATGACACTATCTGTATCATTGCCGGAATCTTCACTCTCCATCGCCAACTGATAACCAACACTATCAGGTTTGTATACTAAAATTGACAGTTTTTAACAGTATTTCTCCTATGATATGGGGAATAAATCTACTCTACATCCAGTGAAAATTTTCATCAACTTAAACAGTCAATCATTCCTTCAATTTGTCTCTGGTTATAAGTCGAGTTTTCTTGAATGGAAGGCTTTTGGGAACATCTGAAGTCCTTTCATCTCATCTTCGACAATAGATATACATTGCGGATAAAACAGATACATTAAGGTGGGTGCCATAACACACGTTGGACAATGTGGGTAGGCCCTACTATCCACGTGTGATCCACCTAGGCTATGGATCTGCCTTACTTTTGAGGTCCATGCTCTAAAATGAGCGGTCAGATTGAAGGACGGCGTGAATATATATACAACATATATTTTAAGGTGGTCCATGGTGGCCTACGCGCTAGATGGTGTGGATAAGACACAACATGGCAAGACCCACTTTAGGTCAGCTGAATAAACACATGCACCACCGTGGGGTCTACAGCCGACTAACGATTGGGTCAGATAACAAATAAAGAGCAAAACATGCATTAGGGAGTTTCAGTAGTAGGTACTCAGTCATCGCTATTTTCTCAAGTGATTGGCAGAAACATCATCTACTTGGCAACAATACATCAGATGTCCTGACAGCAATACATCAGATGATTGGCAGAAACATTGATATGACAGATCCACGCTGACATGCATATGGTTGAATGATATCAACCAGTTATGGATCTTCTAGTATTCATTGTGTAAGACCCGTATCCTAGTCCGTTCTGTTCCGTCGAATCCCGTGATCCTTCCTGTCGAATTTCGGCAACCCGTGACGTATAATTGACGTTGCGATCGACCCCAAGTCGTATGCTGTACATTTGAGTCGGCTTAAATCAAGACTTTTACCATTGCGACCGCACCGTCACCGCGGTTCCGACGCCGCGTCTCTCGCACCGATCCGATACCCTGACAGGAAGATGTGAGCCGGCGTTTATTTCGAAGAAAACGCCGCGCGTTTGCAATCCCAAGAGAATCTCTACAATATGTCAAATCAATCCCATCAATCAATCCCATCCATCACCTCATGTCAAGTACAAGCAACCCATGCTTTCTCTCTCCAAAGTCAACCTTTTCTCACCCTCTCTCTTACACACCCATGCTAGTCAAGTACACATCACCTCACCCATCACTCACATCCATCACTCTCTCTCTTTACATCCCATCTCTCCCTCTCTCTTTCTCATTTTCTCAACTCAACTCCAAGCAACCAAGGAGAGAGCTCACGTCCAAGCTTCTCCATGTGAGAGAGTGCATGTGTGTGGCCCACTTTCCCATCCCAAATCTTCCATCCTAGCCTTTCATTTTCCATCTTCCACCGTTGAAGTGAAGCTTAAGGAGATCGGCATTTCAACGGACCGAGAAGATCGACCGGTGGGTGCTTCTATAGACTAGATTTTCATGTTCTTATGATGGGCCAAGTGAGGCCTACCGATCAATGGTATGGATCTCACTTTGGACCCTTGATGTGGCTAATGGCCCACCTTGATGCTTAAGATCATTCCATGATGGGGCCATTCTCCATGGATCCCATCATGATGTTTATTTTCTTACATAAATATGGTCATCTAGACCTTCTAGTTTGGTGGAGAAAGGATCTCCACCGTTGATTTTCAATTCGGTGGGCCCATATGCAATGGGACCCACTTGATGTATGATTGGATACTTGGAACGGAGGGCCCATAGTGCCGGGGTCCCTCCATCACACGTGTATATCTCTCTCTCTCTCTCTCTCTCTCTCCCTCCCTTTCTTTTATTCTTCTTTTCTTGTGATGTTGGTGTGATTGTGTGGCCCGCCCGAATGGACCCCACCATGAAGCATGTCTTGGATCCGAGTTATTTGTAGGTGAGGCCCACTTTCTATGTGTTGCTCCACACCACCTAGCCATGTGGTGGCCCACCAGGCAGGGCCCACCTTAAGACGTTCTATGTGCCAGAACGTCCAGCGTCCCCTGGACGCTGGACGTGAGACATAAATGTCACCTTTGTTTACAAGGCTTTTTGATGGCCCACTTGTTTAGGCCCCAACTTGATGAATGGATTCAATCCACGCCGTCCACCCTATTTACCAGCTCATTTTAGGCGTTGAGCCGACAAATGAGGTTAATCTGACTCTCAGGCGGGCCATAGTGTAGCAAACAGTGTGTCTGCCATTGAAATCCACCCTGACATTTTGATGCACCAAAATATATGCAATAGCGGACTTGTTCGGCTTGTCTTGAGCCATGGGGGCCAATGGACGGGGTGGATTCCCCTGATGCAGGCCCTATCACTGAAAAACCTTAAGAAAACGATTTTTCAAAAAAATAAAATAATAAGAACACCAACAGCAGCTGACGCTGCTGCTGATGCAAGGACGCCCAGCAACGTCCTGGGCGTTGGGCGCTGGGACGGTCCTAGCCCACCGTGGGTCCCCAAGGGTGGGCTCCACCGTGATGTATATCTGCCATCCAAGCTGTTCATATGGTGGGCCCTTAGGGAAGCGGGCCACCCTCCGAATTTCAGCCACATCTAAGACTCAAGTGGCCCACATTATAGGAAACAGTGTGAATTGAATTCTACCATTGAAACCCCTTTTTGGGTCCACGGAAGTTTTTGGATCAAGCTGAAATTTGTTTTTACTCTTCATCTAGGTCTAAGTGACCTTATGGACAGATTGGATGCCATATAAGCATTATGGTGGGCCCCACATGGGACCCACAGTGATGTATGTGTTTTAGGCACACCGTCCACAGCAGTGGACGGTGGATTCCACCAAGATATATGTGTTTCACCACGGTCGTCCAGTGACTGGACGACCCCACCATGATTTATGTGTTTATCCACACCGTCCACACCTGGACAGTGGGACCCACCATGATGCGTGTGTTGCATCCAGACCGTCAATCCATTTTGCAAGCTCATTTTTGAGCATGAGCTAAAGAATGAATCAGATCCATGGTCCATGATGCATGTCTTGCATCCAAGTCATCCAATCATTTTAAAAGCCCATCTTGAGGCTTGAGACAAAAAAAAAATAAGATAGATTTGTAGTTCAAATGGACCCCACCCTGGCATATGTTTGGGGCCCATCTTGATTTACTTATGACCGTCCATTAAGGCTCACCTTGGTATATATCTAGGGCCCATATGATTAGGCCCATTTAGTATGCATAAGGCCCATATGATTAGGCCCATTTGGTATGCATAAGGCCCCATATGAATAGGCCCATTTGGCATGCATAAGGACCATGTTACAAGGCCCATTGTGATGTTTTCAAAGGCCCGTGGGATATGGCCCATTGCAACGTACATAAGGCCCGTTGGTGGGGGCCCATTAATGCGGCCCATTTGATGAATGTAAGGCCCATGTGATACGGCCCATTTGATGTGTCTAAGGCCCATGGGTCGAGGCCCAATGGGATGTCCTTAGGGTCCATTGCAATGTGTGATTCCATATGGTTTGTGTAATGGTATTTTATGGCGAGCCATGCCTTGGGAGCGATGTTGGTTTGACGTCCACCTTGTAAACACAATGTTGGTTAAATGTCCGCATTGTAACTCTCCTTAAGGCCCATTGATAGGCCCATACTTGTTGAGAGTTCCTTACTTTATAACATGCTTAGTATAGCTCCATGATACATGCCCATACGCATCATATGTATGCTTGATATGAGGAATGTTTGATCATAGCATAAGCCGTTGGGCTGAGAAATTTACGGGACTCCTTTTGAGACGGAGTGCCCCACATGAGCGCGTGGTACGCGTGAGATTTCTGCATGATTGACGGTTTGACTCATGCATTTCGCATTGTGTGTCATGATTCATTGCACGCCCTAGCGACATCAGGGTCATGACTCCACAGACACATCGTGGATGGCCGTATCGGATACCGGAAATATTGGCTCTAGCATTGTGGGTACTTACGATGTCCTTAAGTGAAAATTCCAAAACCTTTTTGGTACCAGGAGATGCTCCAACGTTTAGACTGAGTGGATACACGAGGGCCCGAGTGCTGAATACCAGTAGGCTGCGTCTCACACTGTGTCGTGGTCGGTTGGAAGGGGGTGTGGCCCTATCTGCCCGAGTGAGGGGGCTATAAACTAGGCTAAGTTTGACCAGCTCGCAAATGAGTCCGCTATCGACGAGCCGGGTAGGTATTGGCAGACTACTGGTTAGGCGGATAGTGAGGTCTATTCCACTTGCTCGACTGTGCAGCTAGGGAGGAGGCAGTCTGTGTGGAGTGTATTAGACTCCGGTGATATCCAGAGAGGAACTGTACTGATATGTGTACTTGATGAGGACTGACATGCTTGCTTCGCATCTCGCATATGACATTTGGCTACATAGGCCTCGCATCGCATGGCCTTGGTATGGCCGATAGCATTCATGTCTTGCATCATATAGCGTTGGTACAGCTAATAGCATTCATGGACTTATCGCATATTTTCGCATTACTTTGATATTGTACACTTGGCGCTGGCCTTACACACACACTTACACCACCCTCTAAGCTTTTGTAAGCTTATGCACGACCGTTGCGTGCAGGTAGTGTTGGACAGCAGCAGCGCTGAGGCAGGAGTGCACATCAGTTTATTTTGAAGCTTTTGATCACCCTGTATTTCCCCTTCTGCATTGTACTTAAAAGTTTTCGATATAGTGGATATGTGGTGATGTTGTCTTGTGACTTAGTTATGCTTGTGGTTATGCTCTATTACAAAAAAAATTTATACTGAAAATCCTCCTTGTAGGATCCCAGGATCGGAATCTGGCATGAGAGTGCCAGAATCCGAGAATGGGGCACTACGGAGGCTGTCGGCACCGGATTCGGCGATCGGGAATTTTGTGAGCCCGTTTTTCAAGTTTGGGGCATGACACATTGGTAATCCTAGATTGTTAATCAGGTACATTTCACAAAGATATTGTCGACTAAAATGGAAGAAAAAAAAAGAAATATTTGTTTTCCCATATGAAGAGAAGAGTAGAAACTTACTTCTTACACGTATCTGTAATGAACAACGACAGATGTGCTCAACACTATTTCCTGTATAATGGAACAAAATGTAATATTAACTACCAAATCATTTCAAAGTTTGCAACTTACACCTCTTTTTTTTCTTTGTTTGTATATCTACTATAATTTTGAATTTCCATTCAATAAAAGTATTCCACATTAAGGATGATACAACAACTATGAGAAGATTTCAGTGCATTCAATGAATAACCGCATCAATAAGGAGGAATTAACATCATCTGTATGCAAAATACCCAAATTTTTGCAGGGTAAGTTCCCTGTATGCAAAATACCTGTTTAGGAAAACTAACACAAGGCCCTACATAATGGTGAGATAGCAGATCGACACTAGAATCCTAGAAAAAGATAATCACTGTCTACAAATCTTCCATCCACCAATCGGTAAACAAA
Organism: Magnolia sinica; assembly: GCF_029962835.1. Classification (NCBI taxonomy): domain Eukaryota; kingdom Viridiplantae; phylum Streptophyta; class Magnoliopsida; order Magnoliales; family Magnoliaceae; genus Magnolia; species Magnolia sinica. The sequence goes on along the minus strand of NC_080583.1, from coordinate 21,120,070 downwards.
TCTTCTATTGGCTTGGGAATCATTTCTGATATCTCAAAGTGCAAAATAAATTCTAACCAGACACCCCAAGAATAAGGGCAATGTAAAAGCAAATGGGAAACTGTCCCTTCTACTTCACAACACTCCGTGTGCACACTAAGGATAGGAAATCCTATACTTATAAGTTAATTATGGTTAAGAAGCTTATCTAAGTGAGCTGTCCTCCAGCAAAACACTTTCACCATAGGGATGATTAATACCTGTGATCATTTGGTAATGCATGATGGAATGAGTGGACTGAAAAATACTTGTCAGCTTCCTGTTCCCAGAATTTTCTCTCTCCTTGATTTTTAAACATAAACATTCTCCAAAAGATTCATCAACTCAGAAAGTGGTAGAATATTTCTTTATGAGGTGACGACAAAAGACCAGGCCCCATGCTACTTTACCTATTTGATAAAACCTGTGAACCAATTTCCCTTTATGAACTGCAGAAGCATACAGTTCTTACATTTCCTACCAAAAGGCATTTCTCAAGACCAACAGTCCTCCCAAAATATAGATCTGTCTTAGACCCACTTTGTATTTAATATGGTTGTTGGAGCTTGATTATTCTGAGGATATGGCTTTCCAAATGGTAGAATCCTGTCTTTTGTCATATGCAACCCATTCTCTGGATTGTATTTAGCTGCTAGTTCCATTTCAATACTGGAATTTCTCTACTCCATCTTGTTAGTATTGCGTGCACTGGAAAGCCAATGTTTCATCTTAGGCCTTAGTTATTTTAAAGGAATGCATATCTTTTGCCTCAGTTAATCATGTGTTTGGAACTAATCAAAACATTTGGATATTTACGTGTTGAAGGAGAGGGATATTTTGTGCTTTTTTGTTTCTAAGTTGTTGAATTAAAAGTTGGATATACCTATATATGTATATCCAACATTTAATTTATAAAGCTGTAAGAGTGGAAGAGTCATAACTACCCATTGCAGGCCCATTACTATTATTTGGTAAACCCAAACAGGCCCTTATTAAGGTCTTTCCAAACACCTAGTTAATCAGATCACATACATGTTTTCTGTGTGTGTGTGGATAATGTGATTGATACCTGAACTCTCAGCACTGGATCATTTCCTCTAAAAACATACCAAAGAAAAATAAGAACCTACATGGCATTACAGAAGCAAACAAAATCAAAACTCGTATCATAGACAATTATCACATAGAACGAAAAATGCATTAAAATAGAAAATAGTATCTAGAAAATCCAAAATCATATGCAGTATGGAAGAAGCAAAAATAGGTAAGTAGGAAAGAAGCCCAACCAATGGTTAGCAGTCAATGGGGAAAAAGACCCAACTGGTGGCAAGATCATAAAACCATTCAAATTTCAGTGTATGGCCAAGCAATGGTAGGGCCCAACATATGAGCAATCTCAGATCAAATACATCTCCGCCATGTGTGGGTAGATACTGCTTGATAACTAAACACTTTAGCATCTGATACTTTTCCCTGAAAACAGTGTAGAAAAATAAGAACCAACAACGTGAAATTACAAAATAAAACAGAGTCGAAACTACAAAGAAAATCATGGCATAGATTTAAACAAACACCTCACATAAAACAGCAAATAGTAAGGAGCTGTTTGTTTGTAAAGATTTTGGGAGAAATTGATCAAAATCAATTTCACCCCCTTTCAAGGAAGTTTGGCAGCAATGATTTCAGAGGATTTTAACTCAATAGAAAGGGCCATTTTGAAATCATCCAAAGTTGTTGCCATGCAAAATCCAACGATATGAAATTCTTCTTTTCATACTCCAGTTGTGCATGGTGCTTGGTAGGTACAACTTCATATTCAACCCAATTCTGATTTGGGGCACTTACAGACAGCCTTTCAACCAAATGCTGATATGAGATTCACCAGGGCACTTGGACTGTCAATAGAGTAATGTAGGCCAGATAGGGCGATTACTGTTAGTGCCTGTTTGGTTTTCCAAGATAATAACTTTTAATTTATAAAGTTGTGCGAGTGGTAAATTGATAGTAAAAACATCTCAACCCTTGTGATGATCACATTTTGATTTTCACTGATTGGAAGTTTATATCAACAATAATATAAAGTTGAGAGAGAAAAAACGTAAACAGTCAGTAGTAAACAATCATACTTACTTCAAAGCTGGATGAGTTTGCAAGTTCTATATGGAAGAAAGTCTCTACATATATACAATGACCAAAGAAATATTACATGGAAGCTAGGAACAGGACAATCTCTATAACAGATCATGTTACAGTCTGATAGCACCACGAAAATTTTATATATTACAAAAGATTATGATGGTAGAAGAGTGTATCCAAGCTCCAAATGGCTAAAGCCATAGACGAATGATTCTCACAAATAGCAATGAAAGGCAAACCAATCAGATGAGTCCATTATTCAGCCTTGTTATATACACAACTATAACAAAAAGTGAAAGTTCATCAGTTTTCACATAAACAGATGAGGTTTTCATATTACAGATAGAATGATATATATAGAGTCGAAGACATGCACTTGTGGTGAAGCGTGATGCAAAGCATTTTTTGTATGACTTCAAGATAGCATTGCTATTAAAACACATATTTGTGAAGAATCCATACACATGGCAAACGTCTGTGCCAATTTCATCACTTAAATATCTAATATGAACCACAATCCATATTAACTCATTATTCTACTTATGTGACATATAGAAGAAGGAATGAAACAACCAACCACTTTAATATGTCTATGGATTGCCGACACAACTAACGCTGACTGCTCCACTCCACACACATTTGAATCGAAATAGTCCCTGTAAGCTACAAACTAGTATGTATTAACTGAAGACCATTGCTGGCTGAGAAATGGGCGAGAGTAACTCTTTGGTCCAAGTTCAGGCCAAGTGATGAGGAATCAAACTCAGACCAAGCTGGGCTGGCCTATGATCCAAACACTACACTAATGGTAAGTACAGATAACTGCACAAGCCTCTAAGTAGAAGTTGGGGCCCATTCGCACGCCCATCGGTATAGTCAGATACTATTGCCCAAGAAAATCTGAGACTCAAGTCTATTAGTGATGAACTGAGAAGGTGTTACAGGTATTCAAGGGGGAAGAGATCTGGCCGTAGATATGGTGGAGTAGACTGTAAGGACATTGTAGTGGGGTCCTGTTCATTTTTCAAAAAAAAAAACAAACAAGGCACTGCAAAATCTGACAGGAGGAAGACAACAGAATGGACCACCTCAGAGATTTATGTAAGAAAGATTGGAGCAAAGGGAATAAATACAGGGCAGATTGGACGAACGAAGAAGAAATCCTACTGCACATGTATATCAAACCTGGATTAGAAGCCATCGCAGCCAGCCAGACAGGCCAACTCCATATGGGAGGGCCTGTTTCGTCGGAAACCACAGATATACATCAAATGCATGAAAACCCTTCATGGCCCTCTCGGATGTTACAGAAATCATCCATATTGGAACATGCAAGACATATGCATAGTACAAAACAGCATCTCATGCTGATCATGAGTGGAAGAAGACATACCTCAGGACGACCAGACCCTCAGCTCGCGATGGCAGCCGATCGATGAAGACGGCCATCACGACCCTCAGGTGGTTGTTATAAACCCCATTTCGCGCCAAAATGGAAACCTACCACAACATCTCTCTCGCCAAATCGGAAGCATGGAAAATCCCATCTCGCAGTCTGTACACTGGATTGCGGATGGGCTAGGGATGGGATCGAGCATGGGATAGGGATGAGGCGAGATTTGAAGTCGACGGGATTCGCAATCCACCAGATCCTCTCCCGAATCCAGAGACCACTCCCATCCATCGTCAATACCGCGCCGCCCAAACAGAATTGCGGGAGGACGGGGTGGGATTTCAAAACCCTATCCCACCTACTCCACTCTACTCCCACCTAATCCGCGCGTCCAAACACGCTCTTAATTATTTGTTCCTTTAATTTTGGTTGTAATGCTTATGTGTGAATTCTCATAAAGCACAAGACTAAGTTAAAATATGAGGTTTAGAATTATTATTATTTTGCTATACCAATATAATAAAGTAATACAAATTGTGAGACTGAAAAGGCCAAGCTATATGTCCTAGAGGGGGGGTGGGTGGGTGAATAGGACTATGCCAAATAAAACTTTAACAGTGGAAAAATGATAACCAAATAAAATAAATTAATTCACAATGCTTAAAATGAAAAGCAACCTTAAAAATCAAGTATTGAGAGATTGAAACAAATGCAGTTCTAAGGACAACCTTACACCATAAGAACTAAGGGTTTACGACAGGACAACCTTATTTTTAGAACGTTCTTTGTATCAAAAACTCAAACTAAAGAGGAATAAATAAATAGCAAAGAATCAAAATAAATTGCAAGAATTTAAATATAAGTTATTACAACATTCCTCACTATGCTTGAAATGTAAAAATTACAACATTCACATCCACACATACATTCCACAACTTAAATGATAAAAGATAGGAAATTAAGCAAACATTTAAATCACAATACATAAGGAGTTATAGTGGTTCGCCTGTGTGTTCACCAATTATTAAACAACAGCCGCACAAAATGCTACTCCACTCCTAATATCCTCACACAGGAGATATTAGCGTTCACTATCAAAATAGGTTTCACAGGTTCACATAAAACCTTCACAATTGTATCTTTTTAACTTGGGCTTACACAATCCAAAAATCCTACTTTCTGAGTTTTCTGGCTCTCCTCAGATAACCAAACACAATGAGATTTTTCTGGCTTAATTTCAAAAGAAACCAAAAACAGAACATAAATTACAATAATGTAAAATACCTGAATTTCTCCTTTGTAGCAACTCGGAAGAACGAAGTCGGAGTAGAGATTCAAATGTCAAAGTTCAATGTCCAATACTTATTTTATAATGGTTTTAGGTTCTAATAGATTTTAAATTAAACCAAAATAGGCTAGCTTTAATTGATTTTGATTCCAGAAAAAGGAAAATAACACTTCCTCTTTTCAGATCAGATTGGAATATAAGAAACAAGATCAATTTAAAAAGCTAAAGAAAGAGAATTTTAAATATGCACACTTAGCTTAAAATGGAGCACAGACTTATCTCTCAGAAGGCCGGATTAAAATTGCTTGAGTAGTTATCAATATTCTGAGATTCGTGCTCTATTTATAGGTAACCAAATCACATCTTCGACTGGTCTAGAAGTCGCTACGACTAATCTTAGAACCAATGGATATTTGAAAATTTGAGCGCGATAAGATAAGACAGTTTCATGACTGGTCGTAGGTAGTCTACGACTGGTCGAAGGACATCTTCGACTGGTCTTAGGTTGATCACGACTAGTTGAAGCCAAGCAAAATACATCGTTGTAGTTTGAGTCGTAGGTTCACGACTGGTCGAAGGAACAGTCGACACTGTTCATACGACCGGTCGAACAGACCCCAGGACCGGTCGAAGCTTAACAAAAAAATTCTGAAGTTTTGCAACAAACTTACGACTGGTCCAGGAAAATCTTAGACAGGTCGAAGCAGTGCTAGGACTAGTCGAGAAAGATCCAGGACTAGTCTTAGAGCAGACCAGATTCTCAAATATAAAATATTTGCATTATGTATCCGAAATGACCTACTCTAAAGGTATATTACATAAAGCAGAATATATGATTAAAGAGTCATGCACTAGTTATTATTAACTGGCCCACATTCATAATCAATGCAACATATAGTCCACCTCTGCACATACCTGTACATACTCCCCCTGAGTAACATACTACCTGCACATACTCCCCCTAAGTAACATACATCACATAAATCCAATACCATAGACATCCAATATATATCCATTCTCCCCCTTTTTGTCACAATAGGACAAAGGAAGCAATGATCAAATGGCGGAGGAGATAAAATGAAAGAGAAAAAAAAATTCATAAACAGAGATAAGTCAAAAGCAGTAACAATCTCACAAACAGAGAGAGCGGAAGAGTAATAATGTTATTACAGTCCAGTAAAATAAAAAGAACTAATCTGAGCCAGATGAAGGAGCAGGGATGGAAGGATCAAGTTGATGCATGCCCTTGTTCAAACGCCTAAGATATTTATGCATATATTTGAACCGCGTGACATTAGTAACATGCAATTCTCAACCTTCTCCTCCAAAGCACGTAAACGTGCATCAAACACAGAAGGCTCATAATCTGGATCATTTATAGAATCAAATTTAAGTTCTTCAAAAACATCATCCATGTTAATATCATCATGAGGAAGATCACCAGCATCCTCCTCATTTCCAGCTTCAGCACCACCATTACCATCACCTTGGCTAGGAAGTAAATCCAGCTTCATCTTATTAAGGTTAGAATTGTTAAATATCAGATGATAGATCGGGGCTTCTCCAACAGACATGTCGACTAACATATGTGTAGCTAACACAGTCATCAAGTAAGCAAAAGGGATATCACTGTGACCTGGATGGAGTCTAAACTGAATAATGGAGTGACAAATCAAGGATGGTAAACAAACATGAACACCTCTGGTAACAGAATGAAGAACACGAACCATGAAGGACGTTAATTCAAATTTATTACCCGATCGAGGATACAAGTTAGACACAAAGATTTTGTAAAGAACTCTGTATTTGGGTAACAAAAACTTTGAGGGGATCGCATTCCCTTTATGCGTCCAATGTACGTCCAAATTGCATAAGGCTTTAGTGAGCATACGTTTTTCAGTTTCTGAGGGTTTTTCAGATAAGATATGGATGGGAATGCCCTCATCATTCATAAGAATTTCCATAAGAGCTGAAATCAAATGACGATTACCGTCAAATGGTCCTTCTCTTGTGGCTATTTTAAAAGTTAAATTTTTCAATGAAAACTCACATATGCAAGCGAACATGGACTAGACAATGGATTGGTATGCTGGCCCACCCCAATGCAATAAGTTATCCCAACCTACAGTTTGAAGAATAGGAAGGATATCATACGGTACAACATGATCTACAGAAACAAGACGTTCTACAATAACATTCCTCAATCTAATGTTCCGTACATAAGATGGATCTTCTTCGTAGAACCGAAGATAACGCTTGGTAATAGGAGTAGATTTGGAAGAAGATGGACCGCGGGATGTTGTCTTTCTTCCTCTAGATGCCATATGCAACAAAGATTTGAAAGCAACAAAGAATTGCAATGGATTGAGAAATGGGTATTCTCAAATTAGATATGGATGAAGAAAAAACCTCAAATCTCAACAAAACAAGAAAAAGACAACTTCAAGAGAGAAATATAAGTATACTTGACACAAATCCATAAGAAATAAGCAAATGAAACACTAACCTTGACGGATTTGGAAGATGGGTTCGACTGGTCGAGCAACGGCCTGTTGGAGAGGGAAGTCGAAATAAGGAAGAAATGATATTTTTCCCAGTTTAAGTCAATCAGCGCGATTTATGACTGGTCGTGGGTTTTCTACGACCGATCGTAATAAGACAGGTCGAGGAAATCCTCGACAGGTCGAGTACCATCATAAAAATCTGATTTCCTACATTTTTCACAAAAATTGAAATCTAAACTAGAAAATATATATAATATGATACAAGGTAGGTATAAATAATCATTTTAGAATACACATGCCAAGATCAAATTTCATTTTGTTAAACCTGCTCTTGTCGAGCGGTTTAGTGAAAATGTCAGCACGTTGATTCTCGGTGGGGATATATTCCAAAGATATAACCTTTTCTTCTACTAAGTCACGAATATAATGAAATCTAATGTCAATGTGCTTAGTACGAGAATGTTGAATATGATTTTTTAAAATATTTATGGCATTGGAATTATCACAATATAATAACATAGAATCTTGTTTAATTTCATAATCACTTAGCATACATTTCATCCAAACAAGCTGCGTACATGCATTACCAGCTGCGATATATTCAGCTTCAGCAGTTGAAAGTGATATAGAACTTTGTTTCTTGTTAAACCAAGAAACTAAACAATTTTTGATATAAAAGAAACCACCACTGGTTGATTTTCTATCATCAATATTACCAGCCCAGTCAACATCCGAGTACCCAGCTAATTGAACAATAGTCTCGAGTGAATACCAGAGACCGAGATTAGCAGTACTTACGACATATCTTATAATTCGCTTGACAGCAATCGAATGCGATTCTTTAGGATCAGACTGATATCTAGCACAAATATTAACACTTAGAGTGATATCAGGTCTACTAGTAGTTAAATACAGTAAACTACCAATCATACTCCGATATAATTTCGGATTCACATTTTTACCTGCAGAATCTTTTGAGAGTTTCAAAGTTGTACTCATAAGAGTATCAAAATTCTTACCATTCTCAAATCCAAACCTTTTAATCAGGTTCAAGGCATACTTGGTTTGAGAAATAAAAATACCATCAAATTTACATGTATACACTTGGTTGATAATATAGCATGCAGTATTTACGGCTTCAGCCCAAAGATTTCTAGGGAGCTTCATACTATTCAACATTACGTTTTCCATTTCTTGAAGCACTCTATTTTTCCTTTCCACAATTCCATTTTGTTGTGGTGTTTTGGGCGTAGAGAATTCATGCGATATTCCCTGATCGTTACAGAATTTCTCAAAACTACTATTCTCGAACTCAGATCCATGATCACTACTGATCTTACAGACTTGAGAGCCTTTTTCAGTTTGGATCTGTTTGAGAATCTTTTTTACTTTATCAAGGGTTTTTGATTTATCCCTTAAAAAGGCTACCTAAGTGAATCTGGTAAAATCATCCACGATTACCAGTATATATATTTTGCCTCCTCAACTCTCTATCCTGGTAGGTCCTATAAGGTCCATATGGAGAAGCTCGAGTGGTCTTGATGTAGCATTGGAGTTCACCTTTATGTGAGAGCTCCTTGTTTACTTGCCATACTGGCATTCACCACATATTTTGTCTACTTTTTGTAATTTTGGTAGACCTCTTATTAGTTCTCTCTTGCTCAATCTGTATAAATTATGGTAGTGTACATGTCCAAGACGTTTATGTCATAATTCAGTCTCATCAGTATGGACCATGTAACACAATTGTTTAGATTAGCTACCATCGCTTACAATATAGCAGTTTTCAGAAGTCCTGCGACCAGTTAATATTACAGAACCCTTTTTATTTAAAATTTCACAACCTTCATTAGAAAATTTCACACTATGATTATTATCACATATTTGAGATATGCTTAACAGGTTGTGTTTTAGTCCCTCAACATATAAAACATTTTTAAATAAGGGGAGGTTATAGAGTTGAACTGTACCTTAGCCAATAATCTTGCAGTTGCTAGCATCACCAAATGTGACTGATCCATCAGTCATATCTTTAAGATCGGTGAATAAAGCCTTGTCGCCTGTCATATGCCTGGAGCATCCACTATCAAGGTACCACTTCGAATGACTTGTAGCTTTGAAAGCGGTGTGGGCAACCAAGCAAGTAACCTTAGGAACCCATTTCATAACTGATTTGGGTTTAGAAGTATCGTTGGTCTTCTTGTTTTTGTAATGACCCACTGAGTTAGATTTTAAGAGTTCCTTAAGCAAATTAACTATCTTTTCAGCTAAAGGATTTTGGTTTTGATTCTTATAGCGGATATGGTTATTTCTAAAAGATTGAAAAGTTTTGGAATCTTTGGAAAACTTATGATTTACACTCTTTTCTTTTGAGTTTGAAGACTCTCCTTTCATAAATTCAGGAGTATTCTTTTATTTAGGAGGAATATTTCTATCGTATCCCAGACCAGATCGATCACCACATTTTCTTGATCCAGACAGAAGTTTTTCTAATTTTGGATCACCCTGGGCATACCTCTATGTATCCTTTAAACTCAAAAGTGAAGAGACTTCAAATTTAAGTTTCTCATTTTCAGATTGTAGGTTTTCAATCAAGGAAGTTTTGAAATCTAAATCGCATTTTGATTTTTCAAAACTATCTGAAATGAGGGATTTTTCTAAAACAAGAGAATCGAAATTTTCCTTAAGCTTCGAGAACTTTTCTTTCTGAAGTTTTAATTTTACTGCAATTTTACAACTTTCCTTGTATAGGGCATTGTAAGCATCTTGAAGATCTTTTTCATTGTCATGATCACTATTCAGATTTTCTTCACTAGTTGAATCATCATGATCTGAAAAAGTGAACTTGGCTAGAGTCATAAGAGCCTTATCATTGCCTAACTCGGTTTTAGAATCTTCTGATTCAGAAGTAGCTTCAGAGTCAGAAGATTCATCCCAAGTAGCCATCATTCCTTTCTTTTTAAGTTTGCCCTTTTTAGGACACTTGTTTGCTAAATGCCCATATTCTTGGCAGTTGTAACATTGACTATCTTTTAATGATTTTCGAGGCTTAGATTTCGATCTCTTATCATTAGATTTTTGAAAATCAACCCTCTTTTTACTTTTGAAAATCTTATAAAACTTTTTAGCAAGAAAAGCCATATCATCTTCAGAATTTTCTAAATCAGAATCTTGAGAAATAAATTTAGAAGATTTAAGGGCAATAGATTTACTTTTATGAGCTTTAAAGTTTAACTCAGAAGTTTGTAAAGAACCAACTAGTTCTTCTACCCTCATATTGTCTGTATCACGAAGTTCTTGGATCACGGTTACCTTAGAGTTGAATCGTTCAGGAAGTGAGCATAGTATCTTTGCACACACTTTACTTTTTGGGATTTTATCGCCAAGACCCCACATAGAGTTTACAATGTCATTTAATCTTGTATAAAAGTCCATACACATTTCATTTTCCTCCATATGAATTTCTTCAAATTTCGTTGTGAGGAGTTGGACTTTAGATTTCTTGACAATTGAAGTATCCTCGTGTGTCATTTCTAAAATATCCCAAGCTTGCTTTGCAGTATCACAGGATATAATTCTTTTGAACTCATCCGGTGATAGTGCGCAAGTGATTGCATTCAGTGCTTTTGCACTACTCTCATTTATCTAAAGAGTAGTCCATGAGAAATATAGTGTTACTCTCTTTGATTTTGAACCATCGATCCCAGTCACTTCAATGATAGGTGGGTTCCATTCAGTCACTGTGGCTTGCCACACACTCTCATTCATTGATTTGAGAAAAATCCTCATCTTGGCTTTCCAATAAGCATAGTTGAAGCCATCAAATGGTGGAGGCCTAGTCACTGGAAGGCTATCAAAATTTGACATCTTATATATATAGCTTAAATCGTTAGCTCAGGAAATGAATCCAAGAATAAAGAATTAAAAACGAGCTATTTGGCTCTGATACCACTTGAAAAGGCCAAGCTATATGTCTTAAGGGGGGGGGGTGTGAATAGGACTATGCTAAATAAAACTTTAACAGTGGAAAAATGATAACCAAATAAAATAAATCAATTCACAATGCTTAAAATGAAAAGCAGCCTCAATAATCAAGTATTGAGAGATTGAAACAAATGCAGTTCTAAGGACAACCTTACACCATAAAAACCAAGGGTTTATGGTAGGACAACCTTATTTCTAGAATGTTCTTTGTATCAAAAACTCAAACTAAAGAGGAATAAATAAATAGCAAGGAATCAAAATAAATTGTAGGAATTTAAATCTAAGTTATTACAATATTCCCCACTGTGCTTGAAATGTAAAAATTACAACATTCACATCCACACATACATTCCACAACTTAAATGATAAAAGATAGAAAATTAAGCAAATATTCAAATCACAATACACAAGGAGTTATAGTGGTTCGCCTGTGTGTTCACCAACTGTTAAACAACAGCCACACAGAATGCTACTCCACTCCTAATATCCTCACATAGGGGATATTCGCGTTCACTATCAAAATAGGTTTCATATGTTCACCTAAAACCTTCACAATTGTGTCTTTTTAACTTGGGCTTACACAATCCAAAAACCCTACTTTCTGAGTTTTCTGGCTCTCCTCAGAGAACCAAACACAATGAGATTTTTCTAGCTTAATCTCAAAAGAAACCAAAAACAGAATGTAAATTACAATAATGTAAAATACCTGGATTTCTCCTTTGTAGTAGCCCGGAAGAACCAAGTCGGAGTAGAGATTCGAATGTTAAAGTTCAATGTCCAATACTCACTTTATAATGGTTCTAGCTTCTCATAGATTTTAAATTAAACCAAAATGGGCTAGCTTTAATTGATTTTGATTCCAGAAAAAGGAAAATAACACTTCCTCTTTTCGGATCAAATTGGATTACAAGAAACAAGATCAATTTAAAAAGCTAAAGAAAGAAAATATTAAATATGCATACTTAGCTTAAAATGGAGCACAGACTTATCTCTCAGAAGGCAGGATTAAAATTGCTTGAGTAGTTATCAATATTCTGAGATTCGTGCTCTATTTATAGGTAAGCAAATTGCATCTTCAACTGCTCCAGAAGTCGCTATGACTGGTCTTAGAACCAACGGATATTTGAAAATTTGAACGCGATAAGATAAGGCAGTTTCACGACTGGTCGTAGGTAGTCTACGACTGGTCGAAGGGCACCTTCGACTGGTCATAGGTTGATTACGATTAGTCGAAGCCAAGTAAAATATATCACTGTAGCTTGAGTCGTAGGTTCACGACTGGTCGAAGGAACAGTCGACACTGTTCATATGACTGATCGAACAGACTCCAGGACTGGTCGAAGCTTAATAAAAAAATTTTAAATTTTTGCAACAAACTTACGACTAGTCTAGGAAAATCTTAGATAGGTCGAAGCAGTACTAGGACTAGTCGAGAAAGATCCAGGACTAGTCTTAGAGCAGACCAGATTTTCAAATATAAAACATTTGCATTATGTATCCGAAATGACCTAATCTAAAGGTCAACCTAAGGTTAAACATACCTTAATAGTGAAGTAAGGACATTGAACCCTTAAGATATGTAACCTTTAAAGAAAGTGAAGCTTAAAATCTTAATGTAGCTTTTCCTTAAAAGCTTCAATTACGCAATCTTGAATCTTGACTTGTTACTTGTAAATTCAGTTGAACATTCTCGAGTCTTGACTTGTAAACATGTCTTGTCCTTCGAAGTCGATCTTGCGAGATAATATTGTGGCTTGACATATCTTGAGTTGAGCATTGTGCTTCACTAATGTAGTCAACATCCATACACTGAGACTCGCTTCATCCATACATGCTTCATCCATACTGTGTCTCGAACATTTGCATTTATGTAATTTCACAAAGTACAAGCAGTGTTTTTGTCACCACAAATTTGACAACATAAATGAGCTTTCAACCATAGAACTTACAGAGACCATACTACTCACAAGTTAGTGATTAATGGATATGTAATTTTTAATGAAGATTCATTATAAAAATATAAAATTGTTGAGCTCAGAGTTATAAGAGATAATTGAATTGGAATCTTTAAACAATGTTCAGAATCAGCATACCGGTTCAAATGATTAACAAGTTGATGATATTGTTAAAGATGAAGTTGATAAAAAGTATGCAAATGAGATTCCTAGTGCTGAAACTTAAATTGAGGAAGGTCGATCGACGAAAGCTACAAAATCTTTTGTTTGGTTCAATGATTATGTTACGGCTTATACTTGCATTATAGAAGAGCGCTAGTCTTGATCATTCTGAGATGCATGTGAATTTGTGGATGCTAGCTATTTGATAGTGTCCATAGAAGAGGAGATAAAAGCTCTCCATAAAAACAAGACTTAAAATTTAGTTGAACACCCAAAACTCTGTGTTCTGGCCCGTAGAGAAAGCATATTGTTGAACTACTAAATCTCCATGCCTCTTATCTCTTATTATGGTTTGGTTGTTTTCTTTGTAGTTTTGGCTTCACCAACATTGATCACATGCGGGTGGTTTTATATAACAATTAATATCAAAGCCAAAGGTTGAGAAGCCTTTTAGATGGCTAGATCAATTTCTATTAGATTTGATGTATTGAAGTTCGACGGATCCAATAACTTATTATAGAAACTGAAGATGAGCATGGTGTTGGCGAATGAATGATGTGCAATTGTAATTGAAGAAAAGAAAAGAAGCATGTAGAGATGAAAAATGAAGTATTTAAGGATAAAAACTAATTAGTTATGATATATCTTCTTCTTGCACTAGATTCGATTTTGTTCAACGTATATGATCAAACCACTACAAAAGTTTTGTAGGACAAATTGCGAAATATATTACATACGTGAAGGAAAATCGATATCAAACATCATCTTTTTTAGTCGGCAAGTATATAATTTGAAGATGAAGGAATGATCCTCTTTGCAAGGATGTTTAAATGAGCTTAATACCATAATTAGCAAATTAAAATTGATGATGAAAAAAAAAATCACAATTTTGCTTTGTTTGATGTCAAATTCATAGGATGGTTTAATTATGAATCTCAGCAACAATCCAGATCTCAATATAGATTTAATCGTCCTCCAAGGTAAGGCCTACCATATAAACAGTTCAATCATTAAAACACGACCAGATCCAACATCTACTTTTCTATTGTATCTTGTCAGAACAACCTGGGATGTCTTATAGCAAACAGGTGGCATTTGATTTTGGGTTGGTCTAAGTGGTGAAATCTACATGAACAATCGGCCATTGGATATGCCAAGGCTGCTGCTCACTATTGTATTTCACAGTCGACAAATGGTCTTTGCAGGGTTTTGATAGGGTACAATGTCCCTACAATAGTGTACAGGGCTAGTTTTCACCTCTGAGTGCATCCTTAGATTAATCCAAACCATTCATGTTCTCATTACCACTATATATAAAAGCTATAATCTTGTAATCATACTTCATTGTGCTTGGATCAAATTTGGTCGTGTTGTGCATGTGTTGTGTCAGGCATGCTAGAGCTACATGCAAATCGTTTAGAATCAAACTCCTTTGACCCCAAGTGTCGAGATAGATCGTAGGACTGAAAACCTTAGGGTCAGTTGTCTATTTAGCCACTGATTGATTGAGATTAAGCGATCTACAAAAGGGACTGTTTGTTCTTCTTTGAGTTCTTTTTGCCTTTCGGTCTAGAGAACTTTTAAAACCATGGTAAGGATGGTCGTTAAACAGTAACACAATAAAAATAAAACACTTAATAAATAAGAAATTCGGAATTGCATTGATAATGTTTACATATAACATACAAATAACTTGATGAGTAATCACCCAATGGAGATAAGGTTGGTGATGAAATTAACTATAGTTTATACTCATTGTGGTCTAGTGGCTGTGGCATAAACAAAAGAATTTAAAATAAACTAATAATCCACGTTGAGAGTAGCGATACGTTGAAGAGCGGTGGAGAACCAAACTAAACAATTATCCCTGCAATATTGAAACGCGGTGTGGACAAGCAGTGCTAATGCTAATAGAAACCTAATGAAACTAGGGTCTATGTTGAAAGCAGTGTTGCATTGACAAGGGTCTATAATATCTATAGTATGTTGGTATCATCTCCACTCTCTTGGAAAGCATGCATGTGAACATATTGAAATATGGCTCATGCATTCCATGGACCACTATGAATGTTATTAGGGGCGACAATTGATCAGACTGCTTGTCTCAGCTTGGGTGACGAAGGGTTAGATTCGGGCCATTAAACTTGGCTCAAGGGCTGAGTTAAGACTTCATATGTAGGCCCATTGTCTGGGCTAAGATAAGTCAGGGCTAACAATGAATAGCCGGGACCACCCAACCCATTTCCTTATTGTATTCTGTATACTTCATGGTGCATAGGTATTAGTAATATAGTCTATAATTTTGTATGTAGACTATAGTTTTGTATAACAGATAATGTAATAACATTAGAGACGTACATGAATTGAGTTAGCTCAGTTAACTCATTTGACTCGACTCAAAAAAGCTTTATTTGATTTGGTTCGAAATTGAATTTGAGCCAAGCCAAGCTAATTTTTTTAGCTTCAAAAAATTTTGAGCTGAGTTCGAGTTTGCTCGAGCTCAACTCGACTTGGAACGAACCTCAACTCGAATAAATACTGATCAAATCGGCTCAAAGACTTGGTTCTTTTGATATTGATGTTGCTCACCAAGTGTTTGGTGAAATGACTCAATGAAGTGTTGTTTCGGGTGCATACAATATCCACAGGATCCCTAGTGGGGAGGAAGGAATGTATACGAAATGATATAAATGAACTTATCTGACAATGTGTCATAGAAAAACTTTCATTTTCTGAAAGAGTATTAGGGTTCAAAAACATGCACTCATCAACTGATAGATAATTACTACACTTTTAACTTATTTCAAGTTATAGGGCTGGGCCACGGCCACTTTAGCCCATTGCTAGGGCCCGCTAGGGTCAGGGATCTAGGCCAACCTTGGCCCACCTACCATCTGAACGGGCGTGGCTCGAAAATCAGACATGAATAGCTGAGCAGTGAGCCAGGGAGCGCACTAGGTGAGACTCTGGTGGTCCTCCGAGGTGGATGGGACCCTGACTTTGGAGCTCACAGTTATATATGTGTCTTAAATCCATACCGTCCAACTAGTTTGAAAGCTTTTTAGGGCATCATCCCAAGACTGAAGCTGACTCAAATCTTAGGTGGACCATACCACAGGAAACAGTTCTGATTGAATCCCCACCGTTAAAAAATTCATGAATTCCAACGGAATATTTATTTGCCATCCACCCTGTTGATAAGGTCACAGACACCTGGCTTAAGAGGCCACACAATTTCATCTCCATCCAAAGCTTTTGTAGCCCACAGGAAGCTTTTAATGGTCACTCACCATTGTTTCCTGTACTGTAGTCCAATTGAGATTTGAAACTGCTTCAGTTTTGGATCATGCCCTAATATGAGCTTTTATACTAATGGACGGCGTGGATGTAGTTACGTACATCACAGTGGGCCCCACAGTCAAAGGTCCCACTCACCTCGGTGGATCTGGGGTATCACCCATCCGCACCCGCGTTTTTACGCGAGACGTAGACAAGTGGTCACTTTTCAGGGAGCGGATCAGGTGAGACCCCGGATTCACCAAGGTGGGTGGGTCCCTTGATTGTGGGGCTCACAGTTATGTAAATTCCTTAAATCCACACCGTCCAACCATTTTGAAAGCTCATTTTAAGGCATGAGTCCAAAAAAAAAAAAAATACTGACTCAAATCTTAAGTGGACCACACCAGAGGAAGCAGTTGTGATTGAATCCTCACCATTAAAAAATTTACGAATTCCACTGGAATGTTTATTTTCCATCGAACCTTTGATATGGTCTCAACCACCTAGATCAATAGACCATACAAATATCATCTTGATCCAAAGTTTTTGTGGTCCACGAAATGCTCAATCACCGCTTTTACCTATAATATGGTCCATCCACGATTTAGAACTTCTTCATTTTTTTAAGCATGCCCTGAAACGAGCTTTCAATAGGATGGACGGCATGGATGGAAGCGGAATGGCTGGTGTACCACACACCAGCTATATAGCTGGTGTAGATACGTGTCATGTGAAGATGAACGCTGGCGTTCCTCGAGCTCGGAGTTATACGAACGGTTCAAAGGAGGTCAGAGTTACATGGCCCTACAGTGATGCATTTATTATACACACACTGTTAATCCATTTTTCGAGATCAATTTAGACCATTATTCAAAAAATAAATCATATCCAAAGATCAACCGGAACAGACCATAAATAGAAGTAGGGATAATGATTTTCACCATTAGAAAACTCGTAGGCCCATCATAACGTTTATTTTTCATCCATTCTGTTCACAAGGTCACAAATCTCTGGATGAAGAAGAAAAACAAATTTCATATTGATCCAAAACTTCCGTTACCCCAAAAGGGTTTCAATGGTAAACGTTTAATCTCTTCTGCTTCGCCAAATGCATTGACGGTTTGGATATAACACATACCTCGTAATGGGACCCGCGGAACTTGTAGTTGTCCATGCATTTGGTGAGATAGTGGCAAGGCTTGAGCTGAGAAATAAGATAGATCTCTGTAACACCTCAGGTTTTCAGGGCCCGTGTAGGAACTCGGTTCCCAAATTCTCAGGTATCATGGGTGCCTTAATGGGCTTCAAATTTTAATTACATTTGGATGATCTCATAAACAATGAAGAGTTTAGTAAGGGATGTAGCGTAAGTAAATCATAAAGCAGTATCGAGTGCCACTAAATACAAAAGTATCTAAACTACAAATCTCAAGTCATCTAAGTAGGGAACTAGTCCCACCCATACATGACCCAAAGCGATTAGAGCCCTGACCCATACCCCGCGGTAGCCCGAACTCAAACTAAAAAGATCCGCTAAAAGTTTGGAAGCAGGGAAGCTCCTCCTCCCTATCCATGCTCACCTCGCTCGGCTCGTCGAGTTCCGCCTCACCTGCATCTAGTAAAGGGGCCGGTTGGTGTTTTAAAACACCGTCCCAAAGTGGGAGTGAGTAGCTAACTCAGTGGTTACTATTAGCGTTAAGTTACAATAAGCATCAATTATACAATGAATTTAATGAAAGACATACATTCACATATCCTTAACTAATCTTGTTAATGCATATGCATGTATTATGATATGATGTATGCCCTCACAACAACACTCCCTCGAGCGACTTCGTCTAACGATCGCGCACGACCAACCACCCTCATTGCGACCTCAACTGCCAAGTCGCCAAATCCTAACTAATGCAATGTATGGATAATGTTAGCCGAGTATTTAGTTAATTTCGTTCATCCAATAGATTGGGAAAACTGGTACACCCCACGTATCATTGCCCTCAACTAGTTACGAGGGCAAGGCCCCTCAACGTGCGAGGCCAGGACCTTACAATCCTTGATCCCATCGGGTTCCTCATTCCCGATTTCAAGCACATGGGGAATGCTGAGAAGAGGGATCGCTCGCGTTCACTACGAGGAGGCTCGTCACCCCAGTGTAGGCCGACAACTCGAACACAGTGTCTCATTCCACCATGCCCGGCTCTCGAGTCAATGGATCGGTTTCAAATGGTTATCAATGGGCTTCAAGGGTTGAAGGGTGTTCCAGGTTCCATACAGGCGTGAGCACACAGGGTTAACAAACATGGTTGGTCAGTAAGTGGACCAGACCGTGCAAATTTAGGCGAGTACGTAACGGATGACATCAGGTACAAGCGACCCATGTAGTCCAACTACTGTCACCCGTTCGCATCTGCCCAAATTCGTTGGTTCAGCCTCAGGATAGTCCTACCAACGGGACCACCTTCTCTCACCTCAGTTTCCTGACCAACTTAGGGATTTAATGGTATTCAATAGCACTTCAACAAGTTAGGAAATATCATCTAATACAAGTGATGTCGTGAAATCACACATTAAACATATAAATTTAAAATTTGCTATAAATGTAAACTACTAACAATATTATGAAAATAAATGTGCATGTGTGTTGTGTGGGTTGGTGAGGAAGCCGAGCATTTCATATATCTCATAGTACAAAAATGCACAAGGGTTAATGCATCATACATGCTATAAGGAAACATTGTACAAGAATCAAATAAGATATGAACATGCAATTATCAAATTCATACCCAATCATGTGAGAGACAACAAACATTCCATAACCATTCCATGTTGGTTGAGAGGATCAAAGGTATGGTCTTTCCTAGGTTTTCTCTAGATTATCCAAATACATCACTCACGCATTCATAATCATTAGATTCATACTAAAATTGGTACTAGGCTACCTAAGAGTAATAGTCCGCACCTTTAAGAAGGAATCTTCGATTTTGAGCTCATAGGGTTAGGTTTTTAGAGAAAATTATTGAAAGACCTAAACAAACATATATGCTTATGAGATTTGAGATAAACAACTATTGAAATCCTAAATTATATTTGAGATTCAACACTTACCCCCAACTATTGTCAGGAAAGCTCCAACGACGACTCCGGCTATGGTGAGGCGGCTAAAGAGGGGATGAGAGGGCGGAGGTGCACCAACACCCACACCTCAAGATCTCTCTCTTCTCCTTTCTCCTCCTTTTCTTCTCCCTTTCTCCCATTTTTTTTCTCTTGCTCTAGGGTAAATTCGTATGGGGAGAGGGGGTGCCCAAATGAAGCCCTTTTATAATGTCACATTTGGTACAAATGGCTTCAAGGATTGAGTTTTTACTATACTAGCCCTATGGGAGGGTTTTTCTAGTCTCTAAGGCCCACTATGGGGTGTACATATTGATATACACGATAGGATAATTAGCCCTAATGATGATCTACGTATGGAAATGTTCGGCCTGCCATTTGGATACATCGATCAACAGATATGATTAGAAGTTTGTTCAACGGTCACCGATGGTCAATTGGGGCTGCGGCTATATGGATATGAGCAGAGAAATATCCTTACTCCACGTGTGAAGTTTGGTCGCAAACCGACGGTCTGAAATCCTCAACTTTGCATAAGTGCGGACGACCCAATTCACTTAAGTTTAGGCTTCTTCCTTTGGAGTATTTGTATTTCTCATGCACTCGTCCTTTGGCTCAAGTTGAGCAGTTTTGGACAGTACCTAGGTCCGACTCCCGCGATGGATGTCAAACCCAGTAAGACAGACATTATCCTATAGTTTTAGAACTAGTGGCCCGCCAACGAGCGGTTTAGAGCTTGTTCGAAAAATCGAGGCATTTCTGGAATGAATTAGGTATTGAGATTTCTCATGGGCAATGATTAAGGTTTGGATTAATTATGTTTATAGTGTGGCCTATTTATAACTAGTGAAAGTGGAGATTTGGTCATGATTACTCTAAACCGTTGGTTTTAGGCTAAAAGAGTAATAGGGTTGATTTGTCTATTAGTCAATATCCGGGTCTTATCTGACTCGGCTTCGGTTAGATATTTAATTTAGTTATACTGTTTTTATTAGTTAGCGATGGGTCAGTTAGATTTTGGGCCCTATGTGAGTAAATCATGGGGCTAAACTTATGTTCAAATGATCGGGCGGATTCGTTGGCTTCCTACGGTTGATTAATCGGACTTGTGCGGTTCTTTACTGGTATCACACGTGTATAAACTAACATTGAGTATCAATGGTCAATAAGTGATAATATAAGTTAATTACAAAAAAAAAATTTAAGGATTTTTTGAAAATCTAAAACAGTGAAAATTCAGGATGTTACAATCTACCCCCATTAAAAATAATTTCGTCCCCGAAATTGCCTAAGGGTAATAAGTAAACATATTATCATTTCATTTACTTAAGTTTTGTTGGTTTCGGGTTTATATACATTTTAGGGTATATAATAAATACACTAGCCTAGCTCATTGTGATTTACCCCCCTTAAAAGTTTTCACCTTTAAGGTTTAAAAACAAATGTCAAAATCATCATTATCGTGCTAAGTGTTTGATAATAAAATTTACTTAAGGGTGGTATATTCTACTCTTTATGATTAAGCTAATACGGAAAGACATTTGTGGTAGGCTTTGATCCTATAAGTCAATCATCTGCCTGACCACGGCAGAAAGATCGTTGTATCTCTTCCTAGTCCTGGTAGATTCTAGTCTTCTGCTCGATCAAAGCAATGAGTCCGTTGGTATTCACCCAGGATCGACAATTGAGTTAAGCCGTGAATACTTCGCAAATGTATGGTTTCGTAATTTCATGGTCCGATTATTCTTAACATTTGGAAGATATCAAAATTTATTAAAAAGTTCAAGTTTCACATTTATAATATTTTAGTGGGTGATGAGTCTCCCACGGTGCCTATTATCAAACGACTATCCTAGAAAGGGTTCCAAGAACTTAAAATTCCTCTCGACATTACCCTTTTGATCCTATGGTTAGTGAGTTATGGGCAAATTACACTTTGGTTTCATAAATTTTAACAGTGAAGGAAGTATCGAAAGTTTTAAGGTATTCTAGAGGTTTGGAGTGATGGTGACGCAAGGAATGCCGCAGAAAAGGAAAAAGGAAGGATATTATCTTCTCAAAATGCTATGAACTTTGAATCCATAAGAGAATAAGAACTCAAAATATTTTAGTAAAGTCCACTTCGAATATGAACTCATAAATTCTTAGGTAATAAAACGAAACCCTACTTAAAAAGTCTAATTCGTCAAGTTATAAATTAGTGAAAATAGTAAAATATACAAAAAACTAAGAATTTAATTTAATCACCTAGGATGATTTCTAGGATCTTTGAAAGCAATTCTAAATTAAACTTCGAATCCTAAAACTCTATGATGAAAGAGATACATCTGGTCCATCGGCGACTTTTAGTTGTAGAAACTTTCAGTTTCAATACATCTTTTGTTCATAAAGTATTTATCACTTTTAATTACTGGATAATTTTTATAATTTTTTTTATAATAATTCATTATTAAGTTGACCATTTTCATACAAAATTTCAATCTATTTCAAGTTCCATAAAAATTATAAAAAATTTAGAAGCATAAGTTATTCGAAACTAACGATTTTCTTTAAGATACTAAAACGTATCTAATTCTTGTAACGTTTCTTATACTTTTAGCAACTAAATAATTTTTAAAATTTTTATTATAATTTATCATTAAGTTTTAAGTCATCTTACAAAATTTCATATCATTTGAATTGTAAATAAATTATAAAAATTATAGGAGCAACAACTGTCCGAAATTAATAATTTTTTAGACATTTGGTAAAACATCTTAATTTTAACTATATTATAATTATAATTTTATTTTTTTCTTATTTTTATATAAAACTAGACTCATTAAACTTCAATCTATCTCTTTAATCACCTAAATCATATTTGTAACGAAGGAGATATGAATTTTTGAAGTTGACCCAAAATTGCAGGAAGTTCCGGCGGGGGCAACGCTGAAAATAGCTCCCGGGCGGGGTCCCGCTGGCTCGCTGGATAGTTGGGCAGGGTAGGGTGGTCGGGAGGGACCGTGTGGACGGGGTCCCGCTGAGTTTGCTGGGTGGCCGGGCGGGGTCCTGCCGGTTCACTGTTTTCCGGCAGGGGCAACTTGCGACGGCCATATCTCACAAACCGGAATGAGTTATTTGACGTCCCATATATAAATTTTAGGTAGAAGAAGCTACTCTATTCAAATAATCTAATTATTTCACAAGATTCCATCATGTTAGGGGTAAAAATCCTAATTTACTTACATTTTCACTATTTATAGTAAATTTTCGTTCATCTAGGGATCTTTATCCCCGAACATATCGGAATTATCAAGTTTAGCCCAGTGTTTGCTCATTTGGTTTAAGACGATGGTTTTGACCGTCTAATCATTCGGTTTCGTCTCGTTCCTCTCAATGGGTTAAGGTACTATAAGACTCTCGGACCCATTTCCTAGCGTCACTACCCTCTCTCACTCCCTAATCCTAACTCCTTGGAAGTCTTGCCTTCCGTCTAAGATGGTCGGTTGAGGGCCTAGGGTGGTTCCTAACATTTCTATATCTCTATTGCACTTTCTCTCAAGTCAGCAAACACGTTAGTGGGTTCATTGTCCCTGGTGCAGTTTAAGTCTTTCTCTTCGTAAACCTTAATGTTTTAGCCTTCGGACTTGCCAAACGGCGTGATTTCGGGATCATATAGATGTCTCTAAGTTCGATCGCTCCCTCCTACGTCGGCGAATGCGTTATGGTGAGTTCATAATCCACAGCCCAATTTAATCCAAACCATTGCTCTGATACCATTTGTAACACCCTGGGTTTTCAGGGGCCGTGTAGGAACTCGGCTCCCAAATTCCCAGGTGTCATGGGTGCCCTAATGGGCTTCAAATTTTAATTACATTTGGATGATCTCATAAACAATGGAGAGTTTAGCAAGGCATGCAGCGTAAGTAAATCATAAAGCAGTATCGAGTGCCACTAAATACAAAAGTATCTAGACCACAAATCTCAAGTCATCTAAGTAGGGAACTAGTCTCACCCATACATGACCCAAAGCAACTAGAGCCCTGGCTCATACCCCACGGTTGCACGAACTCAAACTAAAAGGATCCTGCAAAAGTCTAGAAGCAGGGAAGCTCCTCCTCCCTATCCATGCTCACTTCGCTCAGCTCGTCGAGCTCCGCCTCACCTGCATCTAGAAAAGGGCTAGTGTTTTAAAACACCATCCCAAAGTGGGAGTGAGTAGCTAACTCAGTGGTTACTATTACCCTTAAGTTACAACAAGCATCAATTATACAATGAATTTAATGAAAGGCATACATTCACAGATCCCTAACTAATCTTGTTAATGCATATGCATGTATTATGATATGATATATACCTTCACAACAACACTCCCTTGAGCGACTTCGTCTAACGATCGCGCATGACCAACCACTCTCATTATGACCTCAACTACCGAGTCGCCAAATTCTAACTAATGCGATGCATAGATAATGTTAGTTGTGTATTTAGTTAATTCCGTTCATCCAGTAGATTAGAAAAACTGGTACACCTCACGTATCATTGCCCTCAACTGGTTGTGAGGCCAAGGCCCCTCAACGTGCGAGGTCAGGACCTCGCGATCCTTGATCTCATCGGGTTCCCCATCCCCGATTTCAAGCACATGGGGAGTGCTGAGAAGAGGGATCGCTCGCGGTCACTACGGGGAGGCTCATCACCCCAGCGTAGGCCGACAGCTCGGACACAGTGTCCCATTCCACCATGCTCGGCTCTCCAATCAGTGGATTGGTTTCAAATGGTTATCAATAGGCTTCAAGGGTTTAAAGGTGTTCCACGTTCCATACAGGCGTGAGCATACAGGGTTAACAAATATGCTTGGTCAGTAAGTAGACTAGATCATGCGAATTTAGGCGAGTACGTGACGGACGACATCGGGTACAAGCGACCCATGTAGTCCAACTACTGTCACCCATTCGCATCCGCCTAAATCCATTGGTTCAGCCTTAGGATAATCATACCAACGGGACCACCTTCTCTCACCTCAGTTTCCTGACCAACCTAGAGATTTGATGGTATTCAATAACATTTCAACAAGTTAGGAAATATCATCTTATACAAGTGATATCATGTAATCACGTATTAAACATATAAATTCAAAATTTGCTATAAATGTAAACTGCTAACAATATTACGAAATAAATGTGCATGTGTTGTGTGGGTTGGTGAGGAAGCCGAGCATTTCATACATCTCATAATACAAAAATGCATAAGGGTTAATGCATCATACATGCTATAAAGAAACATTGTTCAAGAATCAAATAAGACATGAACATGCAATCATCAAATTCATACCCAATCATGTGAGAGACAACAAACATTTCATAACCATTCCATGTTGGTTGAGAGGATCAAAGGTGTGGTCTTTCCTAGGTTTTCTCTAGATTATCCAAATACATCACCCACACATTCATTATCATTAGATTTATACTAATATTGGTACTAGGCCACCTAAGAGTAATAGTCCGCACCTTTAAGAATGAATCTCTGATTTTAAGCTCCTAGGGTTAGGTTTTTAGAAAAAATTGTTGAAAGACCTAAACAAACATACAAGCTTATGAGATTTGGGATAAACAACTATTGAAAGCCTAAATTATATTTGAGATTCAACACTTACCTCCAACCATTATCAGGAAAGCTCTAACGACGATTCCGGCTACAGCGAAGCGGCTAAAGAGAGGATGAGAGGGCGGAGGTGCACCAACACCCACACCTTAAGGTCCTCTCTTCTCCTTTCTCCTCTTTTTCTTCACCCTTTCTCCCTTTTTTTTCTCTCTTGCTCTAAGGCAAATTCGTATGGGGAGAGAGGGTGCCCAAATGAGGCCCTTTTATAATGCAAGATTTGGTGCAAATGGCCCTAAGGGTTGAGTTTTACTATACTAGCCCTATGTGAGGGCTTTTCTAGTTTCTGAAAAGACCGACCTATATGTCTTTGGGGGGGTGAATATGACTATACCAAATTAAAATGATAACAGTAGAAATTAAAAAATTAAAGGAAAGATAACACTATAATCAATTCACAATACTAAAATGTAAAGCAACCTCAAATGTATGAGTATTGAGAGATTGACAACCTTATACCAAAAACCAAGGTTTATGGTAGGACAACCTGATTCCTGGAAAGGTCTATGTATCAAAAACTCAAACTTGATAAAGAGGAATAAATAAATAAATAAATAGTAAGGAAATGAAATCTAAGCTATTATAACATTCCCCACAATGCTTGAAATGTAAAAGATTACAACATTCACATCCACAAATATATTCCACAATATTAAATGATAAAAGATATAGAAATTAAACCACACATCCAAACACAAAGAATTATAGTAGTTCGCCTGTGTGTACACCAGCTGTTAAACAATAGCCACACAGCTACTCCACTCTTAATATCCTCACATAGTCGATATTAGCATTCACTATGAAAATAGGTTTTTCTAGGTTCACCTAAAACCCTCACAATTATGTCTTTCAAGTGGGCTTATACAATTCAAAAATCCCACACTCTGAGTTTTCTAGATCTCCTCAGATAACCAAAACAATGAGATTTTTTTGGCTCAATCTCAAAAGAAACCAAAAACAAAAGATTTACACAAATGTAAAATACTTGGATTTCTCCTTTTCTTGCAGCCCGGAAGAACCAAATCAAAGTAGAAGTTCGAATAGAAGTTCAAAGTCCAATACTCACTTATGAAATGGTTCTAGATTCTAAATTGATTTTAGAGTTTAAAGCACCTTGGGCTAGCTTGATTTGATTTTGATTTCAAGAAATGGGAATACCTCAATTCCTCTTTCAAATATAATTGGAATGCGGAAATTCAAAATCAAATGCAAAGAAAGCTACTAAAAAAGAATACTAAATGAGCACAATATAACTTAAATAAATGACTAACTTATCTCTCAGAATATCGTGTTGATTTAGCTTGAATTGGATAACAAACTCTGAAAATCATGCTCTATTTATAAGTGCAGAAGTCGCACCTTCGACTAGTCCTGTGGATACTACGACTGGTCGTAGGACTAATAGATATTTGAAATTTTGAGCGCGATCGGATAAAACCATTCGACGACTGGTCGTAGGCCATCCACAACTGGTCAAGGGACTTCCACGACTGGTCATGACTTGTCCACGACTGGTCGTGCAGTGCTTAAATAGTTGCTGTAGTTTGAGTCGCAGTTGTAGGACTGGTCGAGAACAAGTCATGCACTGTTCACATGACCGGTCGAGCAGTCTCTAGGACTGGTCGTGGCTCAACAAAAAATTTTCAAAATTTGCAACAATCTTAGGACTGGTCGAGGAATTTCTTAGACTAGTTGAGCCCGTGCTAGGACTAATCGAACAGAGTCCAGGACTAGTTTAAGAACATACCAAAACACTTATAAAATAAGCAATTGACTTATGTATCCGAAATGACCTACCCTAAGGTCAATCTAAGGTCTTTCATATCTTGAACATGATATATGAACATTGAACATTCTTTTCTTCAAATGATAGACAATCTTTGAAGTTCATGAAGCTTCATATCGCGGCACATAATGAAGCTTGAACTAGAGATCTTTTGAAGCTTGATTTTGTAGTACTTGAGTTGTACTTCACCTTGAGTCTTGAGTATGAACAGTTCACTTGTCTTTTGATATTGCTTTAAAACATTGAGCTTTGAAGCTTATATAAGAGAACAATGTACTTGATCTTATATTTCTCTGAAGTAGATCTTGTTCTTGTCTAGAAGCATTGTCCTTATACATGTATATCAATGTGCTACACAAGACACAGATTGTCGTTTTGACTCTATAAAATTAGACAATCAAAGGAGCAAGAGACCATAACACTTACAATCTCCCCCTTTGTTAAATTTGTGACAAAACACACTACATAAAATATAACCAATATACACTCAAAGAATCATGTACCAGTTATCAAAAGAAACCAGTTACAGCCTAGTTAAAGAATCATGCACCAATTATCATCAACTTGCATCAACACTACTCCCCCTTACTTAACTCCTCCCCCTTTCACAAATAAAAAACTACATATCCTCAATCCATGCCAATATACTAATATATATATCACAAACACCACATTATCCATATATTAGGCATGCCAAAACTTCTCCCCCTTTTTGTCACAATATGACAAAGGAAGAAATCAAGATATGAAAAAATAAACAAAAGATGAATAAGGGAGCAAACAAGTCAAGATATAAGCAAATAAAGTACATATAAAAGTAACCAACATAAACCAAGTTCATCCAAAGTCAGTCTCACAAACTGAAAGAAAGCAAAGTATTATAAGAGTTATTACAGGCCATATGAGAAAACACTTAATCAGATCCAGAAGAGGGAGAAGGAATAGATGGATCAATTTGGTGTATAGCAATTTTAAAAGTCAAATTTTCTGTAGAGAAATCAGAAATGCATGAGAACACAGACTGCACAATAGACCGGTATGCCGGCCCACCCAAGGTAGAATGTTATCCCATCCTACAGATTGGAGAAGTAGAAAGAGATCAAAAGGGGCAAGATGTGCAACATCTACAGGTCGCTCAACAATCACATTGCGCAACCTCAAATTCCTCACATAGGGGGGATCATCTTCGGGTGACCAAAGGTGGCGCCATGTGATAGGTGTCGATCTAGAAGATGACGCACCACGAGAAGTTTTCTTCATAACTGTAACATCCATTTGTAACTAAAAATACAAAAAATCAAGAGAATACAAAGGATGTAGAGTGGGGTTTTGCTAGATTAGATTTTACAAAAGAAAATCCTAAAAACCTCAAGGAATCACAAAATAAATCACTCCAAGAGTGAAAATGAAGTGATATGGACTTGAATTTATAAGAAAAACGTAAATAATGCGCCAACCTTGAAGATCTTAAAAGGTGGGTACGACTGGTATGGCGTAGGCTCATTGGAGAAGAAGAGCAAATGAGGGAAAAAGGGGTTTTTTCCAAAATAAAAGCACCAGTGCGCTACAAGACTGGTCATGGGATGTCCTCGACCGGTCATGCCACGACTGGTTGAGTACGTCCTCAACTAGTTGTGCGCAGACAAAAACATGCATTTTTCACATAAATTTGAAATTTAAACAAATAAATTAACAATTATATATGCTATAATACATAAATGCATGAATAATCAATTTAAATTGAACATTCCAAGATCAAATTTCAATTTATTAAACCTGCTTTTATCGAGCGGTTTAGTGAAAATGTCAGCAAGTTGAGTCTCGGTCGGAATGTATTCCAAAAAAATTATCTTTTCTTCCACTAATTTACGAATTTAGTGATATCTAATGACAATGTGCTTGGTTCGTGAATGTTGGATTGGATTTTTAGATATATTAATTGCACTGGATTTATCGCAATATAAAACCATTGAATCCTGTGCAATTCCGTAATCGCTTAACATTATATTCATCCATACAAGCTGAGTATATGCATTTCCAGTTGCGATGTATTCAGCATCAGCCGTTGAGAGCGATACAGAACTTTGTTTCTTACTAAACCAAGATACTAAACAATTTCCAATATAGAAACAACCATCACTGGTTGATTTTCTATTATCGATATTACCAGCTCAATCAGCATCTGTATAACCAGCCAATTGAACACTAGTATCATGTGGATACCAAAGACCCAAATTAGCTAAACTTGCGACACATCGTATAATCCGCTTAATAGCAGTTAAATGTGACTCTTTAGGGTCAGATTGATATCTAGCACAAATTTTAACAATAAAAGCAATATCTGGTCTACTTGCAGTTAAATAAAGTAAACTGTCAATCATACTACGATATAATTTAGGATCCACACTTTTACCTATAGAGTCCTTTAAGAGTCTTAATGTAGTACTCATAGGAGTATCAAAATTTTTCTCACTCTCAAATCCGAACTTTTTAACTAAGTTCAGAGCATATTTGGTTTGAGAAATAAAAATACAATCAGGTTGTTGTTTAACTTGCAACCCTAGGAAATAGGTCAATTTTCCAACCATGCTCATTTCGAACTTAGATTTCATAAGATCTGTAAACTCAACAGTCATGCTAGTGCAGGTAGATCCATAAATAATATAATCAACATAGATCTGCACTATTAAGATATGATCGTTATGTTTCTTAATAAACAGAGTTTTATCAACACTTCCCATTATAAAGTTATGACTTAGTAAAAACTTAGTCAATTTTTCGTACCATGCCCTGGGAGCTTGTTTCAAACCGTAGAGAGCCTTTTTTAAGCGATAGACATGATCAGTATTTTTAGGGTCTTCAAAACCCATTGGTTGTTCAACATACACTTCTTCATGCAGATCGCCATTTAAAAAAGCATTCTTTACATCAATTTGATAAATTTTAAATTTTCTAAAACAAGCAATGGATATAAATAGTCTGAATGATTCAAGACAAGCTACTGGAGCAAAGGTTTCATCATAATCGATTCCTTCAATTTGAGTGTACCTTGAACAACTAGTCTAGCCTTGTTTCGAATTATATTACCAAGTTCATCAGACTTATTTTTGAAAATCCACTTAGTTCCAATAATGTGTTTATCTTTAGGTCTATGAACCAAGTAACAAACATCATTTCTAACAAATTAATTAAGCTCATCTTGCATCGCAACTATCCAGTTTTCGTCAGTAAGAGCTTCTTTTACGTTTGCTGGTTTGATCTAAGATGTAAAACACACATAATTACATATATCTTCTAGTTGTCTACGAGTGCGCACACTAGTGAGAGGGTTTTTAAGAATCTGAGTGGTTGGATGATCTTTGACGGTCCTTAGTTCGGAGTAATTTTGACTTGATGAAGTGTCTCGTTTGTCAATTAGAAGAACATCATTATCTGAACTTGAGGCAAGTTTATTCAAGTGATCGTCAATAACCACATTGATGGACTCTTGAATAACACCAGTCCTCTTATTCAGTACTCGATACACTCGACTGTTTAAAGCATATCCTAAAAAGATCTCTTCATCACTTTTGGTGTCAAACTTACCTAGATTTTCACAGTCATGTAAAATATAACACTTGCTGTTAAAAACTTGAAAGTATTTGACAGTAGGCTTCTTATCAAACCACATTTCACAAGCTGTTTTATTGTTTGACTTACTTGTATAAACTCGGTTGATTATATAGCGGGCGGTATTTACAACTTCAGCCCATAAATTTTTAGGGAGCTCCATACTATTCAATATTACATTTGCCATTTCTTGAAGCACTTTACTTTTTCTTTCAACAATTCCATTTTATTGATGTGTTTTGGGTACAGAGAATTCATGTAGTATTCCCTGATCGCAACAGAATTTCTCAAAACTACTATTCTTGAATTCTGATCCATGATCACTATTCAGATTTTCTTCACTAGTTGAATCATCATGATCTGAAAAAGTGAACTTGGCTAGAGTCATAAGAGTTTTAACTTCATTGCCCGACTCGGTTTCAGAATCTTCTGATTTAAAAGAGGCTTCAGTGCCAGAAGATTCATCCCAAGTAGCCAACATTCCTTTCTTTTTAGGTTTGTCCTTTTTAGGACACTTGTTTGCTAGATGCCCATATTCATGGCAGTTGTAACATTGACTATCTTTTAAAAATTTTCAAGTTTTAGATTTGGATCTTTTCTTATCATTAGATTTTTGAAAATCAACCATCTTTTTACTTTTGAAAATTTTGTAAAACTTTTTAGCTAAAAGGGTCATATCATCTTCAAAGATTTCTAAATCAGAATTACTACAATTTTCTTGAGAAAAACATTTAGAAGATTTAAGGGCGACTGATTTACCTTTAGGAGCTTTAAAAGTTAACTCATAAGTTTGTAAAGAGCTAACTAATTCTTCTACCCTCATATTGTCCGTATCATGAAGTTCCTGAATCGCGATCACCTTTGAATTGAACCATTCAGGTAGTGAACGTAGTAACTTTACACACACTTTACTTTCTTGGATTTTATCGCCAAGACCCCATATAGAGTTTATAATATCATTTAATCTTATATAAAAGTCTATGAACATTTCATTTTCTTTCATATGTATTTTTTCAAATTTGGTTGGGAGGATTTGGACTTTAGATTTATTGACAATTGATATACCCTCGTGTGTCATTTCTAAAATATCCCAAGCTTGTTTTACAGTATCATAGGATATAATTCTTTTGAATTCATCTGGTGATAGTATGCAAGTGATTGCATTTAATGCTTTTGTATTGGCACTACTCTCATTTTTCTGAGGAGTGGTCTATGAGAAATAAGGTATTACTCTCATAGATTTTGATCCATCGATACCAGTCACTTCAGTGGTAGGAAGGGTCCATTTAGTCACTGTGGCTTGCTACACGCTCTTATCCATGGATTTTAGAATATTCTCATCCTGGTTTTTTAATAAGCATAATTGGAGTCATCAAATGGTGGAGGCTTAGTGACTGAAAGACTATTAAAATTTGACATCTTATATAGCTTAAATCGATTAGCTCAGGAAATTAATCCAAAAAGTGATAACAATTAAAACGAGCTATTAGACTTTGATACCACTTGAAAAGACCGAGCTATATGTCCTAGCAGGGGGGGAATAGGACTATGCTAAATTAAAATAATAACAACGGAAATTAAAAAATTAAAGGAAAGATAGCACTATAATCAATTCACAATACTGAAATGTAAAGCAACTTCAAATGTATGAATATTGAGAGATTGATACAAATGTTATTCTAAAGACAACCTTATACCAAAAATCAAGGTTTATGGTAGGACAACCTGATTCCTAGGAAGGTCTTTGTATCAAAAACTCAAACTTGATACAGAGGAATAAATAAATAAATAAATAGCAAGGAAATGAAATCTAAGCTATTACAACATTCCCCATAATGCTCAAAATATAAAAGATTACAACATTCACATCCACAAATACAGTCCACAATATTGAATGATAAAAGATATAGAAATTAAACCACATATCCAAACACAAAGAATTATAGTGGTTCGCCTGTGTGTACACTAACTGCTAAACAATAGCCACACAACTACTCCACTCCTAATATCCTCACACAGTGGATATTAGCGTTCACTATGAAAATAAGTTTTTCCAAGTTCACTTAACCCTCACAATTGTGTCTTTCAAGTGGGCTTATACAATTCAAAAACCTCACACTCTGAGTTTTCTAGATCTCCTTAGATAACCAAAATAATAAGATTTTTTTAGCTCAATCTCAAAAGAAACAAAAACAGAAGATTTACACAAATGTAAAATACTTAGATTTCTTCTTTTGTTGCAGCCCGGAAGAACCAAATTGGAGTAGAAGTTCGAATAGAAGTTCAATGTCCAATACTCACTTATGAAATGGTTCTAGATTCTAAATTGATTTTAGAGTTTAAAGCACCTTGGGCTAGCTTGATTTGATTTTGATTCCAAGAAATGGGAATACCTCAATTCCTCTTTCAAATATAATTGGAATGCAGAAATTCAAAATCAAATACAAAGAAAGCTACTAAAAGAGAATATTAAATGAGCACAATATAGCTTAAATAAATAACTTATCTCGCAGAGTATCGTGTTGATTTAGCTTGAATTGGATATCAAACTCTGAAAATCATGCTCTATTTATAAGTGCAGAAGTTGCACCTTCAACTGGTCCTGTGGACACTACGACTGGTCGTAGGACCAACAAATATTTGAAATTTTGAATGCGATTGGATAAAACCGTTCCACGACTGGTCGTAGGCCATCCACGACCGGTCGAGGGACCTCCACAACTGGTTTTGTGGTACTGAAATAATCGATGTAGTTTGAGTCGTAGTTGTAGGACTGGTCGTGAACGAGTCATGCACTGTTCACATGACTGGTCGAGCAATCTCCAGGATTCGTCGTGACTCAACAAAAAATTTTAAAAATTTGCAACAATCTTAGGACTGGTCGAGGAATTTCTTGAACTAGTCGAGTCAGTGCTAGGACTAGTCAAACAGAGTCCAGGACTAGTCTAAGAACAGACCAAAACACTTATAAAATAAGCAATTGACTTATGTATCCGAAATGACCTACCCTAAGGTCAATCTAAGGTCTTTCATACCTTGAACATGACGTATGAACATTGAACCTTTTTTTCTTCAGATGATAGACGATCTTTGAAGTTCATGAAGCTTGATATCGCGGCACATAATGCAGCTTAAACTTGAGATCTTTTGAAGCTTGATTTTATAGTACTTGAGTTGTACTTCACCTTGAGTCTTGAGTATGAACAATTCACTTGTCTTTCGATGTCGCTTTAAAACATTGAGCTTTGAAGCTTACAGAAGAGAGCAATATACTTGATCTTACATTTCTTTAAAGTAGATCTTGTTCTTGTTTAGAAGCATTGTCCTTGTACATATATATCAATGTGCTATACAAGGCACAAATTGTGATTTTGACATTACAAAATTTGATAATCAAAGGAGCAAGAGATCATATCACTTATAGTCTCTAAGGCCCAATATGGGGTGTATATATTGATATACACCGTAGGATAGTTAGCCCTAATGATGATCTACGTATGGATATGTTCGGCCCGCCATTTGGGTGCGCCGATTGACAGATATGATTAGAAGTCAGTTCAACTGTCAACAATGGTCGATCGGGGCCTCGACTATACAGATATGAACAGGAAAATATTCTTACTCTACATGTGAAGTTTAGTTATAAACCGATGGTCCGAAATCCTCCATTCGCAACAGTTGATGAAGTATGCTGCGTGCTTCCGCTACGCTCCAGTTTGAGGGGGATATGATCAGAAATTGATTCAACTGCTAATGTGGATTATAAACAAGTCAATTAAAGGAATAAATCATGTCACGCCTCAAACCCGGAAATCGGATTCACAGGAATCACGATCGCTGAGTCCGGTACCGACAGCCTCCGTAGTACCCCATTCTCGGCTCCTAACGTCCATACGCCAGATTCTGATCTTGGCATCCTACAAGGAGGATTTTTTTTATACATTTAACTCATAATAAGCATAACCACAAGATTACCCAATTCACAAAGGCAACATCATCATCACATATCCACTAATATAATCATTTGAGTACAATGCTGAAAGGGAAATACATATATCGAAATCAAAGCTCTATAAGACAACTGCACACTCCAAGCTCAATGCTGCTGCAACCTAATAACACCTGCACGCATCTATCATGCATAAGCTTATAGAAAGCTTAGAGGGTGGTGAAAGTGTGTGCATAAGGTAAGTGCCAAGTATACAATACAATGCCATGAATCAGACAGTGGAATAAATAGAAATACTGACAAGATACGATATCAGAGTAAGCAGAATTATACTGGTATACCCATGAGTCATACGATATCAGAGTATGCAATTCAGATCAATCATATAAATGAGGAGTCAAAGAGAGCCAAATATCAGATACCGAGGGTACAATGTAAGATGTAAATCCTGCTAAGTCCGTCTAGGCCATATAAATACAGAAACATAGTAACGCAAAATGCTAAGTACTACGGATGCAATGCAATATTCGATGCGAATGAAATAACCAATCTGGAGTGTGAAGTTGGGATGATAGTACATAGTATCACAACTACGGGGTCCACCACAAAGGACTTCTATCCAAACCAGTCCCATACCTAAATTTGGATAGTCAAAATCAACGTGATAAACTTCTGATCTCAAGTTAGTCGCGCGCCCTAACCGAAATCCTAACCATTACGAAGGTGCACGTAATAAATAGTTGCACACCACCAGCCCGAGTGGATAGTGAATGAATGAATGAATGAGTATGCAATTGCTGCTCAATAAGTCCACATATCAGTACAGTTCCTCTCTGAAAAATCACCGGGGTCTATTACACTCTAAACCAAATTGCCACCCCATCGCGCGCAATAAGGTGAGTGAAAGAGACCTCACTATCCGCCTGCCAGTATCAGGCCCGGCTCATCGATAGCGGACTCATTCCTCGAGCTGGTCAGACTTAGCATAGCATTGCCCCTCCTCTCAGCTAGGTAAGGCTGCACCCCCTTCCAACTGACCACGCCACAGTGGGAGACACAGCCTAACGGTATACGGCCCTCATGCACTCTGCATCCACTCGGTCTAGACGTTGGAGCAACCTCTGGAACCAAGAGGGTTTAGGGACTTTCACCCAGGGATATCTATAGCACCCCATGTAGAACAGATTTTCGGTGTCCCATCTGGCCATCCACGAAATACCAGTGGAGGCTACGGCCCTGATGTCGCTAGGGCGTACAGTAATCACAACACACAATGCAAGATGCATGAGTCATACAATTCAGTCATGCATCAATCCTGCACATACCATGTACTCATGGGAGGCAATCTCTGCCTATCAGGGAGTCTTATAACAACATGCCCAATAACATATGCAATGGTCAACCACATCTCATAATAAACATGCATATGATGCGTATGACATGTATCGTGATG
Source organism: Magnolia sinica (assembly GCF_029962835.1). Classification (NCBI taxonomy): domain Eukaryota; kingdom Viridiplantae; phylum Streptophyta; class Magnoliopsida; order Magnoliales; family Magnoliaceae; genus Magnolia; species Magnolia sinica. Next base: position 21,083,806 of record NC_080583.1, on the reverse strand, counting down.
CTATGTTGTCACAAACTCATAATCGGTATGAATAACCGGCCTCGGCAATCGCCTTGACAATGTAGACATTTAACTAACATTGTCCCCAAGGAGTGGCCCACATAGAGTCTATCATATAGTGGACCCATGGCCTCATACAAGGGCCTAATACACATCATAATGGGCCTCATATAGGTCTCGACAATCGGCCTCAGCAATCAAAATCAGCCTTAACAATCGGAATCGGCAAATCAGTCATGTCAATCAGAGTCGGCAATCGGTCACGACAATCCGAATCGATCGATAGTCAGAATCGACAAATCGGTCACGTCAGTCGGCAGATTCAGTGATTGGGATTCCTGTGAATCCAATTTTCGAGTTTGGGGCATGACAATCATGACGTTAAGTAAAAAGGGAAAGTTGGCTCCAAGGTATATAGATCTGTTTGAGGTTCTAGAGAGGGTTGGTGTTGTTGCATATAAGCTTGCTTTATCACCTTAGTTGTCTAGTATTCATGATATTTTCTGTAACACCTGGTCCATTCGGTACTATTTTCCATGCTTATAATGATTGAAGCCCTTAGCTAGACATGGATTGATCATTCATAGTACACACTCAACTGACTGGAACCCCAAGACCTTGAAACCTATCTCATATCGATCGCCCCATCGCCGCGATCGTGGAGGTACCACCCGTGTGTCGGTATGATACTCCGTTAGTGAGATATGCCATGAAGAATAATAAGTGTATCATGTGCACATGGCACCATGTATTTTATTCCACACATGTGCACAACACATGTCAAGCACACATGTACATGCCACACATGGGTGAGAGAATCTCTACCCATGTGTGTGATGTCACATACCCATACCTCTTCTCTCTCATGTGCATAAAAGTCAACCTTTCTCCATGCCATATACTATGCATGACATCACCACACCATGCCACCCCATGCTCCTTTAATCCACCATTAATTGCAAAGCATGAATTAAGTACCATAATCCTATCCTAAGCTAATATTAATCACAATAGCTTAACTTAACCAAAATTTTATCCATTCTTTATAAATACCCCTTCATCCCTTAGCATTTCACCATTTTTCCATAAGAAAGAGAGAGAGAGAGAGAGAGGAGTGATCTTGGTGGGCCATCAACTCCATCAATCTCATACCTTTCATCCATCTCAACCATCAATTCCATCCCTTCCATACATCTCAACCATCCATCTAATTCATCAAGGTGAGTACACCCACCCTACTTATTCTTATTTTATTTTTGTTGTGTTTATGTATGGTGGAGATGATGTTAATGATGATGTGATTAATGGTGTGGATGGTGAAGATAGTATGATTGATGGTGAAGATAATTGCAATAATGATGATGATGCTATTAATGGTGTGGATGCATAGGAGAAAACATATAAAAATCAATTTATTATAGAGTTCATGTGGGACCCACTGATAGTAGGACCCACCAAAATGTTTGTATGGCATCCAAGTCATCCAACCATTGGCCCATTGAGCTGGCCAAACTCACACACACCTACACGTGTATATAAAAAAAAAAAGAAGAAGAGAGAGAGACGCTGCTTGCTGGTAGCAGCGTCCCATTCATTTGATTTAAAGGGGCAGGGGCTGTGGGTCCCCAACGGGCCCCACCCATGATGTATGTATTAAATCCACGCCGTCCATTCAATTTTTCAGATCATTTTAGGCGTTGAGCCAAAAAATGAAGCCAATATATTTCTCTGGTAGGCCACACCATCAAAACTCATGTGAAAACATGCTAAAACATATAGAAGTACTTTCTGGGGGGCCCACCTGAAATTTTGATGTATTTGAAACTTGGAATGACCCCTTAACTTAGTGGGACACACGTAATAGACGGACTAGATCGTCCTGTTATGGGCCCTAAATATGAAAATCAACAAAAAAAAAGTTGCTGCCTGCTTCTGACGCTGCAGTAAGCAGTGTCTCAGTTGACGCTGGAAAGAAGTGAGCCCCACCACAGGCCCTACCTTGATGTATGTCGAACATCAACACCGTGAATTTGATGGGTTCCCTCTTAAAAAGGGGTCACGCCAAAAATCAACCGTACAAAGAACTTAGGTGGCTCACACCGTCTAAAATAATGTGCAGACATGGCTAAAACATGTAAAAGCACTTGCTGGGCCCCACCTGAAATTTGGATGCATCTGAAACTTGGACTGTCCCCTCCATCAAGTGGGACACACACAACAGATGGACTGGATTGTCCTGTTGTGGGCCCCATATTTTTAAAAAAAAAAAACTCTCAACATGGTGACGCTGGCCGGCCGATCCATCGACGCCGAAGGAGGTGGGCCCCACTATAGGCCCCACCTTGATGTATGACGAACATCAGCACTGCATTTGATGGGTCCCATTTAAAAATGGGTCACCTCCAAATTTCACCATACACGTAACCAAGTGGCCCACACCATAAAAAATATTAATAATAAATAATAATTATAAAAAAGACTAAGGATGGTCCGATCATGAAGTATGTGTTATATCCAAACCGTCCATCCATTTGGCAAGTTTGTCTTAGGGCTTGAGAAGAAAATAAAATAAAATAAAATAAGATAGATCTAACTATCAAGTGGGCCACACTACAAAAGTGGCAGGGATTGAACGTAAACCATTGGAACCCTTTTTGGGTCAGAAATTTTGGAGCAGTATGAAATTTGTTTTTCCCCTTAATTCAGGTCTTTGTGACCTTATGAACAGATTGGGTGGGAAATAAGTGTTATGGTGGGCCCGATGAATGGTTTAACGGTGAAATCATTATCCTAATTGCTAATTGAGGAGAGGTCCAGATAATTTTTTGTTATGATTCATTTTTAGATAATTTTCTAAAATGATCTCTAAAAATAGATGAACGGTGTAGGTATAATAAATACATCACTGTAGCACACATGTAACTTTGATCTCCTTAAACCATTCGTACAACTCGAAGCTCAAGCATGTAAAATCATGTGTTAGGTCCACCTGAAATTTGGATGTATCTGAAACTTGGTCTGACCCCTCAACCAAGTGGGACACACATAATGGATGGGCTGGATTTATGAACCATACCTCTGCGGGCCCAACAAATAATTATGAATATTTAAGAGAGGGTAACCCTCTCAACTTGTGTGTGGTATGGCCCACTTTGATATAGGTGTTATGCCACTTAATCCACCATGGTTATGACATGATTTATATTCAAGATCCTCATCGTTTATTTATTTTATCAACTCCTTTGACGGTATGTTACCAAGACTCAGGCCCATCCAATGATTAGATAGCCGTTCATTATGAAATAATGTAAATTGAACTCTCATCACAAAAAATTTATTATGGGTCATCCTGATGATGCATTAAATATTCAACCCATCTAGCCCATGTACCGGATCCCCTCTAGGGCATTGTCCCAAAGATCAGTCAATCAACCTGAATTGGACCACACAATACAAGGCTGTGAGAATAAGGACTTAACTATTGAATCCAACCTAAGGCCATCATGGTGTATCTATTTAATCCATGCAGACCATCCACTTCCTCATATCATTTTAGGACTTGGACTAAAATCAAAGCAGACCTAAGTCGTAGGTGGGTCACACACAACTCAACCTCATGGGAAATCCCCATGGACTCTACTGCATAGGACCCATTATGAATTCCATTGATATGTGAGCCCAAGAATGTTAAGGCCCATTTTGAGTGAACGCCATGTGGGCCCATCAGTGATAGCCTTGTTTGGGCTAACCATTGGGCCTCTTCGATAAGAGTTTGTAATTTCCATGTGTGGAATGTATGACGAACTGGTATTATAATTTTCGAAGTAATGATGATTAATCCTTTAAATGGGCTGATTGTGGACATCCCTTGATCACTTGACACTTTGGTTAGAGTGCGGCCCCAAGTAATAGGATCATGATACTTGTGTTTAAACCCTTAAAAACATGTTTAATTATAACAAATATATAAACTCTAGTGGTGTGAGGGTGTGATATTACCTGTTTGGCCCATTGATCATGTGGGTATTTTATGTATGTATAGCCACCTAATCATAGGCAATGGTGGAGAGCATGTAGTATATGTAGTCATCTAACTGTGTGAATATGAAGTACGTACAAGGCCACCTAACCTTATGAAATCAAGTGGCATTGATGACCATTCAACAACGTAGGTTTGTACTTATCGACATAGATACCACCACTTGAATCACACATGACCAAGTTGTACACTAAACCGAATATGATTTAGGGTTATATTACCCAAGCTAATGCTATCAAGATCCTGAATTTTTATACAATGTGATCTTTAAACTATAAATGGTATGATGAAATGTGGCTCTCGGCCCTTAACCAGGTGACACCGAATATGAGTCATTATCTATGTGATGTGTGAAGTGCTTGTAGTATAAGACTTATCATAATTGGTGTAGTCATGTATTCGTGGCCTATGGGCAAGGCTCATTGAGATATATTTTCGGTCCATATGATGAAGCTCATTGTGGTGTATTTTCGACCCATGTGATGCGGCCCATAGTGATGTATATTAGGCCCAGGTATGTGGTCTACCTGTGAAATAGATTTGAGGCCATTTGCAATGTATTCGAGGCCCATGGGCAAAGCCCAATGTGATGTATTTGAGACTCATGGGCGTGGCTCATTGAGATACATTTTAGGCCCATGGGTTGTGGCTCATTGTGATGTATTTGAGGCCCGTGTGTAGGGCTCACCTCTTGAGTATTTGAAGCCCATGGGTCGTGCAGCCTGATGTGGTGTATTCATGGCCCATGAGCCGAGGCCCATTGCGATGTGTAGTACACATATGATACGGCCCAATGTGATGTATATGCGGCCCATGAGTGAGGCCCAATGCGATGAATGTGCGGCCCTTGTGTGAGACCCGAAGCGATGTATCTGAGGACCGATGTGGTGTGATTTCACCATGATGTATGTATTGATATTTATGTGGGCCATTCCTTGGGGACAATGTTGGTTAAATGTCTACATTGTCGAAGCCGATTGTTGAGGTCGGTTATTGATACTGATTATGAGTATGTGACAGCACAACATTATCATACATGCCCATACGCATCATCTGCATGTTTATTATGAGATGTGGTTGACCATTGCATATGTCGTTGGACAGATTGTTATGAGACTCCTTGATAGGCGGAGGTTATCTCACATGAGTGCACAAGATGCGCAGGATTGATGCATGATCGTATTGTATGACTCATGCATCTTGCATTGTGTGCCTTAACGACATCAAGGTCGTAGCCTCCACGAGCATATTTTGGATGGTCAGATGGGACACCGGAAATATTTGGTTCTAGCATACGGCGCCATAGATGTCCCTCGGGTGAAAATTCCTAAACCTCCGAGGCCGGAGACGCCCAACGTCGAGACCGAGTGGATACATGAGCGCACGAGTGCCGAATACCAGGAGGCCGCGTCTCCCACCGTGTCGTGGTCGGTTAGGAGGGGTGTGGCCTTACCCGCCCGAGGGTAGGGGGCATTACTAGGCCGAGTTTGACCAGCTCGTCAATGGGTCCGCTATCGACGTGCCGGGAAGATTGGCCGACTATTGGCCAAGCGGATAGTGAGGTTTCTTACGCTCACTTGGCCTGTGGCTAAGAGAGCAGTGCCATTTGGAGTGTACTAAACCCCTGATGATCCCAGAGATGAACCTGATCGATATGTGGACTTATTGAGCAGAGTTGCATACTCATTCATTCATTCATTCACTATTCACTGGCCGGTGGTGCACAACTATTTGTTGTGTGTACCTTCGTAATGGCCAGGATTTCGGTTGGGCGCGCGACTAACCCGAGATCGTGAGTTTACCACATTGAGTCCGATTATCTAAATTAGGTATGGGACTATTTTGGATAGAAGTCCTTGTGATAGACCCCATAGTCCGCGATACTACGTACTACCATCCCGACTTCACTCCAACGAATCATTTCATTCGCACCACATATTGCATCGCATCATCGACATCCGATATTTGGCTCTTTATAACTCCCCATTTGCATAGCTGTTTATTGCATACTTCGATATTGTATGACTCATGGACTTGTCGATTTCGATATTGCATAATTATGGCATGACAATATGATGATGATGATGTGATTACGAATGCATGTAATATGGTTATGGCTGTGGTATGATTTCCTTGTAGCATATTTATCTTGCTTGCATGTAAGACACACTGCACACACGTGTGTACTCACTAGGCTTTTTGCCTAAGCCTCCTATTTCTCATTTTTTTTAAGGCTGGAGTGGCTTGGAAGACTTTGCTTTCTCGATGCATTGCATCTATTTTTCGATTTGGCAATGTTGACATTACGTATCTTTTGTAAAGCATTATACTTATAACCATCGGGAATTATGATGGATAGTGTTGCTTGGTAATTTGATCATGGATCTTCATGCTCAGGTATTACTATGTAAAAAAAAAAATCAGTTAAAAATCTTCCTTGTGGTGCGCCGAACTCGGGACTTGGTGTATGGAAGTCGAGTACCGAATTCGGGGCATCACGGAAGCTGTCCGTCCCCGGGTTTGGGGCGTGACAGAAGATGGTATCAGAGCATAAGATTTGGGATCAATTACGAGCAAAGTCCGCAAGTGGAAAATATAGAGGAACTTTAACTATGTCTCCCAGCGTCGTTGATCGAGAACCTAGATGCTATTAGTACCTCTGATTTGTATGAATCTAGAGACATGAATCTAGGATTCCCGGTTTGAGAACCTAGTAAAAACAGGATCCTCTATATGAGAACTTAGAGGATATACTTAGTACCTTGGCATAAGGGAGATAGCGGTGAGCAATACCCTTTAGAGTTTGATGGATGATTGTTTGATATATATGGTGATATGTATGTTTAGATTTCATATTATGAGTTTGATAGTGTGCTTAGAACTAGAAATTTCGAGGACGAAATTTTTATTAGGGGGGTAGATTGTAACACCTGGTCCATTCGGTACTATTTTCCATGCTTATGATGATTGAAGCCCTTAGCTAGACATGGATTGATCATTCATAGTACACACCCAACTGACCGGAACCCCAAGACCTTGAAACCTATCTCATATCGACCGCCCCATCGCCGCGATCGTGGAGGTACCACCCGTGTGTCGGTATGATACTCCGTTAGTGAGATACGCCGTGAAGAATAATAAGTGTATCATGTGCGCATGGCACCATGTATTTTATTCCACACATGTGCACAACACATGTCATGCACACATGTACATGCCACACATGGGTGAGAGAATCTCTACCCATGTGTGTGATGTCACATACCCATACCTCTTCTCTCTCATGTGCATAAAAGTCAACCTTTCTCCATGCCATATACTATGCATGACATCACCACACCATGCCATCCCATGCTCCTTTAATCCACCATTAATTGCAAAGCATGAATTAAGTACCATAATCCTATCCTAAGCTAATATTAATCACATTAGCTTAACTTAACCAAAATTTTATCCATTTCTTTATAAATACCCCTTCATCCCTTAGCATTTCACCATTTTTCCATAAGAGAGAGAGAGAGAGGAGTGATCTTGGTGGGCCATCAACTCCATCAATCCCATACCTTTCATCCATCTCAACCATCAATTCCATCCCTTCCATACATCTCAACCATCCATCTAATTCATCAAGGTGAGTACACCCACCCTACTTATTCTTATTTTATTTTTGTTGTGTTTATGTATGGTGGAGATGATGTTAATGATGATGTGATTAATGGTGTGGATGGTGAAGATAGTATGATTGATGGTGAAGATAATTGCAATAATGATGATGATGCTATTAATGGTGTGGATGCATAGGAGATAACATATAAAAATCAATTTATTATAGAGTTCATGTGGGACCCACTGATAGTAGGACCCACCAAAATGTTTGTATGGCATCCAAGTCATCCAACCATTAACCCATTGAGCTGGCCAAACTCACACACACCTACACATGTATATAAAAAAAAAAAAAAAGAAGAAGAGAGATTCATTTGATTTAAAGGGGCAGGGGCTGTGGGTCCCCAACGGGCCCCACCCATGATGTATGTATTAAATCCACGCCGTCCATTCAATTTTTCAGATCATTTTAGGCGTTGAGCCAAAAAATGAAGCCAATATATTTCTCTGGTAGGCCACACCATCAACACTCATGTGAAAACATGCTAAAACATATAGAAGTACTTTCTGGGGGGCCCACCTGAAATTTTGATGTATTTGAAACTTGGAATGACCCCTTAACTTAGTGGGACACACGTAATAGACGGACTATCGTCCTGTTATGGGCCCTAAATATGAAAAACAACAAAAAAAAAAAGTCAAACAAAATAACACTGCAGCAAGCAGCGTCGCAGTTGATGCTGGAAAGAAGTGAGCCCCACCACAGGCCCTACCTTGATGTATGTCGAACATCGACCGTGAATTTGATGGGTCCCCTCTTAAAAAGGGGTCATGCCAAAAATCAACCGTACAAAGAACTTAGGTGGCCCACACCGTATAAAATAATGTGCAGACATGGCTAAAACATGTAAAAGCACTTCATGTGGCCCACCTATTTTGGATCATCTGAAACTTGGACTGTCCCCTCCATCAAGTGGGACACACACAATGTATGGACCAGATGTCAACGGCCCACTGTCCATATTTAACAAAAAAAAAACTCTCAACAATGGTCAAAACCGTACCTCGTCTCCACTGACGCTGAAGGAGGTGGGCCCCACCATAGGCCCCACCTTGATGTATGACGAACATCGACCGCATTTGATGGGTCCCATTTAAAAATGGGTCACCTCCAAATTTCAACCATACATGGAACTCAAAGTGCCCACACCATAAAAAAATATTAATAATAAATAATAATTATTAAAAAAGGTCTAATGTGGTCCGATCATGAGGTATGTGTTATATCCAAACCGTCCATCCATTTGGCAAGTTTGTCTTAAGGCTTGAGAAGAAAAATAAAATAAAATAAGATAGATCTAACTATCAAGTGGGCCACACTACAAAAGTGGCAGGGATTGAACGTAAACCATTGGAACCCTTTTTGGGTTAGAAATTTTGGAGCAGCATGAAATTTGTTTTTCCCCCTTAATTCAGGTCTTTGTGACCTTATGAACAGATTGGGTGGGAAATAAATGTTATGGTGGGCCCGATGAATGGTTTAACGATGAAATCATTATCCTAATTGCTAATTGAGGGGAGGTCCAGATAATTTTTGGTTATGATTCATTTTTGGATAATTTTCTAAAATGATCTCTACAAATAGATGAATGGTGTAGGTATAATAAATACATCACTGTAGCACACATGTAACTTTGATCTCCTTGAACCATTCGTACAACTCGAAGCTCGGGCATGTAAAATCATGTGTTAGGTCCACCTGAAATTTGGATGTATCTGAAACTTGGTCTGACCCCTCAACTAAGTGGGACACACATAATGGATGGGCTGGATTTATGAACCATACATCTGGGGGCCCAACAAATAATTATGAATATTTAAGAGAGGGTAACCCTCTCAACTTGTGTGTGGTATGGCCCACTTTGATGTAGGTGTTATGCCACTTAATCCACCATGGTTATGACATGATTTATATTCAAGATCCTCATCGTTTATTTATTTTATCAACCCCTTTGACGGTATGTTACCAAGACTCAGGCCCATCCAATGATTAGATAGCCGTTCATTATGAAATAATGTAAATTGAACTCTCATCACAAAAAAATTTATTATGGGCCATCCTGATGATGCATTAAATATTCAACCCATCTAGCCCATGTACCGGGTCCCCTCTAGGGCATTGTCCCAAAGATCAGTCAATCCAACCTGAATTGGACCACACAATACAAGGCTGTGAGAATAAGGACTTAACTATTGAATCCAACCTAAGGCCATCATGGTGTATCTATTTAATCCATGCAGACCATCCACTTCCTCATATCATTTTAGGACTTGGACTAAAATCAAAGCAGACCTAAGTCGTAGGTGGGTCACACACAACTCAACCTCATGGGAAATCCCCATGGACTCTACTGCATAGGACCCATTATGAATTCCATTGATATGTGAGCCCAAGAATGTTAAGGCCCATTTTGAGTGAACGCCATGTGGGCCCATCAGTGATAGCCTTGTTTGGGCTAACCATTGGGCCTCTTCGATAAGAGTTTGTAATTTCCATGTGTGGAATGTATGACGAACTGGTATTATAATTTTCAAAGTAATGATGATTAATCCTTTAAATGGGCTGATTGTGGACATCCCTTGATCACTTGACACTTTGGTTAGAGTGCGGCCCCAAGTAATAGGATCATGATACTTGTGTTTAAACCCTTAAAAACATGTTTAATTATAACAAATATATAAAATCTAGTGGTGTGAGGGTGTGATATTACTTGTTTGGCCCATTGATCATGTGGGTATTTGATGTATGTATAACCACCTAATCATAGGCAATAGTGGAGAACATGTAGTATATGTAGTCATCTAACTGTGTAAATATGAAGTACGTACAAGGCCACCTAACCTTATGAAATCAAGTGGCATTGATGACCATTCAACAACGTAGGTTTGTACTTATCGACATAGATACCACCACTTGAATCACACATGACCAAGTTGTACACTAAACCGAATATGATTTAGGGTTATATTACCCAAGCTAATGCTATCAAGATCCTGGATTTTTATACAATGTGATCTTTAAACTATAAATGGTATGATGAAATGTGGCTCTCGGCCCTTAACCAGGTGACACCGAATATGAGTCATTATCTATGTGACGTGTGAAGTGGTTGTAGTATAAGACTTATCATAATTGGTGTAGCCATGTATTCGTGGCCTATGGGCAAGGCCCATTGAGATATATTTTCGGTCCATATGATGAAGCTCATTGTGATGTATTTTCGGCCCATAGTGATGTGTATTAAGCCCAGGTATGTGGTCTACCTGTGAAATAGATTTGAGGCCACTTGCAATGTATTCGAGGCCCATGGGCGAAGCCCAATGTGATGTATTTGAGACTCATGGGCGTGGCTCATTGAGATATATTTTAGGCCCATGGGTTGTGGCTCATTGTGATGCATTTGAGGCCCATGTGTAGGGCTCACCTCTTGAGTATTTGAAGCCCATGGGTTGTGAAGCCTGATGTGGTGTATTCATGGCCCATGAGCCAAGGCCCATTGCGATGTGTAGTGCACATATGATACGGCCCAATGTGATGTATATGCGGCCCATGAGTGAGGCTCAATGCGATGAATGTGCGGCCCTTGTGTGAGACACAAAGCGATGTATCTGAGGACCGATGTGAGGTGTGATTTCACCATGATGTATGTATTGATGTTTATGTGGGCCATTCCTTGGGGGCAATGTTGGTTAAATGTCCACATTGTCGAGGTCGATTGTCGATGCCGGTTATTGATACCAGTTATGAGTATGTGACAGAATAGCATCATGATACATGCCCATACGCATCATCTACATGTTTGTTATGAGATGTAGTTGACCAATGCATATGTCATTGGGCAGGTTGTTATGAGACTCCCTGACAGGCGGAGATTGTCTCACGGTATGCGCAGGATTGATGCATGACTAAATTGTATGACTCATGCATCTTGCATTGTGTGCCCTAGCGACATCAAGGTCATAGCCTCTACAGGCATATCGTGGATGGTCAGATGGGACACCGAAAATCTATTCTAGCATACGGTCGCCATAGATGTCCCTAGGTAAAAATTCTTAAACCTCCGTGGCCAGGAGACGCCCCAACGTCGAGACAGAGTGGATATATATGAGCGCATGAGGGCAGAATACCAAGAAGCTGCATCTCCCACTGTGTCGTGGCCGGTTGGGAGGAGGTATAGCCTTACCCGCACGAGGGTAGGGGGCATAGCTAGGCTGAGTTGACCAGCTCGTGAATGGGTCTGCTATCGACGTGCCGGATAGGTATTGGCGACTATTAGCCAAGCGGATAGTGAGGTTTCTTACGCTCACTTGGGTTGTGCCTGGGAGAGACAGTGCCATTTGGAGTGTACTAAACCCCGGTGATGATCCCGAGATGTATCAGTATCGATATGTGGACTTATGGAGCAGGCGTTGCATACTCATTCATTCATTCATTCTCTATCCACTTGGGCTGGTGGTACACAACTATTTGTTATGTGTGCCTTCGTAATGGCCAGGATTTCGGTTGGGGCTCGCGACTAAGCTGAGATCAGGAGTTTACCACATTGAGTCTGACTATCCAAATTAGGTATGGGACTATTTTGGATAGAAGTCCCTTGTGATAGACCCCATAGTCTGCGATACTACGTACTACCATCCCGACTTCACTCCAGCACAGTCATTTCATTCGCACCACATATTGCATCGCATCATCGACATCTGATATTTGGCTCTTTATAACTCCTCATTTACATACTGATTTATATTGCGTACTCTGATATTGTATGACTCATGGACTTGTCAGTATTTCCGATATTGTATAATTATGGCATGACAATATGATGATGATGATGTGATTACGGATGCATGTAATATGGTTGTGGCTGTGGTATGATTTCCTTGTAGCATATTTATCTTGCCTGCGTGTAGGACACACTGCACACACGTGTGTACTCACTAGGCTTTTTGCCTAAGCCTCCTATTTCCTATTTTTTTTCAGGGTTGGAGTATCTTGGAAGACTTAGCTTTCTCGATGCATTGCATCTATTCTTCGATTTGGCAATGTTGACGTTACGTATCTTTTGTAAAGCATTATACTTATAACCATCGGGAATTATGATGGAGAGTGTTGCTTGGTAGTTTGATCATGGATCTTCATGCTCAGGTATTACTATGTATAAAAAAAAATTCAGTTAAAAATCTTCCTTGTGGTGCGCCGAACTCGGGACTTGGTGTATGGAAGTCGAGTACCGAATTCGGGGCATCACGGTGTCAATCAAAGTCGGCAATCGGTCACGACAATCAGGATCGATCGATAGTCAGAATCGGCAAATCGGTCACGACAATCGAAATCGATCGATAATCAGAATCGGCAAATCAGTCATGTCAATCAGAGTCAGCAATCAGTCACGACAATCGGGATCGATCGATAGTCAGAATTGACAAATCGGTCACAACAATCCAAATCAATCGATAATCAGAATCGGCAAATCGGTTATGTCAATCAGAGTCGGCAATCGGTCACGACAATCAAGATTGATTGATAGTCAGAATTGACAAATCGGTCACAACAATCTAAATCAATCGATAATCATAATCGGCAAATCGGTTATGTCAATCAGAGTCAGAAATCGGTCACGACAATCGGGATCGATCGATATTCAGAATCGGCAATCGGTCACGACAATCGAAATCGATCTATAATCATAATCTGCAAATCAGTCATGTCAATCAGAGTCGGCAATCGGTCACGACAATCAAAATCGATCGATAATCAGAATTGGCACGTCGGTCACAACAATCCAAATCGATCGGTAATCAGAATCGGCAAATCGGTCATGTCAATCAGAGTCGGCAATCGGTCACGACAATCGAGATTGATTGATAGTCAGAATCGACAAATCGGTCACAACAATCCAAATCAATCGATAATCAGAATCGGCATATTGGTTATGTCAATCAGAGTCAGAAATCGGTCACGACAATCGGGATCGATCGATATTCAGAATCGGTAATCGGTCACGACAATCGAAATTGATCGATCAAGGATTAAGAGAAGGTCACAATGTGGACATTAAACCATCATTGCTCATCAATGTGGACATTTAACCATCATCACTCCCAAGCAGTGGCCCTCATAGGGCCAGACATATAATGGGCTCATAGCCTCACACAAGGATCTGTATACATCACCATGGGCCTTAGCCAAGGACTTAATACACATCAAAATGGGCCGCATTACATGGGCCTCAAATACATCATATGGGCTTTAACATATGGGCCTCAAACATGGGCCATAAATACATCGCATCAAGCCTTGCCCATGGGCCTCGAGTACATCAAAATGGGCCACGACTCATGGGCTTCAAATACACAATAGGTGAGCCCTACACATGGGCTTGATATACATCACAGATGGGCCCTGCACATGGGCCTCGTACACATCGAGTGAGTTGCATCAATGGGCCGCATTAATGGGCCTCATACACATCTAGTGGATTGCATCAATGGACCTCAAATACATCAAATCTGCTGCATCATGTGGGCCTCAAATACATTTCAATAGGTTGGGCCCTGCTCATTCCAAATGGGACCATCAATGGACAACTTAGATGAAACACGTACATCACGTGGGGGGCCACGTGAATGGATAGTGTGAATATAAAATACATACATCTAGGTGGGCCCCCACCAGTTCAAAAATCAGATGGACGGCATGGATGAAAACACATACATCAGTGGGCCCAACACTGTCCCACGTTGATGGTGTGAACCGCATGCATATCACAGCAGGCCCCACCATTATCCATGTAAATCCACACCATCTAAATATTGTTCATGCAAATTAACACCTGTCCAACTGCTGGACAACGTGTACAGTACACCTACATGAAGGTCAGGCCCACACAGATGGATGGTGTGGATCAAATAGATATATCAAAGGTGCACCCCACATAACTTGCTGGCGTCGATAGGTAGCAGCAATGACTGTTGGCCCACCGTCCAGATGGACGGTCTGGATTAACACATGCCACGGTGGAGACCCGCCGTCCTTACCATGGACAGTGTAGATGAAAACATACCAATCAAGGTGGGTCCGCCGTTTTCAAAACACATAAAACACATACATCTCTGTAGGGTCCATCGTTTTCAAACGGATGGACGCCTAGGATATAAGGCACATACATTAAAGTGGGTCCCATCATCCCACACATGCCACACGTGTGGGATGGCCCAAAGGAAATGGACGGTGCTGGGGTCTCACGTCCTCAAACAGACGGACGGTCTGGATCATCAGACCCCAGCTCTTCTATCAGCAAGTGTGTCCCACGTGGGACCCACCAGATATATACTTTATATATATATATATATATATATATATATATATATATATATATATAATACCATATATTATTATTATTTTATTATTATTATTTATTTATCAAAAAAAATCAAGCCAGCGTCCCGACCTCTGGTCTTCCTGATCTGGACGGACGGTGAGGATTTTCCACATACATCATGGTGGCTATGCACCGTCCAATCACTCCAGCACCATCCAGATCATCTGGACAGTGTGGATGGAAGAAGTACAACATGGTGTGGCCCACATAACTAGGTGGCGTCAATACATCAAGGTGGGCCATGAATGGACGGTTTAGATGAAACTCACGTACTTGGCTGGCCTCAATACAGCAGGTACACCGGTCGATCTGCTTCCTATAGCAGTGGGTCCCACGTGCTGCATGCAACACATCTTTAAGGTGGGCCCTGCGTATTGATCAAGCTGATATATGTGTTTTCACATCGTCCAGGCCCGCTAGACGGCCTGGTAAAATAGATGGATGGCGCTGATACATACATCTAAGGTAGGCCCTACACGTGCAGCTGTTGGACGTGTGAAATTACAACACATACATCACACGTGCAGCCGCTGAACGTGTAGAGTTACAGTACATACATCATTGTAGGCTCTCATCTAGTCAATGGACGGTGCAGGTGCAACGCACCGAATCAAGGCAGCCCCACATGAACGGTTGGATGACACACTTTCATCAGGTGTGGCCTACTAGCCCTTCGTCTAGATGGACGGTTTGGATGTCAGAGGTGGGTCCCACGCTTCATGGATGCAGCACACGTGTGGGGTGGGCGGCAAGAACACATACATTATGATGGAATCCCACCATCCAGAAAACCTCCTGACTGGGGGAATAAAAAAAAACATATGAGTCACGGTGGATCCCACCGTCCCTGATGGACGGTGGATATACATACCTTATGGTGGACCCCACACGTCCAGCAGATGGACGGTGTGATAAATCACATACATCAGGGTGATGCCACGCCAAGGGCCCACCCATTTTGGGTTCAAGCTAATATTTATGTTTGCAGTTCATGCAGTCCAGCAGCCTCAGCTGCTGGATGATCCACTCCTGGACAATGGATCCCATACGTCCATCAAGGTGGGGCCCATATACATGTGGCTCAACAACTACATCCATCTAGGTGGCCAAAATATATATATATATATATATATATATATATGGAAAGAGAGAGAAATAAAGAAAGATCAGATGGTGGAGGGACCCCACCACTATGGGTCCCTCATAATCATCACAACACATGCATGAAATGGGTCCCACTTGTCCCAAAATCAAGGGTCGAGATCTACTCTAGAACACCCACCTTTCTTGCTTCTTCTTAGATCAATGGCACGCTCAACTCCTCGGCTACCACTTTAATGGAGGATGATGGTGATTAGACGGTGGAGATGGAAGATAAGGAGGTGGGCCACACTAATTTCTCTCCCATGGAAGCCATGGACAGTTGCTTGGAGAGAATGAGGGAGAGAGAGTTGAAAGAGAGGTTGAAAGAGAGAGATGGGTGAGTGATGTGGTGGGTGTACTTTGTGTAAGAGAGAGTTTGACTTTGGGGGTTGCTTGGGGATGAGGTTGTACTTTACATGAGGTGATGTGTAATTGATTGATGAGATTGATGGGATTTGATGTGATGTTCTCTTGGGTTTTGCAACAGCGCGACCTTCTCCTCAAACTGAACGCGGCCCACATCTTGTCCCTGGTATCACCTCGGCGCGCGAGACGCGACATCGGAATCATGCGGCAGGCGGCTCGCAGGGTACAAGTCTCTGTCGAACCGACTCTAAAATATGGGATACAACTCAGATCGTGCGCCACCGCTATTTACGCGTCATTTGACTCAAGTTGAGCAGTTCTGGACAGTACCCAAGTCCGACTCCTACGATGGACATCAAGCCCAGTAAGACAGACATTATTCTATAGTTTTGGAACTAGTGGCCCACTAACGAGCGGTCTAGAGCTTGTTTGGGAAATCGGGGCATTTCTGAAATGAATTAGGTATTGAGATTTCTCGTGGGCAATGATTAAGGTTTGGATTAACTATGTTCATAGTGTGACCTATTTATAACTAGTGAAAGTAGAGATTTGGTCATGATTACTCTAAACCATCGGTTTTATGTTAAAAGAGTAACGGGGTTTATTTGGTCTATTAGTCAAGATCCAGGCCTTATCTGACTCGGCTTCGGTTAGATCTTTAATTTAGTTATGATTGTCTTAATTAGTTAGCGATGGGTCGGTTAGATTTTGGGCCCTATGTGAGTAAATCATGGGGCTAAACTTGATGTTCAAGTGGTCAGGCGGATTCGTTGGCTTCCTACAGTTGATTAATCGGACTTGTGTGGTTCTTTACTGGTATCACACGTGTATAAACTAACATTGAGTGTTAATGGTAAGTAAGTGATAATATAAGTTAATTACATTTTTTTAAAAAAAAATTTTTTTGGAAATCCAAAACAGTGAAAATCTAAGATGTTACAAAAGATAAAGTGGACCACATTGCAAAAAGCAGTCGGCGATTAAACATATACCATTAAAACTATTTTGGGTTTCATATAAGCATTGGATCGATATGAAATTTATTTTTCCTCTTAATTCAAGTATTTGTGACCTTATGAGCAGATTGAATGGAAAAAAAAGGCCATGGTGAGCCCTGCAAATTTTTTAACTGTGAAAATCATGATCCCCGCTGTTATTTTTGATGTGGTCCATTTGAGCTGTGGATATGATTCATTTTTTGGTTAATCCTATAAAATGATCTTGAAAATTTTATGAACGGCAACGATATAATAAATACATCATCGTAGGGGCCATGTGACTTTGATCTCCTTTGAACCGTTCGTACAACTCGAAGCTCGGCGCTCGTCTTCACACGACACCTATCTACACCGGCTACTTCCATCCGGGGCCTCACCTCATCCGCTTCCTTCTTTTCATGCGCGGTGACTCGTCGGATGACTGCGCCGGCCTATTTGTGGCCACGGCCTGTACAGTTGGGACCCATCAGATGAACGGACGCGGATTGCCTACTGACGCTGCCGCCAGAAAGGTGGCTACTGGGCCGTACTATGGGTGTGTATGTGTGTGTTTTTTAATCCCCGCCATCCGATTATTTTTCCAAGGTCTTCTGGGCATGAACCTTCTCAGAGGGACCACACCACACGAAAACAGGGTGAATGAACGCCCACCGTTAAAATCTTTTCAGGGCCAACTGTAATGTTTATTTTCCATCCAATCTGTTGATTGAGTTACAAAAATCTAAATGAAGGAAAAGCATATATGACCCCTGAGAAGTTTTCAATGGTAGGCGTTCAATTCTTACTGTTTCTTATAGCGTGGAACACATGAGACTTGTATCTGTCTAATTTTTGGGCTAATTCTTCGTCATGTGGAAAATGGATGGACGGCAGGGATAACACAAATACATCATGGTGGGTCCCATAGAGCACCGTCCGGTAGCTTTGACAATCCGCGTCGCAGATGGCCATCCCTGATCTTACACGTGTAGATGAGTAACGCTTGGCAAAATGAAGGGTCAGCGTTCCACCGTGCGCTTGGTCACGAATCGAGGTCCACACCTTAGTAGGGGAACGCTGCTCGAGTAGGTGATCATCTTCGTAATCGTCCATATTTCTCGTGGACGTGAGGCCCATCATCTCGGCACGAATCGTTCACAGCGGGCCAGCGGCTAACGACCAGCCCTGATCTCTCACACATGTGCCGTTCTGGCACGTGTCGCGCTAATTCCCTTTCTCTCCTCCCCGCTTAAATAGATCTTTAAAACCCTAAACCGGTCCCTCCAGTCCTCTCATCTTCTCTGCCCAAACCCACAGAGAGAGAGAGAGAGAGAGAGAGAGAGAGTTCTCAAGGTTAGGGTTTCAATCGCCGTTTTGCTATTTTGTTTTTCCTCAGTGCATTTGCTCTGTTCTTATTTCAGGAATTATGCAACTCCCTACTCACCTTACACGTTTGTAAACACGTGTGGGTGATCGGGACCGTTGAACTTCTGGGCCACCCTCCGAATAGGTTTTAGGCCGAAATCGCAGCGATTGGAGAAGCCATGCCGTCCATTTGTTGCTGGCTGCTCTGGTTTAATTTCGACCGTTCTCTAACTGTTCCTTGTGTCAGCCATTGATGGGATGGATACCACAGTCCAATCCTCCTGCTCTTGAGTATATGAGACTATCCAAGTGGCGGCCCACCGTATTAACGGTCCCCATCACTGACTCGTTTGCTTTGCGTTTTGGTCTATGAATGCATCTTTGATACTGTGAATGTATTGCTTTCTTATAGCTACTGGCTAGATACAACCTCATGACACACGTATATGGTGATTGATTCCGTTGATCAGCTGCCATCTCATGGCTAATCTGACTGTATGATTGGTGTGGATTTGCCTGCTGAATGCACTGTTGCTAAAATTTTGTTTACAATCCATTTGTAGGCTGATGAGTGGATAGATGCAATAATCCTTTCGCTTCAAAATTTGGGGTATGACCCATCGATGTGATTGTCCAACTGGATCAGTGGTGTGGATGAACCGTAGCCAATTAGATGAACTAAGTGCATGATTGTGGATTTGTCAGTTGAATGTGGACTGTTGCCATAATGTGGTTAATAACCCATTTACCAGTAGACAAATTCACAGGCTGAGCACCCAAGTTTTGGGGTTGTGATCCATCCATGTGATTGTCCACCGGATCATTGGATGCAAATCACGATATGCATAAGCTACATGTCCCTAGGGAGTTAATCTGGTGGGTGTTGGGAGAGAAAGGAGTTTGAAGAAAATATATTGAGATAATTAAGGATGTGTATGAGAGAGCAATACCAAATGTGAGCACCAGTAGTGGAGAGACGAGCAATTTCCCAGTAGGTGTGTACCAAGGGTTGGCATTGAGTCCATATCTTTTCACATGATTATGGACAAGTTAATGATGCATTTCTAGGAAGAGATCCCATGGTTCATGTTGTTTGCAGATGACAGTATCTATTAATAAGATGAGGGTATAAACACAAAGCTAGATTTATGGAGATCTGCTTTAGAATCGAAAGGATTTAAAATTAGTTGGACTAAAAAAAAGTATATGGAGTGCAATTTTAGTAATAATAGGCGTGGGAACAAGGTATTGTAAAGATTGCTTACCAAGGAGTTTCCTAAATGACCACTTTTGATATCTTGGGTCGATAATTCATGAGAGTGGAGAGATTCAGAAGGATGTTGCCCATAGAATTCAAGCAGGGTGGAAGAAATGGAGATTTGCCTTTGGAGTTTTATGCGATCATTGTGTACTACTCAAATTGAAAGGGAAATTTTAGGGCCTGTTTGGCCGGACGGATCCCATGGGATTAGGAGGGATGGGATGGATTTTAAGGTAATGATGGTGGTGTCAGTGGATTGGTTTGAGATCCATGGGTTTGCTATATCCCGGGACAAGTTTACCGAGTCTGTTTGGCACGCCCGGCATATCCCGAGATTTTACCTTCCAATCCGTCCAACCAAACACGCCCCAGGCATGATTGAACGGTTTAGGAGGGATGGGATCAATTTGAAGGTAATGATGGTGATGTCAGTGGATTGGTTTAGGGCCTGTTTGGCCGGACCGATCCCATGGTATTAGGAGGGATGGGATCGCGATATCCCGGGATATGCTCATATGCATGACGAGCCAAATAGACCCGGTGAACTTGTCTTGGGATATAAGCAATCCCATGGATCTGAAAACAATCCACTGACATCACCGTCATTACCTTAAAATTGATCCCATCCCTTGGTTGGACGGATTGGAAGGTAAAATCCCAGGAGATGCTAGGCATGCCAAATAGACCTAGTGAACTGTCCCGGGATATAGCAATCCCATGGATCTTAAACCAATCCACTGACACCACCATCATTACCTTAAAATCCATCCCATCCCTCCTAATCCCATGGGATTCGCTTGGCCAAACAGGCCCTTAAGATCCGTGGGTTTGCTATATCCCGGGACAAGTCTGTTTGGCTCGTTTGGCATATCCCGGGATTTTGCCATCCCATCCCTCCTAATCCCTCTTAATCCACCCGGCCAAACAGGCCCTTACAGGATAGCTATAAGACTAGCCATGCTTTATGGGATAGAATGTTGGGCTGCTAAGGAACAAGATATCCATAGGATGAGTGTAGCTGAATGGGGTGTTGAGATGGTTGAGTAGCAAGACAATGAAGGATAGTATTAGAAATGCATTTGAGGGAATTTAGGGGTACCATCAATAGGTAACAAGATGAGGGAAAGTATACTTAGATGGTTTGGTCATGTGCAATGGAGAGCAAGAGCTGTGCTTTTTGGAAAGAGTGGGTTCGTACAAGTTGAAAGCCGTAAAAGGGTAATGGGAATGCCCGAAAGGACGTGGGTGGATGTAGTAAGAAAAAAGTTGATGACTCATGGTCTAACTGAAGTTACAGCCCTTGATGGAGCGGAATGGCAAAAATGGATTCATGGATTCATGTAGTCAACACCAATTGGTTTGATAAGGCGATGATGATGATGATGATGATTGCTCAACTCTCTACTTGTTTAGTAGATAGGTTATTTATTGTTTATTTGTTTAACCTGTGTAAGGGGTTTCAGCGTTGCTTACCTATTGCAACGTGGTTGAGTCTTGTTGCCCTCAACAATCTTGTGCTATGATTCTGTGATTGGTTTACTCTAGTTCAAGTTTTGAGCTGAAAATATTGCTTAGGTATATTTTATTTTTGTATGTTATAACTTGGTTTACCTTTTGCGTATGACGCATGGTGACACTTGACAAGTGTGTACAAGATCTACAATCTAGACTGCTTCTCCAGTGCATGTTGGACTCGTCAAGGCCCAAAAAATCAGGCTGGATTGGTGATCTAATCGCTCGATTTGATGAATGATTACTGCCTGTCATTCAACCTTATTGTGTGCAGGTGGATCAACTAATATTTTAATCTTTGACAATTGACAAACAATATAGCATGATTATGGATTTTACAGTTAAAACTGAAGTATCGAATGGGAATCAATATGTTACCTAGAGTATCTGCAAATCATTTTTAAGAGAAGTTTGTATATAACCCCTCACCTTTCTAACATTCGTTACCCACTCACCTTCTGATTTTTATATTTGCCTTCCATGAGGTTTCCTGACAATTGTAAAAACCACATGCCGTTAATGGCTATTCTCTTGGATTGCGTCTTTCTGAAAAGTGAAAGGACCAAAATGCCATTTATTTAAGGGCTGTTTGATTTTTAATTTCCCTGGTAAATACAGGGAAATACGTCCATTTTACTTACTCCACCTTGTTTGAAATTAGCAGGGAATTACGTTTCGAAAAGCGGTCCATACAATACCTTTTATTACTGATTTAAATATGTGGGCCCCACCATGATATATGTGAGTTATCCACACCATCTATCCTTTTAAAAAATATATTGGAAGGCATGAACCCAAAAATGAGGAAAATCAAAAGCTTAAGTGGACCACACCTTAGGGAACAATGATTATTAAGACGTCAATGGTTGAAAGCTGTTTTCTCCCTAGGGCCCACATTGATGCTTATTTGTCATCCAACCTGTTCATAAGGTCACACAGTCATGGATAAAGGGAAAACAAAAATATCAGTTAGATCCAAAACTTTTGGAGTCCTCGAGAAGCTTTCAATGGTAGGAGTTCAATTTCCATTGTTTCCTGTATTGTGGTCCAGTTGATCTTTGGATCTCCCTCATCTTTTGGCGCTTACCATAAAATGAGTTGGCTAAAGGGATGGACGGTGTGGATGAGACACACACATTATGGTGGGCCCCATAATTTAATATTTTTCTCCTCGGGCCATGTGAGGAGTGTATAAATGAAAGGTGGCGGTCAACGTCACCTTGGAAATCCAACCAGAAATACATAGGTAAATAATTATTACCCGTTTACCTTGAATTACCTATGTAATTAGAAAATCAAACAAGCCCTTAAGGAAAAGGCAACAAGTCAATGCTCTCCTACTTACCATGTTAACTTTATTTGTAAATGGTCTATGATGGTGATCTACATTGGACCATACAAATTAGATTCCTGTCAGCATGGAAGAAAAAGAAGATAGATGCTGCTCTTAAAACTTCATGAATTTAGCATTTAAAAAGAAAAGAACTAATGTTGATGTGATTCATGTGAAACTTTTAACAAATTTGTAACGACACCATAAACTGCCCCCTCAAGAAGACCTTGTAGCTGCAAACTTGAAATTTCAGCATTTGTACCCCTAATAGTTAGCACAATAGCTGTGATTAGGGTGTTACCTGATGGTAAATGACTTTGATTGAATGACACTGGGACAGCCTGCTGCAACACAGAATATTGAGGATCACATGCGACTTGTTTGTATCAAATCCTTTGGTCCCAAATGGATTTTATGGATTATTTGTTGACCATGACAGCCAAATCATATCATCCTTCTTGATCAGTCGTGGATAACATACTTCTACGGAGGATCCCATGCATCTTTAATGGTTTTTGCATCAATTCTTGACACATCACCTGGTGGATTTGATCAGAGCCATTCAACAAAAGCACTTGTGATCATCTTTATTATTATTATTATTATTTTTTTATTATTTTTATTATTTAAACAACCTCCCAGATGTCCACCATGGCAGGCCATTTTGGCAGTAGTCATCATCATTCTCATGCTTGCAAGTAATTCTCAACGAAGACTATATTCATGAACACGAAGTGGCAGCCTCTGCCCGATGTGAATTTAGTGCGATGTTTTTTGCAGCCTAGTCTTCCAAGCAAATCTTCTATCAAAGGCCAGCCACCGTAGGTAGATTTAGCAGCTTTCTTAAGCATCCAAGCTTTTGTGAAGTTGTTTATCCTCATTGTTTTGAGATGCAGTCATTTATAGACATGAAAATTGCTGATTGCATTGGCAGATTCCTATTCTGCACAATTTAGACACACTAATCTAGTGATTTGCTTATTCATCATTTGATAAAAAGTTCACTTTCTATGCTAGCATGATTTTCATCATGTTACACCATAGACATGCACGCCCATGTGCCTGCATTTTGCATGCAGGTTCTCTAGAACATTGAATATAATAAAATTGAGTAGATAAATTCCCACGGGCCAAACTTGGAGCCTTTTTGCTGTTGAAGAATGATTATGATTCTGCATGGACTTGCACTTTATCACACATTCCTCATATACTTTGCTTTCTATTATTCATCAGTGTGGGTTATCATATACTTCTATTACCTCAAATAAATAAATATCTTATACTTCTATTATTAAAAAGAAGAAGAAGAAAATAATTGACTATGATTCTGATGTTTCAGTGGCTTGCAGTAGTTAGACAACTACTCTGGAAGCCATTGAGGATGTTTATTTACATGCATCCTTTAGATATCATTTTGGCATTCTTACCAATGCATTGCCCTGTGTTGCTATCTGCAGCTGTAGCAAGGATGGTGAGAGTCAGTGTCTTGAATGATGCTCTCAAGAGCATGTACAATGCTGAGAAACGGGGAAAGAGACAAGTCATGATTAGGCCTTCGTCGAAAGTGATTATTAAGTTCCTGCTGGTCATGCAGAAGCATGGTTCGCACCCTTTTTACTTGTTTGTTTTCTACTTCAATATTACCCTTGCCTCATGTATATTTCTTTCTCCTGTTTTGTTCAACAGGTTACATTGGAGAGTTTGAATATGTTGATGATCACCGATCCGGTAAGATAGTGGTGGAACTTAATGGAAGACTGAACAAATGTGGAGTTATTAGTCCTCGTTTTGATGTTGGTGTCAAAGAGATCGAACCCTGGACTGCAAGGTTGCTGCCCTCCAGACAGGTTAGCCAAATCCCGTGCTTTTTATGCTTTGAGGAAATATACCATGTGTGCTACTCGGCGGGTTTGGCCAGGTCGTGGGCCAAACCTGAGCCCAGAGAGGACCCAACTTGCAACCCAACCCGACCTGAATTCCAACCCGAGGTGCCCAATCTGAATTCATCTATACTCAACTCGACCCAATCCGACCCAACCCAACCCAAATTTCCTCAACCTGAACCCAACTGAGTTTCAAATTGGGTTGTCGTTTTCCAAGCCGAACCCAACCCATTGCAGCCCCTAAATATTTGCTGCTTGTTCAAGAATCTGCTTGACCCAATGAACTGTACATGTGGGGTCCAACTTTTGTGACTCAAACCATTCATAAGGTGGGCCGCATTGATAGGAGATGCCCCATAAAGCTTCACCATTGAGTAATCCTGACAGTCCAATTTGATCCTGTTAAATGGGATCCATTTTCTCTGTTCTTCCAATTTCATTGGATGACTTGAATGATATGATAGGGAAGACTATGGGGATAACCCATCCCTTAATAATGTGAATAGCGCATCTATAGATCGAAGGCTATGATTAACAATTAGCAGGACTGACACATGTCTGGCTCAAACGGAAAAACACCTCGAGTTATCCCTATCTCTACTATATGTCGAAGTTTAGGGCAAAATTTTCATGTAGTTAGTTTTATGGATTGTTAAAACTGTGCATTCTTTATGAACATGGAAGGGTTTTAAAACTAAGTGCCTACGGGAATTTTTAGATATAAGAAAATTCTGATACTCTGGATTGCATGATAGTTGATATAGAGTTAAACGTGGCCCAGAAGTTACTAAAATTAAACCAATCAGATGTGAGCCATAATTTAGGTCAACCATAAACCAAAGATTATACTGATTTGATTATATAACTAGCTGATTGTTGGACATCCACAGTTCAAGAAAAAAAATCTGATGTCCTGAATTTATACAAATATATCCACTAATCAAAGGTTAGGATTGCTTCGACAATATGATCTTTGACCAATGTCCCATTTGCAACTATTTTACCAAATTTAAACGGTTAAATTTTGAATAGTATACACCACGTGTACAAAGTTCTAAATGCATGTGTATCAAGGGCCGTTCTCTGCCAGAGGCATCAAACAACTCCCTTTTACAATTGCTTCTCTACACCATGTCTAGCAAATCTCTCCCTCTCTCCACATGCATTGCATGCAGCGCTTTTCTAGTTAATCATCGAATGTATGGTAGTGCTGATATAACTCTAAAAAAATGTGCAGTTCGGGTATATCGTGCTGACGACGTCTGCAGGCATCATGGATCACGAGGAAGCCAGGAGAAAGAATGTTGGTGGTAAAGTCCTCGGTTTCTTTTACTAGATAGAGTTTCTCTGAGTTCCAGCGGGTTCCTTGCATGGTGAATTTTTGGGATTCGGTATATGGGTTTTCTTCTATTCTTGTTATGTAGATGAGTAGTTGCCTGTCAGATGCCATTTTGTTTCAACGTCCATCTACTTATCTGGGTCTGTGCTAAGGTGTCAAAGTTTTACTCTCATGCGTGCATGGGAGGATGGTTTTGATTGGTTTTTGATCAATCAGTTAGGCTGTTGTGCTGAAATCTGTACCTAGTTTCCAAACATGGAACTCAAAATCACATTTGGTACTAGGGGTGGCAATGGGCTGCCGGATTTGGGCTGACACTTGAGACCCAAGGCTGGAGGCCAGCCAGAGTCCAGTATGGGCCTAGACAGCAGACCCAACCCTGAGCCTCAAAAAAATTAATTGGGCCTTGGCCTAACCCTACCCGTCCTGAGAATTGATAAAATCCCTATTACCCACTTGAATGTTCCTAATCTATTTGTAAATCAAGTGGGCCCCACATATAGAAGAAATGGGCATTTTATATATGAAACCTATAGTCCGCCTTTAATGTGGATGGGTTAGGATTGAATGGCATATTTGCAGGTTGTAACGGGTGCATATAATGTCAGGCTGGGCTCTGCTAAAATGACAAGGGCCATGCAATTGATGTAAAACCCAGCCCAAAATCGAGTGATGCAAGTGAGGGCAACTGGACCGATTGCCACCTCTAAATGGCACTATTTGAATGGTGTCTATTCATATACGCTTTTATTTCAAATAGAGGCTTTTTGTTTGGAAAGTGTGAAAACCCTACTCTGGATCTCTAGTGGGTGGAGCCTGTCGAACAAACTCAAAATTAGGCATGACCAAAATGCACCTCCCATCTGAATTTCTCACACTAGCCACTTTACTCCATGCAAATAAAATTACAAATTGCGGCCCGTTTGAAGTTCATCTTGCCTTGTTTCTGTTGTCTTTGAAGACTGAAATGGGCAAAGGTGAGGTTTTTGGGATCCTGCATAGGCTGGTATGGGCTTTTCCTGATTTTTTGATTGTTTAGCCATCCTAGCTTCGAATTACAATTTGATTTGTGTTTTTCTGGCAATCTGTAGTTATGCTTGCAATTTGGTTTATTCCCGTTTTTTACAAGCTAATCGACAGTGGCATTTGCTGTCTGCTATCTGCTTTTCTAAAATAAATTGGACCATCATATTGGTGAGAACGGTCCAACTGAAGTTATGGGCTCTTGATAGAGTGAAATGGCGGAAAAGACATCAAAATGGTTGGTTGTAAATATGCCAAGAGTCTATTACCAAATCAACTTTTTTTCAGGGCTTAATGAAATTTGATCAGTTCTTTCTGAGTAATCACTAAGATTGGATGGCCATAAGCATATGAACTGCGACTTGTAAGATTCCCCTATTGCTTTTATAACAAAAATTGCCCGATGGCGATGATCAATTTAGACCATCTATAATGTAGGCCCGCTGTAGGATTGCCCAAACGATTTGATGGATGGCCTCCGAGGCATATGGTTTGGATCAACTATAATAGTGAAGGCCAATGGTCAAAATGGATCTGTATGCTAGAGACCTCTGTTGGATTGCCCATATTTCTCAAGAATTACTTGTGATGGGATGATTCCTAACCATGTGATTGACGACCAATAAAACGAAATTTCTATAATTATTGCAAGGAAGAAATGCCCAAATACCCCCCTCTTGAGTAAGCTGGGGATCAAAAGATCCCCCTCTCCTTATTTAATGTAAGCTGGATTAAGGGGATTTGAGGGTATTCTAAATCCATTGATTGTTTGGTAGGGTGGATTAGAGGGTCAAATCCTCACTTTTGGTGAGTTTTGCAATTTCTTCCTTTTGCTTCGATTTCCTTTTTTCTTAAAATATGCTCATTTTTAAATGGAGGAGAGTTATATGTGTAACATGTGTCATTAAGCTACAAATTTATTGTGCATGTGGCTAATTGATGATATCCCAAAATAATCAAATTATCAATTAATGTACCAAAATTATTTTAATAAAATGATATGAGCATTCCAAACTTCGTCCGTGTAAATCAACTGTTAAAATTCGTTGGTTAGTCACTCTGTTGTAATCCTATACTTGTGACCCATCCAAGCCTTATAATTTCATCATTTTTGGCTAAGTATATATTTCAATGAGCTTATTACAATCAATGCCTCAAACATCACATACATATCCTAATTAGAAATATTAAAGTTGATTTAGTAATTAAATTCAAACCCCTGTAAATAATATAAGTATATAGATATTATAATAATTTTGGATTATAAGGGATTCCGAATCCAGGATTCTAGACAACGGGAGAATTGCAAATCCAGGGGATTTCCAATCCAAGTATTCCATGGTGCCAATCGAAGCCAGCACTTGCTGCTCCATGGTGCTTGTTTTACTCAAGGAGCTTTTTGGGCCACTGCCATGTGCGTGTGACATCCTCCCCATCCATCAGATGCACCCCTTATTTTTAGCCCATGGGCTAGTGGACCACATCACAAAGAACAATAAGGCAGACACCAACCATAGGTTTGTCTTATGCTCATCATGTTTAGTATGTTGTATCCAACCCATTAATAGGGCGTATGGACATTCCAAAACTCACTTGGAGGTTTTAGGCATATTTTAAATTGTTTCCAATGGTGCGGCCCAACTGAATTTTGGAATTGCATTTTATTTTTAATGTACGGTGAATATGAGAAGGAACACCTGATGGATGGAGTGGATATCACACCCACAACTTGGTGGGCTCTACATAGCTCAGATGTTTTACTCGCTGTATTGTTGAGTATTCTGTTTTATTATCTCATACTCGTACATATGATGCACGCATTAAGACTCTACGCACGTAATGCAAGTAACTCAGATTGAACCGTTCAAATACAAGGTTCTAATTTTGATGGATCATGAACCAAATTTGAACTAGTTCCATTTCTTTAATTGGACGATTGGTGGACATCCGTGGACAGTTGAAATGAAAATTAGTAAACGGTCCAAATGCAATAAACAAATGTTTATTAATAAGACTGTAGGATCGCTCCATAAATTTGAATTTTCACTGGTGGTCTCTAGTTGGCAGTTCTCGTATTTGAGGAGATGGATACTACACGTACCATTCCTTAGTGCCTCTGGATCAACCGTCCCACTCTGCCAGAGCATGAAATTATAGTATAACCCCAACTCTATAGAGAGTCACCCCAACTCTATAGAGAGTCGGCTCATTCTTCTCTTTTCTCACAAATTAACTAGTCTAGCCACCATGTAGGCCACATGTGAACGTTGAATTCGTATCTTTGGTCAGTCTTATATAATTATCCATTTTTCCAAGGAAGCTTTGGCCTTGAAGCTTTGACTTTAGCTAATTGTCCAACTGGCTAGATTTTGAATCCACATCACATAAACGTGATGTTCCAACACAAGTGCAAATATTTAATTTAACTAACGGAAGTAGTCAGGTGCTTTGTGTAGATGAATTAGAGTTTATACACACACATATATATAAGGAAAAGGTACTATGTGCTAGACGGCATAATAGCATCCCGTAAGTTCGAGTGTTGTCAGTGCGTGAGCCGTCGGATGGTGAGTTTTAAAATTAACGGTGAGATTTTATTGTTAGATTGAAATAAGAAAACTAGTGATACCAGTTATTTTGAAGCTGAGTATAAACGTGGCCATATAAAAATGGGGTTTTACCCTATTGCAACCCTCTCTCTCTCAATCCCTACCACCAGCCATGCCCGCCTCCACCTCTCTCTCCCTATCCCACGATTTGAAACTCTGGATTTCATTTTTTTCCTCTCTTAATCATATGATTTGAAACTCTCAATCTGGCTTTTCAACCTTCTCTTGATCCTATCATGGTGGATGCTCTCTCTATCAAATACTATCATTTCTCGATTTAGCTGAAAATGAAGGAGGAGAATAAAAGTGAGCGTTGCAGGTAAGTAATACTTTTTTTTTTTTCTAACTAGCACCCTTGATATGTAGGCTGCACCACATCCTTTTGCCCCATCAGATCTGTGTTAGTGGGCTCCAATTAAATTGAGGGGCACACATGATGGACATATTGGATGTCATAAGCATATCATAGAGGGTTTCTCAAAAAGTTTTTAAGGATAAGCTTACCCTACAAAGTTTCATAATGCCTCTATCTATTCAAAATCTTCATTCAAGGAAGTTTACACTCCATTAGCCATCTTTATGGAGGACCATAAGCATTGAACCATGGCCCAGTTACACAAATTGAAACCTAATGGTATTGTACAACCCTTCTACCAAAGTATTGTATAATAACTCTTTAAGAAATTCAAACAATGATTAATGATGTAATAACTAAAGAACATTACAAACAAATGATACCAACAACCATATCATATAAGTGTCTGTTCTTACCACTAATCTTGGGGTGAATTACATTTTAAACTTGAGTTTTAGTCCACTGATGTGGAAAATTACTAGTTGGTTGACATAAGTTTTTTAAATAAATGTTAGAAAGTTTTATTTGAGTGAGATGTCATATTTATTTATTTATTTTTTAAGTGAGAGATCAACTTAGATTGGGACTTTTGTGTGCTCAAAAAATACTTGTGGAATTCAATTCTTGTAAGTGGGTGGAAAGAGCACACAACTTATTAGTAGAAGGATCAAAGTATAGAATAGCATATTAGTACCACAAGTTAAAATACCCACAAAACAGTCAAATAAATGGAAACTCACATAAATTGGAAGTCACAAAAACAACTTGTCTTTATTGATGCTTTATTAAGGAAAAAAAAAAAACTTGATGACCATAACACAACTAAGGCATTACAAAGTGGGTCCCATTAATGACAAGGAACACCCGCAAACGACACTTTATTTATAAAAAAAAAAACTCGAAGTCCATTAAAAAGCTAAGGCCTTGCAAAGAAGATCTTACCAACAAGAAGGAACACCCTCAATACTATCATTAAAAATACTTCCACGACCTCGACACAAGAGCTAACAAGTGTAAGTATTTTGGATTCAATGTCCTCATTGTGAGGTTTCTCTGATTATATTGAAACTCTAGGCTAATTACAAGGCTGAATTGCAGCCATTAACATCAATCTAGGCTAACAAAGAAGGAAACAATAACTGTACAAGATATATACAATCAGTAACTGTACAAGATTGACACAATCATGCCATAATTAGAGGACCTAATTATAGCTAAATATATGCTAATGCTGTCCTGATTATGATGTCCCTGCTAAATATTTGTTAATGTTGTCCTGATTATGGCTAAATGTATACTGTCCCTGCTGTCCCTGCTAAATGTATGTTGTCCCTGCT
This sequence comes from Magnolia sinica, assembly GCF_029962835.1. Classification (NCBI taxonomy): domain Eukaryota; kingdom Viridiplantae; phylum Streptophyta; class Magnoliopsida; order Magnoliales; family Magnoliaceae; genus Magnolia; species Magnolia sinica. Next base: position 21,052,219 of record NC_080583.1, on the reverse strand, counting down.
GTCCTTGCTAAATGTATGCTGTCCCTACTGTCCTGATTGACATCTATGCTGTCCCTACTATCCTTGCTAAATGTATGTTGTCCTCTGCTGTCCTGATTGACATCTATGTTGTTCCTACTGTCCCTGCTAAATGTAGTTGTCCCTGCTATCCTGATTGACATCCCCCCTTAAATTGACGCTGGTCGATCAAGAAGCATCAATTTGCCCACAAGGAACTGATGGCGCAGTCGTGTCATGGCCTTGGTAAACACGTCAGCTATCTGAAGGTCAGTGGAAACATGAGGAAGAGAAATGATACGAGTGTCTAATGCTTCCCGAATAGAGTGATAGTCTAACTCAATGTGCTTCGTTCGTTCATGGAAAACGGGATTAGCAGCAATCTGAATGGCACTAGTATTATCAGCATGGAGAGGTGTAGGATCAGACTGGAAAAAACCAAGCTCAGCCAGAAGCCCACAAAGCTAAACAATCTTAGAACAAGCAGCAGACATGGCACAGTATTCGAATTCAGTAGAAGATTTAGAAACACGAGGTTGTTTCTTACTCTTCCAAGAGATTAAGGAATTACCAAGAAATATGCACCATCCTGTGACAGACCGTCGAGTATCAGGACATCCGGCCTAATCCGCATCACTATATGCAACAAGGCGAAGAGGAGAGCCGGTTGGAAAGAACAACCCTTGGCCAGGGGATCCTTGAAGGTATCGGATGATACGACGAACATCAGCCAAATGTAGGCTTCATTTTACATACATCAGAAGAAGAGGAGGAGGTCAAGCTAGGCGGCAGGGCCATGTAAATTTCCTCATTGAAATCACCATGAAGAAATGCATTTTTAACGTCCATTTGATGAAGTGACCAACCTTGGGACGTTGCAATAGAAATAACCATCCGTACCATAGTCATCTTGGCGACTAGAGCAAAGGTCTCCTCATAGTCCACCCCATACTCCTGTCTGTTACCAAGTGCAACTAACCGGGCCTTATAGCAATCCAGAGTACCATCAGAATGCATCTTAATCGAGTAAGCCCATTTACAACTAATGGCTTTAACATTCGTCGTACAAGGAATAACATCCCATGTGTGATTGTCCTGAAGAGCCTGAAGTTCTTCGGCCATCGCCTCACGCCAACATTCATGCTTAACAGCCTCGGAATAATATGATGGAATTGAAATAGAGGACAAAGTGGCATGAAGAGATGTATGAGAAAAGCCTTACCAATCAGGAGGACGAGAGACTTTAGTAGACCGGCGAGGAACAATGTCAAAAGCCGGATCAACCGCAGAAGGAACAAGCTAAATAGGCTCAAATGTCGGGTCAAGCTCAGGAAGGGGCAAAGTCGGTCGTCGGCGTTCATAAACAAATCCAGGTTTGAATCGCTCAGGAATAGGAGTCAAGTCATCAAAATGAGGAAAAACATTAATCTCAGGCAAGGATGTAACATGAGTAGAAAAGAAAGACTGATTTTCAAAGAAAACAACATGACGAGAAATACGAAATCTGTTAGAGCATGGATTATATCACACATAACCTTTGTGTGAACTACTATAACCCATAAAAGCGCACTTAACATATTGGGCAGAAAGTTTGTGTCGTTCATTAAATGGCAAATGAACAAAACAAACACAACCAAAAGTATACATATCAAGATAGTTGGAATGCTGATATGAAGACGATAATAGGGAGTTTCAAAATGCAAGACACTTGAAGGCAATCTATTAATTAAATAAACTGTCGTGGATAAGGCTTCCACCCAAAATTTAGAAGGAACTGAAGATTTAAGCAATAACGTTCGAACGACCTCCAACAGGTGGCGATTCTTACATTCAGCAACACCATTCTGCTGAGGTGTATGAGGACAAGAACGCTCAGAAACAATTCCTTTCAACTTGAGAAAGGCATGAAATTCATAAGACATATATTCACCACCCGAATCGGACCTTAACACTTTAATGCCCAAAGAGAATCGAGTTTCAATATGAGCCACAAATTGTTCAAACATAGAAAATACCTCAGATTTAGAACGAAGAAAATAAATCCAGGTATACCTACTATAATCATCAATAAACGTGACAAAATATTTATAATTTGCATGAGATATAATAGGAGTAATATCCCACACATCATTATAGATCAAATCAAAACAACTTTCAGCATGACTACCATTGGAAAGAAAGGAAAGAGATTTACTCTTACCTAATTTATATGTTGAGCAATCAAAAGAGAGATGAGAGGAAAATTGATCTTTATTACCCAACAAACTAGATTTTGCTAAATGAGATAGAACAATAGAGTTAGGATGACCCAAACGTTTGTGTCATACTTCACCCTTATTGTTTACAGTAGTACAAGCCAAAGAAATGCAAGAATGAATGGAAAAATGTAGAGGAAACAATCGTCCAACTTTAGGCCCCTTCGCGAGTATCTTCCCCGATACCTAATCCTGCACAATACAACCATCACGAGAAAACCCAACATTACAGTTGTTATCAACCAATTGTCCAACGGAAATGAGACTAGTAGAAAGCTCAGGAGATACAAAAACTTCTTTAACTAATGAATTAATATCCCCAACAGCATGAATAGGTGACTGACTACTATCAGCAATCTGAATGTACGATGAGCCATGATAATGCCAAACATTGGTAAGAGTGTTGGAGGAACTAGTCATATGATTAGACGCAGCAGAATCAACAAGCCAAGGTAAAGATGGTAGTGTACAATTACCTTGAAGCCCTAAGGCTGAAAAGGCTAAAATAATCATTTGTTGAACAATTTCAGGAGTAAGAATAAAGGGATCACCAGCTGTAGAGGAATTAGTGGAAGCAGAAGTACCCACCGCAGCTTGATAGGCATTAGTTTGGCGATTCTGGGGACGAGTCGAACAGTCTTTGATAATATGTCCCGGCTTCTTGCAATAATTGCAAGATTTCTTAGCACAGTGAGCAGCAATATGCTCATATTCCTTGCGGCTGAAGCATTGGACCTTCCGCATATCCCAACCCTTGCCTTTTCCATGAGCTGCATAAGCAACGTCATTAGAGGTCATGCAGTTCTACTGAAAAGTAGCTTGTGTTCCAAGACACTGCTCTTCACGAAGTAATTCCCCAAAGCACACATCCAAAGAGGGAAGAGGATCACGATTCATCAAATTGGAGCGAGTTGCCTCATATTCCAGCCGTAACTTCATTAGAAACTGATCTCTCTTGTTCTGTTCATGAACCTCCTGAACAGCAACGAGAGATGCAGCTGGTATCTTAGCATAAATAATGTCAGCAAATTCACCCCACAAGTTCTGAAATCCAGAAAAATAATCTTGTATGGCGATCTCATATTCCAACTGAAAGCGTCTAGCTGTGTGGTCCTGATTGTAAACCTTTTTTAAATACTCCCACATATCTCGCGCAGTCTTGTATGGCCTCAGATTTAGGACAATCAGAGGATCAACAGATCCTAAAATCCATGTCATGACTCTAGCATCTTTCACTTTCTACTGAGCCAATTTAGACAGTTCAGTAGGAGCTAGATCACTTCCATCTATGTGACCCCATAACTCTTTCCCTAGGACAAATAGGCAAAATTGAAATTCCCAGGCAGAATAATTCTTGCCCGTGAAGCGCACACCAAAAGAATCCAAGTTGCTAGTAGACATGGTGCCCGGAACACAATAATAAAGACTGATAATACTAAATCCACCTCACCCCTAGTCCAAAAACAAGCCTACAACCAGCAAATCCAAAATAAGAGGAGACCAAAATGAGAATTTTCGGCAAGAACTGGACACGCCGACAGCCACTGATCACCCCAAAATGAAAACTTTCAGCAAGAAAGAAACTTCTTACCCCTCGACAGAAACTGGCAAACAGCAGTTTAAAACCCACCAGAATTATTTACACCTTCCTTTGAAGGTATCGACAACCAAGAAGACTAACAAATTAGTCCCAACCCAACCCAGAAATTTCAGAACAGGTAATAGAAGACTCTGATACCATGTAAGTATTTTGGATTCAATGTCCTCATTGTGAGGTTCCTCTGATTATATAGAAACTCTAGGCTAATTACAAAGTTGAATTGCAGCCATTAACATCAATTTAGGCTAACAAACAAGGAAACAATAACTGTACATGATATATACAATCAGTAACTATATAAGATTGACACAATCATGCCATAATTAGAGGACCTAATTATAGCTAAATATATGTTAATGCTGTCCTAATTATGTTGTCCCTGCTAAATATATGCTAATACTGTCCTGATTATGGCTAAATGTATGTTGTCTCTGCTGTCCCTGCTGTCCTGATTGACATCTATGTTGTCCCTGCTAAATGTATATTGTCCCTACTATCCCTGCTAAATGTATGATGTCCCTGTTGTCCCTGCTAAATGTATGTTGTCCCTGCTGTCCTGATTGACATCTATGTTGTCCCTGCTAAATATATGTTGTCCTTGCTGTCCTAATTGACATCTATGTTGTTCCTGCTGTCCTAATTGACAACAAGAACTTTAACTCTTTCAATTAATGGGAAGCCGATTTACATTTGTTGTTGAAGGTTCAATTATTTCTTCCTTCAAGATAGTGCATAAGATAACCACAATGTAAATACTCCATACAACCTTTATGTTCCAGCCTGAAAGGCCCCGTCTCCAAGCCACAAAAGGCTGCTAAATGGAGCTCAAAATTGACCAGGAAACAATGAATTGATTTAAACACCAGTTACATACATCATCTGTTAAACATGATCATTTTTCTATGATGGAGGTGATCAATTGTTAAAATTCCTTCAAGGCCAGCACATCATACAAAAGTGAGAATACTGGGAGGCATCATAAGCTTCCAAATCCAATCCAAAAGAGCATTAGCTTCACAAAAAATCAGAAAGGTTCAGGAAGAGAAATTTAACCGAGAAACAACTAATTTCTATAATAGTAGCAACACGTCATGGGTAGGACTGGTTTATAAGAAACTTATCACTGGTGCATGTATAATAATGAAATTTTCATTATGAAGTAGTTTAAAATTTATATTGTAATTGTCGGTTATTAGTATTTAATATTGTAATTGTCAGCTATCATTCTCACAAACGGCTCCAAACTGTTGTTGCTCAAATCTAGTCGAACTTGCCTCACCTCCTGCGAGTCACTGAGTACCTTCGATTTAATAGAGAACAAGAGGACACTGGGGGTGCTGGTTGTGGCCGAGAACCCTCCGATGCCTAAGTCAGTGTATGAACTCATGGTAGGCGTAATAACATTGGGATAGTTGTGTGTACCTTTTACCCATGATGAGTGTATTTATAGGCTTTCTAGGCAGTCTGCATATCTAAGTGGATTTGATGGATATGCTAGAGGTGCCTGTATCGGAGTTGGACTCTAATTTTAAGAATATCTCCAATTTTACCTCGATCGGCGTGATTTTCGACTATAACCTTGTCGAATCAATCCTATCTTTATATGTGACAAGATTCTCTCCAGATGTTTTTATTTCGAAGTCAAGGTCGATATCCGAGGTCAAGATCGATACCCGAAGTTTAGGACGATATCTAAGGTCAACATCCAAGGTTGAAGTCATCGTCTGAGATCAAGATCAGTGCATGTAGTCGAGATCTATAGGTATGTTGATGAGTCTTATTTCCAAACCGGTTTAACTGTTTCAGTTTGTTCATTAAGTCTCCTTGTTCAATGCATCTTCTCCAGCCCTTCGGTAGTTCAAAGAATTTGTTCTGATGGTCTTTTTTTTTCCACGTGTCTCATACGTTAGGTTAGCTCGATTTTACCCATAACAATACTGATCAATCTAATCATGTGAGATTATATAAGTACTTTAAAATTGAGAGTATATATGAAGCATACATTTATCAAATTATATTAATAGTTATTTTTTAAAATTATCTTGATTAAATATCCTACCACGACCTTGTCCTATACTCTTTCATCTTGGCTTACCAACTGCTTTTCTCTTTCCTCTTTCAATATTAGTGCAAAAATTGTGGGGATAATGAATCTAGTTTAAAAGAATGCAATGTATGTAAGAAATTGAATAAAAATATAAGAATATATATATATATATATACATAACTTCTTCTGATACATTATCAAGTTGGTTATATATAGGACAATTTCGTTTATCATGCCCAATAACCCACTTGTTACACCCATGACATAACTTACTATTCTCCTCCCTGCTAGATTTAAATATTTTACTCGTTCAACCTTTAGTACTAACAACTATCGGATCAAGTACTACGTAAGAGTTCTTAGAATGTGTATTGACAAATAAATTGCTTTCACCACCCTCAACATTCTTGTCAATACAGATTTTTTCTTCAACTCCATATTTTTGACGAACATTTGCAAACTAATCTCGTAAAGTTGACAATATAGGTTCCATTATTTCTGAAGTCCTCATTCCTTCATTTATTAAATAGTTCATCATACGAGATATTTCATTGCGCCCTAAGATGGTTGACTCATCAACGTTTGAAGATAGCGGAGTTGAGTCACTTCTATGTTTTTCTTTCACATTACATGTCTACCTTGTAAGTATAGAATGAGATGACATTTTTATGATGGATTCTTCCTTGAACACAACTAATAAATGCCTGTAAACAATCCCACGGAATTCGAAGGTCTAACAATAACAAGAACCGAACTGTTCATCATAGTTCCAAATAATCGTATACATTTTATTATTCCTTCTATAGTCGAGTATATTGTATTTACTTAATGGTCATTCCCTAACTACCAACTTATTAACAAGTGAAACACTTTCCTTCATCTCTACTTAAAAGTCATAAAATACTTCTCTTGTATAAATTTTTACCATCTCTGTTTCAATATCGATCAAAGTTATTACTACAGGTGTTTTATATAAAGTGTCACAATCCACTTTCAATTCATTATGCTAACATTTTTTTGTAAAGCGCGATCATATCCTTCTACAAATTCTAATAACATTGACCTATAACTTACAAAATAATCAAATAAGGTATTTATGCATTCACTCCGTTGTGTCGTTGACATCCCTGCATTAAATATGTTCTTAATATTAGCTGGAATCCACATTTTATGTATCATGTACAAATCTTGTAGCCATTTATTTTCTTCAAGGTTATAATCTACAATCATTTTCGACCATAATGCATCAAATTCAACTTCTTCATCGCACGTATATACACAATTTCTTCAATCAATATTAAATGATGAGTTCTCATTAATAATTTTACCTAACTTTTCTAGAAGCTTCTGAACAATGTGTCACATGCACAACCTATGCTCAATATTTGGAAATACACTTGCAATTGTAGAAACAATTGTTGGATCCTGATATATGATTATGGCCTTTGGAAACTTCTCACCCATGGCTTATAACCATGCTTGAAATAACCATTTAAAATCTTCAATGGTTTCACCAAACAAAAGCCTAACATCGAATAAAATAGATTACTTATGGTGGTTAATTTCGATGAATGGACCAAAATGCATATCAAATTTATTTGTCTTGTATGTTGTGTCAAAACATACAATGTCACCAAAAGCTTCATAGTCTATTTTTGAGATATTATCTACGCAAAACAAGATGTCAATCTACATTCATTGTTAATTTGGATTGCATAAGTAAAATTATCATCATGCATGTGTTTATTCTAAAAGTAAAAAAAGCAACTCTTGAGCACTTTTTACATGTTTATCACGCTTTGAATTTTAAGAGCATTCCTTGTATCTTCATCAATAAAACCCATTTTCTTAGGTCTTCCAGCTTCATTTGTAAAAAAAATTTAACACTTTAGTTATACCAATGCCTACTTTGCTCATGTTATGCATGACAACTTTATGAGAATCTGTAAAATGCCGATGTGATCATAAATAATAAACCTTGATTGGACTCATTAAATTATGATAATGTCCTTCCACAAATGTCTTAACTTCCTGTCTATCTGATCTCTTCTTGTGAATTACAATCTTTGTCTTACAATCGCATCTTGACATGACTCTTGGTTTCTTCTTATGATTTGTTGCTTTTATAGACTTGCGATCTCGATACCCTTAGAACATATGAAACTTCATATAGTTGTTTCACCTATTTTCATATTGTTTTGTATAGAACCTTTTCATATGTTAAATCCACACCATCTTGCATACTCATTGTACAAATCATATACAACATTTTCATAAATAAATACCATACCAACTATTAGTTTCACTTCTTTTGGTGCTTCTGGAATGAATTCATATAGATGTGAGATTGTTTCTTCATTATAGTTTGTCTGGTGTTGATAGAAAAATTAATTATCACCTATAACATTATCAGTACTACATGAACCAATAGGGGGTCCATTTGATTCTCTACACCTGCATTAGGTTGTGATTGCATTTCCCCAACTACAAGTTTAAAGTAAACTCTGGCGGTTAACCAAAAGCTATGAAATTAACATCAGGGCACAAAATTTACTATTTATAAATGAAGAAGAAAAAAGTAAAATAAAAAAATAATAAAAATAACAATAATAACCTTTAGCCTAATCTAGTGGATCACATTAGGTAGACCTGACAAACAAAATTTTTCATATGGTGGACCTACACATATCTGGGAGATTTTTAGCACATGGTTAATTGTAGAGTGTGATAGATGATACACATGAATTAATAAATTAGGTACATGCATGCAAATTAATCCAAGTTGTGGGTTGCGCTTTACACATATCATGAAACAATCATCGTGCTTACTGGAGGTCAAATTTTAAGAGTCTTATTTTAACAAACAAGTGTTTGGTCCACGTGATGGTCAGTTCTGCAATTTATTAGTTTTATTTGAATTAATGTTCACCATGTATAGTGTATGCTTATCAAATGGCATATTATACTAAATTATCAAATAACTCCCTTCTATATAATTTAAGGAATTGAAACAAATTAGAATGCATAAAATATAATTTAATTGTAAAAACATATCAAATTGGAAGGATTTTTTCGTATTTGAAAATTCAAAACTTATTCCTTATTTCTTTATAACTCCTGGGACTGATTTAAACTTGATCCTTCTAGTAATAAGTTATGTGATCTTTCTTTTTTTTCCACCCACTTACAAGAATTAAATTCCACAAGCATTTTTAGGACACACAAAAATCTCACTTCAAGTTAATCTCTCACTTAAGAGAAAATGAAGAAAGATTAAAAAAAGAAGGATGACTTGTCACTCAAATAAAACTTTTTAACATTTAATTAAAAAAATTATGTCAACGAACTGATAAATTTCCACATCAGTGGACCAAAACTCAAGTTTAAAACATAATCCACCCTAAGATTAGTGGTAAGAACAGATACTTATGTGACGTGGTCGCTGTGTCATTTGTTCATAATGTTTTTCAGTTATTACATCATTAATCATCATTTAGATTTTTTAAAGAGTTTTTATACAATAGTTTGGTAGAAAGGTTGTATAGTACCATTCAGGCTTTCAATTTGTGTAACTGAGCCTTGGTTCAATGTTTATGGTCCTCCATAAAGATGACCTATAGAGTACAGACCTCCCTGAATGAAGATTATAGAGGGAGAATGAAGCTTTGTAGGATAAGCTTATCCTTAAAAACTTTTTGAGGAGCCCACTATGATGTGCTTATGATATCCAATATGTCCATTATGTGTGCCCCTCAATCTAATTGAAGCTTACTAACATAGATTGATGGGGCAAAAGGATGTGGTGCAGCCCACATATCAAGGGTGTTGGTTAGAAAAATAAAAAATAAAGAAATTAAATACTAAGAAAGTATAACTTATCTACAACGCTCACTTTTATTCTCCTCCTTCCTCTTCAGGCTTCAGCTAAATCAAGAGAGGGTAGTATTTAATCAAGAGAGCATCCACCATGATGTGATCAAAAGATGGTGAAAAGCAAGATTGAGAGAGTTTTAAATCATACGATCAAGAGAGGAAAAAATGAAATTCAGAGTTTTGAATTGTGGGATCGAGAGAGAGAGAGAAAGAGAGAGAGAGAGGTTGAGGCGGACACGGCTGGTGGTAGGGATTGAGAGGGGGGGGGGGAGAGAGAGAGAGAGGTGGAGGTGGGCGTGGCTGGTAGTAAGGATTGAGCGAGAGAGAGAAAGTGAGAGAGGTGGAGGCAGGTGTGGCTGGTGGTAGGGATTGAGGGAGAGAGAGGGCTACATGGCTAGGGTTGCAATGGGGTAAAACTCCCTTTTTTATATGGAGGTGTATATACTCGGCTTCAAAATAACCGGTATCACCGATTTTCTTATTTCAATCTAATGATAAAATCTTGCTGTTGGTTTTAAAACTCACCATCAGACGACTCACGCACTGACAGCACTCAACCTTACGGGATGCTATTATGCGGTTGAGCACATAATACATTTTCCCATATATGTGTGTGTGTGTGTAGAGAGAGAGAGAGAGGAATGCTCACCTGCGCACTAGTTCTCACGAGTACTCGTGAGAACTTTTTTAGAACTCATCACACGTGATGTGGGCCCAGATTTCTAACCGTCCATGTGATGCAGCACCCCAGTAAACCCCTGGGGGCTCGACTTTTAAACTTATCCAAAACTTTGGTGGGCCATGGAAGAGAGGGACAAATCAAGGGATGGAATTGTTTCCTTTTTCCATGGCCCACCAAAGTTTTGGATCAGAGTGAAAGTTGGGCCCTGGGGGTTTCATGAGGTGCACAACACATGGATGGTTTAGATTTTGGACCCACATCACGCGTGTTGAGTTCTAGAAAAGTTCTCATGAGTTCTCGTGTGAACTGGTGCGACAAGTAGATTCACATCTCTTACAACCTACACAGTCCTCTATTCTTGGAGAATGAGCAATTTGCTTTGCTTTACATCCGTCCCAAGGTATCATTTCCAATATATCTGTGGGGCAAGCTCGTACCTATGCATGTATCATAAATCTTTACTGAATGTGACATTGGATCTATCAATTTTTTAGCCGATAAAATTAGTAGTAACTGAATTATATATTGTAGACACCAAACAAATCAGTGGTTTACCAGATTTTAAAAAAAAAAAAATTAATAATCAATCTACTTCTGGATCTGGTCGTGAGAATGAGAGATGTCCAAGATACTTTGATTTATTACGTTTCAGCAAACATGGTCATACGAGTTATACATGACCCGCTAATTCTAATTGGTAAATATTCTATATATCTATCTTTATTTATATCATTATGACTATTTATTCAACAAATTCAATTGATTGATACGAGTTGATTTTCTGTTATGATAGATTGAAGAAAAAATAGCTGGCCCAATAGCTGCTTCAGTAGGTACAATAGATATAACAAAGATTGAGAAAATGTCTCCTTTTAATTGTTGACTATCAAATAAATTAGAAAATGTTACGAGATTTAGATTAACCACATTCAGTAAAAGCTCAAGACACATAAGTGCTCTAACCATGTTTTGGCTTGTGATCAATCCATAAATACCGATAGATGAGCATTCCTTTATATATGCTCACCTATGTACCTTCTTACGTGAGCACCCGTGCACACATATCATTGGCACAAAATCTGAACGGTCCATGTGATATGGCACTCCTTAAACTCTATGGGCCCAATTTTCAGCCTGATCTAAAACTCTAGTGGGTCATAACAAAGAGAAATGCAAACCAAGAAAGAAAATTATTCCCTTTTTCCATGACCCACCAAAGTTTTGTATCGGGCTGAAAGTTGGGTTGGTGAGGTTTCAATGGGTGCCACATCACGTGGACTATTCAGATTTTGTGCCCATGACACGTATGTAAAGGTGCGCATGGGTGCTCACGTAAAGGTGCACATGCGAGGATCCTTCTCTCTCTCTCTCTCTCTCTCTCTCTCTCTCTCTCTCTCTCTCTCTCTCTCTCTCTATATATATATATATATATATATATATATATATATATATATATATATAGTCCCGGTCTCCTGCACACAATACCACATGAGATATTTTGCGCACCAACCAACGCAAGTAAAAAGGGTAGGCTAGGATTAGGCCCCACCATGATGCATTCATGAAATCCACCCTGATCATTAGGTTTGTGATAGAAACTTAGTGTTACGTGCTAAAAAGTAGGTAGATTTACTATTCATATTGGTCACACCAAGTGAAATCGTTTGGGTAGTGGGCATCCCCTACACTATTTTTGCTCATGTAGCCCACCAACATTATAAATGTGGCTGATATTTTATCCCTACGACTAATTACTATCACATACCTTATAGATGGAGCGGATTTCAAATAAACATCAAGGTTAGCCATCCCCTAGCCGACTCAGTAGTGGTTGGGATGCGTTTGAGACATGGATTGCATGCCGACCCTACCAGTAACTAACGACCTTGCTACTGGTTGGTGCTAATGGGCCAACAATGATGTATATATTTAATCCAAGTTGTCCATCCATTTTTTAGCCCAATTTATGGCATAATCCCAAAAATGAACAAGATCCCAATATAAAGTGGACCACACCACATGAAAATAGCGGTGATTAAATGTCCATCATTAAAAATTCTTAGGCACAATTTATCTGACATGCAACCAATTGATTAGGTCATAGAGACTTGAATGAAGGGAAAACACAAATATCAGCTTGATCCAAAAATTAGTTGGCCCAAAGAATTTTTTAATGGTGGGCTTTATGCAATCTTTCTTGTGGCATGGTCCACTTGATATTTGGATTTGACTCATTTTTTGGATCATGCCATACATTCAGCTGGCAAAATAAGTGGATGGCTTTGATTAAACAAATACATCATTGTTAGTCGACTAGCACCAACCAGTGGTTAGGTGGCTAATGGCTGTTCAGCATGTAATCCACATCCTAGAACAACGTCCCAACCAATACTAGGTCAACTGGAGGTGGGCCGAACCTTGATATGCATGTAAAATCCACTCCAACCATAATGGGTCAAGATGATATTTTAGGGGTATTACTCCAACATCAGCCACATCTATAATTCTAATGGGCCACATGAGTGGAAACCATGTAGGGGACACCCACTATCAAAATCACTTCACTTGGTGTAATCCACATACATTAGGTATGGGTCTAATGTTTGGTCTCCTTGCATTAAACTCTATAAGGAAATTAATGGATGGAATGGATTTCACATAAACATCATGGTGGGCCCTGTAAAAATTTAAAGGTATGCTTCTCCTCTCCCATTGTTTTCTGTTTTGTGGCCTAGTAAATCACAAATCAGCCATATTTTTTGCACCCTACGATTCAATTGATATCACGAACTAAATTGTCGGAGTGGATCACAGAAATACATCATAATGAGGATCACTTACAACACACTTGTTTAAGTTGGCAAGACCGGCAGTAATGTGGTGCGCAAAAGGTCTCCTGCGGTACAGTGCGTCTCTCTCTCTCTCTCTCTCTCTCTCTCTCTCTCTCTCTCTCTATATATATATATATATATATATATATATATATATGAAACCTGCGCAGGCACAAAATGTGAATAGTCCATGTGATGTGGCACCTTAAAACCTCACAAACTCAACTTTCAGCTTGATCTAAAACCCCAGTGGGCCATGGCAGAAGGAAACAGTTTCTTCCCTTGATTTGCATTTCTCTTTGTTATGCCCACTAGAGTTTTAGATCATGTTGAAAATTGGGCCCATAGAGTTTCAAGGGGTGCTACATCACGTGGCCATTTAGATTATATTCCCATGACACGTGTGCAAAGGTGCGCATGGGTGCTCACATAAGAAGGTACACAAGTGAGCATTATATATATATATATATGGGAAAAGGTACTATGCGCTCAACCTCACGATAAGCTCCCGTGAGGTCGAGCTATGTGGGCCCACCGTGATGCGTGTCGATCGACCATCAACACCGTGCATTTGATGGGTCCCCACTAAATTATGGGATATCCCAAAAATCAGCAATATACGGAACTCAGGTGGGCCATACCATCTAAAATCATGTGAAGACATCGTTAAAACATATAAAAGCTCTTGGTGGGGCACACCTGAGTTTTGAATGCTACTGAAACTTGGTCTGAACCCTCATCCAAGTGGGACATACATAATGGATGGGCTGGATTTGCAAACCACATCTCGTTGGGCCCAAAAAATGATTATGAATGTTTTAATGGTGCATGGCCCCTCCCCACTTCTGTATGTGGTGTGGCCCACACAAGTCATGGATTGACTTGATTTTTGAGACCTACGCCCACGATGGAATGGTGCATCTGACCGATGGGGTAGATGTTCGAAACGCATCACGGTGGGGCCCACACAGCTCGACCTCATGGGACGGACTCGTGAGGTGGAGCGCATAGTACCTTTTCCCTATATATACATATATATATATATATATATATATATGTGGGCCCCACCATGATGCGTGTCGAACATCTACCCCATTAGGCAGATGCACCATTCCATGGAGGGCCACTAGCTTAAAAATCAAGTCAATCCATGACTTGGGTGGGCCACACCATATACAAAAGTTAATAGGATTTACTCTCCATTAAAACATTCATGATTATTTATTGGGCTCACCTAGATGTGGTTCACAAATCCAGACCATCCATTGTATGTTTCCCACTTGGATGAGGGGTCAGACTAAGTTTCAGCCGCATCCAAAACTCAGGTAAGCCCCACCAAGTGCTTTTATATGTTTTAGGCTTGTCTTCGCGTGGTTTTAGATGATATGGCCCACGTGGTTTATATGTTTTAGGCTTGCCTTCACGTGGTTTTCATTGAGCCTGCTGAACTAATGCACGGATTGAATGTGTCAAGGACATTGGAGTAGCCCCACCTACCTTTGCCTTCTCCGAACTCATGTCTGCTAAGTGGAATAAAGGTAAAATAACGAAAATTATGTTTTAAAGGGATAAAATTATATTTTAAGCTGCTAACAACTCTTTTGGTTGACCATCCGTCAGTGAATCAAAGTCAAAGTAGCTGCTGTGTCGGCCCCACCTTTGCACACGTGTATTTTTATACATAGGAGAGAGAGGTATGCTCCCCTGTGCACATGCACACCTTTGCACACGTGTTATGAGCTCAAAATCAGATTGGTCCGTGTGAAGCGGCACCTCATATATGTGTGTGTATTTATATATATAAGAGAGAGAGGTATGCTCACCCGTGCACATGCAAACCTTTGCACACGTGTCATGAGCTCAAAATCAAAATGGTCCATGTGATGCTGCACCTCATGAAATCCTTAGAGACTAATTTTCACTCTGATCCAAAACTCTAGTGTATCATAGAAAATAGAGATGCAAATCAAGAGAGGAAACTGTTTTCTTTTATCATAGCTCACCAAAATTTTGGATCAAGGTAAAATTTGGATATTCAGGGTTTTTCACACGGTACTAAATCACATGGACAATTCAGATTTTGAGCTTACATCATGTGTAATGAGTTCTCAAAAAATTTTCACAAGAATAACTATATATATATATATATATATATATATATATATATATATATATATATATATATATATGAGTAATGCTCTCACACAACTAGTTGGACCATTTAAATTGGTCCAACTAGTCGTGCAATAAATGGTAAGAATATCTTTTTTATCCACATGTAATGTCCACTTATGGGAGTTTATGTGACACCCAGTTTTATATCCATATCATAGAAATACATATCATAGATCTAGTTGGTTTATCAAATTAGGCTTACTAATTTAATTTTATCTATCAAAAATTAGTAAATGATCTTTATTATTAGAGACAAATATACAAGCTGAATCTAACTTATTGGAACAGATTTCTAACGGCCCACCTTTTTTTGTAAAAGAATAGTTAGCTATTAATTACAAAAAAAATAAATAAATAAATAAATAAAATAATAATAATAATTTATATCCTTCATCTGCTTACAAGGAACTGTACCGAATTAACTGACCAAATTTGTTACATATGCTGTGTATCTCATGAATGTATCACACACGTACAACTTCTCCAGTTATACCATTTTCTTTCGAATTTGTTTTATGTGTGTGTGTATGTGGGAAAAGGTAATATGCGCTCGACCTCACAATAAGCTCCGGTGAGGTCGAGTTGTGTGGGCCCCACTGTGATGTGTGTCGACCATCAACACCGTGCATTTGATGGGTCCCCTTTAAATTATGCGATAACCTAAAAATCAGCCATATACACAACTCAGGTGAGCCATACCATCTAAAATCATGTGAAGACACCGTTAAAACATATAAAAGCACTTGGTGGGGCCCACCTGAAATTTGCATGCATCCAAAACTTGGTCTGAACCCTCATCCAAGTGGGACACACATAATGGATGGGCTGGATTTGCAAACCACATCTCGGTGGGCCCAAAAAATGATTATGAATGTTTTAATGGTGCACGGCCCCTCTCCACTTCTGTATGTGGTGTGACCCACACAAGTCACGGATTGACTTGATTTTTGAGACCTAGGCCCATGATGGAATGGTGCATCTAACTGATGGGGTAGATGTTCGAAACGCATCACGGTGGGGCCCACACAGCTCGACCTCATGGGACATAGTACCTTTTCCCGATATATATATATATTTGGAAAATTTTTAAAAGTAGTCAGTTTTTGTTTTTGGTATATGACTAAAATGATAGGCAGTCATATGAAAAAGTCTCCCCTTATTGTAACATAGAAGGGTCCCCCACCCGCGTCTTGTGCGCCTTTCTTAGATTGTCCATGTCTAGCTAACAAATCACTTTGATAGTAATGTTTTGAAACATTTGATTAATGACAATGAAGGTGGACATCCCATATCTATTACAAAGAAAGGTCCAATGATAGGTCTTTTTTTAAAGCAATGTTTGGATTCATGCATTAAGATAATGATTGTGCCAAAGGATTTAAACAATGAAAAAAGTGAAATGCTTGCTACGTGAAATCCTTCCTTTTCTTTGATACCAAAAATTCCAAACTATTACATAAACAGAAAACCTTTGTCCTCGGAAAAATGGCAATTGTTGTTTCCTTGTGAGTTGATTGATGGCCTTCTACCTCCATTTACTTGAGTTTAAGGATATGCTTATCTAAAAAAATCAGTCTATTCAAAACAAAGGAATGGTGATGTGTTATCCAACTGTTAAAATTCTACAAGGACACAAACATGTTGGCTCAATTTCCAAGATCCATGTACTAGATTTCACCTAAGGAGCGACTCGGATATCACACACGTCCCCATTGTAGAGCTTTGTACCGTTGTACCCACTAGAGAATGTTCCTTACAATTTGAACTTGTAATCTCTTTACTATCTTCATCAATGAAATGATTTTAAGATTGTGAAAATATCTCCTGTCTAGTTTTCCCAGTGAGAATGATCCGGTGCAAATGCCTCTAATGAAAGCATCTCATTGCATCTCTTATTTGTTTCTCTTGAATGTGGATGGCTGATGGGAAGTGGGTCCACTTGATCAGGTAGCTTTTAAGAAGTTAGTCTGAGTGGGCCCACTTGTCATCACCATCTAATCAGATGAGATTCACCAAAAGTTGTCCACTTTTATTATGGGTCTTTCACAATATTAAGAATTCATTGGCAAATGCAAGATTTAATGGATCATAGGCAACGGGCAAGGACCCTAATTTATGGAGGAGAGAGTACTTTCTGTTTTACTATCTATTTTATGAGCAAATTAGTATCTTTAGGAGGACTAGTACGTAATAGGTTTCTATAAATAGGATGGAATCCCTTCCAAGCAAGGAAATGAATATATATTAGTTTCTTCTTAGATGTTCAAAGGTTTTGGCTCTCTCTCGTATAGAGTTCTCGATGTATAAATGTGAGACCCATATTCGTGTAAGATTGTCCATATGCTTAGTTTTTAGTGCCGATATGCCTCGAACGAACTAGATCGGCGACATATCGGCGAGCAGCGAACGTGACCTTATTATTATACTGCAACACCCCATGACCTATATACTAGCGACCGTGAAGGTGGCAGACCCCATTGGGATGCCCAGGTTGAAAGTTGTGATAGTTGGTATAAGCCCAAGCGGGTCACACAATGTACGCGTGGCACAGGCCCCACTTGCGTCAATCTTTAGGAATCTCTTCTCCATCAATCCATCAACCCATCACTTTTATCCCATCAGCCATCTCTCCTAAAAAATCAACACCTACCCTTCCCTACCTAGAAAAAACTCATTATTCCTTTCCTCTTTTTCTCTCATTTCTACCCCCTCTTCTTTTTTATTTATCTCTCTATACCAAATCACCAACAACAAAACCCCCATACTTATGAGGCTCCTCCCACTCCCATTTCTAGATTTGAGAAAAAGAACAAAAAGAGAGTGAGGGAGAGAAAAGAGATTAGGTAAACACAAAAAGATTAGTAGAGAGAGAGAGAAAGAGAGAAGAAATAAAGATTATGAGAGATTAAAGATAGGGTGAGGGAGAGAGTAAATACCAGTACACTTTGAGGAGAGTGCGTGTGCCGGCAGTGGAGTTGATAAAGTGAACTATTATTTATGTTTGTGTTTGTGATTGTCATTTGAGTATAATTTTATTCTTACTTATGTATGTGATTTATTAAATCATATGAATGCTTGAGTTGAATTATATGATAAACACTTTACTTGCAATGCATACACAAGCTCATTATTTCTTATAAACTAGTTATTTAATTGGTATATCATTTACAGTCTATGTGATTGGACTCACTTTGGCTCGGAAGCCTTAGTGTCAATTTACTTTATTATTTTTAATTGATAAATTAAATAATTATGTTAAAAAAATTAATTGATCCTAATCACCCCTTCCCCCTGAACTTAGCCATAATTCTATATATAGTTCCGTCAAGATTTCGCACATGCCGTTGTAGACTAATCCACACAATTTCATTAATAACTCTTTCCCAATATCCAAACACAATTTAATTCTTGAGAATTGTTTTTTTAAGTATGAAAATACCATTTTAAAAAGTTCCACCGTGTAACAGTCATAGCTATCTTGGATGTATATTTTATGGATTTTATTGCAAGTCCATAGCATTTTCGACTTATTATCAAAAAATGATCATGAATTTAAAAGAACACGTGCCAACAAGCACTCATGTTTGAGCAAGAACTTCATCATGTAGGGTTCAACATGAAAATGCATTGGCCCAAAAATCCAGTTACCATAATATCCGGTGGACCACACATGTATGAGTGAAATGGACAATTATATATAATAATAAAAAATTACCAGCATGTATCCCCACCTAATGAGTGTAGTGGCCTGAATTTTGGGTCAGTACATTTTCACAATGGAGCATTTGATACATGACCCAGCTCATCAGGGAGTGCCAAACGAATTAGCAAATCATTTATTTCTCCATTTTCCCTTTTTGAGGAAGGTGTGAGTTTGTTTCTTCAATATGTTTGAGGTAGATCGGGTGATTGAAGGAAAGTTGGGCGATGAGCTTCAAAGCTAGAGTGGAAATCCTTTCAAAGGAAGAGGTAGAATCTAATGGAATATGGTCTCAAGTGTCATATGGTTGATGGAAGAATACTGTAAAAATTGGAACATCATCATTCATAGCAGTTTGGGACTTGACATAGCTTTGTATTCGTAGGATGTGATTCGGTGCTGGTCCCTCAAATGTCTATTCTTGTGTCTTGTCTGTGTGCTTTTTTGTGTTGTTCTCTATTCTCCTTTAATAATATTTCCAGTAATCTTCTTCTTCGAGGAAAAAAAGAGAGAGAAACCTAGATCAATGGACTAGATCAACAAAACATTGGCTGTACCTATACTGATTAGAGAATTAAGACATTAATTACATCTTGATGCACCAGGAGCATGTTTTACTAGGTGACTCAATAACGCAGGGGAGGACCTGTTGAGGTCAGGCACCGTCTTCCTCGGGGGATAACTATTCTGAATCTACAGAACTTCTCTGTACTCTAATGTTTGTGTAAATTCGTAATTACCAAAAATAAAAATTCTAAATAAACTTTTGATAAAAGAATTTTATCACGATTAAAAGTTATTTCTTAAAAAAAGAAAATCTAAAACTCTAAAAATAAAAAATATTATAAAAATTAGAATTACTAAAAATAGTATTTTTTTTTCTTAAATTTTTATTTTTGAGCTGAAAGTGCACGTTTTCTGGCAAAACAGATAGATGTCGGTCAGTTCACCTTAGATGGCCCATTAAAGTAAAGATTGATAAGTTTTGTGTCTCATAAAGATACCCATATCAAAAGTTATTATGAATTTACAGTCCAACTTCTTTTGGTCCAACCATACTAAGAATGCATCAATGTCACGTCCTACATCAATAGGATCGTTTGTCTCATCTTGAATCAAGAACGGCTCGCTGAGTTAGGGGTGTATTGGCTCAATTCACCTCAGTTGGAGGTGACTGTGGGGGAGATGTTAGACATGGGCTCATGGGCCCCACATGTAGACAACTATAAGTGGGTGGGCCCACACAATTTCCCTCCCAGTGTCTTTGGATGGATATCCTTTTTCTCTCCAAATTTAAATTTAATTTCTAACCGACAAAAGATTGTATCTTTGGGTGGGTATCCTTTTTCTTTCAAAATTTAAATTTATTTTCTAACTCTGAGAAGATTGTGATAAAGCGACGAGTCCGAATGTGATAAAGATAAGCTTCTCATTGGTACATGTCATCAGCTCTCATAAAACAGAGGATTTTCTCTCTCCCTATTAGCTTGCGTGCTACATAACACCACTTTTAATGTACGGAACTTATTTGGGCCCACCATGATGTATGTATTAGATCCACACTGTCCATCAATTCTTTTTATATCATTTTAAAGCATAAGTCCAAAATAAGACAAATCCAAAGCACAATTGAACCACGCTACTAAAATAGTGGGGATTGAACAAACTACCATCAAAACCTTCAAAAAGACAACCGTGAGGTTGACCCTGCCATTAGCCAATGGCTAGCAGTTGATGCTCTGTGGGCCCCACCACGATGTATGTGTTCCATCCATGCCGTCCACCTATTTTTCCAGATCATTTTATTGTATGAGCTCAAAAATGAGGTTGATCCAAATCTCAACTGGACCGCAAAGTTTTGATTGAACGCCCGCCATTAAAAACTTCTTGGGGCCACAAAAGTTTTGGATCAAGCTGATATATATGTTTTCCCTTCATCCAAGTTTTTATGACCTTATCAACAGGTTAGATGTCAAATAATCGTTAATGTGGGTCCTAGGAGGTTTTTAATGGTGGACATTCAATCACTACTGTTTTCCCATGGTGTGGTCCACCTGATATTTAGATCTACCTCATTTTTGGCATAAAGCCCTAAAATTATCTTTCAAAATGTATGGACGGCATGGATAAAACACATACATCATAGTGGGTCCACATAGCACCGATCACTAACCACCTGGCTGAGGGCAGCATCACTAGCCAGGCTGCGTCCTTATTTCCCATCTAACCTTTTCATAAGACACCGACCTTGATTAAGGTAAAACACAACTATCAGCTTGATCAAAGCCTTCTTTGGCCCTAAATTTCAACATTAGGAGTCTCATTCTCATTGTTTCCTATGATGTGATCCACTTGATATATGGATTTGCCTTGTTTTTTGGTTCATATCCTAAAATGATATACAAAAATGGATGGACAGTGTTGACCTAAGAAATACGTCATGGTGGGGTCATTAGGGGAAGAGAGAAGACAGGAAGTGTTGGCATGTGAAACTTTCATGGGCCCTATCATAATGTATTTGTCAAATCCACACTGTCCATCCATTTTTTCATATCATTTTAGGATGAGACAAAAAAGGAGGTAGATCCCAATCTCAAGTGGGCCACACTACAAGAAATAGTGGAAATTAAACTCCTATGCGTGGAAAATTTTTGGAGCCACCTAAGGCTATGATCAAGCTAATATTTGTGTTTTCTTTTCATCCAGGTCTGTGTGACCTTACGAAGAGGTTAGATAGCAAATAAACCTTACGATGGACAATAGAAAAGTTTTCAGTGCTAATTGTTCAATCCTCATTACTTTCTGTAGTGTGATCCATTTGAGCTTTGGATGTGCCTCATTGAGCTTTGGATGTGCCTCATTTTTTAGCACGTCTTCTAGAGTGATTGGGATAAATTGATGGACAATGTGGATTTAACTCATAAATCAGGGTGGAGTCAGAGAAGTTTCACAAATTAAAAATTGTGCTGTATAGTACTCAATATATTAGGGAGAGAAAATCCGTGTATTTTAGGAGTGGTATCATAGGCGATGACATGGACCAATGAGAAACCAGGGCATTGGATTTCCGTGTATCTTCAACACAAACGATCCGCGCTCTTAGGTGGACTCCTGTATCCACTGAAATGAGTGGGATCTGTGGGGCTCACCTTGATGTGTGTACCTTGCATCCATGCCATCCATTCCTATTGAAAACTCATTTTAGTGTATGAATCTAAAAATGAAGCAGATCTAAATCTCAGGTGGACCAGAGTACAGGAAATAGTCATGATTAAATCCCACCGTTAAAAACTTCATGGGTCCTCCAGAAAGTTTATTTTCCATCCAACCTTTTGATAAGGTCATGAAGACCTGGATGAAGAGACGATGTAAATATAATACTGAAATTTCAAGTCTAATGCACATGTTAGACTCTTTATATTGATGGTTTTGATCATTGGAAGATTATCCAAATTCAAAGGCTAAAGTTCCAGCATATCGCATTTCTTCCGTCTATTCTTCAGCTATAACATAAAACTAGCTTGTGTATGTTTTCACTAATGCTTTAAAAAAAAAAAAACCGACTATTGGTAGCAACAATCAAGGGTCCCAGTGGCCAGTTTTCATGCCTCCCATTAACCATTCGTTTTCATTTTTGCGGAATAGATTGAGATACAATTTATATAGTCTTACAACGGTTGAAATTCCATCAAATGTTTCGATTCAACAGTGTGCCTCTCCCAATAGTATGTAGCCCTCATTTTTTACTTTGGATAAGGAATCCAAGGAGAAAAGAAATCAAAATGCATTGATTAAAAGGTAGTTGATGTTGGGATGGGGTCGTTTCGCTTATATTCCTAATAATGTGATTTCCATTACAGATGGACAAATATTCTTACCTGCCTCATCTATTCATTACAGATGGACAAATATTCTTATCTGCCTGATCCATTCAATGCTGGAATCTGTCCTATTATTAATGTGGGTATTTTCATCTCTAGAGTACGATTCGCGGAGCCGAAAGCCTTTGCCCAATTTGCTTCTGATCTCAATAAAGTCACTCAGAATCAATTGGCAATAGGTCAACAATTACGGGAGTTGTTCAAACAATCCCAATCGGCCAAGTAAAGCAATAGATTATGAGAATTAATCCTTAGCATTAGCTTTTTATCTAAAGTTATAATTTCAACTAGCATTGCCTGCCACTGAATCCCTTGACCTTCAATATAAGGGAAAAGGTAATCACCAGTTTTAGAAGCATAATGCTTCGCAATCTATCAATCTTAGATGCGATTATCTGGTGATGGCCTCACCAATGGGCCATCTATAAATCTTGCATGCCATGATCTGTTGACGACCTCACCAATGGACCATCAGCAATAACAATCCAAGTTGTGGGACAGCTCGGGACAGCTCTATCACTTATGGGTCCTCAACCTTCCACCAGAATGGTTCAACTTGTGTTTCCCAATGCACAATCCTAACCATCCAATTAATGAACTTTTGCCTGTCTAATGTAAATCAGTGTCCTCAAATTGATTGGATTTTTTGCACTAGGCACCACTCATGGCGGGCACATTAAGTGAGAAGATGAGATTTAAAATAAGTGGGCACGATACATGACAAAGGTCTAAATTAAATTTTGGGCCTACCTTTCAGTGTGTTTGGGTGTGTTCATAATGTTGTCGAATGTCTTCAATCTATGTTAAACAAGGTTTGTCGATGGTATTGACAAATATGTCGATCATATCGAGAAATTTTGAAAAATTCTTAGTTGCTAGAAAAATTCTTAGTTGCTAGCTGAACAATTTTTGGAGTGCTATTTGATCACATCAAAGGTGGCTTCAATCCCATCAATAGACCCTCGATTAGAGCTAGGCATGTCTGACCCAATCCGGTGGATCCGACTCGATCCGACTGCTTGGATCGGTGCAGATTGAGTAGGCCCATTCAGATCCGACAGTTTTTCGGATTGAGATCGGGTCGTGGTCAATCCGGACCGATCCGATCCGAAAACCCGATCCGAATGGATCCGGACCGCTCCAATCCGACCAGATCCGGAGTGATTCTAATCAGTACTTCTACTTTTTCCTGTGGTATGGTCCACTTGAGCTTTGGATATGCATCAATTTTGGGTTCAACCACTATAATGATCTGGAAAAACGAATGGACGGCGTGGATAAACCACATGCATTCACGGTGGGGCCCAACAGAGTTTACTCAGTACAAATTGGCTGGTGTACCACACACCAACTATATAATATAGCTGTTGTAGCCTATAAGTACGTGTTGTGCGAAGATGAGCACTGAGTCCTCCCAGTCCCATCCCATTCTATCAGCGTCAGGACACCGGTGAAAGACAATTCGCATGCTTCTACTAGTTTTGAAATACTCCAATGCTAGTTTTGCACTATTTAAAAAGTGATGGTGACTCATCTCATATCATGTGGCACTGATGCACAGCTATCCCCATCATCCAAATTGTGGGTCCCATCATATATATGAAGTCACACCGATCAAGCTATCCTAACCATCCAATTAACATCTATCAAATTGATGGGTGACATTACCTTCATCTCAAATATTTAGTTATGCTCCATTCACAACAATTTCATTTGGATAGCCTCGATTACCTCACAACAGTACTATGTGTACAATTGAATAGTCTAGTTTTGCTAGGAGTACAGGCATGTGTTAGATGCCACACGTGTGCCAGCATGGCACCAAGATCCAATCCGTACATCAGGTTGGTCCAACCTTGTACATGTTTTTACAAAAAAATAAATCTGGAGCACTCAACTTGAAGGCCCAATATTAGAAACAGTCCAATGGGTTAATTTTCATAGCCAAATCTTTGTTTTGCAATCCGTGGCCCACCTGATGATTGGATCAAGCTGATTCTTAGGCCAAGGCATCAATATAGCAGTACCTTTCTGATTAATGGACTGAATATTGGAGTTATCATGCCATGCTAGCACATATGGGGTGAACTTTGTTGCACAAGCGTGTTCACTTGGCTAAGCTCTGGATAATCACCACCATTTTCTTAATGGTGTAAAACTAACATAGGTCTAATCTGAGCTATAAATAGCAGGCATCTCATTAGTTTCTTTCCTGCTTTCTATGGTTTCCCTCACCACCACTAACGTTGTAGCCGGTAGCCTTAGCCTGTAGGTATGTGTCGTGCGGATTAGATACTGACAAAGTCAGTAGTGATATCACCAAGTTTTGTGGACCCCACCATGATGCATGTGTTGTATCCATACTGTCCATCCATTTAGAGAGATTGTTTTATGGCATGAGAAAAATAATGAGATAGATCTAAAGTTCAAGTGGACCCCACCATAGAAAACAATGGGGACAATGGCATCCACCGTTCAAAACTTCTTAAGTGCCACAGAAGTTTCCGATCAAGCTTATATTTTTGTTTTCACTTCATCTATTTCTATGTTAACTTATGAATAGGTTAGATCTAAAAAATACATCATGGTGGGCCCTATAAATGTTTCAACGGTGGGTGTGACTGATCCCACGGTTTTTTGTGGTGGGTCCACTTGAACTTTAGATCTATTTCATTTTTTTCTCATGCCATAAAACCATCTCTACAAATGGTTGGACGGTATGGATACAACACACGCATCATGGTGGGGTCCACAGAGCTTGGTGACATTAGCAATTTGGTACTGACTTTGTCAGTATCTAATTCGTACCCACACGCCATGTAGTTTCATGCACACCACGTCAACACAGTAACGTGTCAGGAGACTCACCTTGAGCTCTGAGTTATACAAACGGCTCAAATGAGATCAAGATTACATGGGCCCCACAATGATGTATTTATTATATCCATACCGTTTATCCATTTTTCGTGATCATTTTAGAGCATTTGAAAAAAAAATGAATCATATCTAAAGCTCAAATGGACCACACCAAAAATAGCAGCGATGATAATGATTTTCACCGAAAATGAATCCGAACCTTGCCAAATTCGATCCGAGTCGGACTCGGATTGGATTAGGCCAATAGTGGTTCGGATCGGTTCGAGTCAGATGACCCGGACTCAGTCCCGGATCGAATCGAGTTCGGGTCAGGCCATATTGATTTCGGACCAAGTCGAGTTAGACCCAATCCGATCTGACTCAGTCCGATGCTCAACTCTACCTTCGATGGTTGTCGATCCTATTGACAGACGCACGCGATTTTGTGGAAATGTGTATTTTATTTTCTAATTAAATTGTAACTTTGTGTAAGGGGTTGTAAACGGGGAAATTAGGGTGAATCATATACGAGGGGCTTCTAGTGCAAGAGGGAGAGGAGAGCTAAGTTTTGTGAATGGATTTTGGGGTTGTTTGGATCAATAAGTACATCTATCTCTTGTAATTCTATTTTCATAGTGAATTCGTTGTCGCTTTGTGTCTTGGTTTCTTCCCGCAAGGGTTTTTCCACGTAAAAATCGTGTGATCTCTGTGTGGTTGTGTTGCGTTTGATTTCGTTTTGTTTGATTGAATTTGAGTTTAACACCATGCAATCCCCAACAAGTAGTATCAGAGAAAATGTTGGGGTTTTAAGTTCTAATATGAAACATGCCGACGAAAGAGTTTAACGTGAAGTACGAAACGGAGAAATTCACCGATATAAACAACTTTGAACTATGGAAGGTTAAGATGAGAGGCCTTCTAGTTCATCAAGTATTGGAACATGTACTTATTGGTAAGGTGGAGCGTCCTGCATTTATGAATGATAAAGAATAGGATGAACTTGATGACAAGGCTACAATCACAATCCAATTGTGTCTAGTGGACAACATTCTCTATAATGTCTTAAATCAAAAGATCGTCACAGGAATATGGACAAAAATAGATAGTTTGTACATGAAAAAATCCCTAAGCAGCCGTCCATATCTTAAGAAACAGTTCTATAATCTTAAGATGTAGAGGGATTCGATATCAATGAACACATGAGCACATTCAGGGAATTATTTTATAAACTGACGAATGCGAATGTTAAGATCAGAGAAGAAGATCAAACTTTAATTCTGTTGAATTTGCTTCCACCATCATACAAGAATCTCGTAGACACTCTGATCCACAGTAGAGATACCATCGATGTTGAAATTGTCATATTAGCCCTTCATGAGAAGTAGTTGAGATGGAAAGACAGTGGTGTGTTGGTTACCATGGAAATGAATTCTGAATGGGAGAAGGGGAATTCTCGGTATAGATCCAAATCAAAAGGGAATAGGAAGATAAAGTGTTAGAATTATGGAATGACAAGACACATGAAGAAAGATTGTCAAAATCCTAAGGCACAGAAGAGAGAGAAATATGATAATATGCGAAAGGAAGCCAACACAATGGAATCCGGCGAGAAAGTTGATGGTAGTGATGTTCTAACCACATCCAAATCTTGGTATCTCAGCGACGAGTGGGTTTTGGATACAAAAGTCTTACGCTACATAACTTTTTAGAGAGATTGGTTCATCAATTACAGCGAGTGTAATGGTGGACAAGTTTTTATGGGTTTATTTTTCAAAAAATAAATATAATGTATTCGCCACGTTCAAGGTGGGGAAGGCAATGGTTGAGAAGCAAACATAGTAGAAACTGAAAGTTATAATGACAAACAATGGAGGTAAATTCACTTCAAAGTAATTCAATCAGCTTTGTAAAGATGAGGGAATTGTGAGGCACGCACCGAAACAAAATGGTATAGCGAAACGAATGAATCAGACTCTCTTGGAGAGAGCCTGAAGCATATTAAGCAATGCTAGATTGGGCAAGGAGTTATGAACTGAGGCCGTTAACACGATTTGTTACCTGGTAAATCGATACCCGTCTACGTCAATAAACTATAAGATTTCAGAAGAAATGTTGAGTGGTAATGATGTCGACTACTCACAGTTGCAGGTTTTTTATTGTGATGCTTACTCTCATGTACCATCAGTTAAGAGAGATAAGCTAGACCAAATGACAAAGAAACCTACTTTTGTAGGTTATAGTGATGGAGTAAAGGAATACATGCTATATAACTAGATCACATGAAAAATCATAATTACCCGAGATGCCAGGTTTGAAAAAGATTTCATGTTCCGCAAGAACGAACACAATGAACTGGAAAAAATCAGCGGTCATTGATGTCAAGATTGAAATAGTTGAAATACAGGTTGAGCCAAATCACAGACAGATGTACAGGAGTAGGTGGAGCAACCACCTCTTAGAAGAAATCCGCCAAGATATCACAGATTACCGACTAAATACAAAAATGACTTGAACGTTACATTCACCCTTATTATAGATGAGGGGAATCCGTTTACCTTCCAGGAAGTATTAGATGACCCTGATGCTAAGAAGTTGATGGTGGTCATGTATGATGAGATGGTCTCTCTGCATAAGAATAAGACATGGGAGCTATTGGAGATTCCAGTGGGGTGTAAAGCGATATATTGTAAGTGGATGTACAAGAAAAAGCAGGATATATACAATGTGAGATTTGTCGCGAAAGGGTATGCGTAGAAAGAGGGTGTCGACTTCTGCAGAATATTCACGCATATGATCAAGCAGGTGTCTATCATATTTGTATTAGTGTTGATTGCTTAATACAACCTGGAATTAAGACAGATAGATGTGAAGATTGATTTCCTATATAGAGAGTTGGAATATCAGATTTACATGAAACAACCATAAGGGTTCGATATTAAGGGGTCAGAGAATAAAGTTTGCGTATTAAGGAGGTCATTATACGGCCTAAAACAGTCGCCTAGGCAGTAGTACAAAAGGTTTTATACTTTCATGATTGGTCAGCAATTTACTAGAAGTGAATATGATCATTATGTTTATTAGAAGACATTAAATGATAGACGATTCATCGTATTGGTATTGTATATAAATGATATGTTTATTATCATTCATAGCATGTCTGAGGTCGATACGTTCAAGACTCGATTGTCAAGGACATTCGAAATAAAATATATGAGGGCTACAAAGAAAATTCTCGGCATAGATATTCATATAGACAGACAAGAGTAGGCTACAGTCATCACAGGCAGAATACTTTGAGAAGATATTGATAAATTTCAATATAAACAAGGCAAAATTGGTTAGCACACCCCATGCTACTCATTTTAAGTTTTCTTCTGAACAATGTTGTACTACTCATGAAGAAAAGTAAGTGATGTCTTATATGCCCTATTTGAGCGTTGTTGGCAATTTGATATAAGTCATGGTCTGTACGAAACCGGATATTTCACATGCAAATTGGTGTTGTGAGAAGATACATGGCTAACCACAACAAGCAACACCAAAAAGCAGTGAAATGGTTATTTCGATATATACAAGGTACAATGGACTACGTCTTAACATTTGAAATGTCAGAGGACAAATTGGTAAGCTATGTGGATGCCAATTATGCAAGAAATGTGGACAATAAAAGCTTGACTTTCAACTACTCATTTGTGTTACTAGGTGTGATGATCAGTTAGATGTCAAAGCTTCAGTCTATGGTTGCTCTTTTCACAACCGAAGCTTAGTATAAAACGGTAGCGGAGGCGTTCAAATAAGGTGTTTGGTTTATAGAAATAATAAATCAGTTATGGCTTAGAAGAAGGTCATGCCAGTTAATTGTGACAGCGAATTGCGATTAATTTGGCAAAGAACTCTTTTTATCACTCACATAGTAAATATATTAATGTTCATTATCATTTTATCCGACAGATGCTTGAGGAAAGCAATGTGACTATAGAAAATATTTATACAAGCGTGAACCCGGTCGACATACTTACAAAGGTAGTTCCTATAGAAAAGTTCAAGTTTCATGCAACTTCTTTGGGCTTGGCGAAGACTTAATGAAGACAGTATGCATAAGAAGCGACGATAAAACTATAATAAAAGACGATTAGAAATGTTGATGACATGATAGATCAATGGAACATGAATAATGAATACATGGTAGAGATTATTGTCAGATGTTTTCAATCTATTTGAAACAGGATTTGTCGATGGCATCGACAAACCACTCAATCCCATCGAGCATATGTTGATCTCATCAACAATTTACTCAATCCTATCAAGAAATTCTTAGTTGCTCGCTGGACAATTTTTGAAGTGCTACTCAATCCATCGAATGTGGTTTTGATCCTATCGACAAACCCTTGATAGTCGTTGATCCTATCGAAGGTCCTATCGACAAACGCGTGATTTTGTGGGATTGTATATTTTGTTTCTTAATTTGGTTGCAAACTCTATATAAAGAATTTGTAAACGAGAGAATTAAGGTGAATCACATACAAAGAATTACTAGAGCAAGAGGGATAGCAAAGCTAGAGTTTTGTGAAGGGATTTTGGGGTTATTCAGATCAGTAAGTCCAAGTCCATCTCTTTTAAATTTGTTTTCATAGTAGACTCATTATTACTTTGTACCATAGTTTTTTTTCCCACAAGAGTTTTTCCATGTAAACCTCACATCTTTAGAATTAGAGGACATACCAAATACACTGACCAGAAATAAAATAAAATAAACAATTAGTAGGCTCCAAGTACCTTTCCTTAATTGCATAGCAGGCTCCAAGCACCTTTCCTTTGCATAGTTAGCAAGACGGTGTACAGCAAAAATAAAGAAAGAGAGAGAAAGGAGAAATGTCCATGTTTAATTCAGTCTCAATGGTTAAAAATTGGTGAAATTTTCAGTCAAAAAAAAAAAAAAAAAGTGCCAAGAATTTGGAGAATGAAATTTCTGGTTTGATGTGGTTTGGACTCGGAACAAACATAGTGAAGAAAACCGCTATATATGTGAATATGCGTCTATATATTATCTATGAATATGGTTACAGATAGCTTTTATTAAAATAATTAAAGAAATTATATGCATGAAAAATAATATATACACAGCCAAATAGTGTTCTTTGCCTCTCTCAAACTCTTCCTTCTTTTAAGTAGCCCCACATGGATCCTTACTCTTGCTCGGGTGGTAGACTCTCAGGAGTTTCAACTCCCGGTCGAGGGTTTGAGTAGCATAGGTACCATAGGTGGTGAAATTCCACTAGCGTGAGTGTGTGGGTGTGTGTGCGTGTATAAAAAAATAAAAAATAAAAAGAAATAGCCCCATATGACATCAGATTGCGTACTGAGTTGCTCAGTAGGCTCCCATCGTGCCGAGTAAACTCCGTTGGGATCACCTTGAATGTATGTGGTCTATCCACGGCGTCCATCCGTTTTTCCATCTAATTTAAGGGTTTGAGCGCAAAATTGAAGTACATCTAAAGATCAAGTGGATCATACCACTGTAAACAGTGGGTATAATGTCCACCGTTGAAACCTTTCTAGGCCACACAGTGATGTTTATTTGTCATCCAACCTGTTCATAAGATCATACAGACATGGATGAAGGTGAAACACAAATATAAGCTTGATCCAAAACTTTGTGGCCCCCAAGAATTTTTCAACAGTAGATGTCCAATTCAACTTTTTCCAGTGTGGTCCATTTGAAAATTGGATGTCTTTTTTTTTTTTTTTTTTTTATCAATCTATAAAATTATATGGTAAAATCGATGGACGGAGAGGATAAAATACATAAATCATGGTGGACCTCACAGAGTTTACTCTGTAAACTAAGCGTCACTACGTTATCCGCTTCCCCTGCATATCAATCAATCCGGCTTTTCTATAATTACAAGTAGATGTTGGTTCCTCCACGAGTACTTGTAGAATAAACTCATTTTACAAGTGCTCAATCAATCCGTCTTACTATAATTACAAGTAGAGGTTGGTTCCTCCACGAGTCCCTGTAGGATAAACTCATTTTACAAGTGCTGCACGTCAGCCCAAATACATGTTTATCACATCCAACTTGTCCCCAGCAGAGCCTTCACACTAATCCAACCATCACGTGGGCCAGCACATGAATTTGGAGATTTTTGGACTCCCACCAACGGCCAGGGATAACATATAGAAAACCTAAAACCATTAACGTCATGGCTTAAAACCTCCATGATCTTAAAATCAACCCAATTTCATATTTAGGTGGACCACAATAGGAGTATTAATTCCAGCCGTTCCGGCTAAATTCACCCTGTCAGTTAGAAAAAATGAGTTTAATGCATATTCAATGGCATCTAAAGAGGCTCTAGATTGTCCCACAAACACCTCTCCTTAGGTGTTGAGCATACGTTTGGCAAGTGGAGAGAGTACATTTCAGTGGGAACGAGGGGCTGCTTTGTCTTACTAGAGCCAAATTACCCTTGCCATTGACAAGAAACATTACCAACTTGGCCAATACTGATTCTAGTCAATTGGAATTTTCGCAATATACCCAAACACAGTTTTGGTTATGTGCCTTGTCCACTGAGTCAGCCAGACCTAATCCAGTTCTACACCACAAGTCACCCAAACATTCACTCCCAACTTGGGCAATCCCAAACTGGTTCAAGACTTTAAAATAAGTCAAGTCTTGAGTTGCAGTCTTCTACTCATGTTCCCAAAAGCACCTTTTCTTGAATTGTAACCACTGAAGAGGGCTTTCAAAAAGCCACTATTTACATCCCCATCCTTTTTGGCAAGATGCAACCTTTCTACATTTTTTTAGAAATTCATTAGTATAGAAGTCATGTTTGTGTATTACCACACTCAAAGATGGGGCATATCCATCATTGAGGCTGGGTGTGGATATCGGTTTGCATTTTCAACCTTGGTTGTAAATGAAAATCCACAGCTATAGTGAGACAAACCTAGACACTACATCCAAGCAAGGAGAGATCCTAAGATGGCATATTCATGCAGCTCATGCAGTAGGCTGAAAGAGATGATTCACTGCACACGTCTGGATCTTTGCCCACATCTTCCATGTGCAAAGCATACCACATTCTATTTTTCCCAACAACGACTGGCATAGCATTTCTAAATGAAAACTTACCAAACCCATCAAAGAAATGGCATTATCAAAAAAAAAAAAAAAACACAACTATATGTATGTTGAACAAGGTTTTTCATCCATAACCATTAAAAACCATCATATCTTAGTGTTCTTTTTTTTTTGTTTCAACCAAATGCAGAAACAGAATAATACACTTTCATGACAAGTCATGCCACAGGCTCACCATTTATGTGCAAATAAAAGAAAAGATACATTTCTTACTCCCACCTCAGAAGCAAGCATCCAAGAGGCAGCAACAGCAAAGGGCGGCCAAACTGCAACCAAGTTCAAACAAGAAGATTAATAAATTGATTAACTAATGGGAAAATACCACACAAGTCACATCATCCAAAAATGGCGCATGAGTTCTTAACAGATACTTCAAAATAGACGCTTGGAAATCAAATTTCAAGACACCGTTAGACTGTCACTGGCCATCTTTGGATGGTAAGAGGTAACATCCGCACAACTCTCGGTGAGCATGTAAACAAAAGCCATGCATGAGTTAGCACGCATGTATCCCCACCATTTGAACGTGGCAAGAGTGAATCCAAAATGAATTTCAAAATGGGATTCTAACTAATGCTTTTTCCCAACATCAATAAGATAATATACAGGTTAGAAATTGTGAGTTTCTGCCATTCTAGTTCCAAAGCGTACTAGAAGAAGCTTGCAGGTAAATGGGGAAGGTTAACGTGCAGCAGACATGCTAAGAAGAAGATGATATACAGCCTCATCACTATCATCATCTAAGCTTGATGCCAACTAATTAGGGTCAGCTGATCCTGTCCCACTATTCCACTCTATCATAGACCATATGCTCAGTTAAACCATAGGTTCGCAAGTCTTTCATACTACCTCCATCCACATCCTTATGGGCCTTCCATTGCCAATTTAGAACCTTTTTTAACTTTTCCTTTTAAGGATAATTAACTTGGTTTTTTTATTAATAAACCTTTATGACGAAGGTCATTGTGGAAAAGAATACAACCCAAACGTTACATAAGAAAAGACAAAATACCAGACGCAACTTCCTTGTAACCTGAAGATGTGGAGCCCACCATGATGTATGTGTTATATCAACTCTACCCATCCGCTTTTCCAGCACAATTTAGAACATGAGACCAAAAATGAGGCATATCCAAAAATCAAGTGGGCCACACCACAAGAAATAGTGGGGATGGAAATGCCCAACATTGAAACCTTCCTGGGCCCACCATGATGTTCATATTTCATCAAACCATTCATAAGGTAATTTTAACAAGGATGAAGGGAAAACACAAGTATCGAACTGATCCAAAACTTCTATGGCCCCTGAGAAGGTCTTTCAATGGTGCACATTCAATCCCCACTGTTTCTTGTGGTGTGTCCCAATTAAATTTGGAATTTGTCAGATTTTTTGAGGTCACGTCCTAACATAGGCTAGCATAATCGATGGAAAGAATGTATATAACACGGACACAGGAGTTACAAGGAAAGTCACATCCCAAAATACCCTCCAATCAATGCCACAAGTGACACAACCACACAAATCTCCACCAACACAGGCAAAGCGTGCACCATGCATGCTGTAGCTAACTTACGCACGCAGGGGCGACTGCCAAAAAGTTCCTATAGGCTAAAGCTATATGGGGTAAGCCGATATGTCCGTGTGACATCTACTCTATCTATCAGTTTCCCCAGCTCACATTAGGACATGGGGCCAAAAATGAGGTAGATCCAAAACTCAAGTGGGCCACACAATAGGAAATAGTGGATCCAAACTCAAGCGAGCCACACAACGGGGGCCGACCATGATGTTTATATGCCATCAAAACATTCATTAGGTTATTCCCCCACTGGGATGAACTTATAACAAAAATATTAGCCTGATCCAAAACTTTTGTGGCCCCACAAAGGTTTCAGCTGTGGACCTTCAATCCCCCACTGTTTCCTTTGGTCTTCTCCACTTGAGTCTTGGCTTTGACTCATTTTTTGGACTCGCAACCTAAATTGGGCTGGCGAAACTTACGGATAAAGTGGATTTCACCGGTGTTTTAAATAGCGTGTAGTGTATAGTTGATGTAGAGCAGGTCGCGGACACTTTCATGTCCAAGATGGATTAGAGAAGGCCCGATCAAAGGCAGAAGTCATCAAGACCATCAGAACCTTAAAACAGGCATATCTCGCGAACCGGAATGAGATACTCGACGTACCATATATGATTTTGGGGTAGGAAGAGCTACTTTAGCCAACCAACCCGGCTATGCCGGGTTGCCCACACCGAATTCGAAATTCCATGTTTATTTCCATTTTTACTATAAATAGCAAGTTTTAGTTTGATTATAACTCTTCATCCGTTGGGCTTTATGAGTGTTGTGTACAACATGAAAAGTGCTTAGAATAATTAGGAGAATAACGTGGTTAAGCCACATAGGAAACTTACTATAAAGGGTAAATTTACTACTATTTATAGTAAGTTACGAATTTCTAGGAGTTTTAGTTTTAGTTTGTTTTTGCTTGGTATCCCTATTTAAAGGGTTGTGAACTCGTTTATTTCATGAATCAATTAAATTTCAAATTTATTAGCATTTATTTCTCCAGAGAAGCTCCGTGGATTCGGAGTAGTTATCCTTGAGGAAGACGGTGATCGACCTCATCACGTTCATCCCTACATCAATAGCATAATGTTTGGCTCTCTACAGGCTACGCAATACTCAATATTTTTAATTAAAAATAGAAAAATATGATAAATTTTACAAAATGCATAATTTCTATGAGTTCTTGACTACAAATATGGATCATCAACCACATATTTCCAAGCAAAATCTCTCTTGACATCTTTTTTTACTTTATTGAAACATCACAAATTCATGATATGGACCACAATTTGGATTGTCCAGATTGATCTAATGTAGTGCTACGTGTAATGGGGATAAGTCACCACCATTTTAAAATAGGTGTTGAACTAAGCTAGAGGAAACACTTAAAAAAGATGGAGATTTCAGGGAGTATACGCTACCTGCACTACACACTACACTACAAGTAGCGTACGCCGTATGCCCTAGAGCTTACACTACCAGGGAGCAACACTGCCTGCATATGCTACATAGCATTTTGGCTACACTACTCTATGAGCACTACCGAAAACACTAGATTTCACACAGACATTGTAGTGGGCCGCACCTAGCTTCCACCTATGTGAAAGGAAATCGGATTGCATATTGAGTTAGTCAGTACGCTCTTATCGTACTGAGTAAACTCTGTTGGGCCCACCTTGAGTGCATGACATTTATCCACACCGTTCATATGTTTTTACAGATCAATTTAGTCGTTGATCCCAAAATTGAAGCATATAAAAATCTCAAGGGGACAATACCACAGGAAAGAGTGGAAGTATTGATTTCCTCCGTTGATACCTTTCTAAGGCCCCCAGTGATGTTTATTTGTCATCCAAGATATTCATAAGATCACACAGACATGGATGAAGGGAAATCACAAATATCAGCTTGATCTAAAACTTTTGTGGCCCCTAAGAACTTTTCAACGGTAGAATTCAATTCACACTATTTCTGGTGGTGTGTTCCAATTGCGCTTTGGATATGCTTCATTTTTGGGATAACTCCCTAAAATTATCTGGTAAAAAGGATGGACGGAGTGGATAAAATGTATGTATGACGGTGGGCCCCAAAGAGTTTACTTAGTACACTAAGCGCACTGAGTTACTCAGTAAGCAATCCGCTTCCATGTGAAAGTCCTGTTGGTGAGGAGCACAGGACAAGTGAGTCGGATGCAAAATACCCTTCAA
Organism: Magnolia sinica; assembly: GCF_029962835.1. NCBI lineage: Eukaryota > Viridiplantae > Streptophyta > Magnoliopsida > Magnoliales > Magnoliaceae > Magnolia > Magnolia sinica. The sequence continues at coordinate 21,015,391 of NC_080583.1, read as the reverse complement.
ATGACATCATGACCAACACAACCATGCAAAATCTCCACTGGCACATGCAAAGTGTGCACCCTCTGCACCATAGCTAGCTTACACAGGAGTGGATTCGATCAGGTCATCAGGCTGTGACCATGGGGCCCACCTTAATACATGTGTTGTACGTCCACGCCATCCTTCCATTTTGAAGGTTCATTTTAGGGCATGGGCTCAAAAATGAAGCATGTCCAAATCTCAGGTGCACCAAACCACAGGAAACAGTGGTGATTAACCATTAAAAACTTCTTGTGGGCCACAAAAGCTTTCGATCAAGCTGGTATTTGTGTTTTCCCTTCATCCAGGTCTTTGTGACCTAATCAACAGGTTGGATGGCAAATAAACATGACAGTGGGCCCTAGGAAGTTTTTACTGGTGGATGTCCAATCATCACTGTTACCTGTGGTGTGGTCTACCTAAGAATTGAATCTGTTTCATTTGTGGCCTCATGCCCTGAAATGAGCAGGCAAAACGGATGGACGGCGTGGATATACAACACATACATCAAGGTGGGCCCACGGTCACGTCCTCACCGAACTCGGTTTTACCCCGACCTGACTGAATCCGCTCCCAACTTGCGCACACAGAGAGAGAGAGAGAGAGATCTTACCATCCTTCAAGGAAAGAAGGACCTTGGTCGTGCCGCTGCGGAGGAGGCTGGGCGTACTGAGGAGGGTAGCCCTGCTGAGGATAGTAGCCCTGCTGCGGGTATCCCTGCGCAGGGTACCCCGGCGGTGGATACGCGTCCTTCGGATACCCTTCCGGAGGATATCCTATCCATCAAAATTCAAAACCCCACCGTCAGATCCAACTAAACAAAACCCTAGAAATTTCCTGCAATCTTACAAAGACCATCCATACCTTGGGGAGGAGGAACTCCGACAGGAGGCTGCTGCTGGTTGTAATAACTCATCTTTGTTAGGGGCTTTTGGGAAGAAGCAGAAGAAAGGGTTTTTCAAGACTGGTTGGAGTGGAATGAAAGAAACGGGTTTTCTCTTCTTTTCTTTTCTTTCTTTGGGAAAGAGAGAAAGAGAAACGTGAAGGAGACAGGCGGTGGAGGTAAGCTTCGCAGGACACTATCGAATAGACTCGCGCGCGTGTTTTTTCTCGAAAAATTTCCAACTGTACGACCCATATATGGCCCATCAACCTTTCGATGCCCACTCGCTTTTTACCTCTCAAGAATAAGCCCCGGCTGTACGGCCCCATTTCTCAGGTACAAAATGTCCTTACTTCTTTAGCATTTTTGTTTTGGCTACGGATTATAACCGTAGCTATAGCCGTAGCTATAGCCCCACCAAAAACCCGCCGATTACAAAAGGATGGACAGCGAGTCGGGGTCGACTGGGTTTGGAGTCACTGTCCCACTAACCCGGTCGATGGGGTCCAAACCCGATCGACCCCAACTCGCTGTTCCACCTTTGTACCTAAAAATAAAAAAATTTTACAAGGAGAACTTTTTCTCTCCTACATTTTTCTCTAATACATATTTATATAAATATGTATATATAGGCATATAAAAAAATCTCTCTTTTTATTCATTTAGTTCTTTATTCATTTAATAAACATATCTCTTAAATCAGAATGAGTTACTTGACGTACCATATAGGATTTGGGGGTAGGAGATGCTCTTTTAGCTAACCAACCTACTTATTTTCCAAGATTCCATCGGGTCGATGGTCAAAAATTCATTTCATTCACTTCGTGGCCAATTTCAATCAGTTCATGGTCAATTTCATTTATTTCATTTCACGGTTAATTCCATGCATTTCGCGGTCAATTCCGATCTTTATCATTCGATGCATACTCTTTATCTTATACTTCAGATAGTCTTGGTCCTTCTTAAGCTCAGTTATACTAGCCTCGATCGCAAATAGTCGGTCCCCCACAGTGACTTTGAAAACCACTTCCCGATCACGATATCGAGCCACAACGAATGTATGTGCATTTTGATCTTGGGCTCTCTTCGACCTCCTCGTGTTTCTTAAGTTCCGCGGAGATGATGGACCCGCTTGAACCACTCTCTTCTTCCCCATTATGAAAGAAGATGAAGAAAATGCGAGGGGAGATGAAGAAAAGGTTAGGAATGAGAGGGATTGGGAGTTGAGAAGATGGTAAAAGGATTAGAAAAATGGAGGATATGATCATGAAATGCATGGAAATGGTCGTGAAGTGAAGAGAATTAATCGTGAAATGCTTGGAAATGGCTGTGAAGTGAAGTGAATTGACCGTGAAGAGCGGTGAAATGACCGTGAACGTAAACGGAATTGCTGGATATGACCGTGAAATGCATGGAAATGGCCATGAAGTGAAGAGAATTGATCCTGAAATGCTTGGAAATGGTCGTGAAGTGAAGTGAATTGACCGTGAAGTGCGTCCAAATGACCGTGAATGTAAACGGAATTGCCAGATATGACCATGAAATGCATGGAAATAGGCGTGAAGTGAAGAGAATTGATCGTGAAGTCCTCAGAAATGGCCGTGAAGTGAAGTGAATTGCCTGTGAAGTGCGTCGAAATGACCGTGAACGTAAACGGAATTGCCGGATATGACCGCAAAATGCATGGAAATGGCCGTGAAGTGAAGAGAATTGACCGTGAAATGTTTGGAAATGGCTGTGAAGTGAAGTGAATTCACCGTGAAGTGCGTTGAAATGACCGTGAATGTAAACGGAATTGATGGATATGACCGTGAAATGCATGGAAATGGCCTTGAAGTGAAGAGAATTGATCGTGAAGTCCTTGGAAATGGCCGTGAAGTGAAGTGAATTGACCGTGAAGTGCGTCAAAATGACCGTGAACGTAAACGGAATTGCCGGATATGATCGTGAAATGCATGGAAATGGTCGTGAAGTGAAGAGAATTGATCGTGAAATGCTTGGAAATGACCGTGAAGTGAAGTGAATTGATTGTGAAGTGCGGCGAAATAACCATGAACGTAAACAGAATTGCCGAATATGACAGTGAAATGCATGGAAATGACTGTGAAGTGAAGAGAATTGATCGTGAAATGCTTGGAAATGGCCGTGAAGTGAAGTGAATTGACCATGAAGTGCGTCGAAATGACCGTGAACGTAAACGGAATTGCCGGATATGACCGTGAAATGCATGGAAATGGCCGTGAAGTGAAGAAAATTGATCGTGAAATGCTTGAAAATGGTCGTGAAGTGAAGTGAATTGACCATGAAGTGCGTCGAAATGACCGTGAACATAAACGAAATTGCCGGATATGACCGTGAAATGGATGGAAATGGCCGTGAAGTGAAGAGACTTGATCGTGAAATGCTTGGAAATGGCCATGAAGTGAAGTGAATTGACCGTGAAGTGCGTCGAAATGACCGTGAATGTAAACGGAATTGCCAGATATGATCGTGAAATGCATGGAAATGGCCGTGAAGTGAAGTGAGTTGACCGTGAAGTGCGTCGAAATGACCGTGAACGCAAATGGAATTGCTGGATATGACTGCGAAATGTATGAAAATAGCCGTGAAGTGAAGAGAATTAACCGTGAAGTCCTTAGATATGGCCGTGAAGTGAAGTGAATTGACCTCGAAGTGCGTTGAAATGACCGTGAACATAAACGGAACTGTTGGATATGACCGTGAAATGCTTGGAAATGGTTGTGAAGTGAAGAGAATTGATCGTGAAATGCTTGAAAATGGCCGTGAAGTGAAGTAAATTGACTGTGAAGTGCGTTGAAATGACCGTGAACGTAAACGGAATTGGCGGATATGACCGTGAAATGCCTGGAAATGGCCGTGAAGTGAAGAGAATTGATCGTGAAATGCTTGGAAATGGCTGTGAAGTGAAGTGAATTGACCGTAAAGCGCGTCAAAATGATCGTGAACGTAAACGGAATTGACGGATATGACCGTGAAATGCATGGAAGTGGCCGTGAAGTGAAGAGAATTGATCGTGAAATGCTTGGAAATGGCCGTGAAGTGAAGTGAATTGACCGTGAAGTGCGTCGAAATGACCGTAAACGTAAACATGACCATGAAATGCATGGAAATGGTCGTGAAATGAAGAGAATTGATCGTAAAATGCTTGGAAATGGCCATGAAGTGAAGGGAATTGACCGTGAAGTGCGTTGAAATGACCGTGAATGTAAACGGAATTGCCGAATATGATCATGAAATGCATGGAAATGGTCGTGAAGTGAAGAGAATTGATTGTGAAATGCATGAAAATGGCCGTGAAGTGAAGAGAATTGATCGTGAAGTCCTCGAAAATGGCTGTGAAGTGAAGTGAATTGACCGTGAAGTGCGTCGAAATGACCGTGAACGTAAACGAAATTGCCGGATATGACCATGAAATGCATGAAAATGGCCGTGAAGTGAAGAGAATTGACCATGAAGTCCTTGGAAATGGCCGTGAAGTGAAGTGAATTGACCGTGAAGTGCATCGAAATGACCTTGAACGTAAACGGAATTCCCGGATATGACCGTGAAATGCTTGGAAATGGTTGTGAAGTGAAGAGAATTGATTGTGAAATGCTTGGAAATAGCCGTGAAGTGAAGTGAATTGACCGTGAAGTGCGTCGAAATGACCCTGAACGTAAACGGAATTGCCGTATATGACCGTGAAATGCATGAAAATGGCCGTGAAGTGAAGAGAATTGATCGTGAAATGCTTGGAAATGGCCGTGAAGTGAATTGACCGTGAAGTGTGTCGAAATGACCGTAAACGTAAACATGGCCGTGAAATGCATGGAAATGGTCGTGAAGTGAAGAGAATTGATCGTAGAATGCTTGGAAATGACCATGAAGTGAAGGGAATTGACCGTGAAGTGCGTCGAAATGACTGTGAATGTAAACGGAATTGCCGGATATGGTATGAAATGCATGAAAATGGCCGTGAATTGAAGAGAATTGATCTTGAAGTCCTCGAAAATGGTCGTGAAGTGAAGTGAATTGACCGTGAAGTGCATCGAAATGACTGTGAACATAAATGGGATTGCCGGATATGACCATGAAATGCATGGAAATGGCCGTGAAGTGAAGAGAATTGACCATGAAGTCCTTGGAAATGGCCGTGAAGTGAAGTGAATTGACCGTGAAGTGCATCGAAATGACCGTGAACATAAACAGAATTGCCGGATATGACCGTGAAATGCATGGAAATGGCTGTGAAGTGATGCTTGGAAATGGCCGTGAAGTGAAGTGAATTGACCGTGAAGTGCGTCGAAATGACCGTGAACGTAAACGGAATTGCCGGATATGACCGTGAAATGCATGAAAATGGCCGTGAAGTGAAGAGAATTGATCGTGAAATGCTTGGAAATGGCCGTGAAGTGAAGTGAATTGACCGTGAAGTGCGTCGAAATGACCGTGAACGTAAACGGAATTGCCGGATATGACCGTGAAATGCATGGAAATGGTCATGAAGTGAAGAGAATTGATCGTGTAAACGGAATTGTTGGATATGACGTGAAATGCATGGAAATGGTCGTGAAGTGAACAGAATTGATCATGAAATGCTTGGAAATGACCATGAAGTGAAGGGAATTGACTGTAAAGTGCGTCGAAATGACCGTGAATGAAAACGGAATTGTCGAATATGATCATGAAATGCATGGAAATGGCCGTGAAGTGAAGAGAATTGGTCGTGAAGTCCTCGAAAATGGCTATGAAGTGAAGTGAATTGACCGTGAAGTGCGTCGAAATGACCGTGAACGTAAACGGAATTGCCGGATATGACCATGAAATGCATGGAAATGGTCATGAAGTGAAGAGAATTGACCATGAAGTCCTTGGAAATGGTCGTGAAGTGAAGTGAATTGACCGTGAAGTGCATCGAAATGACCGTGAACGTAAACGGAATTGTCGGATATGACTGTGAAATGCATGGAAATGGCTGTGAAGTGAAGAGAATTGATTGTGAAATGCTTGGAAATGGCCGTGAAGTGAAGTGAATTGACCGTGAAGTGCGTCGAAATGACCGTGAACGTAAACGGAATTGCCAGATATGATCGTGAAATGCATAGAAATGGCCGTGAAGTGAAGAGAATTGATCGTGAAATGCTTGGAAATGGCCGTGAAGTGAAGTGAATTGACCGTGAAGTGCGTCGAAATGACCGTGAACGTAAACGGAATTGCCGGATATGACCGTGAAATGCATGGAAATGGTCGTGAAGTGAAGAGAATTGATCATGAAATGCTTGGAAATGGTCATGAAGTGAAGGGAATTGACCGTGAAGTGCGTCAAAATGACCATGAATGTAAACGGAAATGCCGGATATGATCGTGAAATGCATGGAAATGGCCGTGAAGTGAAGAGAATTGACCATGAAATGCTTGGAAATGGCCGTGAAGTGAAGTGAATTGATCGTGAAGTGCGTCGAAATGACCGTGAACGTAAACGGAATTGCCGGATATGACCGTGAAATGCATGGAAATGGCCATGAAGTGAAGAGAATTGATTGTGAAATGCTTGGAAATGGCCGTGAAGTGAAGTGAATTGACCGTGAAGTGCGTCGAAATGACCATGAACGTAAACGAAATTGCCGGATATGACCGTGAAATGCATGGAAATGGTCGTGAAGTGAAGAGAATTGATCGTGAAATGCTTGGAAATGGCCATGAAGTGAAGGGAATTGACCGTGAAGTGCGTCGAAATGACCGTGAACGTAAACGAAATTGCCGGATATGACCGTGAAATGCTTGGAAATGGCCGTGAAGTGAAGAGAATTGATTGTGAAATGCTTGGAAATGGCCGTGAAGTGAAGTGAATTGACCGTGAAGTGCGTCGAAATGACCGTGAACGTAAACGAAATTGCCGGATATGACCGTGAAATGCATGAAAATAATCGTGAAGTGAAGAGAATTGATCGTGAAATGCTTGGAAATGGCCATGAAGTGAAGGGAATTGACCGTGAAGTGCGTCGAAATGACCATGAATGTAAACGGAATTGCCGGATATGATCGTGAAATGCATGGAAATGGCCATGAAGTGAAGAGAATTGATCGTGAAGTCCTCGAAAATGTCCATGGAGTGAAGTGAATTGACCGTGAAGTGCATCGAAATGACCGTGAATGTAAACGAAATTGCCGGATATGATCGTGAAATGCTTGGAAATGGCCGTGAAGTGAAGAGAATTGATTGTGAAATGCTTGGAAATGGCCGTGAAGTGAAGTGAATTGACCGTGAAGTGCATCGAAATGACCGTGAACGTAAACAGAATTGCCGAATATGACCGTGAAATGCATGGAAATGGCCGTGAAATAAAGAGAATTGATTGTGAAATGCTTGGAAATGGCCGTGAAGTGAAGTGAATTGACCGTGAAGTGCGTCGAAACGACCATGAACGTAAACGAAATTGCCGGATATGACTGTGAAATGCATGGAAACGGCCGTGAAGTGAAGAGAATTGATCGTGAAATGCTTGGAAATGGCCGTGAAGTGAAGTGAATTGATCATGAAGTGCGTCAAAATGACCGTGAATCTAAACGAAATGTCCGGATATGATCGTGAAATGCATGGAAATGGCCGTGAAGTGAAGAGAATTGACCGTGAAGTCCTTGGAAATGGCCGTGAAGTGAAGTGAATTGACCGTGAAGTGTGTCTAAATAACCGTGAACTTAAATGAAATTGATGGATATGACCGTGAAATGCATGGAAATGGTCGTGAAGTGAAGAGAATTGCTCGTGAAATGCTTGGAAATAACCGTGAAGTGATGGGAATTGACCGTGAAATCATGGAAATGACCGTGAATCAAAACGGAATCGCCGGGATAGACCGTGAAATGCATGGAAATGACCGTGAAGTGTAGGGGAATGACCCAAAATCATATTTGGCACGTTTAGTAACTAATTTTGGTTTAGAAGAAATTCTTGAAAATGAATAAATAAATAAATGAAAAAAAGTGAGAAATTTTTTTATGTGCTTATATATACATAGTTATATAAATATGTATTAGAGAAAAATGTAGGTAGAATAAAGTTCTCCATGTAAATAAATAAGTAAATAAAATAAAATAAAATAAAAAAGAAGAAGAAAGGGGATAGAGTGCAAAGTCATTAGGGTTATTGCTACGGTTATAACCCGTAGCTATTGACTCTGTCGACCGGCTCTTCAACTTCAATTCGCTGGGTAAATTTTTATTTTTATTTTTCTCTTTCCTGTTGTAATCCCCACAACTTTTTGTGGGTCACATTACGAGGTATGTGTTATATCCAAACCGTCCATCTATTTGGCGAACTCGTATTAAGTCTTGGGATGAAAAATAAGATAGATCTAGCTATCAAGTGGACAACACTGTAAAAGGCACAGTAGGATTGGACATCTACCATTGAAACCCTTTTAGGGGTCAAGAAGTTTTGGATCATTATGAAAGTTGTTTTTTCTCTTCATCCAGGTCTTTGTGACCTTATGAATAGATTGGATGGTAAATAAATGTTACGGTGGGCCCTATCAAAGTTTCAACCGTGAAAATCAATTTTCTGCTGCTCTTTGTGGTGTGGTCCAGTTGATCTTTGGATGTGATTTATTTTTATTTGGATAATGCTCCGAAATGATCTCGAAATATGGATGAACGGTGTGGATATAATAAATACATAACTGTATTTATGATCTCTTTTGAACCGTTCGTACAACTCGGATTTCGAGGAGCGTCAGCACTCGTCTTCGAGCACCGGCCGATCCGCTTGAAGGAAAAAAGCATGGGCATTTTCGACCGTTGGGAAGGCGTCCGTACAGCTGGGGCTTATTCTTGGAATGTAAAATGGGGTGGGCTTCGTCTCGGAAATGGGCATAAATGGTTCGTACAGTCGGAAATTTCTCTTTTTTTCTTTATCGTGGCCACGTGTCTCACGCATGTAAGATGGTTGTTGACGTTGGATACAGCTGTTTATGAGCACATTTGGTGTGCCCGGCGTCACCAACACAGTACGTCACTGAAGTGGGGCCCACCTTGATGTATGTGTAGTATATCCAAGCCGTCCATCCATTTTTCAATATTATTTTAGTGCATAATACCAAAAATGAAGGAGATCGAAATTCATACGGGCTACTACATGAAAAAAAATGATAACTGACCATTAAGAATTTGTTGTGGTCCACGAAATTTTTGGATCAAAATGATTTATTTTTTTCCATCATCCACGTATTTTTTAACTTACCAACGCGTTGGATGAAAAATAAAAATTACGGTAGGCCTTAGGAATTTTTAACGGTAAGTTCAATCACCACTGTTTTCTGTAGTGTGGTCCAGCTAAGACTTTTATCTGCTTCATTTTTAAGGCTTATTATCTAAATGAATCTATAAAAATGGATGGACGGTGTGGATATACTGAAAGTACATCAGGGTGGGCTCCACAATCAGGGCCCACCGCGTCGGGCCGCATCTAATACGCTCCCGTCCGTCATGAACAGATAATGTCGGGTAGGAAGTCAGGAAGTTCTATCAACCGTTCATTTCCTTTGCTTCAAGTGCAGCTTATCTGATGATCTCGTGGGCAGGATCTTCTGAAGAAAGCATCAAAACGGTAGGATCCACACGATGACCGGATATGATCTTTTACACGTGTGAAAGTTAATACGTATGAAGGCCGAGCTCATTCACTTTACTGCGCTTCCTATTCCAAGGTCCTGGTTGATTAGATTGACCGACAGGATAACGGTGGTGGGCCCGTGTCTGTGTAAACGCCAGGAAAACGCGAGGAAAGCGAATTCAAAATCTCTACCACGAGCCGGTGCAACATCATCCTTTGTCGAGTCATCCTTACAGTCACGAGATTCGCTCCGTTCGTATATTGGATGCCAGCCCAAACGTTGCATTTGAAACTTAAGTGCGCCACACCACGTGAAACAGTGGGATGCTATGCCTACCGTTGAAATTCGAAGTGGATAACGTTCTGCCAATGTTGGACAGACTCAGTCTAGGCAGCGGCTCGATGGACTTACCATGATTTACTTGGGTTTTATCCACGCCGTCCATTTATATTTTCAGATCATTTCAGGGTGTTAGCTTAAATCTGAAGCAAATATGAGGCTCAAATGGGCCATATGGTGGAGATTAAACACTCACCATTGAAATTTCTTGGGAGACGGAAGTTTTTATTAGTTGATACTTGTATTTTTTTTCTTCATCCAGGTCAAAGGATGGATGACAAATAAACATCATGGCAAGGTTTCAAAGTTGGGTATCACTGTCACCGCATGTGGTGCGGTTGGATCTGCCTCATTTTTATGCTAATGGCTTAAAATGAACAGGCAAAATAGTTGAACGGAGTAAAACCAAGCGGATTGGCTGGTCTACCACACACACCATATACAAACGGTCTAAAGGAGATCAAAGTTACATGGCCCAAAATGATGTATTTATTAAATACACATTGTTCACATATCACTCCAGAGCATTAGCCAAAAAATAACTGATATCTAAAGCTCAACTGAACCACACCACTGTTTTGGGGATAATGATTTTCACAGTTAAAACATTAGTAGGGCCCACCATAATGTTTATTTTCCATCCAATCTTTTCATGAGGTCACAAAGATCTGGATGAATAGAAAAAAATCAAATATTTTATTGATCCAAAGCTTACGTGACCCGGAAATGGTTTCAATGGTAGACATTCAATCCCCCACTGCCTTTTGCAGTATGGTCCACTTTAGATCTGTCTTGTTTTTAGGCTCAAGCCTTACTAAGAGCTCGCCAAATGGATGGACGGTTTGGATATAACACATACCACGTGATGGGACCCACATAACTTGCCGACATTAATACACCAGCTAGATAGCTGGTTGATCCGCTTCGGATAAAACCTATACGGCACAGTTGGCCCGAGAAAGACCTTATCTGGTCTGAGTCTGTCGAAGCCGGGCTGGACACAAAACGCTTCCTTGAAAACTTGGATCAGTTTTCAGTTCTTCCATGGAGTGTATCAACAGATTGGATGGAATATGGTTCTCCTGAAGGATCATTGGTGGGTGTCCCCACCCCACTATATTCCCGTAATGGGGTCCACTTGAATATTAGATTTAACATAACTCCCAGCAGATCATAGTTGATGGACGGTGTCAATTCACACACGGATTATGGTGGGCCCACAAAATTTTTGCTGTGCCAACTTCTTGTAACAGGTGGTGCAGGAAATTTGAACTCATGAAAAACAGCAATAAAAACCATCTATGTTTTTTAAGATAGACATGGTAAGAGGTGTGGCGATGGTTAGCGCTAGCCGCCTTACTCCATTAAGATTTATCAAGCGAAATTTACCGCTGTACGACCCATTTATGGCCCATCTACCCGCAGAGGCCCACCCCTTTTTACCTTATCAGAATAAGCCCCAAGAGTACGGACGACTTGCTAAAGGTCGAAAATACCCTGCTTTTTTCCTTCAAGATTGATGGGTGCCAAAGGCTGGTTTCCCTATGGCTACGGATTATAACCATAGCCATAGCCATAGCCATTGAGAATAAATTTAATACGGGCAATAGTACCGCCGATCTATGTACGTCTGTGCGGTACCCGATCGTGGGCCCCACACTTAATGTTCATGATTTTGATGGGCCCAACATCCACCCATGCACTATTTTTTTTTTTTTATATACATGGATAACTTTATTCTACCTACATTTTTCTCTAATACATATTTATATAAATATGTATATATCAGTATTTTAAAAAAAATTCTCTTTTTTTTTTCATTTCTTTCTTTATTCATTTAACAAGAATATCTTTTAAACCAAAATTAGTTACTTGGTGTACCCTATATGATTTTGGGGTAGGAGAAGCTACTTTAGCCAACCAACCTATTTATTTTCCAAGATTCCATTAGGTCGATGGTTGAAAATCCATTTCATTCACTTCGTGGTTAATTTCATTCATTTCATTTACTTCACGATCAATTCCATGCATTTCATGGTCAATCTCGGCGATTCCGCTTCACTTCATGGTCAATTCTATGTATTTCACGATCAATTCCCTTCACTTCACAGTCAATTCCATGCATTTCACGATTAATTCCCTTCACTTTACGGTCATTTCCATGCATTTCACAGTCAATTCCGGCGATTCCACTTTACTTCATGGTCAATTTTATGTATTTCACAGTCAATTTCCTTCATTTCACGGTCAATTCCTATAACACTCAGCACAACCAGAATAGTGTCCTGAATTTCACATTCACATTTCACGGTCGATTCTGCTTCACTTCATGGTCAATTCTATGTATTTCACAGTCAATTCCCTTCATTTCACGGTCAATTCCATGCATTTCACGGTAAATTCCTTTCACTTCATGGTTGCACTTCACGGTCAATTCGCTTCACTTCACGGTCATTTCCATGCATTTCACGGTCATTTCCGGCAATTTCATTTCATTTCACGGTCATTTCTATGCATTTCACGGTCAATTCGCTTCACTTCACAGTCATTTCCATACATTTCACAGTCATTTTCGGCGATTCTGTTTCATTTCACGGTCATTTCCATGCATTTCACGGCCTATTTCCTTCACTTCACGTCATTTCCATGCATTTCACGCATTTCGGTGATTCCGTTTCATTTCACAGTGTCATTTTCATGCATTTCACACTCATTCAGTCAATTCGTTCACTTCACGGTCATTTCCATGCATTTCACGGCTAGATTCCGTTTGATTCACGATCATTTCATGCATTTCACGTATTCACTTCACTTCATGGTCATTTCACGCATTTCACGGTCACAATTCGCTTCACTCATGGTCATTTCATGCATTTCGATCAATTTGTTGCATTATCGCATGATTCCAATTTTATGAATTCGCGTGCATTCCTGATCATTTCCATGCATTTCACGGTCAATTCACTTCACTTCACGGTCATTTCCATGCATTTCATGGTCAATTCCGTTTGAAATGCATGGAAATAACCGTGAAGTGAAGCGAATTGATCGTGAAATGCATGGAAATGACCATGAAGAGAAGGGAATTGACCGTGAAATGCATGGAAATGACCATGAAACGAAACAGAATCGCTAGAATTGACCATGAAATGCATGGAAATGACCGTAAAGTGAAGTGAATTGACCGTGAAATGCATGGAAATGACCGTGAAGTGAAGGGAAATGACCGTGAAGTAAAGGGAATTGACCGTGAAATGCATGAAAATGACCGTGAATCAACACAGAATTGACCGTGAAATGCGTGGAAATGACCGTGAAGTGAAGGAAAATGATTGTAAAATGCATGGAAATAACCGTGAATCCAAACGGAATGGCCAGAATTGACCGTGAAATGCATGGAAATGATCGTGAAGTGAAGTGAATTGACCGTGAAATGTATGTAAATGACCGTGAAGTGAAGGGAAATGATCGTGAAATGCATGGAAATGACCATGAATCGAAATGGAATTGTTGGAATTGACCGTGAAATGCATGGAAATGACCGTGAATCCAAACGGAATTGCCGAAAATGACCATGAAATGCATGGAAATGACCGTGAAGTGAAGGGAAATGATCGTGAAATGCACGGAAATGATCGTGAATCCAAACAGAATTGCCGGAATTGACCATGAAATGCATGGAAATGACCGTGAAGTGAAGCGAATTGACCGTGAAATGCGTAAAAATGACCTTGAAGTGAAGGGAATTGACAGTGAAATGCATGGAAATGACTGTGAATCCAAACGGAATTGCCGAAAATGACCATGAAATGCATGGAAATGATAATGAAGTGAAGCGAATTGACTATGAAATGCATGGAAATAACTGTGAAGTGAAGGGAAATGACCGTGAATCCAAACAGAATGCATGAAAATGACCGTGAATTGAAGCGAATTGACTATGAAATGCGTGGAAATGACCTCAAACTGAATGGAATTGACCGTGAAATGCATGGAAATGATCGTGAATCCAAACGGAATCGCCGAAAATGACCGTGAAATGCATGGAAATGACCATGAAGTGAAGCAAATTGACTGTGAAATGCGTGGAAATGACCGTGAAGTGAAGGGAAAGGACCGTGAAATGCATGGAAATGACCCTGAATCCAAACGAAATCGCCTGAAATGACCGTGAAGTGAAGCGAATTAACCATGAAATGCATGGAAATGACCGTGAAGTGAAAGGAATTGACCGTGAAATGCATGGAAATGACCGTGAATCCAAACGGAATCGCCTCGGTGGAAATGACCGTGAAGTGAAGTAAATTGACCGTGAAATGCATAGAAATGATCGTGAAGTGAAGCGAATTGACCATGAAATGCATGGAAATGACCGTGAAGTGAAGGAAAATTGCCCGAATTGACCATGAAATGCATGGAAATGACCGTGAAGTGAAGCGAATTGACTGTGAAATGCATGGAAATGATCGTGAATCCAAACGGAATCGCCAAAAATGACCGTGAAATGCATAGAAATGACCGTGAAATGCGTAAAAATGACCATGAAGTGAAGGGAATTGACCATGAAATGCATGAAAATGACCATGAATCCAAACGGAATCGCCGGAAATGACCGTGAAATGCATGAAAATGATCGTGAAGTGAAGCAAATTGACCGTGAAATGCATAGAAATGACCGTGAAGTGAAGTAAATTGACCGTCAAATGCGTAGAAATGATCGTGAAGTGAAGCGAATTGACCGTGAAATGTGTAGAAATGACCGTGAAGTGAAGGGAATTGACCGTGAAATGCATGGAATTGACCGTGAATCCAAACAGAATCGCTGGAAATGACTGTGAAATTTATGAAAATGACGATGAAGTGAAGTGAATTGATCGTGAAATGTGTGGAAATGATCGTGGAGTGAAGCTGAATCACTGGTATTGACCGTGAAATGCATGGAATTGACCGTGAAATGAAGGGAATTGACCGTGAAATGCACGGAATTGACCGTGAAGTGAAGGGAATAGACCGTGAAATACATGGAATTGACCGTGAAGTGATGAGGAATCGTCGGGAATGCATGGAATTGACTGTGAAGCGAAGGGAATTCGCCGAAATTTACCACGAAATGCATGGAATTGATTGCAAAGTTAATGAAATTTACCACGAACTGATTGAAATTGACCGCGAAGTGAATGAAATTGACCGTGAAGTGAATAAAACGAATGAAATTGACCGCAAAGTGAATGAAATGGATTTTTGACCATCGACCCGATGGAATGTTGGAAAATAATTACATTGGTTGGCTAAATTAGCTACTCCTACCCCAAAATCATATGTAGTACATTAAGTAACTCATTCTAGTTTAGAAGATACGCTTGTTAAATAAATATATAAAGAAATGAATTAAAAGATAGAAAAATATTTTTATATACTTATATATACATATTGACATAATTATGTATTAGAGAAAAAGGGGGAAAAAGTTCTCCTTGTAAAAAATAAAATAAATAAATAACTAAATTCTGCCAGACTGGCGCGGACAGTCTGGGCTTTTTTTTTTTTTTTTTCTGGCCGTAGAATTTTCATTGCTTTTGTGGATCCCATCATGAGGTCTATGTTATATCCAAACCGTCCATCTATTTGGTGAGCTCATATTAAGGCTTGAGATGAAAAATAAGACAGATCTAACTATTAAGTGGACCACACTGTAAAAGGCAGTGGGGAATTAAACGTCTACCATTGAAACCCTTTTAAGGGTTACAGAAGTTTTGGATCATTATGAAATTTGATTCTCCTTTTCATTCAGGTCTTTGTGACCTTATGAATAGATTAGATGGAAAATAAATGTCATGGTGGGCCCTACAAAATTTTTAACAGTGAAAATCAATTTTCCTGCTTCTCTTTGTGGTGTGGTCCAATTGATCTTTGGATATATATATATTTTTTGGATAATGCTCCGAGATGATCTCTAAATATAGATGAACGTTGTAGATATAATAAATACATAACTGTGGGCCCATGTAACGTTGATCTCTTTTGAACCGTAACTCGGAGTTCAAGGAGCGTCAGCGCTCGTCTTCGAGCACCAGCCGATCCGCTTGAAGGTAAAAGCAGGGGGCATTTTCGACCTTTGGAAGGCGTCCGTAAAGCTGGGGTTATTCTGGTCAGGTAAAATGGGGTCGGCCTAAGCGGGTAAATGGGCCATAAATGGGTCGTACGGTGATAAATTTCTCATTTTTTAAAGACTATGGAAGTATGAACTCAAAAAAAAATAATAATAATAAAATCAGATTTTAATATTATCAGGGATCTCTATCTAAATATAATTAAATTGAAAATAATAAAAATCAAGTTGGTAAGATCACCTGGGAATAAAGCTGCAAAATCAAATGACGTCACTTGATGTTGACCATCCAAGGTAAGAGATCCCTCTCCTTATTTATATTAAATAAGAAGTGAGCAAGATGCCTTCCTACAAATCCTTGTTATAGCAGTACGAGCATGTGAACGTGAGAGACGTTCAAGGTGAAGACGTCCAAAGTGGGCCCCCCATGTGTGAACATGCAGATAAAGCATTAGGTTATTCTCCTTCCTCAAATATAAGACATAATTATTTATAAGAAAGAGTTATAATTTTAAGGATACACCAATTATGGTACACATCTTTCTTCTAAACTTGGGTAATTTGGTGTCGTATGTAAAGTTTCTTCTCCTGCTTATCTATATAATTAAATAAACTCAATCCGTTCATTAAACATGGTCATCCACCTTTGGCTCAATACCTATGTAAATTAATCAATGGACCATAAGATCTTGTCCATTGGATATACATCAAGCTGAATTAAAAAAGATCAACGGTTGAAACATGTTTATTCAAACATTTAAACAATTTGAAGTGTCGGCCGGCCAAAAATAATTTGATGGGCAGCCTAATCAACAAGAGTTGCGTTAAAGTATTCCTAAGCAACAACTGGTGGATCCTTTGTTAGATCACATATGGGGTACGGTGGTATCTTAATACATGCACCCCACCAGACCCACACATAAGTAATTGAACTGACTTCATGGGATCCTTACGCTTGCTCCGGTGGTAGACTCTCAGGAGTTTCAACCCCCGGTCAAGGGTTGAGTATCCATAGTTAGTGAAATCCCACTACATTGTGACTTGTGAGTGTCTGGGAATGTGTGTGTAAATAAATAAAAACTGACTTCATGATCAAGTCCAAAGAACATTACACTAAAAACTTGAACTCGTCATGTGTCTTAATGGAAGCTGGTACTAACACAAGGTCTTTCGTTCCAAAGACTTTTGTCTTGTAATACAAGTATCCAAATAGTCTCATAATAAGATCATATACCAATATACATTTACGCTACCATATGCGGTAAGGCAAAAGGACACTAACTTGTCATTCGACTTAATAATGGAAACTTTTCATCCCAACTTGTCATTAGCTCCCTCACAGGAAATAGTGATATAAAAATAATCACATGTTTGTCATAAAACCTACCAAGTGGTCATGGACTCAAAGGGTACTAAGATTCGTGGAATATAACTCTCTTCTATCCAATTCTTGTTGTATCCAAAGTCAAGTTCTCAAGAACAGTAGAGAAATCCCTCTCATTTAACCCTGTGAATACATGGACAATTAAGGTAAATCACACACTAATTATATACCAATAATACGTCTACACACAACCCATGGTCATCAAAATTAACATTGGCTTTTCACATAACATGGCACTTCATCATCATCATCTAAGCCTTGTCGATCCCTACATGAATCCTTTTTCAGACATGCCATTCCATTAAGGGTCATAACTTCACTTAGACATGGGTCATCAAGTCTTTTCTTATGCTTAAACGTGTGTCCTTTTGACCTTTTCCCCTTACCCTTTTAAAGTCTTTAACTTTTACCAACTCACTCCTAACTAACGCAGATCTTGGTATCCATTACATGTAACTAAACTATATATTTAAGTTTACTTCCCTTAGTCTTATCACCTATTAGTGTTACTCCAAAATCTCTTAAATTGTGTTCATTTCTAATTCTATCATCCTATCTTGTCACTCATCCATCTTAAGATCTTCCTTTCAACACTCATCCTATAAACATGTTGTTCCTTAACTGCCCCAACATGATGTCCCATAAAGTATGGTTGGTCCTATACCCATATTATAAAATTTCCGTTTCAATTCGAGGGGTAAATGATGATTACATAAAATTGCAGGGGAACATCTCCATTTCTTCCACTCTAGTTGAATTCTATGGGTATCATCCTTCTTAGTATCTCAATTTTTATGAATCAATTATCAACCCAATATTATAGAAGTGGTCTTCTTCTTCCTCTTTTTTTTTCTTTTTTTTTCTTTTTAAAAAAAAAAACTTTTTAGTCAACAATACGTATTAATTCCCCATTGTCATATTGTTATTACAAGGCTTATTTGGATACCACCCAATAATGGGCTTTGTGAACATCTAGAGGGGAGTAGGCCGCTCTGAAGATCCAATTGGAAGAAGCTTAACAGAAGGAAGCTTCTTTATGAGCTGAGACGGAGGGGTTAAGGTCGCGCCTCTCTCAATCTGAAGGAGAGGGGGCCGGGGCAGAGGCCAAGGCCGCAGAGGTCATGGCCAAGCTGGTTGAAGTCGAAGCCTCCAGTCCGTTAGTTCGAGTGATAGCGATGGAGGAGTATAAGGCTTCAAAGGAGCGGGCTAATGAAGGGGAGGTATACTATAGCCTCGGCTATAAACGTTGCCTCGGCTTGGGCGAGGAAACCCCTGAAGATCCGACCCCGATCGTCACCAAAGCCGAGCAGCCTCCCTCTCAAGCTGATTGAGCCTCGCCACCCCCTCATACTTAAAATAAATAAATAAATTAGTTCTCTATTTTTTTGTAACGATCCTTTTATTAATAAAAGAACAACTTTTGTCATGATCGTTGTACTTAATGTTCTCGAGTATTCTTAGTAGATCAGAGGTAGTCTAGTAGGTTGGATGTAGTAGAGCGAGTAGGTCGAGTAGCGTAGATAGGTGGACCATGTAGTGGTAGGCCGTGCACGTTAACATCAATAGGTTGACCTCAAGATAGTAGCCATAGATAGTAGTAAGCCAAGCACTAACAAGAACTTTCTTCCCTTAAATTGAGGAAAGTCCCTGTGGTCAACTGTATGGCTCGGATAGTTGGATTTCGAAAGAAATTCTCTTCCCCTGACCTGAGGAAGTTCTTTCCTTGTAGAATTCATAGTAGGGAAGAATTAATGTGCTGACCACTTAGTAGTGGATCGAGGAATTTGTAAGAGGATTTTATTCCCTTGCATTAAGGGAAGCCCCCATAGTCGGCTACATAGTTTGGATAAACGAAAATGATAAAAAGAAATTCTCTTCCCCTAACCCAAAGAAGTTTTTTTTATTGTAGGATATAAAAATAGCAGACATAAAACAATAGCTTTCTGAGCCCCCCTTTTTCCATTTGAGAAGGGAGGTCGCTCTGGTTGAGTAAAATGGTAGCAATGCCCCCGAGCACCTTTTTTCCTTTGAGAAGGGAGGTCACTCCAATCGAGTGTATTGGTCAGTCAATGCACTTCTGGTCGGGGGACTTCTCAGGTCCTCAAGAGTAGTAGATTTTGAAATGCTCAGCATTCCATGGGTAAGGCAAGGGTTGTCCATCAATGTCTTCAAGTCGATATGCTCCTGACCACATTGTCCATCAATGTCCCAAAGTTCTTGAGCTGGGCTCTTTGGTGTTCTGAAAAGTTTCGTGAAGGATCAGGTCTCCCACTTGAAATCTTCATACTTTGACCTGAGAGCTATTGTATTGGGCAACACATTGCTGATGGGCGGTGATCTTCAGTTACGCCCGTCTCCTCTCTTCTCCAAGTAAATCCAGACTTAAAGCCATCTTCTCGGTATTTTGGTTTTTGTTGAAAGAGGTGGTACGTGCAGTTGGGAGTCTTATTTCCACTGGTATTACGGCCTCTGCGCCGAAAGCTAAAGAGAAGGGAGTTTCCCCTATTGATGTCAGAGCAGTAGTTCGATAGGCCTAGAGGACGTATGGTAACTCCTCACCCTAGGCCCCTTTGGACTTCTTAAGCTTGGTCTTGAGCAGGTTTTTTATAATCTTGTCGAATTGCTTGTCGTTGTCTTAGACAGTAGTGTGTGGGATCCCATACCTAAAGATGATATTCTTTCATACGAAGTCAGTGTTCTTTTGCTCGGTGATTTTGGCCAACAGCTTAGCCTCAATCCACTTGGTAAAGTAGTCGACTACTATGATAGCGAACTTGGTATGTCCTTTACCCATTGGCAGCAGTCCTATCATGTCGATTCCCCATTAGGGGAATGGCCAAGGGCCAGTCATGAGGGTCAGTTACTCAGATAGTTGCCAAAGTATCATGGGAAACCGTTGACACTTGTCGCATTTCCTTGCATACTGTTTAGCATCCTCTTGGATGGTTGCCTAGAAATACCCTTATCAAATCACTTTGTGGGCAAGTGCCCTTCCACCCAGGTGGTTACCGCAGATCCCTTCGGGAATCTCCCTTAGGATGTAGTCGGCCTCGTCAGGTCGGAGACACCTCAGGTATGGTAAGGAGAATCTTGCTTTGTAAAGGACGTCCCCTACCATGGCGTACCGAGCTGCTCTGCTCCAAATTCTTTGTGCTTCAAGCTTATCGTCGAGTAACTTGTTCTCCTGAAGGTAGCTCGTAATCGGGTTTGTCTAGCTTGGAGTTGAAACGATGAGAGGCGTTTCTTTTGGTCTAGGTCGGCTGATGTTGGGCTCAGGCAAGAACTCGATAGGAATCAATTTGGTGATGTCAACATCAACCGCAACTACTACCTTTTCCAGAGCATTTGTTTTATGCTCGGGGGACCAAGATGACTTCACATTTACTGAATTTTCTGATAAGGTCTCTCGCCTCCTAAGGGTAGGCGATCATATTTTTCCCTTCGCCTGGTACCCGTCGACAATTTGATTGATGATGAGCTACGAATCACTATGGATCTTCAAAGTCTGGGCTCCCATGGCTCTCACCAGCCTGAGCCCGACGAGGAGTGCCTCGTATTCCACCACGTTATTGGATGTTGGGAATCCAAATCTTAAGGCATATTGTGTGCAGGTCTGGTCAGGTGCCACATGGATTATCCCTGCCCCACTGCCTTTAGAGTTGGAAGACCCATCAACGTGGAGGGTCCATACATGGGGGTTGACTTCCTCCCTGGTTTCCTCGTGCTTTCTCGGAAGCATGGTGTAGGTGAACTCAACGATGAAGTTGGCCACTGTCTGGCCTTTGATAGCAGTTTGGGTCGATACTCGATGTCGAATTCATTGAGGTCAATCGCTCACTTGGTCAGTCTCCCTGATACCTCGGGTTTTTGAAGTACTTGACTAAGGGGTTGATTGGTCGAGACCACGATGGTGTGGGCCTAAAAGTAGGGGTAGAGGCGGTGCGATGACACAATCAGGGCTAGCGCGAGCTTCTCAATATTAGGGTACCTGGTCTCAGCTTGAACTAGTGCCTTGCTGACGTAGTAGACATGGAGCTGCTTACCTCCGATCTCTTGCATTAAGGCCGAGCTGACCATTGCGACTGAGACCACCAAGTAGAGTAGCAGCGACTCTCCTTACTCAGGCTTAGAAAGTAGTAGGGGCGACCCCCAGTACTGCTTCAATTGTTGAAAGGCTCGTTCACAGTCATCGGTACATGTCGGCTTTGCTTTGCCTTTCAATTGACGAAAAAATGGGAGACATTTGTAGGTTGCTCGGGAGATAAACCTGTTGAGGGCTGCAACTCTACCTGCGAGACACTAAATCTTCTTTGGAGTTCTGGGTGTGCTCATGTTCAGCAACGCCTAGATTTTGTCAGTATTTGCTTCAATTCCCCTTTGGTTGACCAGAAAACTAAGGAACTTTCCCTAGCTTTCCCCAAAGGTACATTGGTTCGAATTTAGCTTCATCTGGTATCTTCTCAGGATGACAAACATTTCTTCTAGGTCAGCCACATAGGTTACAGCTTCGATTCTTTTTACCAACATATCATTGATATATACCTCCATAAAACACCCAATATGATTAGCAAACATCTTATTGACAAGTCCTTGGTGCGTCGCTCCAGCGTTCTTTAACCCAAAAGACATAACTTTGTAGCAGTAAAGCTCTTTATCGGTAACAAAGGTTGTCTTCTGCGTGTCATGTGGATGAATTGTGGTCTGATTATATCCTGAATAGGCATCCATAAAGCTAATGAGTTCATGCCCTGCAGTACTATCGACTAGTTGGTTGATCCTTAGAAGAGAGAAACTGTCTTTGGGGCAAGACTTATTCAAGTCCGTGTAGTCGACGCACACCGGCCATTTTCCATTCGACTTCTTCACGAGCACAATGTTGGCAATCCAGTTGGGGTAGTAGATTTCTTTGATGAAGTTGGCATCAAAGAGCTTACTGGCCTCTTCTCCAATGATGGGAAACAGTTCTGGTTTAAATGCCCGTCGCTTATGCCTGACTGGTCGATGGTCAGGGTCGATGTTCAGTATGTGAACCATCACTTCGGGTTTAATGTTGGGCATGTCTTGGTGAGACTATGCAAAGATGTCGACGTGTCGCTTCAGCAGGTTGACGGTCTCCTCTTGCTGACCTAGTGCCAATAACGAACCAACCGAAACCACGCGGGATGGATCGGTTTCGCAAAGAGGTACGACTACCAGGTCTTCCATCGGAGACCCTCTCTCAGTTGATTCTTCTCGGGGGTCGAGGGAGGTGACAACCATCGTTTGTTGTCATGTTCCCCTCCTCAAGGCTGTTGAATAACATTTTCAGGCCTCGTGCTGATTGCATTTGACTTGGCCGACCCCATGTTTGGTCGAGAACTTTATCGAGAGGTGATAGTCTACACCACTGCTCGCACGATGTTGATGGACGACCATCCTAAAATGATGTCGTGGATAGAAGGACAGTCAACTACGAAGAAGTTAATCATCACAATAGTTTGGTTGATACCTTCTCACACGGTCACAGGCAATAGTATACTTCCCTCAGAGGTAACCCTACCTCCTGCGAACCCGAGCAATGGAGTTCCTATGGGACGTAGCCGGGACATTTCGATCCCCATCTTGTCGAAAGCAACAGCGAAGAGGATGGCAACCAAGTTGTCGGTATCCACCAATATGCGGTGCACCATGTGGTTGACCATTGTCATGGTCACCACCAGTACATCATCATGCGGGTGGTGGATTCCTCGAGCATCTTCCTTCGTAAAAGTCAAACCACAGGGATTCAGCCTCTGTTCCTTGGTAGGCTTATATGCAAAGTTGACATGATGCTCCGTGCTGCTACCACTGATGCTCCGAGCATGAGCCTTGTGAGCTCTGTTCAAGTCTCTTCCTCTTGCGAGGCCTCTAAATATTACGCAAATCTCGCCCATCAACATCATCCTTGTTACCCTGTTGCTCGTCTCTCTGGTCTGGTCTTTCGTCTCTTTTCCTATAGACATATTCCCTCAAATGTCCGTCACGAATAAGGGACTTGATCTCTTCCTTGAGATCGAAGCAGTCGGCGATGGTATAGTCGTGGTCGCGGTAGTAGTGGTAGTACTTCCGCTTGTCCCATTTGTCGGCGTTGGCTTTCATCTTGCTTGGCCACTTCAAGATCCTTTTATCACGAACTTCCATGAGGACTTGCTTGGGAGTCGTGTTCATAGGAGTGTAAGAATGAAACCTGCTCTCTAGTTGACAATTCGAGTGCTGATTTCTGCCTGGGTCATCATCCTTCCTTTTCTTGCTTCCGACCATGAGTGGTGGTTGCTCCTCTTTGCACTTCCAGTCCTTAGCCTAGCTTCCCGCACTCTAAGTAGCCTTCCGCGAGCTGAAGAGCTCTTCCATGTTGGAGTATTTTTGTGCTCGGCTAAGGAGATCAACTAATGTAGTCGAAGGGTTCTTGTCGATGGAGAAGAGAAATCTGCCCCCCTTGAGACTGGATATTATGGCAGTCAAAGCTATCTGCTCCAAATAGCCTTCTACCTGTACTGCTTCCGTGTTGAAATGGATGATGTAGTCTTTCAACAACTCGTCTTCCCTTTAGGTAATGGTGAGGAGATGAGTCATCGGTTTCCTTCTGTCTTTCCCGCCAATGAACTAAGTGATAAAGGCTTTGCTAAGTTGTGTGAAGGAACTGATGGACCTCCGCTTCAACTGCCAATACCACTTCCGTGCAGCTCCTGATAAGGTCAGGGAGAATGCTTGGCACATTACCGAACTAGTTGGACCATGCAATTCCATCCACGCCCTGAAGGACTCCAAATGTTTAGTGGGGTCCCCTGTTCCAAAATAAGGAGTTATCTACAGCATCCGGAATCTTGGCAGGAGTGGAGACGCCATGATGTCATTAGTGAAAGGTAGCTCTGTTTCCTCTAACATGGCCTCAACTAAGGTTGGGACTTAGGTATGGTGAGCTTGTCGAATGTCGCTGATCTGCCCTTGTATCTCCTTGAGCTCTGCCTCCCAGGGGACCTCGTTCTCTGCCATCACCTCGAGAGCTTTCCCGTGCCTTCTCTTCTCCAATGCGTGGCATAGGTCGAACTCGGCAGTTCCCACAGTGTGGGTGTGTACCTGGTCGTGCGACCCAGGTTATTAATCGGTCCTGTGTAAGTTGATCAATGGCTGAGGAGGTCGAGAGAGTTCGGTTGTTGTAGGCACTTCCGCTTCATAACTAAGAGGTGAAATTTGCCTTTCCAATATATGCATTAGTTGATTCATATTGTCGGTTAAGGCTTCGACCTGATTCTTCAAGGAAACAAGATGCCCCCCTCCCCTCGATTGCGGGCGCCACAGGGGCGGAATCAACTTGGTGTTGCGAGGGTGGATCTTGAGGGTCTACAGATTGCTTGGGCTCGGCTAGCGCGGGAGGAGTTGCAGTGATAGCGTGTAAAGCCCTCTTTCTTCCTTTCACCATCATAAAGCAACTGAAGGTGATAGGTGAATGGGAAATGGCTTCACTGTCGTTCTCACAAATAGCCCCAAACTATTGATGTTGTTTTTTGGTCATCCCTTTCAGGCCGTCGTATACCTGCAAAAACCGAATGACAATGAGGACCCTGGGCTATGACAGGGGACCCTCTGATGCCAAAGTTAGATTAAGCACTCTAGGTCAAGTAGGGTTAGGGTCTTTTTTCATACCTTTCACCATAGGTGGGTGTTTTATTTTTAGTTGCATGGTGCCAGTTACATAGATGATATCTTCTTTACTATGTAGGCACGTATCATGGAAGGGATATCCTTTTGGGCATGTAACACCCCGAACTTTTTAAAACCCAAGTATTAAAAGTCATCGAGTGTTACTATAAAATTTAACTTATTATGTACATGTGTATGATACCAATCTAGTTATCCTAAAGTTACATTTACTCTTCAACACGAATCTGACCATTGGGAATAATCGTCATTCATAGATTAAGCAATCTAACTGTTGATTTTAAGATAGGATCATCATATACCCAAATATTCTTACATGTCCATCATAACCAACTGTTCAGTCAAATATGCACTACTAGATAAAGACATATAACCGTCCACTTTGATTTTGGACCACCCGATCGTAACAAACTAGCTACTTGATCTTCACATCCGCTCGTACACATTTCAAATTGAGATTATAATCCGTTCATCTTGTTCATCACCTATGAATATGCTTAACTCACCATCAAAACTACAATATGAGAAACTTACACATGTGAATAAGTCACTTGAATCTAATGGTATACATGTTCTGCCTCTTGATCACTCTAAAAACTCACTTGTGATCATCCATTTACAAAACTGACCATACACCCATTTACATACATGATCAGAATACTAACCATCAAGTGTTTCTATTCTTAACATATCATCTGACCATCCATTTTATTAGTTGATATATATACATACATTCCCTTAATTAATTTAGTGAATAATTCTTTATTCAAAAGAACTTAGATATAATTTCTTTTATAAGAATTACTTAAAAACATGCCTATAATCATGTATAACCGTTAGATTTTTCAAAACTCTCATATCAGCAATAATTAAGAAAATGCCATTAACCTAGACCCTTGAATTATATATCACATGGTTCTGACGATCCATTTGATGTAAAATTTTATACCATGCCTATGTATCATAAATTAACCATACATGTCACATTTCAGCCGCCAGATCATTGTAAAAGTAACTCAATTGACAAATCAACCCCTTAACCGTTGATTTTAGTGTCCATCGAGTGAAGAAATCACGTGGGTAGTCATAATAGGATATTTACCTTCATATAAATGACTTGTATTACCCACCATATAGACCAAGTGTGAAATATGAAGATCCCACTTTGGTAGGCTTTTCCATAGGCGCAAAATTATCCTCTCAAGGCCTACCAACTCCTTATAAATATAGATATTTCAATTTAACCACTTTCTTTCATCCATCGCAACTCAAATTTGGATCATACTTTGGTCTCATTTAATTACGATGTTATACAAAATTTAGACCCCGATTTATGATTCTACACCATTGAATGTTGAAGTCAGTTCTTTCCTTTTGGTACAAAAGGTGAAATTTTATATTTAGGTTTTTTCCACCATCGATCAATCACTAAATTTTATTCAATTGTTTGCATATCCTGACTACACATTTCTTCCAAAATTGGGCCCTAATCATTATGTGTGGACCGTTAATTGAGATCAAGTTTGTTTTGGCACCCGTTAGGAGAATTTTCAAGATAGGCTAATCTAAATTTCGAATCATTAAGAAAATCATATAACCTAGCTCTATTCGACGACCTTGACATAATAGATGAATTAGATTTAAAGAAAGATTGTCAGAAAAGTAAAAAATGGAGAAACTCAATCCAAGTGGGATGTGAAACACTCCCCTCTCACACGCCCACTCCCTTTAAAAAGGGGTGTGCGTTCCTCTCTCCACTCACACACCCAATCTCCTAACGTCCAAGGAGAAATAGAGAGAGAGAAAGAAAAAGAAAAATAAAAAGAAAAAGAAATAAAGAGGAAGAGGAAGAGAAAGAGAAAGGGAGAGAGAAAGAGAAGGAGAAGGAGAAGCTCAGAAGCCCTCTTCATTCTCCATATATATAGTGTCTCACTCTTGCTCAAGCGATGTCATGATTCATGTGGAAGCTTTTCATGTAGAAGCTTTCATATATGGACATCTACCTAGGGCTTAGATCTAAGACTAAGGTGAGGAATTCCTTTAAGCTTACATTAATTTGAGTTGAGATGATTTATCTTGCCCTTTTACATGTTTCCATGTTACTATGAATCATTTATGCAATTATTTGATTTACCATCATCAATTATATATCATTTGAAAATTACGGTTAAGGTATGAATTATATTACGCGTGATCTTTATGAATTTATGTGAGGCTATGGATACAAGCATTGCCCTTATCTTTATCAATTTTGTTGAGTTAGCCCTTGCTACTCTCCTCTTTTGTTGAGTTAATCATTGTCACTCTCCTTTTTTGTTGAGTTAGCCTATTGCTACTCTCTTCCTTTATTATGTTAACCTTGTGATACCTACCTTTAAGGCTCAGGCATGTGTCTTGGAATTCTAAAACTCTCAAGATTCAATTTATTTCCTCTTTGGTGCAAGTAATGGGTTAGAGGTATCATGTAACACCCTGTACTTCCAACACTCGGGTGTTGCCATGAAACGCCGACATGGTATAAATATAGATCTATCTTATTTAAACATCTGGCTTCATGATAGCTTAATTCCAACCATTCGAGAGTGAACTTACCTATAGATTGAACTATTCAATTAATTAATTATAAACCAAAGTTATATTCTCGACGATGAAAGCTCTAGGATACCTAGAACGAGTGAGAAACACTTTGGGACAACATCGTAGTTGAATCTCAAGATCTGGCCCTTAAAATTTACGATCGATCATGGGATTCGAGATCAGTCAAGACCTCACGTCACATAATGATAGGTCTGATCATTAAAAATCAACTATTATGATCAACTGGAGGCTTTAAAGGACTCCTAGATCATTTCAGAACTGCTCTGAAACGATTTAGTTGCTTAGATTCACGGTTGACCATTCAATTGAGATGTAAGAACAACTAATAGTGGACCATGGATGTCGATCACCGTTGATGATCGGGATTGAACAAAATCCGACCATCGGAGGTACGCCAACTTCCCATCTTCTTTCATTAAAATTGTTAAAAATCAAATTATCAATACTTTACTAAATTTTTTTGGGACTATTAATGGACGCTACAAGTTCTAATACTTGGTTGTTAGTCTTAGATATTAACATTTATTATTATTAATTTATTTCTATGATGTCATTAGTATGCTATTTATAATAAGATTTGAGTTGACAATATTAATTGATAACTTTTTGCTTATCATTACTTCATTTCTCATATTGTTACAAATTAACTGTATGGGTTAGATCTTAAACTCTAAAACCCTAAACCTAGGTAATCCAAACCCTATGTTAAGACCTTAACCGTGAATAGTCATTAGTAGGTTACTTGTGCTCAAGTTAGTTAGGATAAACAAAATCATAATTATCAAATGGAAGTAGTTTAATTATCTGTCTCAAATATTGTCCTTAATAGTAAGTCCTAGTGATTATTGTTATCATGACTATCATTATTACTATGGTAGCTACTATTAATTACAACGCCAATAATAACAATTATTTTCTAATTATTAGATTAACTTGTTACTATTTCTATCATCATTAGGATTTGCAAATATAAAAAATGCATGACCATTAGTGAATTATCTATTCTAATAATAGTTATTATATACAAGAAATTAAAATAATATCATTATTAAACACTAATGTATCATCTTATCATAAATAACATATTACAATATTAATTATCATCATGATGATTATTAATTAATATTAACTATAACACTAACGTTAATAAATATTACTAAATTAATATAAAAATCAATTGCACACCAACTAGGGTTCAAACCCAAAGACCTAAGCCTAGACTTAGACTTTGGGGTGAAACCTTAAAAATAAGTAATCCAAACCCTAGGTTGTATTGGTCTTGACCATAGATACTTGGTAGGGCATTGATCTCGTGTACAACTTCACTATCCATGGTAGGGTTCCGTTCTAAGGGTGCACGCGCTCACTAGCAACATCAGTTGGCGATTCGACACATGAGGTGATGATTCTCCCCTTGAGCTTTTCATTTTCCCATTAGCTTAAGTTATAATTTTTATTTTAATTTGTAATTGATATCTCTATTTCATAATCACAGGTGTTAATTGTTGAAATTAAATTGCTACATTACATGCTTAATGTTTATCCTGCATATTTATTCATGCTTGTGGATTATTTGTGGATTGCTTATGGAACTTAAGCTGGTACATCAGTGGAAAACCCCCACCTATATGTGTACACCTATACCTGGGATGTAACCCAACTGATTGTGATTGTAATGGACCTTCGGTTTAGTGGTTATTGAATAGTGGTTTAAATTGACCATTGATATAGGCCTACCATTCAGGGTTGTTGTGTCCAATGGTTTCCAAGGATGATTTTCTGTCGCATGGTTTTAATATTCGCCCTATGTGACCTATTTTGATAATTGCCCTATATGGCTTGTTTTGATATCGCCATATGTAGCTTTGTTCTGGTATTTTTTCTATATGAGTTCGATGTTTTATACCGTGCAACCATGCGATGGTAAGCCCCATATACTGTAATATGATTGACTACTAGTCGACGGGCTTCCATTAAACATCCTAAGATTATAGTCTCATGAGCCGGGGATGGTGGTATGAGACTTATGCCCGAGCTGTCGGCCTACGTTGGTGACGAGACCCCGTAGTGACCTTGATCTTATTTAAAATTGGCTGATTGTAACTGGACTAATAATGGTTTGGCTAATCATATATACATGGCACAGACCATCGTCTATCGCTAGGCAGTCATTACGCCGCACTTAATATGCTTTCGCTGACGACTAGCCTCTGTCTGACTGAATGTTTTTCCCAGGTCGATGATTGCATTTCGCACGGTTGACCCCGGGACATTGATCAAGTATGTGCATGGGTGACGAACCTAAATTTCACACGGATGATCATCCCCAGGGCGTGACTGCATTCACGCATCCATATATCTAATAAGACCTGCATCATGTATTGTTTTGTTTGCTTTGCTTTATGATTATGCTTACCTAATGTGGCTGTGTGTAATCTTGAAAGGAATTCACACTGAGTTGGCCACTCATCCATCAAATATACAACCGTATAGGTAGCACAGGTGGCCCAGATGATGTTCACATTCATATTGGTGAGGAGCAGGCTATGGCTGACAAGGGTGCATGATTGTAATTGCTAAGGGCTGCTACAGGATTTCACAGCTCAAGATTGTTGTAATTTACTTTGTTTCACATGTAATGTTATTTCATTTTGTATTGTAAGAATGAAGACATTGGTTTGTATAAGTCATTTATGGGCAATTTCTTGTATATTTAAATGATAATGCAACTTTCTTTTATTTCTGATTTGTCCATACTATGCTCATCTGCTTACTCTGATGAAAGAAAAAAATATGTGGACTTCGGCTCTTTATAAGTTAACACTCGAGTTTTAGGAAACGGGTCGTACACCCAGGTCCTGAAAAGTCGGGGCATTACATATCACAACTAGTGATTCAGATATTTATCGTGGATGTAATGCGCTCTGGGTAATGACCCTCTTGGTCAATGCGTAATTCCATGGGTTTGGGTAGTGGTACATAAATCGATGTAAGTAATTCGCAATGCGTGTTACATCACTTTCGAGATTAGATGTTGTAAATAGTCACTCCATGAACAAATCATGTCATGTAATTTATCTGACTCATGTGTTGTGTCGCCTTGAGGTGTTCACGTAAATCCATGGTAGCATCAGACACCCCGGTAAATCTCCATAGTTATGGGATGCGGGGCGAGTCGGGTTTCCTATAAATTGTATTCCATATTGTGATGATCACTATGTATGATAAGCCATATACACTTTCCTAGACATGCATTTATATATATTGTTTATGCTTACTGATAGCTCTCGCAGTGGTGGGGTACGTGACGTATCAAAACCCTTACCTTAGTTTATAAATATCTTGAATTACTATTAATCTTAAAGGATAACCATCACTATGAGTAAGGTGCTAACCATCTCCAACCGTACAGATAATGCAGGTGATGTACAGACTGAAGAACTAGAGGACCATCTTTCTATAGAAGATTATTGTTGGGGCATAAAAATGCACGAGTTAATAGGAGTTTGGGTTGTTGTACATCAAGGATCCAAGATAAGCATCTCTGCCCATTTCGCGGCCCTCTCTCTATCTCCCTAGATCTCTCATTGTGCAGCATTCTCCTATTTGCATGACTCTCTCTCTATCATCCCTCTCTCTGAAAAATCTATTGCGCATGAATAGTGTTGCACATATTTTATAGATCTGTTGCCCAATCGCTCAATAAAAGGCCTTCACAGTCCTGTGCTTTGCATTTTTTAGGGTTCCCCTCACAGTTCGATTTTCAATGTATATACCTCTCAAGTGTCGACTCGAAGCAAAGGTTCTTGGACCCGCACAACCCCTTTATCACTCTGATGGACATCAAATACGCCGAAATGTTGCCGAAATCACTATTGAATTGATTATCATTTCTTTCATTGCACAGATTCATTGTACTTTGTTTTAGAATCAATGGAATAGAGGATGTAAACGAATCCAGAATTAATGAAATTTATGATGATGAATGTTCTTTTATTTTCTTTGTTAATTATTGAATGAGATTTTCCAAATCAAATTGCATTCATTTCTTGTCGAAATAAAATGGTGACTCTATTGGGGATAACAAGTCATTCAATATTAACTTAAAAATTATTTGAAGAACGGTTATCATCAATTGACGCTATAATGACACAAAAATGACGACTCTCAACAGAAACATCCTCCCCTTCATCTCTAAAACAAAGTACAATTTTATTTTATTAAAGTAACTGATGCTCTGTTTCGAACAGCAGGTATTCTGTCTTTACACAACCGCAATGGCTTTCCTCTTGACTGATGTAGTTGTTTACTTCACATCTAATGGATTAACTGTAGATTACATCGACAACACGCGATCACTACTATAGAAAGTACCAGAGAATGTTAAATCAGTTACAATCAAGGATAAGCAATGTCAAGTGATGTCTGGAATGATTTTCGCTTCACCGACAGCACAACAGGACAATGAAGGACGGATAGTGGTGACATTTAAAAGACAAAGGGTTCAATATCCTCCCATAAGAAGTATCGTCCCGCCAAGTATAGTTAGAGGGTCGATTATGCGAAATGTCGCGAGACGCAGTTTTGCCTTAGTCACGCAATTATTTCATTCAAGAAGGATTGAAAAGCTCGTCACTCCCGAATATCTTCTAGTACCGCCAACTACAACTGTAAAGAGATCTTCCATAGTCTCATTACGAATTCAGAAGAATAAAGGGAAAGTCGTTGTGACAAGTGAATGTTCGCTTACAACACCCCCCTCAAAGAATTTAACACAAACTTATGCACTAAGGATATTGTGAGTTGAGTCAATTGGTCCTTCGAAGCGGCACTACGCTGGTTTCAAATTAAACAACAATTTTTTCTCAACGGCATCAGCAATGCAACGCTTGCTTCTTCCTTCAATATCAAGATAATCGAAGTATAAAGAAACATAAAACTTGTCGACAGATATAAATCAGCCTAATTGGTTTTTACCAGATGAGCACGTGGCTGAAGAAGTCCCTAATCTTTCGATAATGACTGCCATGAACAACATTAAACCACAAGTAGAAAGGCCACAACCACGAGTGGTTAGATTTCATGAATCGACACCTAATATTGTTCAAATCATGACGCAGGGAGAAATCTGACAGATAGTCATCGAAACCATTCATCTAGAGAATGAACAAAATCAGAATAAAAGGTTCTGATATCAGACACCGTATCCCCTTATAATAGAAGAAATGTCATTTTCTGTTGATTTCAAACATCCAGACTTTCAAAAATTTAATGGGGATTGGTCACCGGAAGAACATATGATGCACTTCATAATAATGATGAGAAATTTTTCTAGCATTTCTCAATATTGTTTGCGATTATTCAGGTAATCTTTAACAGGAAAAGCTTTTAGATGGTATTTAACTTTGGATCCAGGACCTATTCATACTTAAGAATAGATGCAAGATACTTTTATGTCGAACTTTTTCTCTTTCGACAGAGAAGTTAGTTTGACTGAATTAGCCTCTATTCGCCAAGGGAAAAACGAACCAGCCGAAGAATTCATCAGTCGATGGAAGGACTTGGGGGCATTATATTGATATCTTCCAAGAGAATCAGTACGGGTTAAGCAATGTTTAGGAGGCATAAGACTAGAAGTGACATGCAATCTAATTAGTGCAGATATACAGACCTTTCGTGATCTTGCTACAAAGGCTTATGCTCTTGAAAAGACGATTAAAAAAGTATCTGCTTTTTATATAAAGTCATTATATCATAATTTTTATGAAACATCGGACAACATCACTAGCAAAGAAGAAAATAAAGAAGATTATAAAGATGACGAAAGAAATAGTGACGAAGAAGATAGAAACGATCATGCAATTACGATGACATATAAAAGGTATAGACAATATAAAGACCATATGAAGTATACATTCGCAAGAAAAGACGTACTTCCTATGATGAATCAATTGTTGGCTATGAAGAGTATCGAATTACCTCGATTAAAACACTCCGAAGAAATTGAAAAGACAAGAGGAAAGGATTATTGTCATTATTATCGTACATTTGGATATCATACAGAAAGTTATAATGCCCTAAAAAAAGCTACAAAAGATTATCAATAAGAGAGAAATTGTGATGGAAGAATATGACAGAAAGAAAAGAATAGCGAGTCCAAAACATTGATAATCTTTTAAGAAATGGAACAAGATTCTATTATTGGTATGGTTCATCATGCTTATGCATTAAAAAAAAGAGTTATGTAACAACATAATAGACAAATAATCTTGATATAGAGTAATCTTCAGTCATATATCTTCATGGGTTTTCATCTCTTAGCGAAGTAAATATGAAGAATGATTAGCAAATGAAAGAGTCAAAGAAAGAAAATTTCTAAAAATATGTTCATATACTTTTTAAGTAGCGAGATGAAATTCTCAATCTACCTAATCCCAAAGAAGGTAATTGTTGATTTCCTAAGATGATAATTGTTGATATCAATTTTTGCTGGTCAACATTGGGGTAAGAATTATTACTATTATTGAATTATTATAAATTAATGATGAAGCCCGCGATTATTATTGTGATTGGATTATTGTTACGACCGACAAAAGTGGCTCCAAAATTATTTATATTCTAAAAAAGGAAAGCCATCTGAAAACTATTTTTCAGCCCTGGCCATTTATCTGCGAGATTTATGAAGCAATAATTATATCCAGATTATCGATAATTATCAAGCTTATAATGCCAATTAAGACATAAAGAGATTCAACATATATTCTTTAAGAAAGATGATATACTAGGATTTATTAAAGGTCAACTATGAGACCATAGCCAAGTTTAAATCTTAAATGAGATCATCAATATATTATCACTGAAGATTATATCAACAGAACTTATCAAGCTAGAGATGAAAATGAATAAAGTATCGGAATGCCTGCAAATATTCATCATATAAAAAATTATTGTTCTAGAAAGGTAAATAAGTTTTGATTGTAAAGATTCTTAAAGAAGATCTCATCTAATCAAAATGGGACATATCAGGTAACAGTTATACAATAGCCGTAATAAGCGTACTATCGCCTGAATATTTATTAAAGTCATGCCCATATTATATCTTCTGCAAGTGACAATTATTGGCAACAAGACGATAGCCACCTTATATCAATTTTCATGACAAAATATTTCATCGGTCAATCAACAGAATCATTCTCACAAACTGTTAAAGAACTATCATCTTATATACATTACAAAGCATTGCTGATTATCAAAATATCGTTGGTCATCGCTGATATCGCCAATGATCATTGGTTATGAAAATTATTACAAAGCATCGACGATCATTAAGATATCATCTATTGTAGAATATTATTACAGATCATCGTTGATATTGCCATGATTGCTGTCAAGCTAATATTATCACCTCGACAAAATGATGTTATCATTTATCAATGAGCTATTATTATCGTCGAGCACTATCAGACGTCATCGCTTATTATCAACATAACGAAAATTGTATTCACGTTAATGATATTACCGACTATCGATCATCACTACTATTGTTGACTACATAACATTGATAATTATATGACAGTAGTGAGTGCCCAAGAAGGCCAACCATGCATACGCCCTATATTATCAGTAATGACGATTCATTTATATATGACAGTAGTGAGTGCTCAAGAAGGCCAACCGCGCATAAGGCTTCATTTATATATGACAGCAGTGAGCGCCCAAGCAGGTCAACCACGCATGAGACTTATATACAATGCTCCAACAACTTAAAGAGCCTAAACTATAATTGCTTCTCGAGCTTAGTTCAAAATCGGTGGTAAACTATAATTGCTCCTTGAGCCCTGCCCGAAATCAGGGGTGAACTATAATTGCTTCTTGAGCCCAGTCAAAGTCAAGTCTAGTAAAGGACAAGTCCAATTAAAGTCAGGTCTAGTCAAAGTATGTCTAGTAAAAGTTATATTCGCACTAATACCTTAAGAGCTTAAACTATGGACCGAAGTTGACATATTAATCATATTGATATGACTAATCTCACGGACTAAATTCTAAAAAGAATGCAACAAATGCAATACAAAGTACACCGACAAGCATAAAAAATGAAATGATCAAATCATTGTCATATTATATATCACAAATAAAGGGAACATGCAGTTCAAATCATTATACATTTTAATTATTTCAAAGACGTCAATACGCTATGATTATTTCAGAATTGTCCATAATTATTCTGAATCTATTTTTAAAATTATCAATACTTCATGAGACTGAACTAGAAAGTTGTGATATCTTGAGATACTAATTTCGATTAATTTGGTAGGAAAGATTATCACCAAAAATTCTGGATTATGCAGGCCATGAATAAAGGAGACATTCTTAAATATTGTTGCAGTAGGAACAACAACGAAGAACAATTCCTTAGCCACAGAGTTCAAAGAAAGTTGCCGGAGTTGATCAAAGAGATTGTTACAATAGGAGCAATATTGAAGGACAGTTCTCTGATCAAGTTACTCAAAGATGAAGTCACTACAATTGTTACAGCGACAAGTTTTGATGAAAAGAAAATTGCGTGAATAAGGGAGTTAAAACCTTGGAGGATGCATTTGCGGCCCTGTTAATAGAAAGATGTTCTATCCGATTGACTGCTATGAAGACAGAGTGCTTTCGTTGCCGCCATTATCTTTTCTATTGAAGCATTCACTCGGTACTTCTGACTGAGGGCATTCAGTCTTTCGTCGAGCGTTATCATTCAGTCTTTTGTTCGAACGCGATCATTCAGTTATCCTTCAACCACAATTCATTTGAGCTTGATTCCTTCGACTGTGATTCATTTGACAACAATTCATTCGAACACGATTCCTCCGAGCTTGATTTTCTTGAGCTCGAACCCTTCTCCGTTATGCGACCAACTCTATTTTCATGAAGAATCTTTCTTTAACATGAAAGAATTTTTGTGCAGAAGGAAGATCGATCCTCCATTTGATTTCGTAAATCAATCAAAGAATGATCGAGGGGGCACAAAAAATGCATGAGTCGATAAGAGTTTGGATTGTTGCGCATCAAGGATCCAAGATAGGTAGCCTTGCCCATTTCTCGGCCCTCTCTATCTCTTTACATCTCCCCTTACGCAGCATTCTCCCATTTGCGTGACCCTCTCTCTGTCATCCCTCTCTTTGGAAAATTTATTGTGCATGAATAGTGTTGCATGGATTTGATGGGTCTGTTGCACGATCGTGCAATAAAAGGCCTCCAAAGCCCTATGCTTTGCAGTTTTGAGGGTTCTCTTCGTAGTTCGATTTTCGATACAGATACCTCTCAAGCGTCAACTTGAAGCAAATGATCTTGGACCTGCACAACCCATCTTTCACTTTAACGGACATCAAATACAACGAAATGCTGCCGAAATTGCTATTGAATTGATTATCATTTCTTTCATTGGACAGATTCATTATATTTTATTTCAAAATCAAGGGAAACATGGGGATGTAAATGAACTCAGAATTAATGAAATCTATAATGATGAATGCTCTTCTATTTTCTTTGTTAATTATTAAATGAGATTTTCCCTATCAAACCACATTCGTTTCTTGTCAAAACAATTATACTGAATAAATAAGAAGATAGTTTTATAATTTAGTTTTATATTTCTACTACAAACTCAATAATGTAATAAGCTCCCATTGAGAGGGCATTTGATAATTTATTAAATTCTTTTACTCTTATAAAATGATAAATACATTTGATTTTATTCTCGTGAATGGTTACCTTCATGAATGTAGCTGAATGTGATCTAAATGAAAAAAATATGGTGCGATTTTTAAAGCATCCAAATGTGATTTATATTTGAATTGATTGTCACATGCTGTTTTGACTATCACATAGGAATGCCTACTGTGTTTGAATGTGATTGGGACTACTGCGTAGTCCAGGCAATCGGTAATGATTCTCGAATTAGTGGCAAGGTCGTTTCGTCATACAAGACACGTTTGATGAATCCGAGTTGTACGCTGTTTGTTGACAGTGGTTAGGCCATGCGGAGTGCTTACGCGCTCCATGTCGATTAATTCAACTTACGCTCGTACCCGTCAAGCTTGTCTAGTAACCTGATTGACTTAATGTATGTTAACCATGTATGAACGCTATTGTTTGAATCTCAAAACCCAGTTGCTTTTGAGAGCACACTGAAACTCCGTATCGGACCTGGACCGCGCGTCGAAAGTCCGATTATCGTGAAACTATACGGTTATGACCACCTTACTGGGCTTGACAACCATCTCAGAAATCAAGTCCAAATAGTATCCAGAAATGCACAACTTGAGCCCGGAGCGAAGTGTGTGAGAAACGCGAATATCTTTAGAAAATGAACTCAAACTTAAGTGATTTGGGCCGTTCACTTGCAGGCCAAATTTAAGGTTTCAGACCATCAGATTCTGACCCAACTACACCCTTGGATCAGGAAAATTTTCCTACACATGTCAGTGCACTTGTGGCCCTGATCGAGAGACGATGACCGTTAAACTGAAACTGGTCCTCCACGGTCGATCTAAAAATCTGATTGAACTGAAACTTTAAACTGACATAGATCCATTGCCAGGGAACTTTCTTTGGATCGTATGTAGAAAACGGGCCTCTAGATGGGATCCGTTGGACCGAAACAGCCACCCTTTGGATATAACCTAAGTATACCATGGCCCTAGGGTCATTGACACCAGTTTTGGGCTTATATAAGGGCCTTAACCCACCCCTCTCTCATTCCATACGAATTTTCAAACCCTAAAAGAGAGAAAAGAGAAAAAGAGAAGGAAAAAGTGAGGAGAAAAGAGAGAGAGTGGGAGATAGATGCTGGGATTCGTTCCCGCCGCTCCACATGCCAAATCATCCTGCCTGCATTGCTATACCGGCAATTTCAATTCCATTTTTTGGTAAGGAACCCTAACCCTAAAATGTTTTAGGTATCCAAGTAGAAGAATCGATGAAATAGCTAACCTATTTCAACTTTAGGTTGTCGTTGTGTCGTAGACGACAAATTAGAGAAAGAACTGAGTTCAATACGAGTTTACCGATGGAAGGTGTGGACTATAAATATTTAGGTTATGGTTTTCAAGGCTTTCAATATCAGTTAATGATTTATGACTGACTTGATTGCTATCACATATGCTTAGATGCGATGTTTTCTGCGTATTACACACACACACACACACACACACACACACATATATATATGAACCATGTTGAAATTAATGCATTCCATGTGTTTGTTGAAATGTTTGTATGAATATGGAATTATGATTTATGCTTGCCATGATTGTTGTTTAAGAATACATGATTGTTGTATGTGTGGCAACTCCCTTGCGAAAGGATTTGCTATAATATACGTTATAACTAATTTATTACATGTATGTTGATATGTGTAGTCTAGGTGTTTGTTAAAATGCCTAAATGAGAAATTGCTTGTTGAAATGTATTTAATGAGGGTGTTGAGATAGGATTCTCAACCACCTTATCTATAGCTACAGTTTCCTTCATGTAACCTATCTTACTATTATGTGCTTTATGAATGAAATGCTTATGTATAATAACATGTGTACTATGTGTTTGTTAAAATGCTCAAATGAGATTTATATTTGAATTGATTATCACATGTTATTTTGACTATCACACATGAATGGCTATTGTGTTTGAATGTGATTGGGACTATTGCGTAGTCCAGGTAATCGGTAATAATTCCCGAATTAGTGGTCGAGGTCGTTTCGCCATACAAGACATGTTCGATGAATCCGAGTCGTACGCTGTTTGTCGATAGTGGTTAGGATATGCAGAGTGCTTACATACTCTATATCGATTAATTCAACGTGCACTCGTACCAGTCGAGCTTGTCTAGTAACCTGATTGACTTAATGTATGTTAACCATGTATGAACGCTATTGTTTGAATCTAAGGTACCAACTTACTAGTGAAAAGCCCGTTTAACCTTGGTACCATGATCCGCTAAGACTCATGAGCCAGGCATGGTGGTATGAGACACTGTGGTTGAGCTGTCGGCCTACGCTGGGGTGATGAGCCTCCCCATAGTGACCAGTGAGCAAACCAAACTTGTGAGCCGAATACGGTAGTATGAGACACTGTATTTGAGTTGTCAGCCTACGCTAAGGTGATGAGCCTTTCTCATAGTGACTTCAAGTATAAAATAGGCCTACGATCAGGTGACGAGCCTCTTATAGTGACCTCGAGTATGAATTAAGCCTACGCTGAGGTGGCGAGCCTCCTGTAGCAACCTACAATGTGAACTCGTAAATTTGCTATCGTATGTGATTAACTAGGATTGACGACCCTAGATGGATCATTGTTTGGGTCAATGATATAAAATGAGATACTTTAGCTTCCCGAACCTGCTGTATGAATAAGTCTAATTAAGAACTTGACTAATCACGCACATGCACAGCATTGCATGTGCCTTTGGCGTTGGAGTTAAGCACAGCGGGAGTGTTGCATACGTGATTGTGAGATGATGTCGCAGAGGGAGTGCAGGTGAGGGCATGCATCATTAATACATATCATCCTTGCATTAACCAGAGTACTTAGGAATGCTTCTTGTACTGCTTTATCATACTGCTTGATTGAATTGATAACATGTTAACCTTTACCTTATAGCTCCACTGAGTTAATCACTGACTCCCACTCTGTTACGGTATTTTAAAACACCAACCAGGCTCTGTTGTAGTTTCAGATGACGTCGAGGCTTACGAGACGGAACCTACCTTCTATGACGAGGAGGAGGAGTTCTCCTACCTGCAACTCTCTGGAGGGTCTATGTAGACCTGGAGTTGCGTCACCGGGGCTATAGGGATATGGATTAGATGACATTACACTTTATCATTTTGTATATTTTGAAACTATTCATGTAATTATTCAGCCTGATGACATGATCATACTATGAGGTTTATATTCACTTATATGCTTTATATATTTACCACAGTCTTCCGCTTGCTTAATTTAATCGCCTCTGGAGTATGATATGTTGATTTATTATAACCCCACTTATGTTTAATGCACAAATATGAACAACATTTAATCATCATTATCTATATTGCATAAGTGATACGTTAGAACTCAGGAGTTGAGCATCTGCTCGACCCTCGATTTTTGGGGCGTTACAGCTATTGTTATGGAAAAAAATGAGCTAACCAAGTTAACCAACATGAGAGAGAACACAAAAGCAAGAAAGAGGAGATCAGCTCAGCCGTTGCTGTTGAGCACTACTCCTGCGACCAGCCCGAGGGCCGACCACAAGGTGTGACCTTGACTCTAGCTAACACCCCACTATCATGACCAACGAATGGTTGAGTACTAACTCAGCCTCAAGGTGGATGCTGACCACAATTAATGATTCTACTTGGTCCGTAGGACCTCAACCAGCTCGACCTTGAGGTCAGCCTTGGTCATTCAAGACTGACCACAAACCTCGGCCACCTCGCTTATGAGGTCGGACTTGGTCATCAACCACGTGCCCCTCGGGGGCCGACCACTTGGAGATGTTGTTACTAAGATCAGGTCCCCCCTGGATCCTCGTTAGATATCTCAGAAAGATAAGGGTGACATGCCCATAAGGAGATCCCTTCCAAGATACATGCCTGCCAAGTAGGGAAGATACCATTTATGTAACTGGCACCATGTAATTATAAATAAAACACCCACCTATAGGGAAAGGTATGAAAAAAGACCCCAACCCTCCTATACCCAGAGTGCCCAATCTAACTTTGGCTTCAAAGGGTCCCCTGTCGTAGCCCAGGGTCCCCATTGTCATTTGGTTTTTACAGGTATGCGACGGTCTGGAAGGGACGACCAAAAAACAACATCAACAATACACACATACAAGGTTTATATATATAATATAGGTTTTAGGATTTAGGGTTTTGCTTTAATAATTAATAATTAATATATATTTTTTAAATTGTAATATGTATATACACACATAATATAATATAATATACTCAATAGTGTTAATCCTAGGCAGCTATGAACAATGTTTGGCTAGGGTGCCATGGTCGCCCAAATACAATGAAAAATGTGAGAGGGTTAGATTGTTTAGCCGACGAACAAACAAGGCAGTGACGAGCTGAGCTCGGACTAGAGACTAGGACAGTCGGACGAGGACGAACATGACAGTGAGGGATGGGCTTGGAGGTCAAACCAGAGGTTAAGAGGACGGATGGACAAGTGTCTTGGGTAAAGAGAGAGGAAAAAGGGTTTGGGGGGTAGTTATTATTATTATTTTTTAAAAGTTGATATTTATATCAACTAACTGGGCTAAGTTAGACCGATTCGAGCTGAGCCAAGTTTGAGTCATGGATTGATTCAAGTCAAGCTTAGGCCAACTTGGACTCAGTTCAATTTTTTTTTCAAGCTAAAAAATTCAACTCGATTTAGCCCAAACACAATTTCGAGTCGAGTCGAGCTTATCCAAGTCAATTCGAGCGAGTTAATTGAGCTAACTTAGTTTGTATACGACTGTACTTATAAGTAGAGTTGTACACGAGTCGAGCTAGCTCAGTTAGCTCGCTCGACTCGACTTGGTTTGAAGCTGAGTTCGAGCCAAATTGAGCTGATTTTTTAAGCTTGAAAATGAGTTCGAGCTGGCCCCAGCTAGATTCGACTCGGATCGAACCCAACTCAAATTGAACTCAGATCGAAATAGTTCGGTGACTCAGTTACTTTGATATTGACGTTGCTCACCAAGTGTTTGATGAAATG
The DNA here is from genome assembly GCF_029962835.1 of Magnolia sinica. NCBI lineage: Eukaryota > Viridiplantae > Streptophyta > Magnoliopsida > Magnoliales > Magnoliaceae > Magnolia > Magnolia sinica. Next base: position 20,973,026 of record NC_080583.1, on the reverse strand, counting down.
ACTCAAAGAAGTGTGGCTAGTGGCAAGGAAGGTATGTATATGAAACCAACACCCTTTTTTTCTTGATTTTTATGTTTCTTAGAAGGTGTTTGATAAAATACCTGTAAAATCATTACTGTTGTCTCAAATACAGTGGGGTTTTGAAGGTGCAGTCCAGGTGTTTAAGAAAATGCTACAATGCCGAACTCGGCTTGAATTGGCCCGAGCTGCCGACCTGGCCAGTCAGGCTCGAGGACCGAACCGAGCCGAGTTCGAGCTGAGGTCAACTCGATGTACACCCCTACTTATAAGGAAGTGATTTTTCACCCTCGATCCTTAACAGTTAGGGAAAAAATTTGCTTGTAAGTTACTTATAAATAAAATTTTCTTTATTTATGGGCTGATGTTCTCGCATGGGCCGATGAAACTAATGAGACTGGGTGGGTGCCACAAAGCTTACGCTTGATGGGCTCCCTTCAACCTATATTGGGCTGTTTGCTGTAACCCGAGCCCCACCGGGTTTAACAAACGGGCTTAAATTTTCGGCCTTGGTCCGTCTCCCCTGCCCAGCATTTCAGCCCAAGCTGGATGAGAACAATGGCAAGCACGAGCATGACGGGCCAACCCGGGCCATTGGCAGCCATAAATTCATCTCCCTCCATGAATTCTTCCTACCGCGTGGAGCTTGGAGGAAGAAAGTCAGGCTCCCAGTATACCTCCGGAAGAAAGAGAGAGAAGGTTAGAGAGAGAATGGGAAGGAGAGGTAGGGCAGCTGTGGTGGTCCTCGGCGATCTCGGCCGCAGCCCTCGGATGCAATACCACGCTCTTTCCCTCTCCCGCCAGGTAATCTCTACCGTTGAATTTTTTGTTTTCTTTTTCTGGATTGATGATATGACATCACTCGGTCCCTGAGTTTGTAGTTTACACACAAGTGGTATCGACTGCCCGGTGATCTAGACCGTTGATCTGGTGGGCCCCACGTTGATGGATTGTGCTACGGTTATCTTTGCGATGCCAAACCCCTAACCGTCCCGGTGGCCTTCGCATAAACAGTAGAGGAATGAATGGGTCAACGGCTCACATTCAATTGGAAAAGGCAGAAGATTGGGTTTCTGGGACCTGCCAATGCAGGAGGTTTTTGGGTGGCCCCCCCCTTCATATCAATGGTCTGGATCAACCAAATCTGTTACACGCTGCCAGGACGTCTGCACAACCTGACAATGAAAGAAGGGAAGAAAACTGAAGGTTTTTTTTTTTTTTTTTGGGAAAAAGAGTTGGGAATTGAAATCAAGAACTATGAATTCAAGTACCTTTGCTTAGGGCCCATTTGGCAACTGTCTTGCGGCAGCAGATGGATGCCCTATTGCATTTGCGCAGATTAACCTATATTTTTAGCAAGAGAACGGAAAATAAAATCTTGTTTGATGTGGTTTCCGTTCTGAGGCCAGATCCACTACAAAGCTTCGTGGGATAAGCTAATCATACAAAACTCTTCATGGGAACCATCGTGATTTGTAAGCATCCAATCCATCTATCACGTGCGTCTCCTCATGTTCTCCTTGGCTGCCAAAAATTGGGCTGATCCGAGACTCAGGTGGACCACACCAGGGTGAAAAGTTGGGATGGGAACACCCACCATTAAAACCTTCTGGGTTATGTGTGGGGCTCACCTTGTCTTGGGTGACCCATCGATTTGGGGCCCATGGGGAGGTCTCGTGTTCAAGACTCCTCACCGGGGCATTTCACACCGGGCTCGAGTGGGGTAGCCCGTGGGATGCGGGGACACACTCGGGGTGGGCGGCCCATGTGATTTGAGGCCCATGAGGGGGGTTCGGCCGAGGTCCTAACCCATGAGATGTAGGGCCTAGGCTATGAGATAAAGGGATTAATTCACCATACTCTAACAATTCGAGCTTTTAGAGCAAGTGATTAATTGTCCTACATCAAATTGGTATCAAAGCGGGAGGTCTCGTGTTCGAGACTCCTCACTGGGGGTGATTAATGCAGGGGCATTTCACACCGGGCTCGAGTGGGGTAGCCCGTGGGATGCGAGGACATACTCGGGGTGGGTGACACATGTGATTTGGGGCCCACAGGGGAGCTTCTGGGTTATGTGTGGGGCTCACCTTGTCTTGTGTACGCTGTCCAATCCATTCAAAGATGCATTTGACCAGGATGAATGGACACCCCAAAAATCAGGCCATTCAAAAACTTATGTTAGGGTGAGAAAAATATGGTTTTGGATTTTTATTTTTTTGGCATGATTTTACATGGCGTAGCCTGTCAAACAAGCCCACCTGATTTTTGGGCTCCAAGGAGAAGATAATGGGGTGCACATGATGTACATTAGATGTCATTAAAACATCATAGTGTGGGCTCCACAAAATGTTTTGTAGCATTATCTTATCCTACAAAGCTTTGTTGTGGATCCACGTCTATCCTTTTCTTTTACTGCAACAAAAGCTCAAAAGAATGGTTCAACTAAAGAAGGCAAACGAAAACTGGTTAGCTGTTCATCCAAAGGTGCCCTGTTAATTCCTCACTATGTAGGTTTTAGTATTCTTCTTTACTTTGATAGATGCTAGAAAGAGTTCATCCAAAGGTGCCCTGTTAATTCCTCACTATGTAGGTTTTAGTATTCTTCTTTACTTTGATAGATGCTAGAAAGATCTATTTTGAGAATGCAAAGAAAAGAAAAAAAAGAAAGAAGAAGAAAATGCAATGTAAGAAATCATTCAAAAAAGAAGAAGAAGTAAGAATAGTAACAAGAAAGGCAATTAGCAAAAGTTCTAATACAGCGGGAAGCTCCAATACTTATTAGCCCTTTTGAAAGTGTGACAATTATTCATCCTTCCTGATGGAGAGCAATCAGAAATTTATAGCTTCGATGATTTCGATCTTAAAACAGTTCATTGATGTACCTTATTCCACAAATCTAGGCTTCCAAAAGTAGATCAGTTGTAGAATGCTTTAGTCACCTCAATCTCTCCAATAAATTCATACACTGGGTATTGTATGGTATAGGAAGAAAGAATGTAGAAAAAACAAAGGATGAAGAGATAAAAGAGTCTGCCCACAAGGAAGCAAACTAGAGGAGTCACAACTGAGGATCTTTAGAAGAGTCACTTCTTAAAAATGTTCAACTGCAGGAACTTAGATAAAACAGGCTCAATAGTATAGCCTGGTTTAATCCAACTTATTCAACACTATTGGATAGGGTTCTTGGCTAGGGGGCCAAGCTTTATTAGCTGGCTGGGTCAGCCTGGGGCTGGGTAGTTAGCTTACGGGCCAGCCTTAGACAAGCCTCAACCTCTCCTTTTTATAGCCTCAAATAACCAGGGCAGTTGACTAGTTTTGAGGGTGGTTTATTATAGTTACTTGTTTTAAGGAGTCAGTAAGAAAAGTGATTAGTTGACCTTTATGCTGGCGAGATTAGTTCACTCTTTTGTTTGGGGATCAGTGGACCCCCTTTTCTTTATCCGTAATGATGTCTTATTAAAATGAAAAAACAAGGTAGTTGCATTAAAGAGAGACCATATTTATAAACAAAGGGAAGGACTCTTGGGTCCATTCCTAGCTATTGGAAAAAAAAAAAAATCAGAAAAATCAGAAAAAATTCAAAAAAAATCAGAAAAATAAAATAAATTATTATATGTCATTGGGACATGAAATACATTTAATTTAAGTAAAAAAAAAAACCATACTCCATACATGATACATGCATCATACATTTACAATTTAGTAATTTACAAATTACAATATAGTTAACTTCTTAAATGATCTTAACATTAACAATTAACATTTTAGTTAGTACTAGTAGTTACATACTTACATTTAACAAATAACAATAACAAATATGAAATATGAAATATCAAATATCCATATTCAACATTCAACACTACATGTACATGATAGTGATACAAATACAATACATAATATATCAAGTTATCAATGATTCAATATCAAGTTATCAACAAACAATCGACAACATCAACACACTTAGACTTATGAGACAAGACAACCATTAAACAAAATTAAGAAGTTATGTATTTATTATTTATCTAATCATTAATCAATAATCATGATATACATTGATCTAGCATCCATTGTGGCACATCACCACCAAGTCCACCACCACCACCACCACCATCATCATCATTCGAGTCATCTCCTTCTTCCATATACACTTCTTCTTCTTCCGTTTCTTCGTCATCTGTACGTACTAATACTTCATCAACATCCAATGGTGGATGATCTTCAATTTGATCATCATTATCACCTTCTCCTTCTTCAATCTCCTCAATCTCATCAACGGGTTGACGGCTACTACTCGCCCCCCGGCTTCCCCCCGTCCTTCGCCTTCGAGTGGTACTACTACCTTCACCAGGTGTCGATCCATATGCGACATCTTCAACTTGTGCCCATGTCAGATCCTCTCCAGCAAATACCGGGTCCTCCGTCTCTACGAGCCACTCGTTATCTGCATCCAACTCATCTAAGCAGATAGGGTCAAAGAAGCCGGGCTTTTCTTTCCTACTTTGGAATCGTTCTCGCAATTTTTGATTGTATTGAACGAAAACCAAGTCGTTGAGCTTTTTTTGCTCAAGGCGATTCCTTTTCTTGGTATGAATCTGCAAGAAAGAAAGCGCATTTGGCATTAGCTATTTAGGTAATTAATTTAGCTTAGGCCACTAAAAAATTAAAGTTTACAAAAAAACAAAACAATTACTAAACAGTCTAAACTTTTACTTACCGACTCGAACGTGCTCCAATTGCGCTTGCAACCACTGGCAGAACACGTGAGTCCGAGAATCTTCATAGCCAACTTTTTTAGAGCTGGATCCTTCCTGTTCGAGTCCACTCCATAGGTAGCCCATCAGTCAGCTGAGAAAAACAGTTTAAGTATAGGTTAGAATCGTTAGATCTTTTAGAGACACTTTGTAGAAAAACTTTTTGTAAGAGTTCAATACACAGTTGACATGCCTACACTAACATAGTAACATTCATTCATAGAGGTACTTACTTGGTAATTTCATTGTCCGATGTCTTATTACGATATACCTTGAGAATATCTCTTCACTTTTTGTGTAGAAGTCTAGCAAAGTTGAAATCTTTCCTGTTCTCCTTTATCTGGAATCATTCTTTCTAAGACATCAATAAATCCAACCATATGCATAGTTAGTACTTCTGCTAAATTAGCAGAAGCGAATAAACAGGCTGGGTTAAGGATATAAGTAGCCGAATACAATGGGGATGACATTTGGCTGCCCCATCTTCTATCTATAATATCTAAAATTGGCCTGTAATCACGGTCTCTATAGTTAAAATGGTCCATGATCTTATTTTTCGCCCTCTCCATCGCATCATATATGTAGCCCATTGCGGGCTTCTCATCCCCGTCCACCAATCGCAACACAGTGACTAAGGGCTCGGATGATTTTAGCGCCTTTACCACTTGAGTCCAAAAACTTTGAGAAAGAATTGTTTGTTGAACCCGTTTCCCTTCAGCCTTCTTTGACCAAGGCCCACTTGTAAAATCGGCCGACACTACAAAGCTTCTAAGTTCTGATTTCTTTGCATGTAGCCTTTGTAGTGTTAAAAAGGCTGTAGCGAAACGGGTGACTGCTGGACGTAGCAAGTTACCCCCAATGTGTTTTCTCATTCGACTGAGAAGAAGGGCGTGTTTGTACATAAAGACCGTGATTCTTCTAGCCCTTGCAATCACGTTTATAAATAATCTACCTATATCTTCTAACATAAGATCAATACAATGGGCCGCACAGGGGGTCCAAAATAAACGTCGCCTCTTCTCCATAAGAAGACGACCGACCATTACATACGAGGCTGCGTTATCTGTAATTACTTGTACAACGTAGTCCTCACCTATTTCTTCAACTACACTATCTAGTAAGTTAAACAAATATTCTCCTGTGTGTGAATGGCCCGACGCATCCACTGACTTCAAGAACATTGTCCCAGCTGGACAATTTACCAAAAAGTTAATGAGAGACCGACCGGATCTATCGGTCCATCCATCGGCCATTAGTGAACAACCATATATTTTCCATGATTTCCTATATTCAGCTATGAAGGATTGTGTATATTTAACTTTAGTTTTTAGGCATGTCTCCATCATTTAATGATATGAAGGAGGTTTAAGCCCAGGTCTAAATTGACCTATAGCCTCAATCATCACCTTGAAGCTTTTCGATTTAACGGCGTTGAAAGCAACGCCGGTTTGGTAAAACCACTTAGCAATATATTGAATTGTGGTTTTCCTATCTTTTTGTTTATACCGGTTCTCTAAAGTTGTTTGAGCCGGCCCTTTCCCTCTACCCCTTTGGTCGACCACATCCTCGGGGTGTGGTCTACACCATCTATCTATGGGCTCATGCCCTCAGACTCTTTTCGATGGTTGTACTTGTGGTCTAGACCGGCCTGTTGAAGTAGAGGGAGTGGGACTAGCTTCATCTACATTAACTACATTTATATCTTCATATGCATCTTGTTCCATATATTCCTCCTGACGTAGGGCACTATCGCATTTCTTTCTTGATTGTTTTTCCATATACTCCACGATCTCCCTTTGGGTTTCTGGAGTAATTTTGTCGCATGCTTTTGCATTTGACCCTGGTAAATGTGCAAGGTGTTGCTTGTGCCTTGCAATGCCACTGGAACTCACAAACCCATATAACTCACATACTATATGATTCTTTTCGATAGCGCTACGGTAGTGCCCATACTTCCAACCCGGGTCATTCGACTTGGGCTTCAAAGAGGAAGATTGGGAAGAAGACATTATGATGGTGGATAATGGTAGTGTGTGTATATTATTAGCACTAAAAAGTAACTAGCTAGCTACTAACTAGAAACTAGAAAGTAAACTACAAATAAAAAGAATAGTAAAGTAAGAGACTAAGAAGTATAAGAAGAAGAACTAAGAAGTAAGAAAGAAGTAGATCTAAGAGACTAAGAGAGTAAGTAAGAGTAAAGACTAAAGAGCCTAAAGAGATGGGACTTGGGAGAGAGAGAGAGAGAGAGAGAGAGAGAGAGTTACACACTTACACTTACACACTTACACTTGTAGAAACTAGAAAGGGAGAAGAAGAGGGAGAGAGAGAGTTGAGTTACACTTACACACCTACACTTGTAGAAAGGGAGAATAAGAGGGAAAAGAAAATGAGAAAAAGAGAGAGAGTTGAGTTAGAGAGATAGAGAGAGAGAGAGAGAGCAATTTACACACAAATAAAAGTAAAATTACAAATTTAACAACTAACAAATCTAAAAGAGGTTCCCAACTTCAAATCTTGTTGTAACTTGTAGTCTTGTACTTGTAATCTTGAAATCTTGTTGCAACTTGTTGTAAGTTGTAAGTTGTACTTGTAAGTTGTAACTTGTCACTTGTCACTTGTAAGTTGTAAGATGTAACTTGTAGTCTTGTAATGTAAGTTGTAACTTGTCACTTGTAAGTTGTAAATTGTAACTTCAAACTTATAAGTTGTAACAACTAACAATTAACAAAGTAAGTAAGTAACAACTAACAAATCAATTAACAAACAAAATATTTTTTAAAAAAACAAAATGATAGAAAGAAGTTGTTAGAAACTTAGAATTAGAAACTTAGAAGTTAGAACTTAGAAAACTTAGTGGATATAGATTGGAGAGGACTAGAGGAGTGAGGAGTCTCTTGACTCTTGTCTTAACTCTTGATCTTGAATCTTGAATATGGATGGTATGAATGATGTATGATGTATCATGTATCATGTATCTTGGATTCTTGAATCTTGAATCTTGATTCTTATTGTACCCTCTTGATTCTTGAAAGTTGAAAGAAAAGAAAAGAAATATGGAAATGGAATATGGATGGAGAGGAGTGGATGGAATGTAGAATGTAGATTGTAAAATGTAAAGTGCTTAGTAAGAGAGGATGTAGTAAGAGAAATAGAGAATAGAGAGAGAGAGTTTGAGCTTTTTTTGTAAGTAGGAATGCTTAGAATGCATATATATATAGAGTAAAAATCCGGATTTTATTTTATTTTTTTAAAAAAAAAGGTCAAAAAACGGTCAGAAATCTGACCGTTGGCCAATATGCGATCGCATACATCGCATATGCTGGCACATTGTTTGGGGATCAGTGGACCCCCTTTTCTTTATCCGTAATGATGTCTTATTAAAATGAAAAAGCAAGGTAGTTGCATTAAAGAGAGACCATATTTATAAACAAAGGGGAAGGACTCTTGGGTCCATTCCTAGCTATTGGAAATTTCCTTCCCCAGGAACATGAGAAAAAGATTTAGAAATGTCCATGCAAACTGCCATAATCTCATCTACTCAATTACCCATCCTCCAAAGAAACCTACAATTTGGAAGATCCTTTTTTATTGCATTAGTATTTTGTAGTATCCTTTGATGATTATCAGATAAAGGGATGTCTGGGCAACCTCTTTGATCCCAGCTTGGTGAATTATGCCTCCAATCCCACTGGACTAAATTTCAATGCAAACTGTCTTTAGCATCCCAACTAGAGTAGTCTTCCAAACCAAGTGACTTTCCATGCTACTTTTGTCCTCAATAGCCTTTTATGAGCCACTGAAGCAATAATTCTTTCTTTTTGATAGGTAACACAACTTTTATTAAAAATCGCAGGCTACGCACTCTAGCCCAACTACAAATTAAACAAAGGAAAAAAGATTACAAACATCCTCAAGCTTGGCCACAGATGCCCAATCCCTAACATCCCTTCTAATAACATCCAGCTTTCCAGATGTACCCCCACAAAAAAGGCTTTCTAGAAATTGCCCATAATAATGCCATCCTCCACACTCCTCTAACCCTTCTCATCATTACCTAGTTCCTAAAGTCCCTCAAGTGTCCTTCACAACACCCCAGCAAAACCCATTCAATACCAAACAAGATAAAGAAGTCCTACTCTTTTCTTGCAAGTGAACAATAGATGAAGAGATGATCCACCAATTTCACTCCTTGAAGACATAGAAGACAAACATTGGTGATACTGATAGGCATTATCAATAGTCAACACTCTCTTCCTAGCAACCAACCACACAAAAATGCAACTCGGGGAGGGTGCCATAAAACCAGTGATGAAGCGGATGAGAGGGTAAATCAGTATGGATGAGACTTCACAACGTATGCAAGATCTAACCTTTCCTTTTTTTTCTCTACTCCACACCATTGCATCCTTTTGCCCCCAAAGAAGGTAACCACCCATGAAGGAAATCCAGGAGCTTAACAAAATCAACCGCTTCCTCATTCGAAAAATGTCTTTGCCAAGGGGCAGACTAAACCATGCTATTTCCAATCACTAAGAAACATCAAGCAACCTCAATGCCCTTAACCGTAGAAAGCCGAGCTAGCAACGAAAACCCTAAGAGTCTCTTTCCCACCCACCTGTCTTCCCAAGACCAGATCTATCGGCCGTCAGTAAGGGAAAAGAATACCCGCTTTTCAACCAGGGATGCCGCCCTTGACATCCAGTTCCGAACATGAGAAGCCCTATAAAGAGAGGAATGGTTCACCCACCATCATCCTTTATGGACCCCATACTTGAACGCAATGGCCTCTCTCCAAAGGTTACCCCCTTCCATTCTGAACTGCTACACCCATTTTCCTAAGAGGGCCTTGTTCATAGTTTCCAAGTCCCACACTGCCTCACACGACGGGCCACCCACCTTAAGTGTGCCCCCACTTCACACAGGCCATCCCACTTGAGCCCAATGTGAAAATGCCCCTGCATTACATGGCCTCCTTCTAAAGGTTTACCCTCTTTTGTTCTGAATTGCCACGCCCATTTTCCTAAGATGACCTTGTTCATAGTTTCCAAGGCCCACAAACCGATGCCTCCTTCATTGATAGGCTTGCAAGGTCTTCCCACTTGAGTAAATGGAACTTGTGATTTTCTTCGGTTCCCCTCCACAATAATTCTCCCACAGGCTCTTTAAAAAACCACATCGAAATTCTCCATCTTGTCATGAGACATTTTATTTTATTTATTTATTTCTAAATGGACCACATCATAGCAAGAAGATCTAGGATCCAACGAATGCTCTTGGGGGAATTGGAAGTCAAAATTGCATACTTGCATCAGCTTAGCAGGGGGTTCCAGCATTGACCAAGCTGCTCCAAACTACTTGAGTAGATATGCATTAGGCATGTGATGGGTCGATGTGCGAACAAATAATTTACATATTCAGTATCAATCAGACAAAGGATGCAGCAATTTTGAATGAGTACTTGACCCTTTTTGGAGGGATTAGTCGACCACTTTGTTGCTCCAAATTGTCTTAGTTCTCCTTGTGCATTAATTGTCCAATATTGAAAACATGGCAGGTGGGGTGGTGGATCTAGGTTGTTTGTCTAGCGGTATGCTATAATGTTACCCTACTTTACTCTTTGGATAAAGAAAAGGGAAAATGTGACGAGCAGAAAGAAGGGAAACCAGCACACAAATTGTTTGGAGACACATGTATTGTTGCTGCTTGTTGGGTTTGTATGCTGTTAGTGTATTTGTATTTCTTTTAATTGTTATCACATGTCAGATTTTATTTCAGCTATTTCATTGAAGCTATTGTGATTCCGAGTCTATTGGTCTTGCAGGCACTTTTAGAGGTGGATGTTGTTGCGTATGGAGGTATGCTCTATGCCTAATGCAAGAGTAGATTAACAGTAAACATAGTTCTCTCTTTTGAAGAGTTTATCTTTTGCTCGACTTAGTGGGAGTTGCTGCCATCTATTGCTTCATGCTATTTGTCATGCTATGTTGTTTTGGGTTTTCATTTAGTTTTGTGTATAGGAAGGCCCGTGGAGTGACCATAGAGATCTCCTTTAATTTTGGTTTTAAGATCCCTTTGGTAGTCTTTGTGGATTTCCTTTAGTTTTGGCTTTATGAAGGCAATGCATGGGGAGCACACATATTTTGCAGTCACCTTCATTTAGTTGGTGGTTAATGGACTCCTTAGAGCTGACGCAAAATTTTTATATTTGTACCATCTCTGCATCCACTTTTATCTCGACAAGCTCCATGGTTTATCCTTTTATTATTTCCTTATGATAGCATACTTTTTTTTTTTTTTTTTTGTAGCTTTCATTCTCCATCTGGATGCAATTTCGTTACGTTAAAACTGTTCCTCATATAATAGAACTTGGGAAAATATGCTCTTAAGGAGGTTTATAAGACGCCTTTCCACTCTTTATGGGTGTCAACATGCTAGAAATAGCATTCTTTGAGGCATCCAATAGGGTAAAACGAGACAACATTATGCAGGTGGCAGCCTGGTGCACCTAGGCACACCTGGGCATTAGGCGCTAGGCACGTGACTAGGTGCAAGCTGGGGGATAGAGCTATACCTGGAGGCCAGGTAGCCCAAAACACTAGCCACATGCCCGAACGCCTTTGACTACACCGCTCCTAACAATTCTACAAATTTGTTGTCTTACTGCATCAATCTCCTTTTTAATTTGGCTCACCAAATATTTCTAAGTTCCATATTTGGACAGGTACTGATCCCCATGGTGCTCTTTTAGAGAATGCATCTATCCATCTTCACAAAATGGTATTGTACATCATTTTTGTCATACTCTTACAAAACTTATATATTTCATCTCTCTCTCTCTCTCTCAAAAAAAACAAAAAAACAAAAAACTTATATATTTCACTTTATTTCTTGTCATTGAATCTGTTGGTTATAAAAATAATGTCATTAACTATTTGTTATTATTTTAAATTTTTTGCAGAAGCCAATAGTCATCAGGGGCTTGCCGAGGCTATTGCATTTGTTGGTGCTTCCACTTAAGGCATTGGTTCAATTTTTTGTGCTTCTTTGGTTTCTCTGTGTAAAGATACCTCCTCCAGATGTTTTTATTGTGCAGGTGCGGGCAAATGTTTCCATGCATTGAGATTTTTCCGTGTTGTTTATTATCACCACCGAATGGAAACATACTGGGTTTTGTTTTCACTTTTCACTAACATTTATGTTGCCTTTAGTGTTGTACTATGTACTCTTTCTTTTTTTTTTTTTTTTTTTGGCCCTATTGATTATTTTAATGCTATTTGTTAATGTTTCTTCGTTCTGAACTTTATGTATTGTGGCGTATGGATGTTGCGTCCTGGGCCTGGTCAAGGTCAGCATGAGCTTGACCTGAACATACAATGCCTGTTAATTAATTTCTATACTAATGGCATGTGATACGTATATGGCACTAGGCCTGACCGGCAGCTGACTCAATGGACCAATGATCTTGACCGATCTAGGCCTGATAACTAATTGGGCCTGAACCTGTAGTGCCAACCTGATCCGTAGGCCAACAAGTCTAGGCTTGAGCCCCTCCCTTCATGGGGCAGGTCTTGAAGACCAGATTGGATGGCTTGACCTGTTATTAGCTTTATCTGAGGGTACTATCGGTTGATGCCTGTGTGTGAACACAATGTAGCAACATATGCCATGTGATGCAGGCCTATGAAATCTTCAACCAGGACATTCCGACTCTTAGATGGATCCCAGATCAATCAAATGTTTCCAAAATAGGATGCCAAGTAGCAGTATGCCACGGACATGACACTTCCAAGAGACTAGATCAAAGACTTTGCTAATTTGTGCTCAATTGCACGCTAAAGGCTTTGTACAGTGTGTGGGGTTGTGTAGAGAATTTTAGAGAAGGCTAGACTCATGTAGGGTTGCATAGAGTAGTGTAGAGAGCTCTAGAATATTCTAGGGTTCTCTAAATGGGCCTTTGTAGGAAGAGAAGTGTAGAATTATGTTGAAGGTTTCTAAGGATTTTGGGTTGTTAGATGCTGCCACATGGCCTCATCCTAGCCATCCATGTAAAGTAGCTAGAAGGTTCTTAGGTCTATAATCTATATAAAGAGGAGAGGTCCTTGCTTGTAAGTTGTAACCATGCATAGAACCCTCGGAATCCTTAGAAAATTGTAAGCTTTGGAGCTCTTGTTTAATAGAATCACTTTTCTATTCTCATTTATCTCTATTGCATCTCAGCGGGGTTTAGTGCACAACACTTGGTGGAATTTTCAACGAAACTTCAAGAGATGTTATAATGTACATATTTGCATATTTAGAAATAAAAATATTAAAAAAAAATGCATACATAATAAGTTTCCATTTAATGGGGCCTTAAAAGCATGTGCCGTTGTAAGAAATCAATCTAACCATCTCATCTAGCCTATTTAACCATCCAACCTTTCATCCAAACATCCATCAATATTGCAAAATATCAACAACACATGATATTTCACCAAGAAATTATCAACAATTGGAAAGGAAACGAAAGATTGTGGTCTCAATATCACGCATGTTGCGATATCGATAATATCGAGATATTATCAATATTATAAATGACAAATTGAACACTACATACAACCATGTGCCCATGAAAAAAAAATGAAATAAATTTTTTTTTTCTAATAAACAAAATTATTGAAATATCGTCAATACACTTATGATACAAGCATTACCTAGAATTTAAATAATCAAAAATAGTGGCGATACATTGGCGATATTGATGCATTGACAATTCAAGCGACACCTAGAATTTACATAGTTGAAAATATTGGTGATTACAATAGTGATATTGATACGATGGCGATATTTAGCGATACATTGCTAATACCTGAAATTTCTAATACTACCAACATTATCGGTATCGCTATTAGCGTTATTGATATCGATGAGCTAGAGATAAAGATAACATCGGAGATAATTCAAACATTGTAAGTTGTAACCATGCATAGAACCCTCGGAATCCTTAGAAAATTGTAAGCTTTGGAGCTCTTGTTTAATAGAATCACTTTTCTATTCTCATTTATCTCTATTGCATCTCATCGGGGTTTAGTGCACAACACTTGGTGTTTGCACTTGGGGTAGTTTAACTCATCCACGACAGAAATGTGGTAATGAGTGTTGCACATCCATGCTTGGGGAAGCACTTGGACCATGACAAGTATCTGTATGCCTGTATCTGCAAAGTTTTGTTTAAACTGTAATTGCCTAAAATAAGATGTGTAGATTTAGAAAATTACCTCCAAAATCATCAGAGAATTTGGACAAAAATTGCATGTGTAGATCCAGTAAATCAGCCCATCCAGAAAATCAACCCCCAAAATCATATCAGGATCAACAAAAATTGGCCATAATAACCTTCCAAAAATAACGGCTGCCGTCAAGAAGTTAGAACCCCAAAAATCTTTAATGAATTGTCAAAAAATTCACTGCATGGTGGGCTCTATGCCGTGCCTTGAACCTACATAATTTCCCTTGAATTGGAGATGACTCTAACGAGTTTGATAATTCATGGCATTGATGTCTGCGTCTAGCTTTTTCAATTTGTTATCCATAATATAAGTGCATTTGGAATGGTGCTCTATTTATTTTTTTTTATTTTTTTACTGCTTGTATTAGCCTTGTCCAAGCCCTGCCAAGTAAAGGCTTCTTCCATTTTAAGAAAGGGGCAACTGCCATGTGTCAAATGTATTATAATCAGCTCCAAAGGAGCTTTACATCTTTCCTTCTGCAAGACAACTCCTAGGAAGGGCCTATGCGATCGCACAATCTCATATGCCATGGCATATATATATATATATATATATATATATATATATATATATATATATATATATATTTTAAATAATAGAAATTTGAAAAAAGGAAAAATAAAAATTGAAAAAATTCTTAAAAAATAAGAAAAACTTGCCTAATTAGTACACATGATTGGATTGGGTTATTTTACTTATTTCATTATAGTTTGAGTGTTTCATTAAGTTATATATTTAATTACTTATATTATATTATATAAATTTTAACAAAACGATCAAGCTACATTAAAAGAGAACTAATTATTATAAACTTCGAACAAAGAAATTTTACTGATAAATGGATAACTTGAAACAACTTACAAGTTATAACTTACAACTTAATTACACAAAAAGTAAGCACAACTTCTAAAATACAAAAAATAAACATACTTGAAATGATTGTAGAGAGATTAGAGTAAGAGAGAAAGAGTAAGAAATTTAGAGCTTTGGAGTAAAGAATAGTGAAAATGGAGGGGATATGAGCGCCTATTTATAGGCAAAAGTTCTCCAAATTGAAATTGGAATGGTGCTCTATTTATTTATTTTTATTTTTTTACTGCTTGTATTAGCCTTGTCCAAGC
Source organism: Magnolia sinica (assembly GCF_029962835.1). Classification (NCBI taxonomy): domain Eukaryota; kingdom Viridiplantae; phylum Streptophyta; class Magnoliopsida; order Magnoliales; family Magnoliaceae; genus Magnolia; species Magnolia sinica. The sequence goes on along the minus strand of NC_080583.1, from coordinate 20,957,864 downwards.
CCTGCCAAGTAAAGGCTTCTTCCATTTTAAGAAAGGGGCAACTGCCATGTGTCAAATGTATTATAATCAGCTCCAAAGGAGCTTTACATCTTTCCTTCTGCAAGACAACTCCTAGGAAGGGCCTATGCCCTTCTGGCGCATGTATTTACACAGTATCCCATTGATCTTGTATTTCCTTGCCCTGCCATAATGATGCCATGCCATTAAATGAGGGTCTCAACCTAGCCTTTATCCAACCTTTGATAAATGGGGGTCTGCCATGTCAGACTCCTTGTGTACATGAGTACTTGTTGTAACACCCATGACCGAAGTCCTGCGAAAGGAATACTTGATTGGAGTGTCAGGCAGGCAGGGGGTTGGCAACCCATCGTCATCCCAATAATGACTTGCTGAGTGGCCAAGCTTCGATCCATGTGGTTGGCAGGTGATTGTATGCATCTGCAGGCAATAGTCTCGCCTCGAAAGGGGGTGGGGACACCCTGTCGTCATAAAAAAAATTGTAAATTAGCAATTTTAAAACTTTGTTGTTTCCATATGGGCCACCTAATAATTTGATCTGCCTGTTTTTGGGCCAGTTAGGGTCCACTTGTCGCCTGCTTGGGCATTTAACACGTGCCATGTTGGCATGTGTAGCCATGTGGAGCATGTCTATGCTTCATGGAGATCTATATTTGTCCACCATGCTTCAATCTGAAGTAAATCAATGAATTGATGGTTTTGTCCTCAAAGGATGTACTTTGCAACACATGGTTCATTTATGGAAAGGTCTTTTTTTTTTTCCCCCATCTCATACATTTTGTTTCAAATTATCGGCATACATTTTTCATAGGCAGAACCAGAAGGTTCAATAAACTTATTTATATTTCTCACTTGAGATATGGTAGTTAGTGCCCAACAAGTCCAGCAGCAGTTCTCAATTTGGTTGTCTTATTCTCTTTTTTGGGCTTCTGCAGAACCCACCTTCTATTCCAGCATTGATTGCTGTCAAATTTGCTAGCTGGTGGAGGCAGTCTGCGTTTGTAGTAGATTGGCACAATTTTGGATATACTCTGCTAGGTCTATCACTGGGGAGAAGTAATATCTTGGTGAAGATCTACCATTGGTATTTATTGATTTTGCTCCAAAAACTCTCCCTTTGTTTATGAATAACTTCCATTGGTTGCACGGAAAATGAACAATTTTGTCTCTTCTTTTCTAGGGCTGAGAAGCATTTTGGGATGAAAGCTGATGGGGCCTTATGTGTTACAAAGGCAATGCAGCATGAACTAGCTCAAAATTGGGGAATCAAGTAGGCAGGGTTAAAACAAATGCATTCCTTTGGCTTGTGCATTAAAAATCACAAGTGTTCTTGAAGTGAAATTTCTGTTAATTACCTCTTTTAAAATGATTAGGGCAACAGTTCTATATGACCAGCCTCCTGAGTTTTTCCATCCTGCTTCGCTACAAGAGAAGCATGAGGTGAGTCGGTTGTGTTTTGTCAGCTCTTCTTCGAGGAAGTTTTCTTTTAGAAGCTTTTAAAATGTGACATTTGGATTCCTTTGTAGTTGTTTTGCAGATTGAAAGGAGATCTCAGTAATCTTTGTGACATTCGTGATTGTATCAGCTTTGGTAATGTTGGTAATTAGTTAACTCAATTAGTCTGTAGGTATGATTGGAATTCAGTCAAATATGAATGTTCTTTGTGATACATTTTAAACTTTTCTTCAGGAAGAGATGGCAATGCTGCATTCCAAACGGAGGAGCTCAATGCAAATAACACTCTCTTTACCACCCAAGTTGGCAATGACATTTTCGCAAAGCCGAGTAGGCCAGCCCTCATTGTTAGCAGTACTAGCTGGTGAGACAAACTTATAATTTGAGTTTGATTTTTTTATTTTTTAATGGCATATATTGAAAATACGGAGTATAGAAACTTAATATTTTCTGAAGTTTGCTTGTTACATTCTTATCCTGTGAGGTGAAATCCACCAGTTATTTATAGAAAGTGACCTAGGAGTCTAAGACCTCTATCTATATGAAGGGCCTTTGATCTGCTAGTGGAATATAATAGCTAGTCTTGAGGTTGTGTCTACGCACTTAGGAGCTCTGGATCTTTTTCTTTTCTCTTCTTTTCTTTTATTATTATTGTTGTTGTTGCTATTATTATTATTATTATTATTTTAAGGAGCTCTAAGTCTTATCAGTGTATCCCAACTCATTAAATATGGGATATTTTTGTGCTTTCCTATTTCTTATATCTTATTATGGTATCGGTAGATCTGCTTTTGTGTGCGTGCATGTGTGCGAACTCACTTGCCCTTTCCTGATCATATATCATGATATCAGAGTGGCTTAGGTCTTGTTTTAGTTATTGGTTTGTCTTGCTATGGTTTCATCTGACATATGCTATGTCCATTGCTGCTCCCTTTAATCCTTGCAAAGAAATCAAAATCACATGCTGTATTTGGTGTCCATTTATGGATTTGACTGGCACACTGCACTGACATCCTGTAGGAATTTTGCCCATCAAAAAGTGAAATCATGTTAGTCGTTGTTAACCATCTTTTGATGCTAGATTCAGCTTCATTTTGCACTTTGTGTGCTATAAAATGCTGAGTGCTTGACTTTGTCTGACCAAGTGTTGACCAATGTTCTGTTGATCCAGTGTTTCACATGTCGAAATTCAATTATTCTTCACATGTTGAAACTCAACTATTGTTTGCCTAATAGTCTTGACTACTTGTAAGCTTGCATCCTGAAATTGAACTGTCTATCACTTAAATACATATATGATCTACCTAATTTGGATTTTTTGGGTCAGTTCATCTACAGAGATGATCCACTGGATGTCCAACATGTGCCAGGTTGATTTCTGACATGTGAGATCACTTTTAGTGGTCCATGTGGAGGTGTGAGTGGACTTATAAGACTCTCCTCACTATCTATAGAACTTAAGTCTGATTTCCTTTGTAATAATTTTTTTGACTGCACAAAGGGGTTATTATCAGACAATCATTGCAAATCTCAGACTAAATGTCGATATATGTGGGTTGGCAATTCAATGATGACAAACCAGAACTTTAGAAAGAATAATTGTAAATTTTAGATGTTCATGATGGTTTACTTATTCCTTTTTTCCACTTTTAATTCATCTGGAGATTCTTTGTCATGCAAATGACTGTAAACAAAGATAAACAGATGTAATCAAATTGAAATTAAGGGGTCCAAGAGGCAAGAATACCTTGGGTTCACAGACATGAAACATCTTAGAAATTGACTGCTTTTCTCAGGACTGCAGATGAAGATTTTAGCATGCTTCTGGAAGCAGCAGTTATGTTTGATAGGCGTGTTGCAGCTATCCTAAACGAGGACGACTCAGTTGAGGAAGAGATGCTTTGGATGGACATTTGTAAGGGGAAGCAATACTTGTACCCAAGGCTACTATTCATCATAACCGGTAAGCATTAGTTCATGAAGACTGCAACTTGTAGGTCCACATCTGCAGTTACAAAAGCCAAATGCTCCATGTGCACATGTGGCACATCTGTCTAAGATCTGGCCTGTTAATGTGCCGCAGCCCAACACTCATCAAGTGGGTAAGACATGTATGAAAATGTCATCATCATCATCATCTAAGACTTATCGCAATTGGTTGGGGGAGAATACATGAATCCTGTCCTGCCATTCCACTCAATCAAGGGCCAGACCTTCAACTAGACCATAGGTCAAGTCTTTTCTTACTACCTCCATCCACGTCCTTTTGAGCCATCCCCTTGCCTTTTTAGCACCTTCAACTTGTACCAGCTCACTTCTTCTAACAGGTGCGGTTCTTGGTCTCCGTTGCACACAACCAAACCATACGAGTCTACTTTCTCTCATCTTTTTACGTATTGGTGCTACTCTTAAGCTCGCTTGAATGCATTGATTTCTAATTTTCTGCTTCCTCATCTTGCCACTCCTCCATCTCAATGTCCTCATTTCAGCCACATGTATCCAATGAACATGTTATTCTTTAACTACCCAACATTATGTCCCATAAAGCATGGTTGGTCTGTCCTATAAAACGTCCCTTTCAATTTAAGTGGTACATGATGATTGCATAAAACTCCAAGGCCACATCTCGATTTTCACCTAGCTTGAATTCTATGGGCAATGTCCTTTTCTCCTGCTCTACTCATGAATTATCAACCCAACATATCGAAAGTGGTCATTTTGGGAAACTTCTTGGTCAACAGTCTTAACTAATTCCTCGTTTTCGCTCCTATATGGTTAAAATTGCACTCTATATACTTTGTTTTAGTCCGACTAATTTTCAATCCTTTAGATTATAAAGCATCCCTCCATAAATCTAGCTTTGTGTTTACTCCCTCCCTTGTCTTGTCAATCAAGATTGTTATCTGCAAACAACATACACCATGGTATTTCTTCCTAAAAAGTCCTTGTGAACTCCTCCATTACCAATGCGAAACCCCTGATATATATGCCAGTAATGATTGGGAACTCACTTGTCTCTCCACTAGTGGTCCTCACATTGGTTCTCTCTCCCTCATACATATCCTTGACAATGTCAATATATCCTCTTGAGACTCCTTTCTTTTCCAACATGTACTACATTTACTCTTTGGAGACCCCATCATATGCGTTCTCTAGGTCAATAAAGACCATATGAAAATCCTTCCTCCACTCTTTATATTTCTCTATCAATTGTCTAAGTAGGAAAATAGCTTCAATGGTAGACCTCCCAGGCATGAAACCAAACTAATTTTCTGATACATTCGTCTCATGCCTTAGTCTTTGCCTAATCATTCTCTCCTAAAGTTTCATAGTATGGCTCATAAGTTTAATCCAATGATCGACTCAATACAATGAAAAGGGTGGTGGCGTGGTGTGTAAATTGGACTTGGAGAAGGCTTATGACCATGTCAATTATAGTTTCTTGGATAGTTTGTTGCAGCGGTTGGCATGTGGATCTAAATGAGGGGTTGGATAAGGGAATGTGTTAATTCGGCTTGGTTCTTTGTTTTGGTTAACGGGTCCCTAAAAGGTTTCTTTAAGCCATCAAGAGGTATCAAGCTTTGGGTATATGGAAAGTTCTCAACTCTATCGGTCCCTCGTTCAAGCAAGGATTGGTACTCTCTTTTGAAGATGGGACTCGCGTCTGATTTTGGGAGGACCCTTGGTGTGGGTATAATCCGTTGGAATGAGAGTTTTCATCACTAGCAAGACTAGCCCCATAAAAAAATGATTTTAGCTGGTTGTTATTTGCTTCATGGTGGCAACAACGTTCAGTGTCCTTATTAGAGGAATTTATCTGACGAGGAGGTGATCGATTATGGCAAATTGTTGGAGCGATTGCAGAATATTTATCATTCCTCGGTTCTAATAGATTCTCCAATTTGAAGTTCTCCATCAGGAAAGTTTATAGTTCAAGCTTTCTACAAGTTGATCTGAAAATCATTGATCTTTCCAAGTCAGGAATTTTTTCATGGTTTTTTGTTCTATGGAGCTCCAACTAAGGTGTCAGCTTTTGCATGGCTGGTCGGGAGAGAGTCTTAACCATAGACAACCTCCGTAAACAGTCTATGATTCTTCCCCAACATTTGTCTCTTGTATATGAACGATGCAGAGTCGATGGATAATCTCTTTCTTCACTGTCACTTTGCGAGGCAAGTTTGGATTGCTTTTTTGGCCATATTGGAAGTTGATTGGATAATGCCTTCTTTAGTAAATGCGCTTTTTTGGGGTTTGGCATGGTGGGATCCTAGGAAATGATGAGTTAGTCATCTGGCGCATGGTCTTGCTAGCAGTTTTGTGGAACATTTGGAAGGAACAAAAATAGGTGGTGTTTCCTTAATAATAAATGTTCTTGGGAGGAGGTAATTTGGAAGTCTAAAAGAAATGTGCAAGAGTGGGTATCCAGGGTTAAGAATTTCAAAGATTGTAAAGTTTTATCTTTGCTCAGGTTGTAATATGGGGTTGTATTCTTCTTTTCTATGACTTTTGTCTTGTGGCTTATCAATAAAATTAAGTACTCATTACAAGAAAAGGCAAGGAAATCTGTTATCCTTCTACTTGTTTGTAGTTGTGGCCGAGGCTTTGGTAATGGTGTTATCTAAAGGGCAAGAAGTTGGTCTTTTCGGAGTTTCATAATGGATAGGGTGAAACCGCTTATTTCTCATCTCCAGTTTGCTGACGACACTCTTATTCTATGGAGCCAACGAGACTATAGTGGAAAGATCGAGAATGGTCATCCTCGGTTTTGAAGCGGTTTCAGGTCATCCTATGGAAAGACTAAAGGGAATGTTACTAAGAGCGAAGTGTTGGGGGTGCATGTCCTGAGGAGTTGGATCGGTTGGCAGGGGTATTGGGGTGCAAAACGGGTCCTTTCCTGACAACCTATCTCGGCCTCCTGTTCTATATTCGGAAGCCAACTAAGCATGATACAGTAGTGGAGAGATTTGGAAAGGAAATTAGCAAAATGGAAAGGTTGTTATTTTTCTTTAGGTGGATGGATAATGCTTGTCAAGTTTGTTCTTTTGAGCCTGCCAAATTCTGTCATCAACAAGCTTGAGAAGTTGAGAAAGGACTTTCTTTTGCAAGGGTTGGAGGATAGGAAAAAAGTTCCACTTGTTGAAGTGGGATGGGGTTTGTAAATCTTTGAAGGATAGGGGAGCCGAGTTTTGGAATTTGGAGTGGATGAATAGCGCTCTTTTAGGAAAATGGATATGGCACTTTGGGGAGGAAGAAAGCTCGTGGTGGAAAGAAATCATAGCCGGAAAGGATGGATGTTAGAATGCGGGATGGTGGGTTAATGACTCTTCTATATATAGAGCTTCTGGTATATGAGAGGGTATTTCGGTGCTTAAGAATGGAGTTAGAGAAGGGTTAAGCTTCTCCTTAGGTGATGGTGAGAGAATTTGCTTTTGGGAAGATGTGTGGGTTGGCGCTTACCCTCTCTTCGGCTAAAGACATTAAGTTTCCGACTGCTTCTCCATCATGGAAAATAATATTATTTGGTGTCACCCTTGTCGCCGTGACTTAAATGATGAAGATGTAGAGGAGTTTATGAGTCTTATTAACAAACTTTTCCTTTATATTACAATTCGTTATGATCTTGACAAGATGATTTGGCTTAAGAACAAGTTGGGTCGTTTCTCGGCTCAATCTTTCTACGAATGTATGTGAGCTCTGTCTATAGCAGTGTTCAAAATATCGGTATCGCGTTACGTATCGCATTCTTGGGATACGGATACATATCGGTTATCGCATGGGATATATCAGTTGTATCGTGTAATGTATCATTATTGTTGGAAACATTGGGAAATTGGTTGAATTTTTCAATTAAACTTCAGTGATTGTTAAAACTTAAAAAAGACATCAATACACACTTATAAATCAAAACATCACAAAAAACAAGTGCACATAATAGGTTTTCTTTGTATGGGGTCCTAATCTATGTGTTGTCAAACTGAATTGATGCAAATATATTCAATGTCTATTCATATAATTTATAAATGTAAGAAGACGTGGAAATAGAAGTGATACATTCAAAAGAAAAAAAAGAATCACTAGATTAGGTTACATACATGTTTGATTTGATGTTTGAACAAAAAGATTGCAAATGATTTGCGAGAAATTGGAAAATTTTGATTTTTTTCAATTTTCCTCAACTCGGCCTATCTCCTCCAAATCTCGAACTTAAAGCTCCCAATCCATGATTTTTCATGCAAAACGTGAAAAATTGAAAAATCATGGATTTGTAACAATTTGATACTAATTTAACATAATTTACATAAAATAAAAGGATCGAAATTCAAAAATGCTCACCAGATCGAACATGTGGGATATATCGCATTACTTTTGCGTTTTGTATCGCATTGGTGGGATACAAGATATATCGTGGGATATATCGACTGATATCGTCGATATTTAAAACACTGCCTAAACCTACCCACCACACTTGAAGCTCCGTTCCACAAGCTTGACGCCCATGCCTCACTGGCAGCTACCTCTCTCCAAAGGTTCTCCTCCTTTGTTTCATATCTCCACAAGGTTCTCTCAGGGATACTTCTAACCAACTACCTAAGGACAATGTTTTAAATATCAACGATGTCGGTTGATATATATCGTGTCCCACCTGTGTGATATGAAACACATAGGTAGTGCCAATATATCCCACATGTTCGATTTGGTGAGCATTTTCAATTTTCGTTTCCTTTTATCTTTTTGTTGAAATTATATTGAAGTAGTGTCGAATGGTTAAAAATCCATTGGTTCATGTTTTCCATGAAAAATTATGGAGTTGGAGCTTTGATTTTGATATCTATTGGTTCTGCATGTTCTCTATGATTTTTTCGAAACTTTCTTTCAACCGGCTGTCAATTGTGACTAATTTCGAAGTATTTGATGAAATGATCATCACATACACTCTAATTTCGAAATTTGAGTGTAGGTGGTCCAATTTGTGAAAAATTCGAAACTTACCAATTTCTCCTAAATTGCTTGCAATTTTGCACTCCAAACATGAAATCAAGCATGGATTAGGGCTGATCTACTGATTTGTTCAGTCGCTGTTAATTTTTGAAAAAAAAAATATTTAAAAAATATTAAAATATTTTTATTTTTTGAAATTTCCCTTCAACTAGCTGTCAATTGAGACTAATTTCGAAGTATTTAGGAGTGTTTGATGAAACGATCATCACATATGCTCTAAATGTTATTCAATCAATTTGAATATAGTTGCATTAGTTCAGTTAAACAACGCATAACTTAGGACCTATACAAAGGAAACCTATTATGTGCGCTTCTTTTTTGAGATGTTATGATCTAAAAGTCTGCATTAAGGTCTTTTTTAACAATCCCTGAAGTTTCATTGAAAAATTCAACACTTTCCCATTGTTTCCATATGTGTCCTTAAAAGTGTGATAAATTACCTGATACAAACGATATATCCCGTGCGATAACCGATACGTATCTGTATCCCAAGGGTGCGATACGTAACGCGATACCGATATTTTGAACACTACCAAGGAGAGATAGCGGCTCTTCCATCTCAACAACTTCCTTTCCACCTTATCAATTACCTTATCCTATGGATGTTTTGCTAGTTTGTTGATGCAAAGAGGGAGCTTGAGGCATGATGAGGGGGAAGATCTTGTGTCACACTCAAAGACCCTCATGAAATCCTCCACTTCTTTTGTGGTCAAGTACACACCTAATATCTCACTTTGGAAATATTTGCTTTCAACCCATAGACTATTTCGAAGAACCTCACTACTTTTCTTAAATTATCCACCATAACACTATTTGCTTCGCGAAAGAGAATAGTATCATTTGCAAATTGAAGGTGGGAGATCTGAAGACCCGCGTTTGCTATCCCAAAACCTCAAAAGAGGCTAGCCGCTCAACCCTTGTTCAACATTTTATTGAAAGCTTCCACCACCACAAACAAAAATGGTGAGAGCAGATCTCCCTAATGAATTCCTTTAGAAGTCTTGAAAAATTCTTTTGGGGCCGACTGGATGCATTTTCAAAGCTAGCCTCTCCGTCTCCCTAGCATGTAGTCAAAGAAGTCCATTTATGTGATTATATGCCTTTTCAATATCCATCTTGCATACAATATCCTTTTTTCTTGTCTTATACTGAGAATCAATGCACTCATGTGCAATAAGTGCACTGTTGAGAATTTGCCTACCTGCAACAAACACCTTTTGGACCTGAAAAATCACATATGAGAACCACCCAAACTCTTGATGCGAGAGCTTCCGCTATCTTATTCTTAGGATCAATGCACTCATGTGACCGTTGAGAATTTGCCTACCTGCAACGAACGCCTTTTGGACCTTAAAAATCACATCTGAGAACCACCCAAACTCTTGATGCTAGAGCTTCCGCTAGAATCTTATACAGTCCCCCGCTCAAGCTAATTGGTCTAAAATCCTTTAGACATTCTACATATAAAGCATGGTGGAGACAAAAGCTCTCCACCACTCTTCTCTAGCCCAAATTGTCGTATCTCAGGCTACCACAATGTCCCCTGCTGAACCAATAGCATCTAGAGAAACCCAGTCTTTTCTCCCCACATCCCACAATGAATCCACCATCTTCTAGTCACCAGCTTGCATCGCTTAGTTTCTTGGAATGCCACTAGTTGAACTTTTGATCCACGGCAGAGGTTTTTCACCTTTTCTCTTCTGCCAACACCCCAATCCCTTAACATTCCAGTTGAGGATCTTCATTGAGACACTGGCCTTCCCTGTCTTCACTTCATCTTGCTACCTGAGAGGGCTCCAGCATTATAATTGATAGAGGACTCAAGCCTTTCCAGTTCCCTCTGTCGTTTTAGTGATCTCTGAATTTTCTTCTGGAGCTCGACCATACTTTTCTGTGCTCTTTCTTTCATGAACTTGAACAACGTGTAGTGCTCCTTGTTGCAATCTCTGAAAGAGATGCCAACCATCCTCTCCATGTGACCCAACACATATCTGACTCAGTGTGTACCCCTGGCCATTGAGGCACAATCACCATTCCTCCCCTCCAGTAACCCACTGTAGTTCCCTGGGGATCAATCCCCGATAAGCTCCTCCACGCCTTCACCACCAGATGCGTGTAATGGGGGAGTGGTGAGTGCCTCTGACAAGGGCTCCTCAGCACATTGCACTCCTTGAACTACCATAGATTCACAGCTCTTGCCATTCTTGCTTCCGGTCTCTTGCTTCAGCACCACCAAAGCCCGCCTTGACCTTCCATTGATTACATATATCGAAATATGGACTGTTTAAATGAGAATGAGAACTAAAGGTCCACATTCAACATACATGTGTGGTCCACTCGGTGACAGAACCAGCCTAATTTTTGGGCAGGGAATGATAAGGGTGGGGCTGTCCTGATAATGATCCAGATTTTGCCCACATGTGCCAACTAGCATATTTCGCTTGCTATTTATTCCTATGAATATTTTGAAGTTCTTTTGCAAAATCCAACATTTACTGTTATATTTCTGGAGTCGAGATCTTATACCTCTAATCCTTAAAGGTAAAGGTCCGGAAAGAGAAAAATATGAAGAGCAAATTAAGAAGTTGCATCTCAAACGTGTGGCCTTCCGTACAATGTGGCTATCAGCAGAGGATTATCCATTGTTGCTTGGTAAGTCTTTGTTTATGGAAAAGCCAGTGTTTTTTTTTCACCTATATCCAGGTTATCAAGTACCCTATCACCACACAAGTGATATGCATTTATGAGATAAGAACAGTTCATGTGACCTATCTTCGATGGGATTTACCCTCAAATTACACTGCCCAAATGGTCCTATACACCAAGTGGGGAGTTTTTAGGGGATGACAGAGAGACCGTCTTGAGTATTTCCAACCAGAAGTTGACATTAAATGGGGAAACATCCTCTACTTGGCAGTTATGATCATTTGACCACTGATTTTCAACAATCCATCTACAGTAGGGCTCAACAAATGAACAGTCTGGATCTTCATATGTGTGCCGTGTCTACAAGGGATGCTTTTAACTCGGTCTTTGTAGATACATGCATTTAAGATTATGGTCCAGCGCTGCTTTTCTTATGCTTTATTGAACATCATTGTTGGTGATGAACTGCACTCTTTATGTCTTATATATTTGCAGGATCAGCAGATTTAGGTGTATGCCTCCATACATCTTCATCTGGCTTAGACCTTCCCATGAAGGTAGCTTACTATGATCAGAGCCCAAATTATCTCATGCTTTAACTGTTCTAACTGATTTCCTTCTGAAAAACTAATTATATTTGATTCCTTGAAAATGAATGGTAACAGGTTGTAGATATGTTTGGTTGTGGATTACCAGTTTGTGCTGTTTCATTCTCATGGTAATCTCTTACTGCTAATTTCCTCAGTAAGCCTTGATCAGATGTCCAATGCATAGGTGACACTTACCGCACATTTTGATACGATTTTGCATCTTTTAGTGATGATTCTTTCATTGCTTGATTGTATGGAAGCATTGAGGAGCTTGTGAAAGTAGAGAAAAATGGCCTTCTCTTTTCATCATCTTCTGAACTAGCTGATGAACTCCTGGTAAGCTTGTTTGGTTTTGGTAGGCTGTTTCCGATAGTTAAAAACCATGTGACAAGGATGCTTCATTTCTTAAAGAAGTGCAGTTCCAAAAGCCATGTTACATGTGCGTGTCGGACACACTGACACTCCAGAGTAAATTTTTTAATTTATCTTCTCTTCCCTTTTATCTGAAGTTGTATACTTCTTCTATGGTTCCTAGTTTGTCTTATGTTAGATGGATACATTTTTCTCTGTATTGTCATGTATATGAAATAAAATTTAAGCCATGATAGTTATGTATCTGTTTGGGTTCATGAGAAGAGGAAGTTTGGACATGTGCAACGGAGACCAAGAACTGTACTGGTTAGGACTGAGTTGGTTCTAGTTGAACGCTAAAAAAAGCGTAGAAGGATGTGGCTAGACGTAGTAAAAAAAGACTTGATGGCCTATGGTTTAACTGAGGATATGGTCTATGATAGTGGAATGGTGGAATAGGATTCATGTAGGCAATCCCAATGAGTTGGGATGAGGCTTAGATGATGGTGGTGATCTATATGGGTGTGTTGTCCTGTTAGTTTTTCAAGGTCCTTCTAGCCAGCAGTTTGTGATAATTTCTGACACCAAATACATGTTCGTGTCCATGTTACAAGTAGATTAAACATAGTATACCTAACTAGCTTGTGTGATCTTGGATGCCCTCTTTAGTCTCTTTATGCACGAAAAAAAAAAAAAGAAAACAAAAAAAAGAAAAAAAAAGAAAAGAAAAGAAGAAGCAATGAATACATTGCTGTGAGCAGTGTTTGAAGTATCAGTATCGCTGGCCAGGGTTACAGAAACAATATCGATATTGCCGATAATATCGCTCATAACTGGAAATGAGGGGAAACATGGGGAAAAGGGTGGAATTTTCAATGAAACTTCAGCAGATGCTAAAATACACATACTTGCTTATTTAGGAATAAAAAAAATTAAAAAGAATGCATACATAATAAGTTTCCATTTAATGGGGGCCTAAGAGCATGTGATGTCGTAAGAAATCAGTCCAACCATCCCGTCTAACCATCCAACCATCCATCGATATTTCAGAATATTGATAACACATGATATTTCGCCTAGAAATCATCAACAAATGGAAAGGAAACAAAAGCTTGCGGTCTTGATATTGTGCATATTGTGATAACGATAAATCGATAATATCGATTTATTATCAATATTATCATCAACAAATTGAACATTGCGTACAACCATGTGCCCACAAAAATTTTGAAACGGAATATTTTCAATAAATAGATTTTTGTGATATCGATACGTTGGCGATATCATCGATATATCGCCGATACAATTGTGATACAAACGACACCTGGAATTTATAGAGTCGAAAATGGTGATACATTGGCGATATTGATACATTGGCAATACACGCGACGCCTAGAATTTACGCAATTGAAAATACTGGCGCTACATTGGCGATAACTTAGTGATACATTGCCGATACTTGGAATGACCATATACAACAACAACCACCACACCACCCCCCCTCCCCCCAATTATGGTGCAAATAAGTTGTATTGGATACTGAAATAGGAGAGGAGGAAGAAAACAAAGAGAGATTGTGTGGAATGGAGAATGTATACCCCCCTCTACAATTGTCCTTTTTATGTTAAAAGAGTTTACAAAAGATAAGGATTCTAAGTTACAAGATAAGCATGATTAAGCATAATCTAGTAAGGTTACCCTAATCTACTCTTAACACATTCCCTTTCAAACTCAAGGTGCTCTTGAAGGAGTAACTTGAGTTGGAAAGGTACAGTGAACATTTATTCAAAAGAAAGAAAATTTTAATGGTAACACGGTGACGAAACAGCAAGTAGCATGAGGCAAGCATGCAGACTTTTGGTATGTGAACCATTGGCACATCCAATGATTGGCGAATGATCTAGTGGCACTTTCGGTGGCGGGGATTTCAACAATTGCTTTTCAGGTGGATACACATTTCTGGGGGCTGGGAGTTTAATTGTTCTTCTTCTAGTGGCTTTAGATGTTTTGACAACAAAGAAAAAACAGGTCCAATCCAAATGTCCGACACAACAACAACAGGTCAGTATGGGCAAACTCAATTGCAGAAATGAATGAATTACTTACCCTCACACACTTTTCGAATTACATCACACAAAACACGAGCGCCTAAATGGCCCGATAATCCAGTGTCATCAGAAAGCTGAAGTGACAACGTGACTGCAGACAGCTGGAAGATCTGTCAACATTAAGACGACAGCTGTAAATGCTGCCGACGTGTCCCGACAAAGGAAGATGATAGCTGTAAATGTTGTCTGTGCGTCCCGACAAAGGAACTTATTTCCTATGACAGGTGGCATGATAGCCGATGCATCACATCTCCAGAGATGAGATTTCCGGATTCGAATACATTTGAAGTCCGCGGATTCGAAGACTCCTAGAATCCACAAGCACCACCTCCATCCATAAATAGCCGAAATGCTTATGTAATAGGCAGAGTTTGCCTAAATTTGAAAAGTCTTTTCTTGAGTATGATGTAATGTTTATGAGAAATAAAAACTATTTCAAGTTCCAAGTTCGTCTTAGACGACTATCAGGGTTTCGAATTTCGTGTTTTATTTTTATTAAAAATATATCTTCTATGCCTCTTGTCCCCACAGTATTACCCTACGTCATTACCAACTTCCTTCTTACCCATGTGTCCGCCATGTGTTATTGCCTGTGTAGGATTTACGGTCTATATAATGGTCATACTGTGTGGTTTACTTCTCCGATATTTTATGAAAAAACCTTAGCAACTTTGAAATAAATGTCTGGGTTCCAACAGTTTCAGGTATCCATTTTTCTACAGTAACTTTGTTACAGTAGTTAGGGTTTAGGGTTTATTGTTTAGGGTATTTATTGTTTATTGTTTAGGGTTTAGGGTTTAGGGTTTATTGGTATCAGAGCCATGAATGGCTAACTTTCGGAGGAAAGGATTTATACTTTCAGCGATAACCTCTGGTAAGCTCTATTCTTTTGCATATTTGCATGGTGGTGATCTATATGGGTGTGTTGTCCTGTTAGTTTTTCAAGGTCCTTCTAGCCAGCAGTTTGTGATAATTTCTGACACCAAATACATGTTCGTGTCCATGTTACAAGTAGATTAAACATAGTATACCTAACTAGCTTGTGTGATCTTGGATGCCCTCTTTAGTCTCTTTATGCACGAAAAAAAAAAAAAGAAAAAGAAAAGAAGAAGCAATGAATACATTGCTGTGAGCAGTGTTTGAAGTATCAGTATCGCTGGCCAGGGTTACAGAAACAATATCGATATTGCCGATAATATCGCTCATAACTGGAAATGAGGGGAAACATAGGGAAAAGGGTGGAATTTTCAATGAAACTTCAGCAGATGCTAAAATACACATGCTTATTTAGGAATAAAAAAAATTAAAAAGAATGCATACATAATAAGTTTCCATTTAATGGGGGCCTAAGAGCATGTGATGTCGTAAGAAATCAGTCCAACCATCCCGTCTAACCATCCAACCATCCATCGATATTTCAGAATATTGATAACACATGATATTTCGCCTAGAAATCATCAACAAATGGAAAGGAAACAAAAGATTGTGGTCTTGATATCGCGCATGTTGCGATAATGATAATATCGATTTATTATCAATATTATCATCAACAAATTGAACATTGCGTACAACCATGTGCCCACAAAAATTTTGAAACGGAATATTTTTAATAAATAGATTTTTGTGATATCGATACGTTGGCGATATCATCGATATATCGCCGATACAATTGTGATACACGGCGTCACCTAGAATTTACATAGTCGAAAATATTGGTGATACATTGGCGATATCGATACATTGGCAATACTAAGTGATACATCGCCAATACCTGAAATTTCCGATACTATCAGTGTTATCGGTATCGTCAAGCTAGAGATACGGATAATATCGGGGATATTTCGATAATATTGGAGATACCTGGCGCTACATTGGCGATAACTTAGTGATACATTGCCGATACTTGGAATGACCATATACAACAACAACAACAGTAACAACAACCACAAACCCCCCCAATTATGGTGCAAATAAGTTGTATTGGATACTGAAATAGGAGAGGAGGAAGAAAACAAAGAGAGATTGTGTGGAATGGAGAATGTATACCCCCCTCTACAATTGTCATTTTTATGTTAAAAAGAGTTTACAAAAGATAAGGATTCTAAGTTACAAGATAAGCATGATTAAGCATAATCTAGTAAGGTTACCCTAATCTACTCTTAACACATTCCCTTTCAAACTCAAGGTGCTCTTGAAGGAGTAACTTGAGTTTGAAAGGTACAGTGAACATTTATTCAAAAGAAAGAAAATTTTAATGGTAACACGGTGACGAAACAGCAAGTAGCATGAGGCAAGCATGCAGACTTTTGGTATGTGAACCATTGGCACATCCAATGACTGGCGAATGATCTAGTGGCACTTTCGGTGGCGGGGATTTCAACAATTGCTTTTCAGGTGGATACACATTTCTGGGGGCTGGGAGTTTAATTGTTCTTCTTCTAGTGGCTTTAGATGTTTTGACAACAAAGAAAAAACAGGTCCAATCCAAATGTCCGACACAACAACAACAGGTCCGGTCTAACGACCAACACAATAAGAAGTTCAGTCTAAACGACCAGCACAATAACAAGTTTGGTTCAAAAGCCTGGCACAAACAAAAAAACACATCCTAGTCAAAAAGCACGACACAATAGTTTTGGTAAAAACGAAAAACAAACAAATGACGATGGGTGGTGATCCAAGGGCAATGATGGTGTGGCAACGCAGGTGTTGGGTCATGGTGACTATAACAGTGGCTGAAAATGAATTTGCACTAGAAACACAACTATGCACACAGATCAACCAATGTGCATGGTGATAGGAGTGTATGCACATGTTGTAGCGGATATTCAAGTGCACATGCACAACAAATGTGCACAGAAATCAAAGATCACATAGAGAACCAAAGGAAGACCTTAATAAGACAACCATGCTTCTTCTTGTTGCAAAAGAGAAGAAGAGGTCTTAGCTGTGAATGGCAAGATCTCTGATGATATGGGAGATCTCTAGCCAAAGACGATTGTTCTATTGCTGATGACAAGGTCGGATCATGAAGATAGGTGTGGTGGATCAGTTTCAGGTTCGGGATGAGAGCACAGTGGTGGAAACGAAAAACAAAGAGGATAGAGCGGTGTGAAGGAGGACCTGCTCAATCATGAAGACGTTAGGCACTGGATGGCTGTGTCTTGGTGGTTGGCTCGATGCAGACCCGAGAAGGAGAAGATGGATGTTGGGTGGAGAAGAGAGACGTGATGGTGCAGGTAGGAGTGCCGGAAACCACGTTGTGATACACTGATATGGGACCAGATCTGGCAACTATGAAGTAGGTTGCTAGAAATAGAGATGATGGTGGCTCAGAATGGTTGCAGTTGGATTTCGTTAAGTGAATCAAACAGAGAATGGGTTTCAGATCTGGATCTGAGATGGCCAGCCGTAAATCTGATGGGTTTGGGTGATTAGATCGGCTGTAGCAGATGGCGACAAGTTATAATAAGGCATACACCCAGGTTCAGCAATGATGGAGATCCCTGGGCCCCGGTGGCCAGATGGTTTGTGTTGGGAAGTTGCCCTCGAGCGGCAATTACAGCCGTTGCTGCAGCGTGCAAGAGAAAGTTGCCCTTGAGCAGCTACGGGCATGGTGATGGAGGCGACAAAAGGGCGCTGGGATTGGCACCACACTGATCGTTGGAGATGGTGGTTTTGCTGGGGATAGTGATGAAACCAGCAGGGTCAAGATTGAGATCGGACGACCAATGATGGTGATGGTGATTTGCAGAGGGGTTCCCTACGGTGGTGTGATAGATATCAATGATTGTGCTGGTGTGTTGCCTTGGGCTGGCTTGATCGGAGATAGGATCAGATGGTGGTGGGGACACAGTAAATCAGAACCATCACTCTTGTACCATGTGAAATAGGAGAAAAAAGGAACAAAAGAAAGAGGGACTGTTGAATGAAGAAAAGATATCTCCCATTCTCCCTGGTGGTCCTTTTTATAATAAAGGAGATTAAAAACAATGAGGATTCTACCCGCCCGGGGTTTGGGCGAATGGCTAGTGTTGTGGGCTTGCTCCCCACAAACGTGAGTTCAATTCCCCTCTAGTGCTTTACCCGATGCACATGGTTTGCAGGTGATTGGATGCATCCACAGGGAATAGTCTCACCTTAAAAAGGGGTGGGGACACCTTGTCGTCATAAAAATAAATAAATAAAAGAAGAAACGAGAAGAAGATGAGGATTATAAGTTACAACGATAAGCATGATTAAGCATGAATCTAATGACACTGGTTGAGGTTATGATCATCTGATCAAAGTGATTCTTGAGAGAATCAATCTTGAGGGACATAAGCAATCCACAGTGGGGTATACCTTATGTACTGGATAGTTTCATGCTTAGATGTCTTTTACTTATCAGGAATGCCCATCTTGCAAGCTACCGATAGGATGGTTAGGATTTTCCAATAAGTGTGATTTGTCTTGAATGAATGTTGGATTGACTAATTTGCATCATAATATGGTTCGAACTTGTTGCATAAGATCATTCCCTTTTACATGTTAAGGTTTGATTGTTGTCAAAGCTTGAATAAATAATGGAGACCTTTCCCAGACTAGCTGGGTGGTGCGATTCAAGTGAGGTGGAGGCAGTGTCTCTTTCTGAAGGATTGACATGTGTTTGACATCTTACTTGGGGTCCTATTCATGGAAGGAGTTTCCTAGTTAATGTCGTGTGGGCTGCCAAGAATGGGTTTGAGCCGTGGTGACTTTCTTTCATATTTGACATGAGAGGCTAAGATGTAGTTTCCAGGATGAACATTTTGTCTGCCAATGTAGGGCTTATGGGGTTGCTGATTCTTTAGCGAAAGGGAGTGGGACAAGATCCGATTTTTCATCTGTGTCAGGAACAAGTTTCCCTTAGTTTGATGTATTCTTTTCCCCTTGACTAATGAGAATAGTTATCTATGAGAAAGAGAAAAACTGGAGATTTTGTTAATGGTGGCATTTGCTCTAATGCTGACAAAAACTGCCTGCTACTGTAAAAAAGAGAAAAAAGAAAAAAGAAAAAAAAAGAAGCGGCATGATACGATTGCTGACCTGAGGATGTGCACAATATACTTGGAAAGCTTTGCCAAGCGCATGTGTGTGAAAGCTCATGTACATGCCACACATGTGCCAGCATGGCACACAAGTTTGAGATCCAATACATCCATCAGGTTGGTCCGATCTTCTACATGTTTCCCAATAATGAATCTGGGTTACTCAGCATTTGGGCCCTAATACTGGAAACAGGTGGATGGGTTAGAAAACTTCAGCCAAGTTTTTCAGAGCCATATATTTGTGACTCACCTGACCAGTGGATTAACTTGATTCTTGGGTTAGGGCATCAATATAGCGTTGCCTTTATGATGGATGGGGTTAGGGCATCAATATAGCGTTGCCTTTATGATGGATGGGTTGGATCTTGGACCTATAATCACTTGTGGCACATATATGAGTTCTATTAAGCATGCGTGTGGGCATAGCAAAGCTTTATACTCGATTCTTTCATTTTCATGCCCATCATTTGGTTCTTCAGACTATTGGTCTGTTGCATCTGATTGTGGATGGACCATGACCCAAAATTCTTTCCAATAGGACAATCCTGACCTTTCAATTTTTGGCCTGCGAGTTGATGGCAAGAAGTGACATAAGCCAATGTGCATATTCAGTTGACAAAAGGTCTAAGATTGATGGTTAGGATCTTCCAATCTTGGAAATTTCCTATGCATAGCCCATCTATGGCTGGGACAACAGATCAATGGTCTGGATCATTGAACCATTGGCTCCACTCCTGGAAACCTGAGTATAGTGTGCATATCCTCACCTCAAGGATTGTATAATTCCTCTTAAAGAAAAGGCACGTGTAAACATGATGCAGGAGTTGATTATAATCTAGCAAGGTTCATTTGCTGCCTTCATTTGCATGATGCATCTGTTCTATGCTCGAGCCTATACTACCATATTTGTCGTCAATGTTGCTTCCCTGTTTCTTTGTTTTCTTTATAACCTTCTTCTGTCTTTTTTTTTCTTTTCTTTTCTTCTTTCTTTCTATTTACAGTGAGATAATTCTTGGAAACTCATGTCAATTTTGTTATTACGTTATCTGTTAATATTTTTGCTGATAAAACCCATGCAGATGCTCTTCAAGGGTTTCCCAGATCAATGCCATGCTCTGAAATCTCTGAGGGATGGCGCCTTGGAAACAGGGTCCACTTCAAGGTGGGCCGCTGAGTGGGAAGATCATGCTTTGCCACTTATAGATGAGGCAAGTATCATCTTCTTTTTACAACTTGGCAACTTTCCTCTGTGCAAATTGATTAAAGACTGCTGGAGTGTCAAATTATTTGCTCTTCAGGGCTCAAATTGATGAAAATGACAGATCCACTCAAGAATGATGGGGACACATGTAATGAGTTGTGGGTCCCCTCCAAGCATGGATGGATTCCATTGTCTTGAGCCCATGAGAACAGTGATCTAACTAATTGGGGATGTCAAAATGGACATTAGAAAAACAATTAAATGATCTTTATTTGGCCTTACACGATGAAGATACGCCATTTATAACCAGAGGAATTACATGACGGTGTGGTATGTACATGTTTTTAATTGTGAGCAGGGGGACCCATGGTTCAGTATTCCAGATCGTTGGTCTGTTGCGTCTCACTCAGGATGGAATATGGGCCCCACTTTTCCAAATTGAAAATCTTTGTATGCTGTGCAAAGTTGTGGGTGTAGCATGTAATTCCTCTATAAAGGGCATGTCTGTCCCTCTGGACTAGGTCTTTTTTTTTTTTTTTCCTGCAATCCCTTTGAAATGAAAACGATATCCATGGTATCCTACTTTCCACCCTTTGTGAACCCTTTGTGAAAAAAGAAAGCTTGGAATCCATTTTCCATTTCCAAGTGTATCTGCAAAAACACAGATATTCATGTTGCCCAAAAAATGTTTAAATTGATTTCTGAGGTGAAGGGGCTGGTGACTGTTTGATGGCTAACATTTTTTACATTTCTACATGAATCCACACTGCAAATGAAAAGAATTCCTCATGGAATCCATTCTTTTCCATTTCTAACTGATTCGATGTTCTTATTCCATATTCCACATATTGGATTCAACAAAAACAAACACGCCTTAAAGGAGTTATAAGTAATTTCTCACAACTTTATATGTCATTTTATTTAGAACCCATTAAGCTTTCCGAATCGTCCATCTGCACTGTCGATTGTTCTCTACAGCATGCCTGCCTGTTAGGGCCCGTGAAAAGCACAGGCTTGGCCTGCAATCAGACCCTTAGCTTAGGCGCTGGATGGTCATCCCTGCATCCAGGTTCATTTATTGCTGTCATGGCCTGAATTGGTCTTGAGGATAATTTGAGCCCGGTGTGGTGGGCCATGGGGGTTGGGTCTATTTTCAGCACCAGAACATAAACAGGCCGCGCTTGGGCCTGTTTTTGGGACTCAAACATAAGGGTCCACTTGGGTAGGGGATCTCCTGTATAATCCGGATTCTAATCCCAATTTTGGTGGGCTGGCACTTTCCTCTGCATAAACACAATTAAGGAAGTTTTAGAACCAAAAACCAAAAATGCCACTAATTGCATTTGTGTGGAGGAAAGTGCCGCTTTAGTGCGGCAAATCTGACTTAGAGGGCATGTGGTCATCAAAATTGGGATTAGACTTAAATTCTGATCATGCTAGATTCCCTATCTAAATGAACTCTTTATATAAACAGGGCTTGTCCTTGCTAGTTTACCTAGGCCTATTTATTGACCTCCCATTAATGCATGATTTGGTTTGCTTCTGTGCTCACTTGTGCTTTTAACTAATTGGAAAGGGTTGGAATTAATGTGTAGGTTGTTTTGGGGAAGAACAAAGCAAATGTTCGAGGAAAAACATCCTGATTGCAGCAGTAAATTAAGTAGTCTTTTCTTATGCATAGACGATTGCTTTGGTAAATTTCAAAAAAATGTATGATTGTTGCTAGAAGTTTCTATGGGCCTACTCGGATGTGCTCCAAGCAAAGGCAGTTTTGGACTCTTTTCGGGATCGAGCTGTGCGATGGAGGCATCATAGAATACATGGAACAACATGTCTGCGATATCCAACCTGCTCTAAAATGGGAAGTGCTTAGGAACCTTTTTTTTTTCTCCTTTAAACATTATCGCTGTATTTTTGTTGTATTTTGCAGGGATAATGTGAGAAAAAAGGGGTTTTGATATATAATCACCTGCCTTTTGGTCCATTTCCATAGATCTACCAGATCTGCATTCCAACAAACCCCTCTTTCCTCATATGGTTAAAATTTTTTCCTTCAAGAAAATGTATTTGATCCCATGGCAGAAGATGCGGGCCCTAGTCAATTCATCAGGTAGGGTAGAATGTAAACATTTCATGGACCAAAAATAATGTTGCTCCACTGATCAAGTAGCTCAAATTGTATGATAAAAATGAGCCGTTACAAAAATAGCCCAACATTCCAAAGTGAATGTTAAATGTGGGGCTCACAACTCACTCAATGAGTGGACAACCTTGAGTTTTGGTATATGGCATGTTCATAGTGCCTGCTATCTGATGAATGGCCCGAATATTTGACACTTAAACCTGTCTTTTTAGATCTTTGAGGTGCACTGAGGAGTTCAAGTCCATTGCATAACATCATCGTCGCGGTTCCAACACCGCGTCTTGTATGCCAATCTAAGGTGTAGATCAAAAG
The DNA here is from genome assembly GCF_029962835.1 of Magnolia sinica. Classification (NCBI taxonomy): domain Eukaryota; kingdom Viridiplantae; phylum Streptophyta; class Magnoliopsida; order Magnoliales; family Magnoliaceae; genus Magnolia; species Magnolia sinica. The sequence continues at coordinate 20,934,972 of NC_080583.1, read as the reverse complement.
ATGTACCCCGCGCTATATTTGGGCCATTGATCATGATGTGGGACCCACCTGGTGCTTGTGCACATTTTCCTAGGTGAACCCACCCTAGTTCCATCATTTCCTATGAGAGCTACCTATAGCCTAGCCCATCTAGACTAGGTTGATGACATCATCCCTACGAGCATGCCTTACATGTAATGAGGGACAAGCATGCCTCCTTCTCTTCCCTAGGCTCTTACAAACCCATCATTACCCTCTTACAACCCATCACTCCCCTTCCTTCTCTCTCATTTCGCTAATTTCTCTCCTCTAGAAAACCAAGAGAGAACCCTTGGACATCCATAAGAACCCATCCCTCCGGCCCCTTCCAAGCTAGATCTCTCCTAATCCAACCCTCTAAAACTCATCCCCACCATTGAAACTACCCTATTGGAGCTATAGAACCCAAGTGTAGAAGAAGAAAGATAAGCATTGAGGTGGTTGCTCTTCTAGGTTTAGTTCTTTCATTTTTCTTTCATGGATCCTTCTTTCCATTGCTAGGGAATGTGTAGGACCCACCAATCAATGGTGGAGATCCTACATGACTCCATGAGTATGGCTAATAGCCCACTTTGTGCATGCATGTTGCCATGATGGGGCCATTCTCCATGGACCTCATCATGAGGCTTTTCCTTTGATCTATAGTTCATTGGGTCATTTAGACCCTAGATCCATGGTGGGTCATCTAGACCCTCAGATTTTTTATTGTAGGGCCCATGCATACATAGGACTCATGTGTAGTTGATCATATGGTTATGATTGTTTGAGGAGGGCTCATAGTGGCGGAGCCCTCCCTATGGCCGAGATCTTCTTTCTCTCTCCTTCTCTCTCCCCTTTCTTTGGTTTCTAATGTGTGTGGCCCACCTAATGTGTCCATACTTCCAGACCGTCCAGTTGTAGGGACATCTAGGCCCATAATTGTTTGCATGGTTTGGATAGCCATTAAGGCCTGATTGTATGGTTGTTTTGAATAGGTCTTGGGTCTGGAGTATGTGTGACCCATTTAGGTGGACCCCACCTTAATGAATCTAAGATAAATCCCTCAATCTATTACACATTGGACTGGAATGGAGAGCAACATGTTGCTGTCTAGATTTCTGGCCCATTGCTATATGGTTTTATATAATGCTTAAGCCCTATTTATAGTTCTTCCCTCCCTGATTTTTTGAGTGTTTCTCTGAGGTGTGGACCCCACATGGATGTATGGTGAAACCCCTTTACATCCACTCGTGATTGGAGCCTCATGGAGCAGGCCTAAGAGAGCTGGACGGTCCAAGTTTCTAGATTGTCTAGCAGTCCTGCATGAAGGAAAAACACATATATCAGCTTGGTTTTGGGGATAGTGGGCCACTCATGTGGACCCCACTTGTTGTTCATTCATGGGTGCATGTAATCCACCCATTTTCCTCTTGATTAGGCAGGCCTCGGCCCACTCCATTAGGTGTACAAGATGGAGACAACAACTTTCCAGTAGCAGAATTTTATTTAAAAACCTTATTGTCCATATTTTCAATTTCTGTTTGTATGTATGTATGGCCTCTCCCCTTACCTTCCTTGTGGTCCACCTTGATGGGACCCACCTTAGGTGTATGTGGGCCATCCTGACCACCCATTTTTGGGGGTTACTGTGGCTGGGCCAGCAGCCCACTTACTAGATGTTCCAGCTAGGCTGACGTCCAGTAGGGCTTGGTCGTCCCTCCTATGTGGCCTACCTTGATGATGTGTATTGTCCATGCCGTCCTCCCCCTGTGTGGCCCACTTGGACATGGTCCACCCTCTGGTAGGACGTCCATAAGTGGGGCCCACCTTAGATGTTTGTAGGGCCAGCCGTCCAGCCCCATTGGGACGCCCAGGCCGTTTTTGATTTATGTGTTATATACTCACCTTCCATCTAGTGGGGCCCATTATAACATGTATGGGTTACCATGGAGTGTTTGTTTTATCCAGATAATCTATTTTGTTGGACTTTAGCAGGCCCAGGAAGTTAGGTGGCTGGATTTCCAGCAAGGGCCCAAAATTGCTGCATATAGTTTTATGTTTGGGAGTTGTGAGGCCCAGCAAATTGAGGGTGTTATGTATACACACCATGCTTGTATTTTTCTGAGGTTTTGGGCCCCCTTTGTGTCTTGGATGTCCCACTATCCATCTGATTGAATTTAGACCTTGCTACCCAGATTTTTTAGACGTCCAATCAGGCCCATATGGGCTGGATATCCAGCCTTAATACTTTTCCAAATGCAAGTGTTGTCCATCCATTGTGTTAGGCCTTGTGGGCTAGTTATAAGCCCACTACAGTGTATGTGATTGTATCTTTATGGCTCATCCAATTTTCTAATTTGCCAACTTTTGGGTTGACTTATAAGTCCCACAAAGTGAATGTTAAAAGTACCTTAGCCATTTATTTTGGGGCATATGGGCTGCCCGTGAGACCCATCATAATGCATGTATTCGTTGGCCATGATTCTTAGGCTATGGTTTGTCCCATTGGGCCCATGTTGATGTATATAGGCTTTGGGTCGTTTCTTGAGGCCCATCATGTGGTATGGGATGTTATGGATTGCTACCCATTTTCTTTTCATAGTTGTACTTGGGCCACGAGCCTTAATTTAGCTATATCCATGTTGGGCTACCTTCTAAGGAACAATGGTGGTTAAATGTCCACATTGTAAACCTCTCTAGGACCTTTGTTAGGCCCATTATCATCTATTGGGCCCATAGTATTGCTTACCTAAATTTTGTGGGCTAACCCAAATCGTTGGGCCCCCATTATTGATTATGCTTCTTCCATACTATGTAGAATCGTCCAAGTACCTAGACCTGACCTTGCTAAGAGGAGAGTACAACATCATCGCTCGTCATACTTAGTTATTTTCATGGTTCATTCCCATGTACATCATGTGTATGCTTGGTTGGGGAGTGATTGATTATGATATGTGCCATTGGGCAGGTTGTTTATGGGACTCCCTGAGTGGTGGAGTTGCCCTACATGAGCGCGTTGTATGCGCAGGACTGATGCATGGTTGATTGGTATGTTGCATATATCTCACATTTTCATGACACGGATTATTATTCGCCCTAGCGTCATCAAGGTCGTAGCCTCCACAAGCACATCGTGGATGGCCAGATTTAGACACAGAAATATTTAATTCTAGCACTATAGGCATGTAGGATGTCCTTAGGTGAAAGTCTCCAAACCTTTTTTTATATAAGGAGATGCTTCAATGTCTAGACTGAGTGGAAACATGAGCACCGGTGCCGAATACCATTAGGCCGTGTCTCCCACTATGTCATGGTCAGATGGAAGGGGGTGTGGCCTTATCCACCCAAGTGAGGGGGCTATAAGCTAGGCTGAGTTTGACCAGCTCACTAATGGGTCCGCTATCGACAAGCCAGGTAGATTGGCAGACCACAGGTTGGTCATGAGGTCTCTTCTGCTCGCTGGGCTGCCGGGCTAGGGAGGCGGATCATAGAATACATGGAACAACATGTCTGCGATATCCAACCTGCTCTAAAATGGGAAGTGCTTAGGAACCTTTTTTTTTTCTCCTTTAAACATTATCGCTGTATTTTTGTTGTATTTTGCAGGGATAATGTGAGAAAAAAGGGGTTTTGATATATAATCACCTGCCTTTTGGTCCATTTCCATAGATCTACCAGATCTGCATTCCAACAAACTCCTCTCTTTCCTCATATGGTTAAAATTATCCCTCGGACGACATTCTGTCACAAAACTCAATGGAAAGTTGCAGCGGAACAACTGTGAATTTTCCTTCAAGAAAATGTATTTGATCCCACGGCAGAAGATGCGGGCCCTAGTCAATTCATCAGGTAGGGTAGAATGTAAACATTTCATGGACCAAAAATAATGTTGCTCCACTGATCAAGTAGGTCAAATTGTATGAGAAAAATGAGCCGTTACAAAAATAGCCCAACATTCCAAAGTGAATGTTAAATGTGGGGCTCACAACTCACTCAATGAGTGGACAACCTTGAGTTTTGGTATATGGCATGTTCATAGTGCCTGCTATCTGATGAATGGCCCGAATATTTGACACTTAAACCTGTCTTTTTAGATCTTTGAGGTGCACTGAGGAGTTCAAGTCCATTGCATAATTTTAGGGCATGGGCCCAAAAATGACAAATCCACCCTGGGATTTGGCATTTGATTTTATAGCATGAGCCCAAAAAATGAAATTGATAAAAAAGCTTGAGTGGCAGTGGGGTTTGAAAGCCCACGGTTGGAATTTATAACAAATCCACTCAGTGCATCTATGTTTCCAAATCATTTTAGGGAATGGGCCCAAAAATGAGGCAGACCAGCAGCTCAAGTGGGCCACATAAGGGGAAAGAGTGAGATTGACGGCCCAAATTGGAAACATCTGAGGGCCCATTTTAAGCTTCAGATCTGTCTCATTTTTTGGGCCCATGACCTAAGATGAGTTTGAAAAACAGATTGAAAGGGTTTAGTTGGCATGGCAATCAACCTCATGTATAAGGTTTGGTTAGGGCTGTTAATAGGCCTGGCTCAGGCCTAGCAAAATCAAAATTTTGAACAGGCCCATCCCAAACAGTTCCAAACCCGGGCCCAAGCCAACCCCAGGCCGGGCGGTTGACAGCCCTAGGTTTGGTGGGCATTAGAGTCCAGTGGAAGAGGGTTGGGCCCACCATGACATTTGTGACAAATCCACTCTAACCATCTGTTTTACTACCTCATTTTAGGGCATGGGCACAAAAATTGTGGGTGATCTAAATCTCAATTGGGCCCAACGAACATGAAACAGTGGGGAATTAAACGCCAGCAATTGAAACATTCGTGGAGCCACATGATTTATTTTTTGATCATAGAGTAGCTTATTTGGGCCACATTGGGCTGATCTATGGTGATGGCCCTTACAATGATGAGATGAGTGGTCCAGATCGCTTGTTGCCATACATTCGCATCAAACTGCAGTGGGTCCCAATGTTTATTTCACAGCTTTAGTATTGCAGATGGTTTCATTCCTTATCATCCATGCTTAAGGAAAAGGACTGATAGCATCATTTTGGGCATGTGCCTGCTTTTTTTATGGGTGGGTTTCACCTTGAAGCAAATCTAGACCGTTCATTGGATGGTCCACACCATGGATTGGAAATGCTGCCAAAAACTTTCCCTATATATCTAGAAATTAGGTGGTTTGGATCATGGTTTAAAACCTCCAAAACTCCACTTGGCTCAGAAACTGGGGTGAGTTGACCCAGTTGAGTTTTACGAGTCGGTTGAACTGAGTCACCATTCAAAACTCGTTACAATTGAAGTTTTGTGACCCACAATATCAATAATGCCTGAAATCATGCTCGTTGAACAATCTTAGAATGGTAGAGTCATCCAACGACTGCAGTTTTTGGGCAATGGCATGAAGGATTCATTAGAATCACATAAACTCTGTAAGATGATCAGGGCCATTCAATTAAAAGACCTTTCAATGGACATAACTAGAAAATTGAAAATAGCTGCCATTATTTCGAGAGCAACAGCATTTCTTCATTACACAAAACCATATAGGGTGACCTTACTACTTTCTCAAAAATGCTACATAGTTCTAAAACTTGGTGACTCAACTCGACCAGAAATCAAGCTGAGCTAGTGGAACTCACTGAGTCAACCCAACATGACTATGTTTCGAGTCAAATGAGTTTTTAAACCATGCCTTGCTCAAAATGAAGCTGCCACCCCCTGATGTACTCCACCAAAATTCGATTTTGGTGTACCATCCAAACGCCACTCTAAATTGCAATTTCAATATGAACTTAGAAAGCATCTAACCCAGCTTATGCAGTGCACACTTCAGTTCCTAAACACACATGGAGCCCTTGTATATTTCATACAACTAAAACAATCATTCTCTTATCTCTCCAAAAATCATATTCAAAGTACTTTGACCTTAAACTCTCAGCAAGCAATGAATTTTCTATATCCCAAGTAATTACAATTTCCGTTAGCACTCTGCAATTTGGCCTCTCTGCACAGTTTTTAAAATAAAAAATAAAAAAAATAAAATAAAATAAAAAAAACAGACTAGAGATCACCTACAACCATCTGCAGGTTAGCTAGAGCTAGTGATCAGGCCTCCTGGCAGTGATTAGACATTTTCAGCCTTCCTAATAATCAAACAGGCTGTATTCTATCATCTAGTGATCTCACTGGTAGGGCCCACATTTTGCATGGCCTGGATGTGGTATAACTTTATATGTTGGAACCCGTTGTTGCTTCTAGCTTAACCAAAATTATGACCATTTGAAGGTGATCATCCCTTTCAAACAAAATGGAATTTGAATGAAATAATGAAAAAGCTGGAAACTAAAATGAATCATGATACGATCCCATGCATATGTATGTCTCTTGATCCTTCTGAAGCATGTGTGCGTCCTGTCTAAAATGGACCGTGTCTGTTTGTAACTAGAACCTTGGATTAAGCTCCATGAATGACGCCTGCTCGAATCTTCTAAATGTAATCTGTACAACCTCTGAAAAACGGCAATGTTTTTCATCTTCAAAGAATCTGTACCCCATACTCTATAAGTGATTGGCTTGATCATATCTTAGTTGCTGATATATCGTTATCATGAACGGGCACTGTTGCAAGGCCCCAATGGAAGTATCAGTAAAAGATCTTTATGTGAATATAAGGAGGCCTGACCATTGGGTTGGTCCCACTCATCAGGTGGACTACTGTGCACACGACATGTGGGCAGCTAAAAGAACCTGTCCAAGCTTTTCTTAGAAGTCTTTTTTTTTTTTTGTATGCTGGCCCGCCTGATTCCATCAACAAGGTGGGGCCAGGGAAGAACAGCTCAGATATGATGTCCCACAAACGTGCCAAAGGTTTAAAAGGGCTTGGACACTTCCATGCGCATGGAATTAGCAAGCCTCTCAATCTATTAAGTTAATTTAAGAAATGTAAAGGAAAACATACTCGACAGATATTTGCTTCGCCCGTTTGCTCTGTTTGGTTAGCTCAGTTTCTTGAATAAAGGCCTTGGAACTTGAACAATGATCACCACTTGATGAGAAATGCACAGGAGTCGTCTCTTCACCTGTACCAACTTCTTTATGATTGTTGGACACTGGTTCATAAGGATTGATGCTCTGGATTAGTTTAGAAATGATATCATCGCAATCCATGTCTTCATTTCTTCCGTTGTTCCCATCTAGGTTTTCATCCTTATTTCCTGTAGAATGTTGTGTGGCAATGCAATATAAATGACTAATATATGCAGTGGAAGGACACCAAAAATTTCATATATTCTCTAACATTATTTCTTTTACACTTCAGCGTGTCAATCCGATGGTTTAACAAAAAGGGGTAAAAAAAACATCCACCAACATAAAATGTTCAAATCATGGGTGCCAACTTAGGTGTTATAATGGGGAGTGCATCCATGTGCATGGCACGCGCGATATACTATTAAAATGCTTTAAAAAGACAAAAAGAAAAAAGAAAAAAAGATGGAGGTCTCACAAGCATCTATACGAATGGTCTGCGGGTGCCATTGTGCAGTAGATAACTGGGCTGAAAGATTATTAGGCTACTCCACTAATCAGATAGGCCAAGCATTATGGAAGCAATGGATGGTTTGAAAAATTCTCATCAGCCAAATTCATTTAACACATGCGGCCCACCTAAGTGGACCCGCCTTATTTTAGGCTAAGTTACATGGTGGAGAACCAAATATACATGGCTTTGATGTTCCAACTGCGTATGCCCAAATCTGTAATGTGGCTCCTTGGCTAAATTCTATCAAGTGTTTTAAATAGTGAATACTGTATCATGTATAGTTTGCTCCTCTAAAGGGCGAGGTGTAAGCTAAATGGTGTGTAACATAATCTACACTAATTCTAAATTTTATTTAGAATACGAGAAAAATAGGACAGAATAATATAAAGATAAAAAAGTAACAGAACTGATTTAATACAGTTGCTCACATTATTTCAAAAAAAAAAAAAAAAAATCTTTGCAAACATGAACTATTTCTTGTTTGTAACAAATCATTGAAAACATTAAATGAGTTCAGTGAAAAATAGCATCTAGCATAGGCCATGGTGTGTGTAGGCATCGGCTAGTACATAACGTGTGGCACATATTACATGTGAACTGAGCTATTTTCATGAACTACAAGGTGAAAGCTAGGCTATAGAGCATAAGCCATTTTAAATACTGATTCCAGAATGGAAAATGGAAGTTTGCATACCTGCAGATTCCACTGTTTTCATTGTGGCAGGTACCGTCAAGAGTTTCTGGCACATAACAGTCTCTTGAAATTCAAGAAACACGTGATGCAAAAATTCTAATCTTTCAGAACCTGTCATTTTGGTGAACCCAAAGGCAGTAGTCCATGTCTCTAGAGTCTGAGGAATTGCTGGCAAAAACAGCCTCTCCACCCCCATATAAGAGAGCATCTACATAACAAATAAACAAAACAACTAGTCAGCATCCGATCTGGAGTTAAAGGAAATACCACCTTTTGTTGGCAACACAACCAAGCACATGCAAATCTAATACAAAGGGAAAGCTGGTAAGAAGGCATTATGGGTTACATAATATCTATTCCTAAAAATTTTAGGCCTGTTGTTTGACAGTTGAGATCGTTGATCTGACATAGGCCCAACATCTCCCACGTAGGAAGAAACTGACCACTCAAGCAGGGGGCTACAAGTAAGATGTTTGAGAATAAAAATTCAGGAACTGTCTATGTTCAACAGAAAATGGGCCAAAGAATAGAAAGGCTAGTATGACAATCGGGGCAATGGAGCCATAGGCCCCCACATGTATGGGAACCCATGTTCAGGAACCTACAATCCCTCAACTATAGAGCCACTCACCAACAATGAATATACATATAAAACTCTACATGATTCTCCTGAGCTCTATATGGCACTGTTTTATTGAACATCAAAAGCCTCCGTTTATTGCTAATGACAGATTATTGTATTACGGACCAATATCTATTTATGAAATTACCTTTTCCAATTCATTCATGACAAGGCGGCACATCCCCTGCCGGCGATATTGATTAAGGGTACAAATTAACGGCACTTCTGCAACCTTTCCACCAAAGACCCTACAATGGGAACATGGCAAAGCCCAAAAAGAATCATATTTCAAGATAGCATACCCAAGAGAAGAAATACAACCACTCTGCTAAGCAATGTAGAGAAATATAAATAAGAGATGGAGCAATAGATACCGAATTGTAGCCACAGCTACCGGTTCATCAGCCTTCTCCAAAAGCACAGTATAGAAACCCTGAAAATTCAGCCGATTTAGTTGCGACCTGCATTTAGAAAAAGATCCTCAATATAATGAACATGGGAACACTAGTATAACGAGTGAATTTACAGTTCTGTGTATCTTTTAGAAATACAATGAAGATGCACAGTATTGAGTCTGAGCTCAATAGTGCATTCAGATGCACTATTGAATCAAGCTGCAGCTAGTCCAATTATAAAGTAAAAATGACCAGATTGTAGTTTCTTTCCCTGAGCATTCGCATTGAGAGTCTGGGCTCATGCCACTTTGATGTTTTGACTTTAAAAGGGATGTAAATACAATTTGAGAGCTGCTTCCGCATTATGAATACTATGAAAAATCATTAGCGTTTTGTCACTTCTTGATATTACTAAACTGAATGTTCTTTTTTACTTATCATTTATTTATCATCTTATTATTTTAGTTTTCTTTATTTTTTATATTTATTTTCACTTCCATATACACATATTGCCCAAATGAACCAGTGGTTTCAAAATGCTTTAAAGAGACAAAAATGTGAATTAATTAAACAGTGACTACTAATCTATACCAAGTTAGAAAAAAGGGCAGAGCTGTAGATTTTTTTCAGGAAGGTGATTCTTAATGCAAATGAGTGGGCAGAAGTATCGAATTCTTAGCTTCAGCTGGGAGTTTTGATAGGGTGTTCACTTGTACGTTTGTATATTTGTATATTTGTAGCCTTTGGCTTCGGCCTTTTTTTAATGAAATATCATCATTGTTTCAAAAAAAAGTTAAAAAATTAAATAACAAAAAAGCATTGCATTGCCTTTTTACCAGCTTCCCCTCCCATCACTAAACTTAGCCACTGTATTTGCAGACAAAGGCTCTTCTGTAGATTTGAACATATTGAAGCAACTCAGAAAACTAAGAAGCTGATTGAGGACATGGTCAAGAAAATTAGAGCATGACTGGCTATCTAAATATATTGTCTGATTCACGTTCGATCCACAGTAGCTGCATAATCTCCAAAAGTATTGTTCCAGTCATGTGATGACATTTTCCCTGTAGAAACTTTTTTATTGCTTGGAAAAGGTTCAGTAATCACCTGCCTATCCAAATCCTCCTCTACCCAAGCTGGTGAACTGCTTGGGCATGGTACCAGAGTTATATAGCTCGTCTACATAACCATCTTAAAATGTGGATATTCTGACCAATATATTGGTTTTTTTTTTTTTTTTTAATTATTTTTTTTTTATGGGTAATAATTCCATTAATGCTAACTCCATTTTTTTTTTTCCTTTACTATTTAAAAGCCACACCAGTTTGAAGACCTCTTCAGTCATTCAAGCAAATAACACAATTTATATAATAATTATACAATCTAGAAAAGAGCCTGCACTATATGAGTTAACAGTTTTATAGGCAGAAAGGAAGGAAAAACATATCTAACACATAATGGTCTGTTTAGTTAGGGATCCTGAGAATCAGGATTGGTGGGCCCCCAAGCCCTCCACATTAGATTCTCACAGTGGAAGCAGTGCCATCCTCTACTTAATCACAATTTGGGAGCTTTTACTATAAGAAAACAGTTAAACATTGTGATTCAGCAGAAGAAAGAGCCACTAATATGATGTGAATCTAATAGAGGGTATGGGACAAGGTTACCTGGACCATGGTCTCTGCGGTGTGTGGTATGGTATGGGTGCAGGAATGCAGTATGCTGCTTCCTCCCATGCACGGTATGCTAGGGGTAGGACATGTTTCACTACAGTACATACAATAAATATATCATATATGCAGTGTGGTAAATATATGAATTGACAGTATAATTATCGATAAAATAATGAATGTCACTATCATAGATTCCACATGCCTATATTCATGCTATTGGATAAATCGAAGTATAAATTTTTCTTTTTAAAGATGATAATTTTATTATTAAACAAAAGGGCCAAAGCCAAAAGAATTACAAATCTGACCAATAAGAAGGAAAGGAAGAGCTTTCAACTCGAACCTTTAAGGCTAGAGCCCACCCCCATTACATTCAATTTCGCCCTATTAAACACCACCCATACCAGTCCCCTATTGTTCCTGAAACAACAATTATTCATTTTCTCCGAAAGGAACCAAATGCCGCCCAAACAAGGAAAGTATCCAAATTGACCTCCCTATCTTTACCCAAACCTCCCCCATGCCAAGCCAAAAGGAATTTCTCCATTAAACCTCACCATACAACAAGCAAAACGAAAAGGCTATCCCAAAACTCTTTGGCAAAAGGACAATGAACGAAGATATGATTGATTGACTCATTGCCAAGGTATTCAAAATCGGTTACATATCGGCCGTAAAGGCCGATACATAATGGTAACGGTCGACACCGTTACGCGATATAGGGGTGAAACGGTGACCCCTTAAAATTTGGACTCGAAACGCCCGTTACCCCCATGACGCTCAGATAGTAATGGTCAAAAAAGGTTTTTTGTCTTTTAAAGTTGCGATTTTTCTCATTTTTGGCACTTTTCTCTTCCAAATTCTTTTCTAAACTATTTTATTGCAAATTTCAACCACTCTTAGCTTGAATTTGAGGATCAAAACAAGTTATTTTAAGGATTTTGTTGAATTGAAGCTCCATGGGTTATTTTCCAAAAAATCTTCAAAAATAGGTATTTTTACCTTTTTTTTCTTTTCTTTCTTTTTTTTTTTTTTTTTTTTTTTGAATCTCTATTGTTATGATTGAATATGATGCTTTATTCAAATTAGAACAAAGGAATGTACATTTGATAGATTATGCAACTGATTTGTTTTTTTTTGTTTTTGTTTTTTTTCTGTTTTTTGTTCCTTTTTTTTGTCTTTTTTATTTTCAAATTATTTTTGGCTAATTTTTAAAAATTAAGAAAAATAATTTTTTTCAATCCCTTTTAGTTTTAATGGTTGAATATGATGTGTTAATCATAGTACAATATATCAATATATATATATTTAACAGATTATGCAACTAATTTTATATTTATTTGAATTTATTTTTCAGACTATTTTCAGCCGATTTTTAAAAATTAGGAAAAATTATTATTTTTCAATATCTATATATATATATATATATATTATTTTAATGGTTGAATATGATGTGTTAATAATAGTAGAGCATATCAATATGCATTTAACAGATTATGCAACTGATTTATATATTTTTTTATTTTTTATTTTATTTTCAGCCGATTTTTAAAAATTAAGATTTAAAAAAAAAAATCATTTTCTATTTTAATGGTTGAATATGATGCATTAATCATAGTAGAACATATCAATGTGCATTTAACATATAATGCAACTGATTTTTTATTTTTTTATTTTCGGATTAGTGACTTTATGTTTATATTTTCTTATTTTGGACAAGTTTTGGAGCTTCGTAAGGTTTAAAATTTAATTTCTTCTTTATTTATTAAATTTAGAAGCTTGAACTTTATTTCATTAATATATTTATATTAAGTTTCGAAATTTAATTAATTCATTCTCCTATAAAAATTGCATTTAAACTTAGAGAATTGAGTAGACTCTCACATAGGCCATATCTACCTAAGAAAATGTTTGGGTCTGGCCAATAAGGAAGTGATTGGGAGGGGGGCAGTGGGAGAGTGACTGCAATTACAAGTGGGGTTGGGGGTATCTTGGGTGGATTACGACGTATGTTTGGTAGTCAACGGGAGAAATCTTCACATGATGCCCCTGTACATGTGAAAAAAGAAGTAAATGAGCCCAAGAAACCCTCAGTTGATCCAATCTTGTTTAGGAAAGAATCAACTAAACAAAAGAAGATAAAACAAATGTTTAGTAAAACTTCTATTGAGAAGCTAAATAAGACAACAACAAAGTTATTTATACATATCAACATACCCCCCTAATAGCCAATTCTCCGTATTGGCAAGTGATAAATGATGCAGCAGCAGAAGTAGACGAAACAATTAAAGCTCCCACGGCTAGGGAGATTAGGTAGAAATGGACAGATGCAGAGTATGCGAATGTAAAAGCATATGTGGTTACGTTTAAACCCATATGGCAGGTCAGAGGACGATCATGTGCGATGGTTGGACTAGCCCAACTAGATGTGGCATGATCAACTTCATAGTATACCGCCACTTTGGAACGATGTACCATAGAGAACAACGTAACATATAAGGCTGTGGGACAAAAGTTGATAGTAAAGAGACCACATATATTTTGGTCACCAAGTGTTGCCCATTGTATTGATCTTATATTGGAAGATATTGAGAAGAAGAAGAGTGTTAAGGAAATGGTTGAAAGGGCAAGACATATGATGACATTTATTTACAACCATAATCAAGTAGTCGCAATAATGAGAAAGTTTACAAAGGGACGGGAGTTGTTGAGGCCTGCAGTGACTAGATTTGCAATAAACTTTATAGCTTTGGAGAGTTTATACTAGCATAAAGGACAATTGAGTGAAATGTTTGCTTGCTTCCTAAGATTGGTTCAACACAAAATATGGGAAGAAGATATCAAGGACACTGGTTGATGTTGTGAATACCATAAGGGACAACAAATATTGGAAGAAAGTTCAAAGGATCCTAAAAGTGATGGAACCACTAATGAGGGTACTCCGTCTTGTTGAAACCGACAAAGTACCTAACATGGGCTTCATCTACGATGCCATTGATAATGCAAAGTTGGCAATTCAACGTCATTGTATAAGCTAAAAGTCTTATTGGAAGATGATCGACAAGAGATGGATTACACAATTCCATCACAATCTTCATGCAGCAAGTTACTATCTAAATCTTAGGTACAAATATACCCAATCATTTGTTGCGGATAATGAAGTTCGTGTTGGGATTAAAGTCTAACTTAGATATATAAATAAAGGAGTTGAACAAATTATATACATTTGAAAATCGCTAGGGTAGCTTTGGAGATGCTCTTGCACAACATGCAGTATCTAGGTTGTAACCGGTTGAATGGTAGATGACTTTTGAAAAGAGTACAAAGGCTCTTCAAAAAATTGCAATAAAAGTTTTGAGCCAGACATCTTCTAACTGTAAAAGGAACTGAAGTTATTTTGCACTTATTTATTTAAAGAATAAGAATAGATTGCAGACTATGACATTGGATAGACTTGTCTTCATGCACTACAACATGACGCTAAGAATGCGGCGACATCATAAGAGCATTACAGGCGCCGGTAATATAGACTAATATCCAATAAACTTGGACAATATTTATGATGAGGACGACCTGCTTATACCTTGGTTGGAAGAAAGAGAAAAACATATTGAAGATGATAGTAAAGAATTGGAAGTTAATGACCCAATAATATGCGTGGCGCAACAAGAGTCATACAACTATGTTGGACCTAAAAAGAGGGGCAGAGTTCAAGTAAAGTACAGCTCAACGGAAGAGTACGAGTAGTAGTAGCAGCGACACCAAGTCAGATGATCATGATAGTAGTGGTGATGACGCACTTGATATTGGTCCGGGTTCTAGCGTTTGCTCAGCACATCATACAACTGTTTATAAATTACGAGGTCGATGAAAATTGACAGGCACACGAGGTTGGACTTATGAGTGTACTGAGTCACGATACAGCCAGCAAGAGGAGGTTAGGTCTAGTGGTGCATCGGGAGGTCCGGAACATCAGCAAGCGCATGGTCTCGAGCATTATGATGGATATTCTTATGGCCAATGGGATTATAGTTATAAGGAGCCTGTTCCGACCGTCACATTCATGTTGGAGTAGTCCTCTCAATCCATGTTCATATGATTATAGTTATCCAGATCCAAATCCAACTTACTCATCACAGACACATTCTCAATCTCAAGATTCTCAACAGCCTGAGTACGGGCACCAGTATGGCTGTTTGACGGGCACTGATGGATATTCTGACTCGGGGTCGGAGTCGTTGCCTAGTCAAGATAAGTCATCCTCTGGTTTCGTTGACCTGGTCTTTCCATCTGGCATTGGATATTATGGATATGAAGCACCATTCCACACCTGCGGCCTAATGATGACGATGACGTAGAGGTTAAGCAACCACAACAAAGTAGATTTTTATTTTGGCGGTGACTCGGGAATTTCATTAGGGTACGTATATATTTTTATAAACATTACTTACATTTAAGATAAGTATTGCTATATACCCATTACCCATACATTCACCAAGTAAGCACACACTGCCAAACTTGTACTTAAATAACTCTCTTGACAACCAATCAAGTAATCCTTAATCAAGTTGCAGGGGGGTATATCAGACACTACTATTTTTTTTAATATCTTGACTTGAGGATGGCAGGACAAGAATCATAGGATATAAGAAGTCTCCGACATGTTGAAGACTTTAAATAGAATGAACATTGTAATTTATGCAAGTCCTCAGGTATATAATATAGAATAAATTATGAAAAATAATAGCAAACACCTACATATGTGAGATATTTTGATATTACATTCATTCTAATATATCTATCATTGATATTAGATAGTTAGAAAATTACGTCTACGAGTTTTACAGTCAATTACAGGCTGTTAGGTTCATAAATTCATCAGATAGCCTGATACAAAATTTTCACCAAAGAGTGGACTGTTACACCCAAAGTGTTCCAAAATGGCGGTGGCTGTAATGGCCACCGCCATTACCGTTATGATACAGGTCGTAACAACCCTTGTATCGGTTGTTACAACCCTTTTTTTATTTTTTGAAAAAACCGTTACGGGACCATTACAGCCTGTTTTTTCTGTAATGGTCATTACGCCTGTTTCGACCCTGTAACGTGCAACGGTTATAACTGTTATTGCTACGTAATAGTCGTTATGTAACCAATTTTGAATACCTTGGTTACACCACCATAAACATGTTCAAAATTATAATTGAATGCATATTTTGAATATTTAGAATTTTCTGGATTTAATGAATATTTTTTCAAATTTTTTTGACCAAAAAAATTGATCGTTACGGGGTCGAAATGGCCATTACGCCCATTTCGACCCCGTAATGTGCAACGGTTATAACCGTTATTGCTACGTAATAGCCGTTATGTAACCAATTTTGAATACCTTGGTTACACCACCATAAACATGTTCAAAATTATAAATGAATGCATATTTTGAATATTTAGAAATTTCTGGATTTAATGAATATTTTTTCAAATTTTTTTGACAAAAAAAAATTGACCGTTATAGGGGGCATATCGGCAGTTACAACCCCGTGTAGGCCAATACGGCCCATAACCGTATCAGTAACACTGGGAACCATTACGCCCACCGTTATTGCAATGGTACACCTTGCTCCTCGCTTTTCATACACATGACACGTACATTTTGGAGCACCATCATCCTTAGACAAGGGTTGTCCACCATCAGCACCTTGTTACTTACCACTAACCAGGCCAAAACTGCTACCTTGGGCGAGACACCGTAGCACCACACAAAAGCTATCAAAGTATAAATATCTACATCCTAAATTAATTCCACATTATAACTTAAATAACAATCAAAGTATTGAACAAAAAAGTCAGGCCAGTAAAAATAGTGAGATCGCAAATAACCCATAAATCAGATTGAATGATAAAAACGTAGGGGGGTAGGTAATTTTTGTAACATTGGTATGTGATGTACCAAACTCAGGTTTCGTGTGAGCTCCAACAAAACAGAGCCAAATACAAGTGGATAATATGCAAAAGAGGTTTGTTAATTCTATTGGCCACCCTTTACACATCAACCTACATGTTGCCTTTCATGGTAGTGAGATTAGTGTTTTAAATAGCTTTGCTATGTAGTGTGTAGCTTGTGCTACATAGCGTAGTTGAGCGTTAACGCCATTTAGCTCATGAAAATAGCTTATGTCACGTGTAGTTGGGTACATGCTAATTTTGAATATGCTGAGAGCTATATAGCCTATGGTACACACCACATAGCTTACAGTATAAGTTATTTTTCACCAAAATGTCAAAATCAATTAATGCTTTCAATGAGTTGTTACATTTTTCATTTTTAATGAAAATTAGTTAATTTTTTTCTTTGATTTTAGTAAAATAATATAGTAATAGTATTAAATCAATTAAGTTGCTCTTTTTTTACCTTTATACTTATTTTTTTTCTTATTATTTTAGGCTGTGTTTGGCTGCACTAACTGCCATTAACTTTCATTATTAATCAGACTAATTTGGTTCAAAATATCATGAAATTTCATGATACTTGGCACAACCAAGCACAACTCAACTAGAAATCTAGAAGTAGCATGTAGCTTATGGTGTATGCTATATAGCTTAAGCTTCAAGCTTCAGAGGGGTGAATGCTACGCTACAGGTCATTCACTATTTAAAATACTGAGTGGGATATATGTATGCTCCATTCTAAGACACGCATCTGGTGGTGCCTAATGTTTATAGAGGGCTAATCTACAATAGAGGCTTCTTAATTCAACAAGCTACCCTTACACTCCCACTAACATGTTGCCACTTACGCCAGTGTGGTACATGTGTGCCACATCGAAGCCATGTATCAAGTGGGGCCCACTGTGTGGAGATGATCTGGCCCAAAAATCAGGCCAGTCCAGTTGTTGGGAGGGGCCACACATGCATTGGATGTGGAATGCTGGAGAGTTTTTAGCCATCCATTTTATTTGTACATGTGTGGTCCACCTGTTGATGAACCGATTCTGTATTGGGCCAGGGAATCAAAATAGTGGGATCCAAACTGCATACTTTGATCTGGCACGGGTAGGTGGGGTGTCTCCAGAGGATGGACTTAAGAATCTGCAAACATCACAACATATCATTCCAAACAAATAAGGATTGTAAGGATTCCTTCTATTGAAGACGAATATATCTCACCCTCTATTGAAAACCACATCTGTGAGAAGATCTCTCTTTGTGAGGGGTTCAATGACTGGTGTGAAACATTCATGCAATACTTTAAGTGCAGCATAGAGCTTGCTGCTGTTCCCAGTCATAGCCTCAACATCGGACATATCAAGATTGCTGCCATTCCCTTCTCTTGATCTCAACAATGTCCAAGATACACCTTCTACACATGTTGAATTTGACTTCCCAAGAAGTTCGTGGAGACAAACATATACCTGCATCACAACAAGTATGTTACAGTGAACCGAAACTACTGTGATTGAGCACATACAGAAAATACTGACATCAGTAGATTAATCATCTGTCTCTACAGAATCCCATGGCTGAAAAACAAATTCCAAAAGCACATTATCAGGTATTTATGAGTTCCCACTTTAGAGAAAGAAAGACTGGTTTTTTATGATAGAGCAGAAATATATATATATATATTTTAAAAATGCAATTGAATGTGTGTCCTGCTTGTTGATGGTTTAGACCTGGACACTGCAACATTGCTCGTCTATACAATGTGTATAGGCATATAATGTAATGCTATTTTCTATATTACAGACAATCTAATATTATATTATGTGCATGGAAATGAATACAGAGTAATAATAACAGTAGGATAGCATGGAGTGGTTAATAATAATAATAATTATTATTATTATTTTACTTTTCATTTTCTAGAATTTAATTAGTGTTTTTGACATACACGGTCCTCCCCCCCCCCCCCCTCCCTTTGGCCATTTCCCAAAAAGAAAATCCTACCATTTTTCCACATATGGTTGAAACAACCTGGAGAACAATAATGGAAAGCAAAAGCACTGCTAACTTTTGACTGTTAGGGCATGCAAGTGATACTTTTGCCCCCATTCTTTATAAAGAGTACCAAAAGGCCGATTTGTCCTTTGTGGGACTACCATGATCTATGATCGGCATCTGCTCCGTCTATCATCTGCACCAGTTCATGTTATGACACTAGCCCTAGAACATGGCCTATCCAATACTCAAGTGGGTGCCAAAAAAAATTGGCATGGCAATGCCTACAATTTTAACCTTCTCAGGATGCACCATGATTTTTATAAGCCATCCAAACCGTTCACGAGATGAGCCCCACCAGGATGTAGGGAAAACAAAAATATCAGTCTGATCCAAAACTTTGGTGGGCCTACAGAAGGTTTCAATGGCAGTCATCCCCATCCCCACTATTTCCTATGGTGTGGCCCACTTTGGATCCGCACCCTTTTCAGGCTTGTGTCCTAACTAACATGACCTAATCCAATGGATGGACAGAGTGGTTGTGAAAGACATTATGATAGACCCCATAGAGCTTTTCGTTGCAAGGTGGGAGTGATACAGGTAAGTGCGATTTCATCATTTTAAAAATACATAAAGGGTTCATGTTGATAACTGACTGTATGGGTTTCTTCAACTGACGGGAAAAAAGGGAGTGGTTTATGTGTCAAAAACCCATTTAATTATTTGAATAAATGACCATATAACCCGACAGACCCATGTTTTGTGAAAACCTTCTGCATCTCTGCAACTGATGCTAATGTGCATGTCCAAGCAACATAAATTATAGCGAATTCATGTAATTAAATAGCTCCAACCATACCAAGAAAGAGGACTAAGTATACATGAATGGGCTTATTAGATCACTATTGGGCCCCACCCTGATGAAATCAGCATAAACAATGACAAGCTACAGGCCTGTCATTCTGGGATCATTTACAGTCCTTTCCATCTCTTGTTCGGCTACTGGAAATCCCGTGAAAGCTATCTATAGAGAAATATTGGGGAGGTGAATAGCACTACAGATCTAGAACTAGTACAGATTGCAATGTTGAATTCGGAATGATTTGGATTTCATCTTTGATATTTTTATATGTTAAAAACCAAAGCAATTGGATGCATGCAACATGATACATTATTCCAATTGAAAATAGAATGAAGAAAATGTTTTCAACACAAGCAAACATATTATCTAAGTATCTAATTCTCAGTTCTGCCATTTGGAATGTTCTAATATGAGTGGCATTTCAGATTGGACCGAATAAGAGTTTACATCAAGTAATCAGCATACGTCAAAGGATTCGGAATAAGTGAAACTAATGTGCAAGCAGAACAAGACACTTTCCTCTTTCCACATGTTATGGTAGTACCTCTGAGCATTTTTCACTGCAAAACCAATTTCCTCTGGGACAAGTATCTAGCTCTTTCATTCCTCTTGCTCTCAAGCACCCCACATGATCTAAAGAATTTGGAGAAAATTGTGAGCATCAGGGATTTTGATGTATAATGTCGCTAGATAGGGAAAGAATAGATGGATCTAAACTCACATTCACGCTCACATTGATCACAATAGATAACAGTTTTCTCACTATACTGCTCACCATCACTGTTGAATTCTCCCTGACCACATATGCCACATCGACAACATGGACAAAACCATTCTCCTTCAGGCAGTTCCTACATAAACATCAACATCCAATTGCTTAGTACCGAAAATGAGAGAATGTTTATTATATGCAACATTCCAGTTAAGGGAAATAAAAGAACGACGACAACCCCACTGAATATCTTGCAACTACTATTGCTGAAACATTCATGCGCACTCTTTTCGAAATCTTCCGAAGAAAGAAAAAGAAGTATTTTGTAAACAAATATGTACCACAGCAGCATTTTATCATTCCCTGTGCTCGCTAACAGCACTTATGCATGTATACATAGTATATGGTAGTAGAGATGAATTCTATTGAGCCCGTATGCATACAGGATGTTAGACGAAGCATGCATGAATAAATCTATGGGATCACATGCATGCACATCCAAGTACTGAAAACAATAATTGGACTGTGAGAACCTGTTTGCAGACGGTATCACCTGCAAATGAATTATAGACTGTCAAGCATGAACAAGTTGCACTAACAAATCTCAAGTTAGAATTTAATTACATTGATTCAGGAAGATCTTGACTGGATGAGTTTGAAATTGTTTTAGAAAGCAGAGTAACTTCAGAACGGACCAACTCTTGTCTAAATGCAGATCGACTGGAGGAACAAATCGTCAAGGTTCCTAGGTTTCTCTTTTTTCAGTAATTGGCTGGTAATCTTGTTAGGAAGCTTGAGCAGTTTCCCATTTGCCTGTCATATTGTACGAAAGATGTCCTACTTTCATGTAGAAAAGGGTTCGAAAACAGAGAATGGGGCAAACAAATTTCTAAAGTATTGTTTGGCAGCTTGGATCATGGGAAGTTGTGGATTTGAAATCCAAATCCAAAGATTTTCTTTTTTTTGGCTGCTAATATGATTGAAAATCCTCAAAAGGCCACTTTTTTATTTTCTCTAAAAGATGGGATGCAAAATCTGACGATTTTCAATCCTCTCCAATTTTCATAACTGCTCTCTCCTCCTCTCAATGAAGTGGCCCTTTTGAAAATCCAGATTGCCAAACACAGTTCTCTGAATTCTACAGGATTGAAAATCCAGGCTGCCAAACAGAACTGACAGAATGAAAATCCCAGGATTGAGAATCCTGAATTTGGATTCATAAGTTAAAATCCAGATCCAAGGTATAGAAAAAATAGACACTACAGTGACAAACAAAGGAACAAGCATGCACTACATGCAGGAGAAAAAAAAAATACTAAAACAATGTAAATAAGCAGGAATTTCTACCAAAAGATGAGATGAGAAGGAACCCAAAATGTACCTTTAAACCAATACAGTTCAAATGAAAACACGATGGGCAGTGATCACATAACACCAAATCACCCCCGTCATGACAGATGGAGCATATGCTGTCGCCTTCAAGAAGTGATCTGGTGCTATTCATTTTCCTGCCTGAGAGCTTATTGTCATGCCCTATCTGCATTTGGCAATCTAACAGTGATCTGCCGTCTTCTAAGAAAATGTGGGCAGCAGGTCGGTGATTAGCGCTCTTGGCATGAGCCTCAAACCTGCTAAGAGCAAACACCATTCTGCAACAGTCACACTCAATTCCCTCACGAGTTATCTTCCCTTCCGCCATTGCAGTATGGCCATTCTTATGCATGTAGCGCACCTTCTGCCCTGGCAGTACCATGCCCTTATCTATCAGCAAACACAGGCGTGCGTTGTGCTTGCTTCGTGGTCTCTTCTGTGGTGGTCGCACCAGGTGCTTCGAGTAACTGCATTCTGATTTATTGTCTTGTTCGGTAAGAGATTGAGACGCCTTCCCCTTTTCCAGAATCTGAGAACCATCAGAGCAATCTAATGGATGTCTTAGCTTTTGCTGGCAAGAAATAGCAACTGCCAATCCATTTTGTCTATCGTTTGCAACTACAGAAGCATTCTGATGACAAAGAGGTTCAAAAGAACTTCCCCCGAACTCAGGACATAACATTTCAGTAGATTGATTACTCTCTTTTTCCATACTGGTTGTAAGGTCCTCGAATTCATAAAGAATCCCTTCATTTTCCATCCACGCCTTGCAAGCAGTCAGAAGAGAACAAAAGATCTTCCCTTTGGGTGAACAATAACGTAACTCCTGCTTCGTCGTTCTGTATACATACCAAAACTTCCATCCTGCGGACGAAAGGTGCTTCTTTGCATTTAATCTTACTTGCTGCATGTCCACATTCAGGTCTTTGTTCTTAAACGTCATACAGTAATCTATTATTGCTTGAGGGCAGAATGCTGATTTGATAGTCAAATCCTCAGAACGTTCTAACTGCCTTTTCATGAGAGGATGAGGATCATAGCATACAATGCTTCGTTCTTCAGCTGCTCCATGTGAAGAGACTCGTTTTCGTCCAGATGGAGAGTGATTACTAATTCCAACTACTCGCTCTTCTTCAACAATTCCATGAAAAGATGTCCGTTTCCTTCTGCCTAAACTTCTACGTTTTTTTATGCCAGATGGAAGGTGATTACTAATTCCAACTACTCGCTCTTCTTCAACAATTCCATTCAATGTCTGTTTCTCCCTGCATAAACTTCTATTCTGACTGTTTCTTTCATATTCCTTCAAATATGTGCAAACCATATGTAGAGAGTAGAACGGACTTCCATCAGGTGAAGTGTAACGATATCGAGGTTGTTTCCCATATGCTTTGAATGCAATCTTCCAACCCATGGCCAAAAGATGCAGCTTCACATTAAGAGTGATTTCAGTTTTCTGCGCCTTTTTTGTGGGATCAATATAATCTGTTACTGCTTGCAGAGAGAATTTGGGTCTTGGAAAAGAATTCTCATCAATGGGTAGCCAACAACCCTTTGTTACTGTAAAATTTTTTTCGTTGTCTCCATTTTCACTATCTTCAAGCATTCCTTGTCCTTCATCTTCTTCGCAGTCATCTATCACTTCTCCATCCAAGTTTTGGAAGTCTTGGTTAGTATAACCACACATCTCCTCAAAAGCATGAAAATGAAAAGCTCCTCTCAGTAGACTGCACATGATAAAAAAATCACATATGAGTCTGACTACTCATGATATACACATTTCAGCAGGCAGGTTGGCCTATGACCTTGTGAGCCCCACCTAGGTGAGCCATTGACAAGAATTCTCTCTGATCAGATAATCCTACTCTAACCATCTGATCGGTAGCGTACACATGATAAAAGATCACATATGAAGCTAAGTATGACTTGTCACGATCGAATACATCTCAATGATTTGGCCCATAACCCGGCAGCCGCACCTGGATTAGCCATAGGCAAGACTTTCAAGACCAGTTAATCTTATTCTGAGAGTGGATTGCCTACTGAGTAACCCATTACGCTATAGTGTAGTGAGTAAACTCTGTGGGGCCCACCGTGGATGTATGTGTCATATCAATGCCGTCCATCCGTTTTTCGAGATCATTTAATGGCATGAGTCCGAAATTGAAGCACACCCAAAGTTCAAGTGGACCCCACCACAGGAAGCAGTAGGGATAATGATGTCCACAGTTGAAACCTTCCTAGGGCACACAGTGATGTTTTTTTTGTCATCTAACCTGCTCATAAGGTCACACAGTTATGGATGTAAGGAACTAACAAATATTAGCTTGATTCAAAACTTTTGTGGCGCCCAAGAACTAATCAACAGTAGGCATTCAATTCGCACTGTTTCCTGTGGTGTGGTCCACTTGAGCTTTGGATATGCTTCAATTTTGGCTCATACCCTAATATGAGCTGTTAAAATGGATGGACGGCATTGATAAGACACATATATCATGGTGGGCCCCACAGAATTTACTCAGTATTTCTCACCATCGATCGGTAGCCTGTACATAATTAAAATTACAAGGAACAGAAATGCAGATTCAACGGATAGAAATCGTCTTATCAGGAGGTCAACTATGGCTAATTCATGGTGGTTCTGCTACTGGACAGCCTGCTGAAATTGGCCAATGACTGGTATCATTTTCTCAGACTAATACCATGATATTAAGGAGCAGAGGATCAGATCTGCAGAGAAACGGAAGGAAATGGGAAGTGGAAGTATGTTCAGCATACGAAGGGCATAATGAAGATGGTCTTGGTCCCATTACCACATTAACCAAGTGAACTGAACTGTCCAAACAGTGGGCCACGCACACCAATAATTAAAGAGGAAAAGGATGAATTTCTTCTGGTGATGGTTTGTTGATCGAGATAATTATTGGGTACGGCTCATCAAAAATGAATTCATCTGGATGAAGGGTCAGCGGTTCTTTCTTGTGTCTCAATGTGCACACCATTGTTGGCAAAAAACCAAACGGCAAAAAAGGGTATGGGAAATGCTAGTGCTTGATTTGATCCCTTTAAAAAAAAATTAAAAAGAAAATCTGTAAAAAATAGAACGTAAAAATTTTGAGAACGAGAAGATTTGGGTTCAGTATGGTTTCGAGTTTTTTTTTTTTTTTTTTTTCAACTAAGTGAAAAAATGGCTAATTATAAAAATTCAATTAGAACAATTAGATTTATATTTTTGGTCCATAAGTAACAATATACATAGGTAATCAAATATTGGGTTAATGTCACAAAATTTTCCCACCTTCCACTCAATTCGTTAATCGATGAAGACAACAACTGTCTTTAAATCACCCTCAAAAGCTCTTTTTATGAAGCAAAATAGTTTAATAGGTAATCAAAAACTTCTTCTTTTTTTGGCAACGTTAATCCTTTGGGATAGTTGGGCTTTCCTTGGCACACTGACTGATACTTGCATTCTTCAGGAACTGCTATTTTAGCCTTTGTTGTTTTGATTTTTCTAAGTGTTTGGGAGCTTGGACCGTCTTTGGGTGGAAAATAATTTCCAAGAAAATGACATTTTTCCTGATCAAGATTTTACTTCTTGGTTGAGAACATTTTTAGAAGAACATGTTTTCACAGCAATAAGTCCAAGAAAACCTTTCCAACCCTCCCCCAGTGATTCTCTCTCCCAATGCTTTCTTGGAAAATAACTTTCAAAGAAAACCACTCTCCTTTTATTTTCCAAGCTCCCAAATAGGCCCTTTAATGTCTTGATGTATTAGAGATGCAGCACAAGTGCACAACAATGGTCTAAACTAAGAAAGATCTAGCAAAAGAGCATTGGTAGAGTTAATCAAGAGAGAATTCAAGGAAAACTGGTACAAATTCCAACTAAACAATCATATCAACATGCATAAATAAGCAAATAAAAAGGTGAAGCTTATGATGCGCTGCTTCTTTAGTGGAAAAAACAAAAATAAAAATACAGTGCTCATAAATCCTTTTTCAATTGTGTGTGTGTTTTCTTCCTCCTAAATGACTCTTTGGAGTAACCTAATGGAGTTAATAAAAAAACATCATATTCCACCAATACATTTCCTTACTGCCACTCAATTTACCCTATAATACTAACAGGTCCCACATTACCAACCAATGTTAGCCCACTAAAGGCTCCAACTTTCAGCCTTTTTCTGCTTCAAAATGGTTCCCAAGATATCATGACTTTGTTTTTCTTTTCTTCCTCATTTTGGTAGGTAAGCAGGCTCAAACCCAAGACCTCAGTGTTGAAACACATCCTTTCTACCACTGAGCCACTTGTTGATTGTAATCAAGCAACGTAATTGACTATTAGATAGCACTTGATTGCAATCAACCTATGTAATAGTCAATCATATTGCGCTTGTGGGAATTTTGTGCTCTCATTGCCAGTCCCGAGCCCAAAGGAGGGTAGTGTTAGGGTGACAGCTGGCATCAAACTTACACCATGATTTTCATCATGAATCTAAACATGAAATAGGATTCATGTAGCCAACCCGAAGTAATTGAGATAAGGCTTAGATGATGATGATGATGATTTCCTGGATTCCCGTTCAAATTTGCCTCTCCTAATTGACTCATTTAGTTCTCACCGAGAACATCATCCACCCGATTGGTTGTAGATGAGAAAATCATGTGACTAGCCATATATAGGGCCCACTGTGTTCTATGTATGGCGGTCGAACTGTGTACCAGGGGTGCCTCACATTGAACATGGGAGGCCCCAAAAATCAGGTCGAATCAACATCAAATGGTCCACCGCATGATTTTGAAAGTTTTTGGTGGTTGTCCATTGTTTTCTATGGCGTGGTCACCATGATTGGAGCAACCTGATTTTGGGGTTTCTCATTTTCATGGTGTGGTGACCCTGCTCTACCAGTTGAAATCCTTGTTTAATGGAGGCATATGCACAATGTCGATCACCTAACCATGGGCCTCACTAGTGCAGAATGGAGTCGTTGGGACCATATTATTCTTCACAGTTCTCTTGTTAAGCCAATGGATTTTGTGCCAACTCGACAATTGAGTTGCATTGCATTAAATCAAAAACTCAACTGAGTTGAGATATTTTTTCTGGGTTGCAAGATTTTACAATAAGGGCTTCTTTTGGATGCCTGTTAATTTTGTAAGTGGTAAATGAATTGCAGGTAATTGAATTACAGGTGTAAATTGTTTATGGTCAGTCTTGTTTGGTTTTAAGATGTAATATTTACAGGTAAATAGTTGTTTGTGTTTGGAAACTGTAAATCGTTTAGTTGTAATCTACTTTATAGTCAAATTTCAAAATTCTAGCTGTTAGGCTGACTCCTGTGTTAGTTTAGCACCATTTTAAAAACTGCCAAAACTCATCCACCTCACATATGGCACTGATGTACAGCCATCCAAACCATTCAAATTGTGGGCTCCATTGCTGTCAGAGCATAGCTAAAATCCCACCGATTAATAGCTATCAAACAGATGGTTAAGGAGAAAAATAGTTAGTGGTCCAAATTTCAAGGGAAAAAAACAATGAACGGTTGATATTGCATTCTCAATGCAATTTTCCTGCTTATGCTCCATCCATAGACGGAGACTGATTTGGACCGTCTATTTTGCCGTACAACTACACCATGCATACCTCTGAAGTGTCACCACAATTTTTTAAGTGGTGTAAAACTGACACAGTTGAATAGCTAATTCTTTGATTATGCAAGTTTCCACTTTGCAAAACAAGGCGAATTTGTAGCCGAGTCACTGAGTCGATTCAGCCTGACCGAGTTTCGAGATGAGTTGGATTTTCAGGTTCTCAAACTCAAGCTTCCCATCTTGAGTAGGTTAATTGCTTCACAAAGCAGGAAAAGCAACCCTCTTGGATTTTAGTTCTTGATGATCTTGGAGATTGCAACTGAATGTGGCCCATCGAAACTTTCCTTTCAGCCATCCATTCGATTGCTGGTACTCAGATGGGTAGGAATCGTGGGCCAGTGTGATTTTTAGGCCACAATACGGATAATGCGATCTTGTCCGTCTGATCGGTGTACATTCCGTACGGTGGCCCATCCATGGAGGGATTACAAGAACTACACCGTTCCAAACGCCGATCCGATCACGAGATGGGGAGTAGGGCGTACGATTTTGGGTGCCTTTCAGGACACCATTATTTTCTTTATTGAGGAAAGGGAAAGATAGGGTGGGCCCCACCGAAGAAAGAGAGTAATGCCTAAAAAGGCAAAAGTAATAAAACGAGAAAAAACGACGGAAAGCGATCCTGCAACGTTGCGTCCGTACGAGAGAGAGAGAGAGAGATGGAAGGACCTGATAAGAGCTTCTCGAAGGAGATTGACGGAACCGTGAGAGCTACTTCTGTCGTCTTCACGCGAGTTAGGGTGAGAGAGGGACGTTTTAAAGGAAACGGATTGGCTACTCCCCCTGACACCAACCAATGGCTGGTGGTCGGTGCTCTGTGGACCCCACTATGATGTATGTGTATCATCCATGCCGTCCATATATTTTTAAAGATCATTTTACGGTAGAAGACCAAAAATGAGGTATATCCCAATCTTAAGTGGACCACATTACAGGAAAATGTGTTGAATGAGCGTCGACCATTAAAAAACATTTTGGGGCCATAAAAGCTTTGGATCGAGTTGATTTTTGTTTTTTCCCTTCATCTGGGCCTGTATGACCTAATAAATATATTGGATGTCAAATAAAGAGTACAGTGGGCCTTAGGAGGATTTTAATGGTGGATATCCAATCACCATTGTTTTCATGTGGTGTGGTCCACCTGAGATTTATATTCCTCTAATGATCGGAATATGGTCATAAAATGATCTTTTAAAATGGATGAACGGAATGGATGAAACATATACATCATGGTGGGGCCCACAGAGCACCGACGACCAGCCACGGGCTGGTGTCAGGGGGAATAGCCAATCCGTTCCCGTTTTAAAGGAAGCGTAACAGGTGTTACCCGGTAATACGTTACTGAGTGTTTCCCTGACCGTGGGGCCCACATTGATGTACGTGTTGTGTATCCACGCCGTCCATCAGTTTTTTCCAGATCATTTTAGGTTGTGGTCCAAAAAAAGAAACAGACCCAAATCTCAAGTGGACCACACATTAAGGATTGTATTCTCACCGTTAAAATCTTAAAAGTTTTCTATCAAGCTGATATTTGTGTTTTCCCTTCATCCATATCGTCGTTGTGACATTATCAGCGGTTGGATGGCAAATAAACATTACGGTAGGCCCTACTAAAGTTTTAGTACTATACCTTCAATGACCATTGTTTCCTGCAGTGGGGTCCACTTGAGATTTGGATCTTCTGTGGACCATGCACTAACAGCGTGGATATACAACACATACGTCCCACGGTGAGGGAAACACCCAGTAACGGACGTGGATTGCGTCCCACCCTCGCCGCTCCCACTTAAGCTTTGGATCTGCCTCATTTTTGTACACATACCTTAAAATGATATCAAAGAAGGGAATGACGGCGTGGATAAAAAGATACAACATGGTGGGCCCGCCCACATAACTGCCCGTTCGTGGGTAGAGAAGGGCAGGGGTCGGGCGCAATCCGCGCCCCCCAGTAACGTGTTAAAGGAAAGCGGATTGACTATGATGCGGGGCACTCTAATATCTCAGTGCACCTTGGGTTTGGTGAGGCCAATAGAAATGTAAATGAAAATCAACTCCGTCCATCTGTTTTGAAAGACCATAATAGGACAGGATTCTGAAAAATCAGATAGATCCAAAACTCCATTTGGCCACACCAACGAAACACGTAATAAAGAGAGGTCTGCGCATGAGCAATTTATGTCACCCTACTCGTTCAATCCTTATTATTTATTTTGGTATAGCCCACATGAGTTTCAGAATCCTATACTACTGTGGTTTTTCAAAATAGATGAACGGACTGGATTTAGAAGGGACATATCTGTAGGCATCATGAAGCCCCGGTCACAGGAATATCTCTAATTGCTTTCCTTCGTTTTAAAGATACTCGTCGTTTTAAAGATACTCGTAAATAATTAAATAAACAAACACATAATAAAGAGAGGTCTGCACATGAGCAAACACGCGCTATAAATACGTGTTTGGGAAATCGTAACATGTTTGGAAGGATTATCATTATAAGCTTTGTAAAATAAATGTCCCTCAAAATTCGGCACTGCTGTACAAATCCATTCGAAATTCAAAACACCAAGTACATCCCACCCTACACACTGAATCTAATGAATAGGTGCAGAATCCACATCAACATGTTTTGTAGGTCCCACCATGATGTATAGGTATATCCAGACCGTTCATTCATTTTCCGAGATCATTTTAGGTAATGAGACCGAAAATCAGCAAATCTAAAGGTCAAATGGACCATACCATCGAAAGCACCAGGGATTGAACGCATGATATTGAAAACTTCTTGGGGGCCACAGAGGTTTTGGATTAATCTGATATTTGTGTTTTCCCTTCGTCTAATTCTGTGTGACATTACGAAAATGTTGGATGGCAAATAAGCATCACAGTAGCCCCGGGAATGTTTTAACGGTGAACGTCATTGTGTCATTGTCCCTACTACTTTTTAGTGTGATCGACATAAGCTCTGAATCTTCCTCATTTTTGAGCCCATGCCGTAAAATGATCTCACAAAAAGGATGGACGGCACGGATATAATACTTATGTCATGGTGGGTCCACAAAACTTATTAACTCCATATAAACCCAATTTGAAAGTAAACCATATGATTTACTTTTTTAATACTTACATTTCAAACATAGCATTACAACCATAGGATAAATCCAATTCACAAACAATACCTACGCATTCATTTATTGCGACTTTTGTAATTCTATTCACCTTAATCCCACCTAATACAGCTGGCCAAACAGTCACTTATGCATTAGTCTTTACACGGAGCAAACGTGCGGATGTGACAAGCGTGTGAAGCATCTAAGTGGTGCAAAAGGTGGGCCCAGTTAGACGATGCAGAGAAGTAGGATGGCCTAAAGAAAAAATTCCAACCTTCCATGTTCTTATGGCCCGCCAGATGTATTGGGAGATATAGGTAAGTAAAAATCATGGTACACGTGGCAGGGGACATCAATCAGGATCATGTACATAGTTGAAGATCTCATGGATGGTCTAGGTATCAAATATTACACCTATCAGACAATCATAGCCATGGATTTGATTCAATTTCAAGCCAGAATCTGAACCGTTGAACATCTTTCTCTACAGTTTATTTGAAGGCCACTGATCAGATAAGAACGATCAGTGTTGAGTAGGGGTGCACATCGACTCGAACCGAGTCGAGCTGGCCTCAGCTCAACTCAGCTCGAACACTGACCTCAGCTCGAACTCGGCTCGGCTCGGTCCTTGAGCCTGACTGGCCAGCTCGGCTCGGTTCGGTCAACAGCTCGGGCCGAGTTCAAGCTAAGATCGAGCCAAGTTCTTCATCGAGGCATTTCCACAAACACCTGAACTGCAACTTCACAATCCCACTGTTTATAAAACAGAGGCAATAGTTTTCCAGTTGTTTTATCAAACACCTTCTAAGTAACATAAAAACAGAAAAAAAAAATAAAAATAAAGAGAAAAAAGGTATTTGTTTAATGTACATACCTTGCTTGCCACAGGCCAAACCTTCCTTGCCACCGGTCACATTTGGTTGAGTCATTTTATCAAACAGTTGGAGAGCAACATCAATGGCAAAGTAACCGAATTACCAAACTGGTTCGATCCGAGTTTAATTCGAGCTGGATTTGATCCGAGTCGAGTTGAGCAGGGGCCTGCTCGAACTCATTTTCGAGCTAAAAAAATCAGCTCGACTCGGCTTGAACTCAGCTTCGAACCGAGTCGAATTGAGCTTTTTCGAGTCGAGTCGAGCGAGCTAACCGAGCTAGCTCGGTTCGTGTACACCCCTAATGTTGAATGAACGGCTCTTTTAGAAGCTTATATTTGGTATAAATTAAAATTCAAATCACAATCCATTTGGAATCTAAAATTTATGTTTAGCGTGTATAATCCCTTAGAATTCTACTGAATATTTATATATATAAAAAATTGATTGAATTACAAATCAGCTCTAAAAGTCTAAATTAGTGTAACATGTGATGTTTCGAGAAATAATTGTAATAAGTCTGTTGAAATATATCCTTTGGCTAAAAATGAGAAAAAGATAATTTTTAGATGGTTCATAAATTTAAGGATCTTATATGACTCAATTGACCAGCATTTTTTTAACAATCCATTAAATAGCTAAAATTTTGATAGTTAGGATCAATTTATTAGTGTGATTTTAATAACGTGGCCAGTAATAGAATTATTTAGGAATATCATCCGTTACCTATGCGACTCGTGTATATAGAAAAAAGAGCTAGTAAAGGTGTTTCTGTTAACACTTGATATAGCCAGGTTAGATATAGGGATTCAAATTATGTAAAATCTTGATAAGAGATAAATGAAAGATTTCTTCGACTGTTTAACTGCCATATTTGATTAAAGTTCGAAAGGTTATGAGTTGCCCAAAAGAGATGGGTTCAATTGGCTACTGTCATGAGATGCATGTCATATATCTCACTTAGGTGGTAGAGTCGACTATTCACCATGGTGGCCTCGTGACCAATAACTAATTTGACCAAAATACGGTCATGATTAGTGACAGATTCAACCGGTGCACTACACCATCACATGGAGGAAACCTTTACAGTCGAAGCCCCTTAAGAAACTATGAAGCAACATAATAATATCGTCAAGCTAACCAATTTTCATAATGCATAACAAATGTTCGAACAAAGAGAAAGATAATGATCACCAACACTTAACATTACAAGAACTCTCCTCCGCATTGTATGTGTAGGACGTATGCTAACCAATGGTCAACCCACAGCAAACGAGTAACACACATTGTATTGCATAATAGGCCATAACCGTTCATGTGGCTAAATAACTATTTCCACATCACCAAGCATGAGGAGTGGTTATGAAAATCTCTCCAACTACCACCTAAAAACTCTATAAATATGAAGAAGATCAAAGAGCTTTAGATCCTAACCAACCCAACCATACGTAAGATTATAGTGCAACTTGTTTATCCTAGTTTATCTTATCTCAGTATATCTTGGTTTAGCTTAGTGTAATCCAGTTAATTTATGCTGCTATGTTGGACCGACTTTAGCTTAGGAGTAGTATAGTTTACTCTCAAGTCGCTGGACCACGGAATACTCTAGCTTTCAAACATTGCCATCTAGGCTGCAGTTGTTGGATCATCGAT
The DNA here is from genome assembly GCF_029962835.1 of Magnolia sinica. Classification (NCBI taxonomy): domain Eukaryota; kingdom Viridiplantae; phylum Streptophyta; class Magnoliopsida; order Magnoliales; family Magnoliaceae; genus Magnolia; species Magnolia sinica. The sequence goes on along the minus strand of NC_080583.1, from coordinate 20,901,862 downwards.
GATTTTCTTTTATAAGTTTTTATCATTTTTTTATTAATGCAATTATGTTAGTTTTACTCTCACATTATCATAATCGATCAATATTTATTATCATGGTGAGAAAAGGTCTTTTCAGCTAAAAGGAAAAAGAATTCATTAGAAGTACGAACCCTCTCATTCACAAATCATATAATTTCTTTCACAGGTGGTTGAATAAACAATTGAACTGCTTATTTCTTGATCATCGACAACCGCCCCCATAATCTCTTTGCATATCTTGATGCTTTTTTTTTTTGGGTTAGCTTGTTAATACACACCCATGTCAGTACACACACTCCATGTTAGCCACCCCCAGTAGGGATCGATACCAAGACCTCAAGTGTTGAAACGAGGTATCTCCACTCAGTCTGCCAGTTGAGCTATGGATTTGGGTGTGCATATCTTGATGCTTGGGATTAAAGGTGTTTGGTTCGTATTAAGCCACATTTAGTTTTGATATGCTTAGCATCATGTACATGTGCTAACGATCGATTTTCGAGCCCAACAATTTCACACTTAGCTTTTCATTCACCACCCTTTAAATGATGTCAAACTGACCAAAAAGGTGCAATTACTATCAATTACCACAGGATACCACCAAATTCATGGTTTCAAACAATATGTTATAGCGGTCAACTCATCAATGAGTTACCTTGTAAAGAAAAATGGATAACTTAAATAAAATTTCCGATCATCCACATCTAACTTAAATGTGTGGCATGCCTAATGCACCAACCTGATCTCCTCCTTATAATTGAACATCATTATTGTGTCAATTCAATCAAACACGAGACCACACGTGTGAATAAGGGCTTGTATTCGGATTTCGAGTGTGTGTATGATGCATGGGTGTGCCAAAGTCTACTCGACTCAATGTTTGATTAGACCGCTAGTGTCCTCTACGTTGAGTTAGACTAATCAGAGACTAGACATCCTCTCAACCATCGGTTATGATCAGTGATTAGGTGATTTGTGAAAGGGTATGAGTTAGCCCCTCTGAATTAATTCATTTGCCTTGTGTCAATGGACTTAAGGACTTGTTCTTTTAGTATGATTTGCTACTGTAATTTAACAATAACAATAGAGAAAGAAGATATAAGCTTAAAGTATTCTTCTATTAATAATATTTACAATAGTGGCACTCACAATCGCCTTGAGGGATGATGATCCATTTGTTGTCCAATCACAGGCTAAGTTTCATAGTGGGATGGTGGTGATGTGCAGGATGATCATTTATTCATTGCTCGATTGAGAAGTGGGTCTCATGGAGAAACAGCCGATGGAGGATAGATCTTCGACATCTGGTCGTTGCTTAGTTAAAATCGGGCTCTGTGGCAAGATGGCCGGCAATATGACAGCATGTTCATGGTCTTAGCAGGAACCAAGCACGTGGAAAGACAATTGTACTTCAATTATCCATTCATCATCTAGTGTGGACCAAACTTTATGGCAAGATGACCGGCAAAATCACCAGTATGTAGCAGGAAAGTCCCATAGCCTTTTCATTCAAAATTGAGTAATATTCCTTGCAATCCAGCGACATATTGTGGATAAAGAGTGGAGAGATAAAGCATGAATTGACAAAAGTAGACAAATTAAGCTAATACGCTACATTAATAATTGCCCATGGAGGACGAAAGGGATAAACAACGTATAGCTATAAAGATACTAATTGATTTGTATTGGCAAGGGCATGGAGCTCTTATTCAAATACTGCTTTTATAGACTTCTGAGAGGCAGTGGCCGTGCGTAAGGTTCCGTGACTTGTGTGTGAATCTTCCGACTATGTAGCAGTCATATCCCATTGAGATCTAGATAATTCCTTACTGTGTTTTGCCATTATATACGATCCAATTTAAATTTTGGATGACTTTCCGTTGTTTGCTCCTAATTCCTTGTGGCTTTTGAGAAAGTCTCAGATATTCATTGTTAAGTTAATCCAGATGACTATTCCATGCATATGTTAACCACAAAGGATTTACTAACAATAATTTTTTAGAAACTTCCTTGATACGCTAAGAGTCACACTGTGTACATTGATCATATGCTATGTGAAAGATGACATACTTTTCAGTTGTTAACTGTGTACAATTTTGAGCATTTACTCCTTTTAGCAGTCTACCTGTCCTCCGCAGATAAACATTGACAATCTCTCTTAACACGAGTATGTTTCTTTCTCATTCTTTGTAGGAGTGTGCTAATACATGGCAGCTTCTAGTTGTATGATATGGATTGCGCAGGTTAGGTATAAACGCGTTCAATGGATCATGCCCATGTGGGCAATCTTAACCTTTTGAGTGGTGGCACCCAAATTTATCAAATTTACAATTAAAATAAATACAACAACGGTCTACATTAACTAAGAAAAGGCATATGAGCGGATAGGTTAGATGGAGAATTTTGGAGCATAGTCCATCCAAGGCCGAATACATCCCCACTTACTCACTGCGGACAATGAACCGTGGGCCCACTTGCAAAGGATGGATTCGACCCTGACATGTCCTTAAGGATGATCGGATAATTCCTAGTGAGTAGTGTAGGTGTTACCTCCGTAACATATTAGTGGTTGTTTCCATGATTGTGGGTCCACTTTGACGTACATGCTATATATCCACATCGTCCACCGGTTTTGCTAGATAATTTTAAAGCATGTGTAACAAAAAAAAATAAAATAAGCAAATCCAAATCTTAGATGGACTTGTTGACACCCCGCCTCGGGTAGATAAGCTGATTGAGTACGAACTAATGGATGGTCAACCAAACCCCAATCATGAACTCTAACCTTAAAAGCTTAAACCTTAAGAACCCTAATTCCAAACCCGGCCCATTCAACCCAGTAAACCCAATCAGCCTAACCCTAAACCGTAGGAATCTAAAACCCTAGAGCCTTGAGTCAGCTTGATAAGTCAACTCACCCCGTCAACCTATTGACTCAACTCATCCGATCAGCCTACCCAATCCGACAGCCCAGTCAATTCACCTACTTAAGCCCAAAACCAAGCCTGAATCTAAGCCCAATTGGAGAAATGTGCAAAACCTTAAAGTAGCAACCTTCACAGCAGAGCCTCCCCACACTTGGAGTAGGTTACCTGCCATAATAGGAGTCCAAGTGGGGACCGGTGGCGACCAGGTTGTTGCCGTCCACGTGGTACTCTTCCTCTTTGAGGTGGTGTCCCTCAAGCATGTGGAATCTCCATTTTTCAGACCCTAAGTGTACCGTTGAGGTGTATTTACTCTGATGCCTATATCATTATCCAAACTTACCATTTTACCACTTTATCCAACCCATGAGATGATGCTCTGTGGCTTTACAAGAAAACCAAGTTTGGAGGCTATAAATAACCCCCTCCCATTCTTATTTCAAGCATCGAAAATTCAGAAGGAGTCTCCCATTGCATCTAGTAGGTCCCGATCCATTCCTCCACTAAGGAGAGTAAGAGTGAGAGTTTGTTTTGAATGTATGCTTTGCGGCTTATCGATAAAATCGGATAGTGCCCATAAAAAATTTGGATCGGTCAATTGTTATTGTCATCACATCGCATTACCTTTTTACACGTGAGAATTAATCATATTCTTCAAAAGTTAGTCAGATCTTATGAAGTAAAAACAATACATCTATATAGGTAGAGTGAGTGCCAACACATTCCCTCTTTGTAACCGCGGTCCCTTACTCAGAATCTTTGGAATATAAACTCGCAAGTCATTTTAAGGTTAAGGATCTTCGGCTTCTCAATCTTAAGCGTTTCTATAGAGTCTAACCGACTGTAAGATCGTAATAATTGGTTAGTGGCAACTCTGGTAAAATACAACACATTTTTTTATCCTAAACGAAAGTCCTAACAACCAGTGGAAAAGAGACGACCTCTTGTCCCCTCGAAAAATCTATTCACCGGCATCCATAAGACCATACTATAGAAAATAATAGTTATTGAACACCCACCATTAGCTTGATCAAAAACTTTTGTGGCCCTCAAGAAGTTTTTAACAGTGGTCATTCAATCCCAACCGTGTGGTCCACTTGGGGTTTGGATCTACTTCATTTTTTAGACCATGCCCTACGATGAGCTAAAAAATTGATAGACGGTGCAAGGTGGGCCCATGGAAAGGGAAAATACCCACTAACGTGTTCCTAGGGGAATACCTAAGCCGCTCCCCAGATGCTCGGATGCTTTAAATCATCTAGTCACAGGCTTCCGACTGAATGGCTAGGATCATTTAATGAGTGCATCTTTTGGGACATGGCATCGACATGGCCCACTAGATCACCCATACGGACAAAAAAAATGGTTTAAAAATAAATAAATAAATAAAAACTTCACGGAAGCATATGCATGCACTCAGCCAGTCACACACATAGCATAAATGTAGCTCAATACAAGCCATCCAGATGGTGGGATCCACTGTGATCGAGCATATCCCTAAGACGATATTGATGGGGCAATCTTAACCTTTGATTGATGGAATATCTTTTTAAAGTTCTCACTTTAACAACAAATTAGATGGCCACCAACCAACTAGTTAGGTTAGTCCCTCTAGTGTAATATTCGGGTGACAGCGCCGTTCGAGTAAATCTTCGGATGGTTTGGATTGAGTTAAATGAATTCCACATGTATAGTGGCATACATGAACCTGTAACACTCGAGCCAAATGTCACGGCATCCTAGGGCATCCACTAGTGGAACAGCCATAGGACCGCACTAGGTAGCCGTATGAAGCACATGTGCGAGGCCCTAAAAAGCTAGGGATAAATGACGTCAGGTGTCACTGTCACCAAGTTACGAAAGGATGAGGTCACAAACATATTTAAACTTAAATATAACCTGAATCGGAAATGGGCCGCAGGGCCGACTCTCCCAAAAACTACTCCGACAGACTAAAACGAGCGTGGGTCGCCTGTTGAAATTCCACTAAGTCCGAAACTATAGGGAATCGTAAGCCTCACTGGGCTTGAGGTCCATCGCGGACGGCAAACCCGGATGGTGCCCCAAATTGCGCAATTTGGACCAGGAAGGAAGTGCGTGAAATGCATGACTCTCTTAGGCCTGAACCTGAAACTTAAGTGAAGTTGGCTGCGCCACTAAATTGCGAAGTTACGATTTTTCAACTGTCGGATTGCAACCAAACTCGAACCATAAGTCAAGGATATTTCCCTGCTCACATCCATATAACTGTGGCCCTGATCGAACATCGATGGCTGTCAATCGCAAGTAGAGTCCCTGTGGTCAATCAACGCATCCGGTTTCCACCAAATTTAGACCAATCGCTCATCCGATGATGGGGCACTTGCCCCATCACACATATGGTTCATGGGCCCCTGACATAGCCCTATGGGACAAATTTCAGCCCACCAGGGGCATGCATGATAGAGAAAGGCCCCCCAAGGCCATTTAAACACAAAATTTGGGATATAAAAGATCCATAAATTCACTCCCTCACTCCCATACGAATTCCAACTGCAAGGGAGAGAGGAAGTAGGGAGAAGTGGAAGAAGGGGGCCCCTTTGTGGAGCTGATTGGGAATTTCTCTTACTGCCACTGCTCACATCGGAGCCCACAACTCCGCTTACTGTAGAGAACGTCCACTGGCATTAGAGAGGTAATCATCTAGCCCTCTTTGGATTTCGGCATCTTAGGCCGTTTGCATGTGCCCTTACAAGCAAATTCCATCAGCGCAAGGCCTCAATACGCCAATCTGAGAACCCGAAACCATAGGAGCGGCACCACGAATCGACGGACTACTCCTAGGTGCAGTCCATTAACCTTAGGTGACCAATTATCAAACCTAGGTTACAACTAATGATTGTGTTGTGCGAAATCAGTGTATATGTTAATGTAGACACCCCACCCAGGATGACAACTTGAAGAGGCTAAGACAGTTGAAGAACCATGATTGTATCTACACCCAAAATCCTGATCCAAACCTCATACCCCCAATCTGCGACCCGAAGCCCTAATCCAAACCTTTCAATCCACATACAACCCCCACCTACACCCTATATCCTGACCTGAGCCCATTACTCAAACCTTAAACTCACCTATCTGAACTCCAAAAGTATAAAAAGGGGACGGTCGAACGAACTAGTGCACCAAACAAACCCACACGCTTGAGCCTGGCCTGAGCCCGTACCGAACGGTAGTCCAACTATCGTCGGCGGTAGTTTGACTACTGCCGGCGGTACTTGGAATGCCACCGCTCGCGGCCCACGTGTGATCTTCTGGGGACAGCTGTCTCAGCATTTGAAAGTCAACTTTCTCCAGGAATTACCCTCTATCTGACCTTATTTATTGTTTTACCAATCCCAAAGCCAATGGAAGTGCGCCACGTGGCATTCCTCTCCCCTCAACCACTCACAACTTGCCACATCAGCTTTTATCCCTCCTAAACCCCACATTTACTATAAGACCATTGGAGAAGGCTGTAAATAGCACTCTCCTCTTCACATTTTGACAACAACCACTTCTCATTTCCAAGCTTAAGTGAGATGGAGAGGGAGAGAGAGAGGAAGAGAGTGAGAGTGAGGAGGAGCTCCTAAGCCTCCAAGTCCAGATTTTTCAGCTATCCCCTTAGCCTACTCCTTACCTTCCTAACCATCCTAATCCTCAAGTCTAGCTTGGATTGATCAGGGCTAAGTCCATGCCTTAGCCTACTTAAGAATCAAGCCAATGATCTATTCATTTTATATATAAGCATTCACTATGACATCTATTCCATTCTCAACCCCCCTACTCCTCTAGATCTATAGTGAATGTATACTTTATGACTTGTTGTACATCGGATCCTATCACATCAGAAACTCCTATTGATCTAGTCCACTTTTTCTTACCCTTTTACATAAGCATCATTGCATCCGCCTTTTAAATACGTTGTTAGACGTATGCTCTATGGCTTGCCAAAATATCAGATCTTTCCGCATCAGAAATCCACTTGTGCCTAGTCCTACTTCGACCATATTATTTATCCCTTGAGATTTCCGTACCACACCAAGTAGAGACTGTACATTTGTACAAGCAGAGAGAGTGCCTAATACCTTCCCTCTTTGTAATCGAGGTCCCTTACCTGAAATCCTGGATCGCAGACCAGGAGTCAATCTAAGGTAGGAGAGTCTTTGGATTTCTCCAACCTTACATATTTCGCAGGTTCTAACCAACTGCGAGATTCTGAGATTAATTGGCTAGTGGCAACTCCAACACTCCCAAATCAGCCTACTAACCCCCTCCTTTCAAACCAAAAAGATACAAAACCAACGTGGGCACCGATTTTCAGTGTCTACAGAATGACAACTCCACTGGGGACTTACTAGAGCGCACTAGCTGAGGCCCGACTCGAAAGTGTGTGGCTCCCTAATTTTAAGGGACATCATTACTACATTCATACATAAACCATCAATCAATCTTTGGCTTATACTTGCTTAGGCATCAATTCGAACCATGACCACTCGATCCCGGGTAGCCATGACTTCTCAGGCAACCCATGAAGAAGAGTTACTGGCTTCGCCAGTTTCTGAACCACAGCATCAGAACCAACACCTATGCCAACACCGACACCAGTACTGATGACCTAAACAGATTTTCCAGTCACAGAAGCCTGAATGAGATGTCTCAAAACTTCAGGGCGTTACAAGAGTTATTACTTCACCTAATACCAAGTGTAGTACCAAACACGCAAGTGGTACAACCCAACATACAGAATAGCTCAATCCCTCAAACTCCTTTTGCCTTTTCCCTCATCCCTCTAGCAAACCCTGTTCTCCCTCTCCCAGGAGAGTCAGCACAGGATCGATAACAACCAGCAACTGAGAGCAACCCTCCCACACATCTCTACTCAGCACATCACTGCAATCAGGTTACAACGCAGGTTCCCCCTAATGAGAACCATAGACAAGAACTGGCAGATGCCCATGAAGGGGGTCAGTTTCGAGTCCAACTCACTCCCCCTAATGGGAGTAACATCCCGGAATTGGCAGATACCCCAGGCGGGAACCATTTTCGAATATCACACCCTCCTCCAAAAGGGAGCATTGTTCAATTCCAGCTACCTCCCACCACCAGGAGTCCATCTTCTTTCCAACAACCCTCTATTCTCGATCCATACAAAGAGGAAGCAGCACAAGCCCTACAGCAAGGTGTAAGATATCCGCAACAAAGTAAGTCAGAAATCGAGGAATTACAAGAATAGTTGCAAATGCTACAAAATTAACTCCAAAGGTAGTAAGGAGTGGATCACCCATCCACCAAATTCAGGGATTTGTGTCCCTTCCCAGATGCCCGAGTACCTCTGAACTTCGAGGTGCCCAAATTCAAAAGGTATGACGGTAGTGGGTGTCCCATAGCACATTTGAAAGCTTTTTCTGGGGAACTCAACGCGATAGCAGGGAATGATGGAGCCTTGATATGACTCTTTCAGAAATCCCTTAAAGGCGACGCTTTGGATTGGTACACCTCGCTGGACAGCCATCAAATCAGGACTTGGGAGAGACTCTCCCAGGCATTCATTGACAAATTTTCATATGACTTGAACATGGCTTTGAGAAGGGCAGACTTAGCTACCCTGAGACAGAAAAGCGGCGAGTCATTATCAGCATACGTAGGGCGATAGCGGGCCATGGCAGCCCGAATGAGAAACCCCATCGATGACGAAAAGTAGATATCCATGATCGTCCACTCTGCAAACCCAAGCATTTCTAGATATCTGATCTCATACCCATACGTGAATTTCTCCCAGCTCATCGGAGCTGGGGAACAGGTGGAAGCCGAGATTAGAGCCGGAACCATTTCTCCATGGCTGCACTAGGCCCCCTCAATCAAAAGAAACAAAATCGAGGGGAAACTTGTTGGATATGGGAATGGAAACATTACTACTCCCGCGCAACGCACCATAGAGGTCAACAATATCGTCGCCAATGCTCAAGGCAACCAATACGCTCCGCAACTGGAGCTACAACAAAATAGGCAGTACCAGCCACCGAACTAACAATACGAGCCACTGCAAGCCCAGTAGGGATATCAGGCATAGCCACCTCAGCAACAACCTCAGGGAAATGCGCAAGGCCCATACAAGCAAGCAACGCTAGGTAGGAAGTTCACCCCTCTAGCACAAACATACAGTCAGGTGCTGACAATGTTAATGCAAAAGCAACTTCTAGCACCGCTCTAGCCTCGACTTCCACCCAATCCCCTGCCACCAAGATACAATGAAAATCATCAGGCTCTCGGTCATTTAACAGACCACTGTTTCGCCTTGAAACATGCGGTTTAAGACCTGATCAGAGCCAGAAGATTGCAATTACCCCACAGGCTGACAATGTTAATCAGGCCAACATTCTCCAGAATCTCCTCCCATCGCACCCAACGGGACCCAGCACGTCTGACACCTCTATCGTTAACAACATCGAAAGAGAGCATCCCGCATACTCTTTCCCACATCACTCCATACAAGCAATCATGCTCGATACAACAAATTAGACATGAGGATACCAACAAGCGTCTCTGCCTGGACCACAGATATACCTCGAAGCAGCACCGACAGCTTCACCTCTCATTCTCGAAGCAGCATCAACCACACCGCTCCTCGTACTCGAAGTAGCACCGACAGTACAACCTCGCACCCTCCAAAGGGCATTAATAACATTCAGGTCACAATATCAATCTTTCACCCTCCAAGGGGCGCATCTAGCGCCACCCTCGGCATATCCAAACAGGTTAGGTCTTGAACCTGTCATCCTTCCGATCGGTCTCCCTGATCTCGCCTCGCTGACCCTGCAAGGGGTACCCTCTGTCCAATATCCAAGTCTCCTCTTGCCTCACCAATTGGCACATGCCCAGAGGATCCCTCCTTCACGAAGTACACATCAAAAGGAAGAGGAAAATCTCACTGTTAAACCCTATGAGGATTCAGTCACATCCCAGGGGAAGTCCTTGAGTCTACCACAGATAAATCCCATCACTCGACCTCAAGAACCGGTGATATATCTAGACGGGAGGATGGTTCCCTCCTATAACCCAAAGGCAGTCACATGACACTATCCTGAATGTGCCGAAGTGGGCAACAACGATAGGTACTTCAGAAGAGATAATCGAAACCCGAAAGAAATCCAAGGGACTGGCAGGAACGACCCACAAAGCTGACACTGCTTATGACATAGCAGCTCAGCTCAAGTCCATTCCCGCATAGATTTTCATCTGGGAACTCCTGTGTACATCAAGGTCACACCGAGAGATCTTTGCAAAGACCCTGAATGATGCACACGTCTCTCCTGATGTACCTCCTGAAATGGTGGCAAGCATGATCGGGCAACTCCTCGCACCACGAGCGATCACATTCTCAAACGAGGAGTTGTCACTCGAGGGCCACAAACATGGACGCTCATTAAATATAGTTGTCCGTTACAAGAACTTCAAAGTCCCACTTGCGCTTATAGATAATGGATCAAGCCTAAATGTTTGCCCTCTGAGGACTGTTGAACGTTTAAGGATAGAATGTAACACCCTGTACTTTTCAGTACTCGAGTGTTACCATGTAATCCAATTTAATAGCTAAGCGAGCATTCACAGTCGAAATCCGACCGTTCTAAATGGTTCCCGTCCATATATCAAGCTATCCATCTGTTATCCTTCAAGATGGACCGTCATGTCATGAGAAAGACCTATTCTTAGGATTTTAATTCCGTTGGTACACAGATCTAACCAACCACCAGGGTTACCTTTGTAAGGCCCATCATTCTTAAACACAAACAGGTTATCCTAGTCCGTATTCAATCCTCGTATCATGCCTAACACCCGTTAAGATCTTAGGACCATTGATACTGATTTCGAGGCAAACCGACCATTAAATTACAAAGCAAAGCATTGTAGTCGATATACAACACAAAGATGTGCATTTGCTTAAGATTACTTAATCAAATGGTTGGATGGGGAGGTGCACTACAGCCTACAAGTTTAATGGCTTAATAATCATGTGAAGACCACTATTCAAATGCACCTATACTAGTTCGTGATCCCTAAAGCCACTCTAGGTCAAGTTAGAGGCTATCCGTCTATGGAGCAAATTAAAATCAATTTAATCTTTGTTTTTGGAAAATCTATAACATAGCATTAAGAGACTATAATAGAAATTATTCTGTGTGGTCCACTAATGCATGTAATTCACCTTGAATTTGGAAGCAAGGCCTAGTAAGAACTTACAGACTTAATAGATGCCACTGACAGGAAATAAAATAAATTAAAATAAGGTTTGGCCTTAAAAATGAGATAATAAAAATAATAGTAATCATGATAATAATGAATAGTAATTTTACGATGTATAATGGAGTTCAAATATCAACGTGGTATTAAATATTTTATATAAAAAAATTATGAGATATTGTAATAAGATGGTATACTACTTAACAATGTGATTTTAAAAGAGATATTGTACAATTTTCAATCCATACATATGTGTAATATGATATTGTATATTAGGAATTATATATTAATAAATATGTGATTAATAACATGTAAATAGTAGCATGTTAATATTAGAAATTATATTTATATATATGTATGAGTTTTTAATTATTTTAATTACAAGTAAATCCATATTAATGTTAGTATTAGTTAATAATGCATGATGAAGGCCTTAAATGGACCCTTGAACTCTTTTAACCGTCAGCCTTCAATTGCGGACTGATCTGACAATCAGATCAATGGGAAATCCATAAATGGGACCCAAATCAAGTTGTGGGCCACACTTAGACCTTGAATATGCCCCACCTTTGGTAAAAGACTTTGATTGGGCCCTACGAGTGGGGTAGACCGGGTGGATTTATCACAAACATCATGGTAGACCCCACATAGCGGTGCACATGTGCACAACTGGTGTACACGCGAGGTTCACCAGACTGCCTACACGGTTAGAGGAGCTCTGACTCGTGTTTTTCCAAAAAAAGAAGGAGAAAACTCTCCTTCTCTCCTCAGTTGCAGCAGCCGATGGATGACCGTCCGTTTCCTGGATCAAAGGCCCACCTACACTGGCCATATGGACGATCCAAACCGTCCATCTGATGGAGAGGCCTTGACCTACCAAAACCTCTGTTCTTTCACACGGAAGCGCACGCGTGTGAGGACACAATGATGGGCTCAACGGAGCCGTGTGGGTGTGGATTTTCCCAAAAATGGAAACCTCATCTTGTTGTTGCCAAACTGGCAATATGAGTATACTCTCCTTCATTTACAACCATCAGATGCAAAGCATCTCAGCCATCCACTTGCTTAGGGCTTTCCCAAATAAAACCAACACCGGTTTCAGTTCCTACCCATGGTTTTGAGGGACAGTTTCCACCAGATCAGATCTGGTTCGTTCACCATTAAACGGATGGCTCTGAGATGCTAGGTTTAGTGAATATAAGGAGTTAGATCAAGCAACAGGAGCTCGCCCTCCATTCTGGCAGCCATATCCCCGAAAATCGGCCATCACCTTCCATCTCCGAAGCCACCGACCTAGCCTCATCAAAGCTTCAAGAAAGCTCGTCTACAAGATTCCTAAGGTCCAAATGGACTGTCTGCAAGAATCAGATGGGAGGAAGAAACACCCTCTCCAAATGCACCATTAATGGCAGGTTGTCTTCTCCACCGTGCAAAATCGAGTCGCGGCTGGGAATGTGCATCTGGGCACTTCTAGTCCATCTTGTCCTAGCCAAGGGATTACTGGAAGTCCAGCAGAGGGAAAAAGAAGAGAAAGAGATGAAAAAAGAGAGAGAGAGAAACTGAGTTGTGGGTCAGATTTCTGGGCAGACCGAGTCAGGTTCTAACTGCGTTCGCCCTAGCTGAATAGGCACTCTGGCCATGGAGTTGGGGCAGGTTTGCTATGTTGGGCAAGCTGAATCACACATGCATAGTGTTGATGGGTTTCAACAGGGAATGAGAAGAATAAATAAGGATAGAGAGGCTAGGGGTGGCGCAGCTGCAACATTGCAGACCTACTGCCGAGTTGCTGGCGCATTCGAACTCGGTTCAGGCCTGTCCGAGTTAGTCAACTCACTGGCCATCCTCTGATTCATTCAAAAGCTAGTCTGAGAGTCTAGCAATGAAAAAAATGGGGGGAAGAAAGAAGTAAAGAAAGAAAGAAAGAGAGAATGAAAAGATGGGAGATGAAACAGGGGAAGAAAGGAGAGAGTTGGTGGCGGTTAGGCTGACTTGGGTGAAACCGAGTTTGACTCGGTCAGGTCGGGTTGGGTCTGGTTTGACCCGACCAGTTTGCTGGACCTTAGGTTTTCAAAGAAAAATAGGAAGAAGAAAGAAAAGAAAGGAAGAGGAGGAAAAGGGAGAGATGGGTGCTTAGCCGAGTCAACAAGATAAGTCCGCCTTCTCCTTCCAGATTTAAATGATCTCAATTACAATTATCATCATTAAATAGTAGTGTTTTATTTTACCATTATTAAGTATTACCATTGTTAGGATCAGTAATAGCACATATGATTAACCATTAGTAAAATGCCTATATCGGTTAATACATACAGATTTCCATGATTAGATAAGAGTGTCTTGCTCTTCATTCTTAATTATTATCATCAATGGTAGAATGTATTACTCCCATTACAATGACTAATAGTGTCACTTTAATTAATATTAATTATATCATTAATGTGAATAGTTATACCATGGTCACTAGTATTAGTTGTATCATTAACGTTAAAATGTAACTAATAATATTATTACATCGAGGAAGCTACACATGTATTACAGTTTAACTCCTGGGACCAAACCCTTGGGCGAAACCCTAAAACTTAGGAAATCCCAGCCCTATGTTAAGACCCTAACTATAAAAGGCGTATAAGGCTTGGGTCTAACTATATAACCTTATAATTCATAATAGGGTTCAATTCTAAGGCGCAAATGCTTAGCGACACTGGAAGGTGATTCGTTTCATTAGGTGATGACTTTTCCATTGAGCTTTCCATTTTCTCATTAGCTTAATCTATAGTTTTTATTTTAAACTCGATTGATAATTGATATCTTTATTTTATAAATCACATGTGTTAATTGTTAAATTGGATTACATGCTTATTATTTATCCTGCATATTTATCTCATGCTTATGGATTACTTGTGGATTGTTGTGGGACTTAAACTGGTACATTAGTAGGAAATCTCGACTTATAAGTGTACACCCATACTTGGGATGTAACCTGACTGGTTGTGATTGTAATGGACCTTCGACCTAATGGTTATTGAACGGTGGTTTAAATTGACTATTGATGTGGGCCTGCTATTCAGGGGTTATTGTATTTAAGTGGTTTTTAAGGATGGTCTTTATCGCATATTTGATATTGCCCTATGTGGCATAGTTATTGATATTCGCCCTATGTGCCTTTGTTGGGTATTTTCCCTATATGGGTTCGATGTTTTATACTATATAACCATACGATAGTAAGCCCCATATACTATAATATGATTGGCCACTAGTCGATAGGTTTTCATTAAACATCCTAAGATGGCAGCCTCATGGGCCGGGGTGTTGGTGACGGGACACTATGCCTGAGCTGTCGGCTTATGCTGGGCCATGCGCTCCCCTTAGTGACCGTGAGTTTATTTAAATTGGCTGATTGTAATTAGACTAATAATGGGTTGGCTAGTCATGCATACATGACATATTACGATGGCTTGGATCATTATGCCCATGCGATTATGCTGAATATTATGCTAATGACCAGTCGTTCGATTTATGAAGATGACTTGGATCATCATGCCCATGCGATTATACTGAGTGTTACGCTGATTACCAGTCATATACCCATTCGAATGTTTTACTTGGGGCACAGACTGTCTAGATGTTTTACCCGGGTCGATGATTGCATTGGTGACGACCCCAATGTCCGTCTGGATGTTTTACTTGGGACAATGAACGCATTCACGCATCCATGCATATAATAAGACTGCATTTACTCTGTTTTGATTGTCTGGATGTTTTATACTATTTCTTACCTAATGCAGCAATGGGTAATCATGAGGGGAATTCACACTGAGTTGGCTACTCATCCATCAAATATATAACCGTACAGGTAGTACAAGTGGCTTAAGTGATATACATGTTCAGACTTAATGAGGAGCATGATATGATCGCTAGGGATGCACGACTGTATCTGCCTAGAGGAGTTGCGTGATCTTGCGGCTTATATTTATATGTTTTTTGTTATTCTTCATGTATTAAATCATGTAAATCTTATACTTGTTTAAATTCAGAGACATTGGTTTGTATAAGTCATTTTGAGTAGCTTCTTGTATATTTGAATGATAATGAAAATTTCCTTTTTGTTGATTTGTTTATCCTACACTCATTTGTTAACTCTGACAAAAAAAATATATATTATCTATTGAATTTGACCATCCTTTAAGGTTAACACTCTGATTTTTGGAAAACGGGTCGTGTACTCGGGTCCTAAAAAGTCAAGGCGTTACATAGAACCATCCTCTTTTCGACCCAGCACCACGAGTATCCGAGCTTTTGATAACTTCCGAAGGCAGGTAGAAGCAGAAATAGACATTGAATTACAAATTGGACCAGACATAACTCTAGTCACATTCCACATTATTGAAATTCCTACCTTTCAACCTTCTATTGGGACGGCCATGGCTCCATATTGTCGGAGCCATCCCATCCACTCTCCATCAAAGGGTTAAATTCCCGTCAGGAAATCAAATCATCTCGGTGCTGGCTGAGCCAGAAGTTATCCTACCAGTGGCAGCTAATACCTTAGAAACTGACATTCTAGTGATTGACATCCAACATGCAGATGGTGACATATCATATCATAGTTTCGAGTTCGAAATTGTACCCCATTTCTAACCCCAACCCACTTACAGTCGAATATGTCATCCCTCGTGTTGAACGTCTAAACCTGAACTACCGTACCGAGTTCCATGGGAAAGTTATGGTAGTAAAACCAGCCCGGATCAACATACAAAGACAGGGACTGGGGTATCAACCGACACTGGAAGATCAGGCCGCAAGGTCTAAGAAGAGGCAACCATTCAAGTGCACACCCATCAAGTTCATCAGGGCTGGAATAATCTGTGGGGACACGATGATCTCCCTTGAGAGTACCTCCAGCAGCTCAAACCAACAGAACATTCCAGCCAGGATTCCATTTGGCCACCAATAAGGTGGGACAAGATCCTCAGAGCACCAAAAGCACATCCAATGCTAGGGGCAGAACCTCCAAACCCATCACATGAGGCTAGGGGCATGGGAGCAAGGCCACCCACAGAGGACCCAGGACCAGAGGTGCCCATTACAAAGGACACAAGTAAGAAGGGGGCGGTACCCATCCCCACCAACAGTCAAGGGAAAATACCCCCATCAACAACTCAGTAATATAAGGGGCAGAAGAAGCCTATTCATTAGATCTAGAAAGGGAAGTAGACTTCCCTTGATTGGACAGACATCAGGATCCCACCACAATGTAGACCTGAGGAGCCCGAAGAGCTCCAACTCTTGAGCGAGGAGATCGAATCGGACTCTGACTCCGAGCCCAGCCTAGCAGACATCATGGTCATAGGATGGATGACCCACAAGCAAAGCAGAACAGTAGGATTGAAAGGGGGAAAGAACCAGGATGGACAACCATCCCCCTGACGATCGAATCAGTCGGTAAACCACCTATGGATGCCGGCTTAAAAAAAGGCCAATGTAAATAGCAGTTGGTACCCCGAACCAGGACATGATCAATCATGGTTTGCAACGCTATCCTGTTTGGGACCCCTTGGCGACAAAAAAAATCAGAAAACCTTCAAAACACAAAAACATCACATATTCCAAAAAACACGAAAACATCAAATATTCCTCAAAATCACAAAACATCAGAAAATCCTCAAAATACAAAAATAATAGAAACACTTTCAAAAATCACCGTGCCAAACACTTCACACGCAGCGCTAGAGTTCGAGGTCGATTCATATGATTTTAATCTAGAGTTGGACTTTGAACTCATGGGTTTGAATGAAGTCCTGGATGAGGGAAATGATGATACAACTCTTGAACTCAAGGACTCTCTTGAAAGGTTTGAAACAAAGGCCAACATTGTGGCGAACGACTTTGAAGTTGTGAACTTGGGATCACCGGAAGTCCTTAGAGAAGTGCGCATCGGTAGATCATTGTCCCCAGAGTACAAGCAAAAGATGATAGAATTCCTAAGACCGAGGTTATCCAGCTTTACTTTCTCTTATGAAGACATGGCAGGGCTCGACGAAGATTTGGTGGTACACCACTAACCAACAAAGCCAGACATGAAGCCTATCAAGTAGAAACTATGGAGAATGAAGCTAGAATGGGCGCTAAAGGTCTGTGATGAAGTCATCAAACAATACAATGTGAGGTTCCTGGTAGTCTCTAATTATCCGGAATGGATCGCAAGCATCGTACCAGTTCCAAAGAAGGACGACAAAGTCAGGATGTGCATTAACTTCAGGGATCTCAACAAAGTAAGTCCTAAAGACGATTTCCCTCTGCCTCACATTGACACGCTGGTAGATAACATTGCAGGACACAAGATCTTATCTTTCATGGACGACTTCTATGGCTACAATTAGATGAAGATGGCCATTGAAGATCGTGAGAAGACCTCCTTCATCACACCATGAAGGACTTTCTGCTATCAGGTTATGCCCTTCGGGTTGAAGAACGCAAGGGCCACATATCAGCAAGCCGTGACTGCCTTGTTCCATGACATGATAAACAAGGAAATGGAAGTCTATGTAGATGATATGATCGTCAAATCTCGCACAATTGAAGGACATTTTGAAGACCTCAAGAAGCTCTTCGATAGGTTGGACAAATTCAAGCTCTGCTTCAACTAGCAAAAATGTGTCTTCGGTGCAACCAGAGGAAAGCTGTTAGGCTTCATCGTCAGTGAAGATGGTATCCGGGTGGACGAGACAAAGACTAAGGCAATCATCAAAATGCCACCGCCTAGGATTGAAAAGGAAATTCGGGGCTTCCTCGGATAGATCCCGTACATTAGCACACGCCCATATGTGAGCTCATATTCAAGCTTCTCAGGAAGAATTCGACAAAGGAGTGGAACGACGACTGTTAAGTGGCCTTCGACAGGATCAAGAAGTACCTACTAAACCCTCCAGTGCTCATGCCACGTACCCCAGGTAGGCCACTACTGCTATATATCTTCGTCGCAGCAGAAGCAATCGGATGCATCCTCGGCTAACACGACAACACAGGAAGAAAGGAGCAATCAATCTACTACCTAAGCCGACGATTCACTAGCTACAAAGCCAAATACTCCAGCTTAGAGAAAACGTGCCTTGCACTGGTCTGGGCAACACAACGGTTATGATAGTACATGGTCTCTCACCTAATCCTCCTACTCGCTCGCATGGACCCGTTGAAGTACTTATTCGAAAAATCAACACTAACGGGCAGGATCGCAAAATGCCAACTACTGTTTTTCGAGTTCGATATCACCTATGTCACTCATAAGGCAATCAAGGGACAAGCATTGGCCAACCACCTAGCAGTACACTCTCTGCCTAATTACCAACTATTAAATACCTTCTTTCCTAATGAGGACATCCTCCTGATTGAGGAAGAAGAAGAAAGAAAGGCAGGAGAGTGGACACTCTTCTTCGATGGAGCCGCAAACTCAAAAGGGAGTGGAGTAGGTGCCATACTCTACTCTCCCGATGACGTCCCAATTCCCATATCCAGGCGATTGGCATTCTAATGCACCAATAATGTAGCTGAATATGAAGCATGTATTGCTGGTTTGAGAGAAGCCATCATCATCAACTTGAAGAAGTTGCGAGTCTTCGGAGATTCATAGCTCATCATCAACCAGACAAATGGCGACTGGAAGACAAAGGATGAAAAGTTGATCCCTTATCATGTCTATCTAGAGAATCTAACTGAGGAATTCGAAGAGATCACATTCTCTTACATGCCCCGAGCTAAGAACCAGTTTGCTGACGCTCTGTCTACCCTCGCCTCAATGCTGGAGATCCCAAAAGGAGTTACTGAATGGGAGCTCACTATCGAGCTCCAAGAGGAACCCGCGTTCTGCCTACCAATAGATGAAGCTGAAACCTCCTCGAATGATCAGCCATGGTATGCATACATCAAGGAATATCTTGAGCATCAGAAGTACCCGGAAGGAGTAACATCAGCCAGTCGTCGCACCATCTAACGGCTAGCAGCCTAGTTCACGATCACCAAGGCCATCCTCTATAAGCGATCCTTCAACCAAGTCCTTCTCTACTGTGTGGATAAAACAGAAGCAGTGCAGATCATGTCAAAAATCCATGAAGGACTATGTGGCCCACACATGAATGGACATATGATGGCAAAGAAGATCTTACGGCTCAGATACTATTGTCTAACGATAGAGACAAACTGCTGCAAACATGTCAGGAAATGCTTCAAGTGTCAGGAACGTGCGAACCAAATCCATGCGCCTACTTCTGAACTATATAATCTGACGACACCATGGCCCTTCTTTATATGGGGACTTGACATCACCGGCCAAGTCATCCCTAAAGCTTCAAACGGGCATGAATACATCCTTGTGGCAGTGGACTACTTCACCAAATGGATAGAGGCAGCATCTTATACCACCATCGCAGCATCTCACGTGGTCAAGTTTATGAAGAACAATATCATCAGTCGATATGGGATCCCTCAGGCCATTATTACAGACAATGGAACTCCGTTTGTTAATAAAAGGATGGACGACTTTCTCGACAAGTTTAAAGATTCAGCGTCATCGGTCAAGCCCCTATTGCCCTCAAATGAATGGTGGGGCCGAAGCCGCAAACAAGACTATCATCCGCATACTAAAGAAAATGGTGAAGATATAGTCGGAAATGCTCCCATACGCACTTTGGGCTTATCGGACGTCTATACGGTCTGCTACAGGCGCAACTCCATATGAACTTGTATATAGAATGGAAGCAGTACTACCAGTTGAAATTGAAATCCCATCACTCCGA
Source organism: Magnolia sinica (assembly GCF_029962835.1). NCBI lineage: Eukaryota > Viridiplantae > Streptophyta > Magnoliopsida > Magnoliales > Magnoliaceae > Magnolia > Magnolia sinica. The sequence goes on along the minus strand of NC_080583.1, from coordinate 20,881,875 downwards.
GTATTGCTAGAGAGCGAAGTTGAGGAAGGCGAGTGGCAACAAGCAAGATACGATCAACTACATCTGGTAGATGAAAAGTGCATGCGTGCGTTGAGTCACTCACAATGCTACCAAAGAAGGATCACACGGGCCTACAATAAGAGAGTCCAAAAAAGAAGTTTCAAAATTGACAACATGGTCATGAAGCGTATCCTACCGCTGCACTTGCTAGATCCCAGAGGAAAATTCAAACCCTCATGAGACAGACCGCTGATCATTCAGGAAGCACTCCCGGGAGGTGTACTTCGGCTCACCAGTTTGAGAGGAGAGGATCTTCCTGAGCCCACCAACGCCGACAAAGTGAAAATCTATCACGGGTAACTATACCCAACCTTGTCAATGAGTACAATTGCAATGCTGTATCCACCACCTCAACTAGAAAAATCCCATCACTCCTCCCACCCATAAGATATCCATCCTTCCTCTCGCCAAGTACTAAAACAACAAAAAGAAGAATACCTATCATTTCTCCCATCAAAGAAGAGGTTAGTACCCACCAAAAAATAATAAAAAAAGGAGAAACAACACCATAAAAAAAAGAGAAAGAAAAAAGAAGAAAGAGATAGAAAACCTCGAAAGGAAGACCGAGAAGGAGAAGAAAATAAGACCATCCCACATCCCCAAATAATCCAACCAAAAACAGCTTACAGTTGTGATGAAAGACAAGGACAGGAAGGTAACCAGTTGGCCGGCTATGAAGGAAGTCTCTCCGTCTCTCCCAGCGCTCTAAAATAAAACACAACAAAAAAGAGAAAAGCATGTCTCAGCAAAAAGGGCGAGGTGAAAACCCGAAAGGGCGCCTCGAATAAAAACAACGGACATGAAACGAACTTGGTGAAAACCTGAAAAGGCGCCAAGGGTAAAAACAACACAGTTGCCAAGGGATAGGCAAGTTTAAAAACCCGAGACGTAGTGAAAATTTGAACGGACACTAAGTGCAAAAATGACGGGAAGAGCTGGACATAGTGAAAACCTGAAAGGGCGCTACGGGCAAAAATGGTTGAAAAATAAAAGAATAAAAATACAGGTACAGAAGAGGCCAAGGCAACAAGTACAACGAAGGGATACAAGGGAAGATCAACTTCGGATCAATACTCTATCAAACTCTGCTTAAATCCAAAGGACACGATCCTAGACACCCTCTCAAGGAACCAAGATCCCAAGTACACAATCCAGACTACTGCACACAACGTGGGCTAAGTCCAACATTCTGATCCCAATCATCTAAAGCATAAATCTAAACACAAGCAAGCATTGACAAATTTGGCAGAAACAAAATTTTTCATTCCTTTAAAATGTTTTGCAAATACATTACTTTCTTTATTTATAAAAAAATAAAAATCAAAAACAAAAAATCCATACATACAGGACAAGCAGATGGTCAAAGTCAGGAACTCCATGTAAGCCCCTATCACTCGTGCATCGATAGCCTCTGCCTGAGCCTCTCTATCTTCATGCGCAGGTAAAAGACCTCGTCCCTCTCCAGGCGATGTGTGGCAAGCATGCTCTCATCATACCGCCTCCCCACGGCCAGCCGGCAGGCCATATCCTCACAAGAATGGCGAAGAACGACAATTTCAAAGATAAGGTGGCCATGTATCGCAAGAAGAAAAGACGGATCAACGAATGGTCGCTCTTCGAATGCATCCAGTGAATCGTAAACACACGAGGAAGACGAAGCGGTATCACCGATCATATCTCGATCAGCAGCCTCATCTGCCAAGTGCCAACCTGGAACCTAACGATAAAGCGATTGCTTTGCCACCCATCGCTGATCTGGCACTGTCGCTAAAGGTAAAACCCAGGACTCGAACTCCAGAACCGTCGCATCCAAAGAGCCCTGCTAGGAAGTCCAGACTCGTCGATATAAAGTAATCAAGTAAGAAGGAAGAGGAGCATGTCCAAATCCAGAAAAAGCGAAATTCGAGATATCCTGTCAGAAGCCAAACTGCCGAAGGAAACGAGTAGGATGATAAGAGCAGTATCCTCAGAGGCCCAGCAATAGTAGAGGAGTATGAGTCACGCTGCAGATCAAGGGAGTACGATAGAGCCACGGAGCCTCCCAGCTAATCTCCCACCCTCGAAGCTGAGAAAGCATATGATGATATAACGACTCGGTGGCCTCAACACCCGAAGGAAGGCTATCGAGTAACAGAGACAGCACATCGTCATGACGAGAGTCAGGCCACAGAAGCAGAGGGGTCATATAAAGGTGCTCTCATAGCCACACCTAGAGGAAGGCGCAAGTTGAGCTCAAATTGCAAATGGATAACAAAGCAAAGGAAGGGAAAAAGGATAAGAGTGAAAATACCTGGAGGAATGTGCAACAACCCCTGAGAATACGAGTTCGACCAAGAGAACACTCAGTTAGCCCCAAAAAGAGCTCCACTAATACCATCGAAACAATACTCCTATGACCCAGGACTTGACGAAATACATCCAGTAAGGCTGTTAATGAAGACAGCCGCCAACCGGAGAAGAGCAGCTCTGCCAAAACACAAAATATCAATGCATTCAAATACTGAAGCTGGCGATCTAACCCAGGACCTCCTCGGGCGGTAGAAAAATAATCGTATAGGAGCTCAAGTAAAAGATCACCGGCCCTACCCTTTACAGTAGGAAAAATAGCTAGAAACCCAAACCAGGAGGTCAGATCAGCGGGATGAACCAGCTCGGACAAAGGAACATAAGGCTCTCGGGAAAGAGGAAGACCAGATAGAAGCGCAAGCTCCTCCAATGATGGACCCAACTCCAGATCATTGAAGGAAAATAGGTTCAACGTCGGAACCCAATCATACAAAGTTGCACTCAACAATCGCCAATCCAGGCAAACTTGGTGAAAGTGAAGAACCTCCCGAAAGCCCAAAGAGCCCAGCTCAAAGATCTCAGACTCGATCAAGCTCTCAATCCAGATATGCAGTTGCTCAGAACAGGTGCCACGTGGCTACAATCGGCAAGTCCGAACAGGCACACCCTCTACAATTTGGACCCCCGAATCAACAAGAGAATCATCAAAGATGGGTATCCCCTCGTCTAATAAATCTATCTCATGATGACGAAAGAAACCGAACTCACCCAGCGTATCCCACAGAATACCTTGAGAAGTTACAACAGGTAGGCCCGAGCCGCCAATGATCGCCAAATCAGGAGCAATCTTGAATGCACATGCCCCAGGAGCTACAATGCCTAAAGTATCCCAGTAACTGACTGGATTGATATCCTGATCCTCGATAACAGCTGCCTATCCCATCATTGCCTCGAAGTCTATACCAAATATCTGACTTAGGCCATCTGTAAGGGGTCCATCACCTACCAGATCCAAACCAGTTGAACCACCAAGGTGAGGCCTGCCACCCACCGGGACCCGATCCACCCCATCCGCACCATCCACTACCATCAACATATCATCTCCAATACCTAAAAGTGGCCCACTGAAATTCGGACCACCCATTATCCCTCCAACACCATCTGTCACACCCCAAACTCGAAAACAGGCTCCCAAAATTCCATATCGCCAAATTCGGTACCGACAACCTCTGTAGTACGCCATTCTTAGCTCCAGCATCCATACGCCAGATTCTGATGCTGGGATCATACAAGGAGAATTTTCAAATGTACATTCATTTCATAAGAAGCATAACCACAAGTATACCCAAATCACAAAGGCAACATCATCATCACATATCCACTAATATAAACATTTGAATACAATACAGAAAGGGAAATACATATGTCAAAATCAAAGCTCCAGGAGACCGCTGCCCACTCCATGCTCAACGCTACTGCAACCTAATGCCACTTGAACGCATCTATCATGCATAAGCTTATAGAAAGCTTAGAGGGTGGTGAAAGTGTGTGCACAAGGTAAGTGCCAAGTATTCAATACAATGCCATAGCCATATAATGTCAAAAATACTGGCAAGATCATGAGTCATATGATATTAGAATAAGTGAAAATACCGACCAGTCCATGAGTCATATAATATCGGAGTACGCAATACATATCGGCATGCAAATGAGGAGTCATAAGGAGCCAAATATCAGATACCGAGGATGTAATGTAATATACAATTCCTGATGAGTTCACGAATACCGTCAGCAGTATCTAGACCGTATAAATACAGAAACACAGTAACCCAAAATGCCATATGCCGCTAATGTAATACAATATACGATGCGAATGGAATGATCATGCTGGAGTGTGAAGTCGGGATGATAGTACGTAGTATCGCAGGCTATGGGGTCCATCACAAGGGACTTCTATCCAAACCAATCCCATACCTAATTTGGATAGTCAGACTTAATGTGGTAAACTCCTAATCTTAGGTTAGTCGCACGCCCCAACTGAAATCTTGGCCATTGCGAAGGTACACATAACAAATAGTTATGCACCACCAACCTGAGTGGATAGTGAATGAATGAATGAGTATGGAACTCTCGCTCAATAAGTCCACATATCAGTACAGTTCATCTCTGGGATCATTACTGGGGTCTAGTACACTCTACATGCAAATTACCTCCCACTGACGCGCGACCATGCAAGTGGAAGAGACCTCACTATCCGCCTGGCTAGTAATCAACCAATATCTACTCAGCACATCAATAGCAGACCCATTCACGAGCTGGTCAAACTCAGCCTAGCTATGCCCCCTTCTCTCTGGCGGGTAAGGCCACACCCCCTCCCAACCTACCACGACACAGTGGGAGACGCGGCCTTCTGGTATTCGGTACTCGGTACTCGGGTGCTCATGTATCCACTCGGTCTTGACGTTGGGGTGTCTCCTGGGCTCGGAGGTTTAAAGATTTTCACCTAGGGCCATTTATGGTAGTCGAATGCTAATAACAAATTTTTGGTGTCCCATCTGGCCATCCACGATGTGCCTGTGGAGGATATGGCCCTGATGTCGCTAAGGCGTACAGTAATCACAACACCCAATATAAAATGCATGAGTCATACAATCCAGTCATGCAGCAATCCTACGCATACCGTATGCTCATGTGAGATAACCTTCGCCTATCAAGGAGTCTCATAACAATCTACCCAATGACATATATAATAGTCAACCACATCTCATAACAAATATGCAGATGATGCGTATGGGCATGTATCATGATGCTATACAGTCACATATTCATAATCGGTACAAAATAACTGGCATCGACAATCGACCCCTACAATGTGGACATTTAACAAATATTGCCCCCAAGGAATGACCCACATAGAGCCTAACATATAGTAGACTCATGACCTCACACAAGGGACAAATATACAGCACCATAAGCCTCACTCAAGAGCTTAATACACATCACGATGGGCCTTTCACATGGGCCTAACATACATAACAATGGGCTTCATCGCCTGGCCCTCAAATGCATCACAATGGGCCTCATCACATAGGCCTCATATATATCACATTGGGCCTTAAACACGGGCTGAATACACATCACAATGGGCCTCAAATACCTAAAGATAACATCACATATCAGGCCTCGATATCTGGCATCGATAATTGGCCTCGACAATTAGAATCAGAATCAGCTTCAACAATTGGCCTCGACAATCGGAATTGGTATCGACAATCGGAATCGTCCTCGACAATCAGAATCGGAATCGGCCTCAACAATCGGCCTCGACAATCGAAATCGGCCTCGATGATCGGTCGATCAAGGCCTAAGGGAAGGTCACAATGTGGACATTAAACCATCATTACCCATTAATGTGGACATTCAACTAACATTACTCCCAAGGAGTGGCCCACATAGGGCCAAATATATAGTGGGCCCCTGGCCTCTTATAAGGGCCTCATATACAACATAATGGGCCTCATCGTATGGGCCGAAAATATATCACAATGGGCCATGAATACATCAAGTCGGGCTTCATTTAAGGGTCAGAATATATGGTCTTCAAATACACAACAGGTGGGCCCTGCACATGGGCCATAAATATATCACATCGGGCCTTGCCCATGGGCCGGAAATACATCACAATGGGCCACGACCCATGAGCCTTAATACACAATGGGTGGGCCCTACACATGAGCCTAATATACATCACAGGTGGGCCCTACACACGGGCCTCATATACATAACAGGTGGGCCCTGCACATGGGCCTCAAATACATAACATGTGGGCCCTATGCATGGGTCTCATACGCATCAAATGGGCTACGCCAACGGGTCTAATACATATCACAATGGGCCGCACAATATGGGCTTAATACACATCATTATGGGCCTCGCTTATGGGGCATATACGCATCACATTGGGCCTCACTCATGGGCCAATATATATATAACATCGGGTCGTATCAAATGGGCCGAATCAAATGGGCCAGGCCGATCAAATGGGTCGATCAAATGGGCCGATTCAAATGGGCCGGAACCAACCACACCATTCACCTACTACTAAAGATAATTTTAGAGCATTATTTTAAAAAAATGAATAATATCCAAGGATCATCTGGACCATACCACAAATGGCAGTGATGATAATGATTTCCACAGCTATATTTCCAGTGGGCCCACCATAATATTTATTTTCTATCCAATCTGTGCATGAGGTCACAAAGACCTAGTTATAGAGGAAAAACAAATATCGTATAGGTCCAAGACCCTGTAATCCCAAGGGGTTTTTAATGGTGGACGTTCATCCCACTGTTCTCTACAATGTGGTCCACTTGATATTGGATCTGCTTTATTTTTAATCTCAAGCTTGGAGACAGGCTCGCCAAATGGATAGATGGTCAGTTTCAACACATGCATCAAAGGGTGGGACCCACCGTCCAACCACATGGATGGTGCGGCCAAAACCCATACATCACGGTGATCCTCATGGGGTGGAAATACGTGCATCATGGTGGGGCCGTACCCTGCACGCTAAGTAGATGGACGGTAGGGATACAACACATGCATCATGGTCGGGCCGGTCACTAAATGGATGGACGGTAGGGATGCAGCACATGCATCATGGTGGGGCCGGTCACCAAATGAATGGGTGGTCTGAATATCATGCCTGCTACACCGTCTAGCAACTGGATGGTGCAGATGTAACCATACATCATGGTGTGGTCCACATAGTGGCCCACCAATATAATGATATTAATATATTATATAATATAATATTATATATTACATATACTTGCACGGTGGCAGCACTACCCATACTCATCGTTCAGACCCATATGGATGGTGCAGATCTCATAAAAAGAGGTGAGTCCCACAAAATTTGGATGGACGGCGTGGATAGCACAATACATCAAGGTGGGGGCCAGTTTGGATCCATCAGCGTGGGGCCCACAAGAGCGAGGACACCAGCCACTCTGCTTGTCAGGTGGGTCCCAGGTGCGTGGGCCGCCCCACTTCCCTCACTCTCTCTCTTATATATATGTGTGTGTGTGTGTGTGTGTGTGTGTGTAATATACACGTGCATGTATATATATAATATAATATAATATAGTATAATGTATAACAAAACATATAATAATATAATACATATATTCATAACTTAAAGTACCTACTGTCCAGACTCTCTGGATGTTCTGGACGGTAGGGATTCATTGCATATATGATGGTGGGTCCACACATGTGGCCCACCTCAACGTGCTATGATATATGTATATATTATATACTATTTAAATATTAACTCCTCTTCTTCTTCTTTTTTTGAAAGCTGCTAGAGTGTTTTCCCTTACACAGTCCACCAACAGAGACTACTGGATGTCTAAGGTATGGATGCAATACCTTCATCAAGGTGCCATCTACGTACTCGTGGCCCACCAACCACACACACACACACACATATATAGAGAGAGAGGTGGCCCCACTTATACATGGTCCTTAGGTCCATACATCCCAAAACAGATGGTATTCATATAATATATACGTCATAAGCGAGCCACTCTCATCATCATCATCACCAAAAGAAAAGGAGAAAGAGAGAGAGGGAGAGAGATCGGTGTAATGGAGGGACCCCGTCACTATGGGCCCCTCATATGATTACAACACATAAATCAAATTGGGTCCCATCATAAGTGGGCCATTAAATTAAAAATCAACGGTGGATCACCCACTTATCGGCCTCCTTCTTTAGCTCCTTAGACTCCTATGCTCCTTGCCTTTAATTTTGATGGAGGTTGATGATGAATGAATGGTTGAGATGGGAGATGAGAGAGTGAAAAAGTGGGCCACACTTGAATTTGGGAGAGAGCTTGGACGTAGGAACTTTGTTGCTTGGGAGATTATTTTGAGAAATGAGGGAGAGAGAGAAGTGATGGGATGATAAGGGATGGAGTGATGGGTGATGGGTGGAGAGAGAGAGAGAGAGAGAGAGAGAGAGAGAGAGTTAACTTTGGGAATGGGAATGGGATGGGTTGCTTGTACTTGTGGTATGGTGTGTACTTGACTTGATTAATTGATTGATTGATTGGTTGATTTATAAGACATGTTGTAGAGATTCTCTCGGAATTCGCAACGCATGGCGTTTTTCCTTGAAATGAACGTGGGCCCACATCTCTTGTGCCAGGTATCGCCTTGGCGCACGAGACATGACATCGGAACCGCGGCGACGACGCGGTCGTAAGGGTACAAGTCTTGGGTCGAGCCGACTCTGATATACGAGATACGACTCAGGATTGCGAGCAAACGCCGATAATAGATCGCTGGTCACCGGAATTCGACCGGGAGGACCGCGGAGGCATAAGGAATGGTACAGGGTAGGATACGGGTCTTACACCATCCATACCCTCTGATGGTCTCACAATCCCAACACTCGGTGGCCCACTAGGCAGGGAAGCATCAAAACCATCCACACCATCAAAACCAATCAAACCATCAAAACCATCCAATACACCCATCCATCTTCCATCTCCACCATTAATGATGATAGGAACAAGATCATCAATAACATTAACATCTATCAAAGGGCCCATTACTCCACTGCCAACCACCATCAATCCATCCATAAATGGATCCTCTCCACCATTTATGGACCCACCAATCCTCTCATCATGGCCAACCATAATAACTCCAAAAAAGGAGAAAGAAAGGGACAGAAGAGGAAGAAGACAAGGAAGAAGAGGCAAAAGAGAAGAAGGAAGGGACAAAGGGAATGATCAAAGGACGTGGACAGACGAGAATGTCTAGAAAGGGAATGAGAGAATAAACATAGAAGAAGAGGACTTACTCAAAGAAAAGATGGACGGAGGCGGTAATCCGATTACCGCCAGTGGTACTCCAAATACCGCCATCAGACCTGACATCTCCGCATCGCTGCAGCACTGACAACACAAAACGGCAGAAAAAAAAAGTCAGCGGCATAGTCGGACTACTGCCTGGGCCCACAATTGCACACGGTCAACGACGGGGTCCAATTCATCTCCGAATAACTATCAGGGCTGTTAACAACAACATTTCAAGGACCAAGGGTAGAAGAGGCAGGCGAGAAAAGTTTTATATATATATATATATATATATATATATATATATGTATCTAAGAAAGGATTGTACAGAGCAAGCATACAAGATCACATGATACAATAGAAACAAGTCATCCTTGTCAGGTATGTATTCATCTCTACCCTTTCAGTGAACATGCAAACACAGGAGACCTCCACCGATGAAGTGCGCACCATCACCGGGAGCATAAGCAGGCTACAGTATGGGGCTGATACCATATTGCTTGAACTAGGAGCTGTACTCCCTCGCTAGGTCGACAAAGGCGCTAGCATCAAAGCCCTCCAAAGCAGGAGACAACTTTCACTTAGGTACTGCTCTCCAATCAGATGGAACAGATGGTAGACTGAATGGGATGAGTGGACTCCCATCCAATTGCCAGAAGAGCCTCTCGCCAAGGTACCATTTCGTCACTTAAGGGTCCTCCACGATCCGATGCCGCTTCGAGGCCTGGAAAGCCTCCTGGGCAGCAGGAGCGAGGGCCGCATTTGATCGAAGATAAGACCGAGTGTGAAACTGCAAAAACAGAGGGCACACATAAAGTATAGTGTAAAACAACACAGGGCAACACAGAACAAGGCAATTACTTACATCATGAAGAACCAGGGCGTCTATGTTCGACCTCTAAGCAAGATTAGAAAACATACATGTGCGGCTACGGTTATCCTTATATCCCAACATCATGCGAGGAAAAGGAGGCGAATGATCGATCAAAGTGGGCGCCAAGTGAGGGAAATGGTCGAAAAAGCACACTGCATGCAATCATAGTCAGCGGCTGACTCCAATCATCCCAAAAGCTGAAAATGTGAGGAGACAGATCCGGGGAATACCTCAACGACCAGATAAAAGCCAGTCAGAGACTTGCTGACGCAGCAGCTGGCCTTGTCCAGTCCTTTGTACAAATGGACAAGGAGAGCTGCATTCCAATTGTATGGTGCGGGGAAGGTGATATCTGCCACCAACGTCAACAGACGGGAACTCACCAGCTCGTTCCCATGGCAGAAGATCATTGCACCCATAGTGTACAATATTAGGGTGCGGGCCTTCACGATGGTTACGGCCTTAGTCTTAGGAACACGATGAGCAAAGTTCGACGGCAGCCAGAGGAACCTGAACCGATGGCCGAAAAAATCTGAAGTATCCAGCATCATCCCCAGTAGACTCATCCAATCATCGTCAAAAGGTACCGGGAGATCATCCTCAAAAGAGACGGATCCCTCGTCATACCTAAGGCCCAGCTATATATAGATATCATATGGGATGATCCCCCACTCTCTAAAGGGCAGACGAAAGGTATGAGTCCTAGCATGCCATCACTCCGCCAAAGCCGATAGAAGGGACATGTTCATCTTGCTCAGACGAATCTGGAACAAACTAGCAAATGGAGTGTGCTCCAGTACATCGAAGAACAGGGGTTGCGGATCATGAAACCAATCCAACCAATGTGTCCTAACCCCATGTCCCCTCAAGATCGTAGGTGCGCCACCTTCCCGAGCCACGTCAGATAAATGGCGACCGTCAGGAGGCACAAAACAAGGGTCGGCTGACTGACGGGAAGAGCCAGCATCACTCCTACCACGACGAGGCATGCTGCACAGGCAAAACTCACAGGTAAGCACCTTCGTACTATCAAAGCTTAAAGACAGAGCCCTACTCAAAGCCTAAGTCAAATAGTCAACAGTTAAAGGTCCAAGTCAATGGTCAGGAATCTCAAGGCCCAAGGCCCATGTCCCAAGGCCCATTTCCTAAGGTCCACTTCAAAGTTCATTCCCAAGGCCCATTTCAAAGCCCATCCCCAAGGCCCATGTCCCAAGGCCCACTTCAAAGCCCAGTCTAAAGGCCCATTTCAAAGCCCATCCCCAAGGCCTAGTCCAAAGGCTCATTCTTGAGGCCCATTTTAAGGCCCCTTTCAAAGCTCATTTTCAAAGCCCATTTCAAAGTCCATTCCACAAGGCCCACCAAAAACCCAAGTAATTAAGGCCCATATTCAAGAGCCTAAGACCCATCCTCCTGGCCCACATCTCCATAATTCAGGCCCACTTTCACAAGTTCATCTCTGAGACCACATATCCACATTCAAATACATTTGACCACATCAAGATCATGATGTGGGGCCCACTTAAAAAATCCCATCCGTACATCATCGACAAGATGACCCACCATCAAGGTTTATGCCATCAAAGCACTCAAGTGGGCCCCAAATCATCCATCTTAAAGTCCAGGTCATGCAAAAAAATAACAAATATATAAAAAAAAAGACAAAATTCTAAAAGGTGAGGTTCCTTTCTTATCACACCCCACTCTAACAAAATAATAATAATAATAATAATAATAATAATAATAATAATAAACAAAAATAGGAAAATCCAACCAATTATTTGGCCTAAAACAGAAAGATCCAGCAAGATCCAACGATTGAGATCAGGTCAAGACGATTCAACAGTCCCGATCATGGTTCTCCTAGGCCCAAAAGCAAGATCCAAGCCTATCAATTGGTCCTCTAAAGCATTCCATTAATAAGGTTGAGCAAAACTCTAGCAAGCACAAAACACCCATCAAGGCACATGAGAAAATGGAGGAAGAAATGGAGCAAAGTGGGGACCATAGAGGAGGTAAGATCACAACTCAAAAACCTTCTAGGAAGCTACAATGGTATCCCTGGAACGGATTTGGAATAAGGAGATATAAGGGAAGAGATCACACCCATTGGATCAACGTCCACCAAAAACCAGTGACAAATCGGGCGACCGGCGGTAATCGAACTGCCTGTGGCGGCAGTCCAACTGCCGCCCCTGCCCAGACTCCCATGGGACAGCAGGCCGGTCCCCTATGACATGATGCGTTGATTGATCCTCTCCTGGATCCGCTGGATAAAGCCCAAAGGATAGAGAGAAAAAGATTCTCCCTCAAAAAGTAAATTCCATCTCAAAATCTCGCGAGAAAATGAGAATCTCAATAAAACATATCTCGAAAATTGCTGGAAAATACAAAAGAAAAAATTAAAAATTTAAAAAAAGGAAAAGAGGAAAAGAAAATGCAAATGCCCCATTAGTTTATTAGTGGAGGCCATCTGTCAATTCATAAAACCCAGACGATCTCGACCATCCATGAGATCAGACAGATCTTTCAATCTAAAAATATTTTCAAAAGCCCCATTAACTTTTTAATGGAGGCTATCTGACTTTTACAAATAAAAAATGAACGACAACGCCCACCCACAAAATCGAATGGATCTTTTTAAAAAATTCTAAAAAATATATATTTGCAAATAAAATCCCCAGGGAGTCTAGCCCCGAAGAGGATAATTTTTTGAAATGCACGCGGCACGCAGTACACTGAGGAATCTTCCATATTCTCCAGTTGCGGTCAGTGCAAGCAGCTAAATAAGGTTCGATCTCTTCCGATTTCTCCAAAAAATGATCAAATTCTTACATGATACATGTACGATTGGCCTGATTTCTATATCTAGACAGTCGTACGGATGCTAGTAAAAATGATAGGATCTATCTCTGGAAAGAATACTCAAACTCAAAATGATAACTATTCGTTGTAACCAAAGTATTAAAATCAGCAGACTACATGACAAAAGATTACCTGCACATACCTGGTCCAAGATGTTCAAAAATTTTGATCGAGTCCAAGTCGGCGTAGTGAGTTCCCCGTAAGGCCGCACCAACGCGCAGGGTAGCTAACCACTTTGACGATCAAACAGACCAAATATTCCTAGGGTGATTACATAGCAAAGGAAATGACAGACCAAACAGTATGGGAATCCTCGTAAAGCCGCGACAAATGCGCAGAGGCCCTTATTTTTCAGACTTATTCTCCGATGCTATTAACAATCTGATGTTAAAGGGTTGTGATTGGTGACCCGTAAAGCCACAATGAATGCGCAGCGGATAATCACAATATTTTCCTCAATCCTCGTGATATGTGTAAGTCATCTCTTTTCCAAACAATCAGCTGATAATGATACAATGGCAGATGACAGATTCGAGTTGCTACTACTTTTTGACTAGAAAGGTGGGGTGTCCACTTGCTTTGGCTCTCGGTTGCTTACAACCTTTGCCAAAGAGGGGCATTTGTAGACACCCCACCCAGGATGACAACTTGAAGAGGCTAAGACAGTTCAAGAACTATGATTGTATCTACACCCGAAATCCTGATCCAAACCTCAAACCCCCAATCCGCAACCCGAAGCCCTAATCCAAACCATTCAATCCACAAACAGTCCTCACCTACACCCTAGATCCTGACTTGACCCATTACCTAAACCCCAAACCCACCTATCTAAACTTCGAAAGTTTAAAAAGGGGACTGTCGGATGAACCAGTGCACTAAACAAACACACACGCTTGAGCCTGGCCCGAGCCCATACCGGACAATAGTCCAACTACCGCCGGCGGTACTTAGAGTGTCGTCGCTCGTGGCCCATGTGTGATCTTTTGGGGATAGCTGTTCCAGCATCCGAAAGTCAACTTTCTCCAGGAATTACCCCTCTATCCGACCTTATTTACTATTTTACTAATCCCAATAGCCAATGGAAGTGCGCCACGTGGCATTCCTTTCCTCTCAACCACTCATAACTTGCCACATCAGCTTTTACCCCTCCTAAACCCCACATTTATCATAAGACCATTAGAGAAGGCTATAAATAGCCCTCTCCTCTTCATATTTTGACAACAACCACTTCTCATTTCCAAGCTTAAGTGAGAAGGAGAGGGAGAGAGAGAGAGGAAGAGAGTGAGGGTGAGGAGGAGCTCCCAAGCCTCCAAGTCCAGATTTTTCAACTATCCCCTTAGCCTACTCCCTACCTTCCCAACCATCCCTAATCCCCAAGTCTAGCCCGGATTGATCAGGGATCAGTCCATGACTTAACCAACTCAAGAATCAAGTCAAAGATCCATTCATTTTACATACAAGCATTCATCATGAGATCTATTCCCTTCTCAACCCCCCTGCTCCTCTAGATCTCTAGTGAACATATGTAGTGTGACTTGTCGTACATTGGATCTTGTCACATTAGAAACTCTTATTGATCTAGTCCACTTTTCCTTACCCTTTTACATAAGCATCATCGCATCCACCTTCTAGACACGTTGTTGGACGTATGATCTGTGACTTTCGAAAATCTCGGATCTTGCCGCATCAGAAATCCACGTGTGCTTAGTCCTACTTTGACTATATCATTTATCCCTTGAGATTTTCGTACTACACCAAGTAGAGACCATACATTTGTACAGGCAGAGAGGGTGCCTAACACTTTTTCTCTTTGTAACCAAGGTCCCTTACCCGGAATCTTGGATTGTGGACCAGGAGTCAATCTAAGGTAGGAGAGTCTTTGGATTTCTCCAACCTTATATATTTCGCGGGTTCTAGCCGACTGCGAGATTCTGAGATTAATTGGCTAGTGGCGACTCCAACACTCGCAAATCAGCCTACTAACCCTCTCCTTTCAAACAAAAAAGATACAAAACCAACGTGGGCACCAATTTTCAGTGTCTACAGTTAATTAACGAGTAATCTTTAGTTGTTAGTCTTTCGTGAATTTGCTAAGTCATGCCTAGTGTAGACAATGTTTGCTTCCATGCTAAATTAAGCCAAAACTATTGAACAACTGCCCATGATCTATTCTATTTTCTGTCATATGTGTTGAGTGTCAAATATTGCATATTTTTCACCATCTATATCTTGGTTTTATGAACATTATACTTCTTACTGTTTTATTTTACTCATGTTTGTGTTATAAGGTGAACTTGAGAGCATAGAGTGAAAATAATGTTAAAAGCATGGATTTAATGCTCAAGAATCACCAAGGCAAATATTGCATATTTTCTCCCACCTATATCTTGGTTTTATGAATATTATACTGCTTACTATTATGTTTTACTCATGCTTGTATTGCAAGGTGAACTTGAGAGCTTAGAGTGAAAACAATGTTAAAAGCATGGATTTGATGCTCAAGAATCACTAAGGCAAAGAATGAACATTTGGAAACCAAGATTGAAGATTTCAAGACCCCAAGAGTCAAGAAAATCAAGTGGAAAAGGAAGTGCATAAATTTGCAGGATCTGAGCTTAGATGACATCGAAGCCAGTCTTCGATGACATCGAAGGAGTCTTAGATGACATTGAAGAATTATAGAAAAATCAAGTTTGGTTGCTGGACAAATTGGATGCAGTCTTTGATGACATCGAAGCCAGTCTTAAATGTCATCGAAAGTAGTTCGATGTCATCGAAGGGTTTATGCGGAGCCTACACAGAGTAGAAAATTTGAGACGGTTTTCAGATTTTTTTCAAATCAGTTTGAAGGAGGGAGTTTCCCACTTATAAATAGGGCTTCCCATGACATTCCTAAGCATCAATTCAGAGTATTCAAGGGCAAGATCTAGGATTTTTAGATTATTACATGTTCTTTTTAGATGTTTATTTATTTATTTTATTGCTTTCTTGTTGCATTTCCATTTTGTAATTTATTTATGTTTTTTTAGTTCCCTCTAGCCCAAGCTAGAAGGGAAGCACATTGGTTTAATGATATTATAATTTATGATGATTAATTATTTTTAATGATTAGATGAATGGTATATATATGTTATCAATTATCTAGGTTTAGGTTTTTTATCCTCATGTGAGATCTATATGTTTCCATCATGTGAGATCCATATTGATGGATAAGCTTAACCTAGATCAATTAGATTTCCTAGATGGGAGACGTTTTAAACCTGCTATATTTTTTTGATTCATTATCTGATGGATATTGAATGCTTAAAATCATTAGCGCTTGAGAATATAAATTAATGGTACTAATCCATGCTTCTCTAATCTTTTATATCATTTATTAAAATATTTAAATTGTTTTATTTTCTGATTAGGCTGACAATAGTGCTTGGATCCTAGTCGTGTTATCAAAGTCATCATCATTTATTGATCATTAACCTATGTGTGGAACTTTGAAGCTTGGGTGTTGTTTTAATTCTGTTAAATTCCATATCTTCAAAACCTTCGAAATCATTTCATGTATTTAATTTCCATTACTTGGTTAATTTTGCATTTGATTTTCTCATTCTCATAATTCATCTCCCTGTGGGATCAACTCTGTATTCACAAGATACTACTTACGATCCTTTGCACTTGGAGGCTAGGAATCAAGTTTTTGGCACCGTTGCCGGGTAGAGACGAAGATAGATTAGATCTGTGCAAGGTAGCTAAGGTAAGTTCTTTTCTAAAAGCTCAAAATTTCTATAGATTTTCTATTTTACTTTGAAAGTAAATTCAGTTGGGTCTTTCAAGCACTAACTGTGACAAAAGGTTGCTCCTACTTGGGATTTCATCACCCAAGTGCTATGGTTGTCCTACAGTTGTTGTTTGATCACAAAGATCATCCATTGAATATATTTTCTAGATTAGCGTAATTTAATTTTTTGCATTGGTTTTATTTTCTTTTTATTTATTTTGCTTTGTGGTTTGAACCCTTATGGTCGACTTTTCCACTTGGGTTGTTAATTTATTTTGCTTTGTGGTTTAAACCCTTATAGTTGGCTTTGCCACCTAGGTTGTTGATTTCTTTTGCTTTGTGGTTTGAACCCTCATGGTCGGCTCTGTCGCCTAGGTTGTTGGATAAGTTTTTATTTTTACTCTAAGTATCATACTTGCTATTTTGTGGGTTTTGTTGTATGGTGTGGATGATTTATGTCCCGTTGGAGTAGGGATCAAAATAATCGACTCTCTTCCAAAGGTGGACTAGTCTCAGGCCTTGATCATTCATTTAGGAAAGGTAGACAACACCACTTGAATTCCATGGCAGACCCAGTTGATAATGCAAATCCAAATCTGCCAGATCCAACTCCAATCCAAAATAGAGAAAATCAACGTAATCATCTTCTTGAGGATAAGAATGAAGTTCATATGAATGTGTTACACCAATCACGAACTTTACATGAACATTTACACCCTGAGAGATCAACTTTACCATCTTGCATTGTGTTCCATGCTCATACATGGAACATTGATTTTAAACCAGGTGTAATCCAATTGATTCCTAAATTTCATGACTCATATTCTAAAAGCCCCTACTTGCACCTCAAGGACTTTAAGGAAGTGATTAAAACATTATAAGTAAACAATGGAAATAGGGATGCACTCAAACTTAGGTTATTCTCATTTTCTTTAAGGGATCGGGCTAAAGCATGGCTCAACTCTCTAATACCTCATACCATCACTACATGGCAAGCCTTAAATAGAGAGTTTTTGAAAAAATTCTTTCCCGAGCACAAAACAAATGCACTTAAAATAGGAAATCATATCGTTCTCCCAAAAAGGGGAATGGACTATTTTTCCAAGCTTGGTAACATTTCAAAGACCTTTGACTCACTTGCCCACATCATGGTTATGAACCATGACACTTGATTGATGCGTTTCGAAAGGGGCTCACCATGGATACCTGTCAGTTCATAGAGATGATGTGTGGTGAAACCTTTCTGGATAAGATCATAATGAGGCTTGGGATTTTCTATACATGTTAGCAGAGAATACTTAGACATGGAATGTATTTACTAAACCAGACCAAACTAGACCTATTCCTAGAGAGAAAGTGGGATTTATATCCTAAGAGAAGAAGACAACCTTAATGCAAAATTCACTACATTGGCTAGAAAGGTCGAAGGCTTGAAAATTAGGAAGGTTGATATGATTAAAGAAAACAACTCCTTAGGTAATTTTTGTAGCATTTGTGGTGGTTCCGACCATGACATAAAGGATTGTCCAACAATCCCAATTGTAAAAGATATCATGCATGAGCATGGGCTAGCAAATGTTATAAATAACTATCAAAGGCCAGTTGTGCAACCAATGGGAAACATGTACAATCCAAATAGGCGTAACCATCCTAATGTTAGTTGGAGGGGTGAACCATAAATTAATGCGCCCAATGCACCTCAAGTGTCTCCACAAAATAACTTCTTTGGGGCATCTAACAATGCACCCTATATGCCCCACCAAAGCGAGCATCTGCAGAGGATGCATTAACCATATTCATGAACTCTCAAACTCAAATAAATCAGTCTCTAATCCAATCAAATCAGGAATTAAAGACGGCTGTGGCTAAGATTGAGACTCAACTAAATGCTAGGGAAAAAGGCATCCTTCCTTCTCAACCTGTGCCAAACCCTAGAAATACACGTTTCATTGGAGACTCGAATCTAAGTGAGTTACATCATGAACAAGCTAAAGCCATCATTACCTTGAGAAGTGGAAAAGAGGTCAATAATAAGATAATGCAACCGGCAGAAATACCGGAGGATAAGCCACTATCTTAAAAGAATGATGAACTGGCTCTGATTCAAGAGCCGCAACAACAAAAGGATAAAAAGACTAAGTCACATAAGCCTCCAGTTCCGTTCCCATCTGCACTTCAGAACCCGACTGTCCCCATGAAATATCAAGAGGTATTAGATGTGCTCCAAAAGGTTACTGTCAATATTCCTCTGCTTGATGACATTAGACAAATTTCATCATATGTTAAATATCTTAAGGACATGTGCATTATGAAGAGGAAATTAAACATGCATAAAAAGGCCTTCCTCACTGAGAAAGTGAGCGCTATCATTCAGAAAAGGGTCGTACCCAAATACAAAGAGCCGGGAAGTTTCACTGTTCCTTATTATTGAAAATTTTTAAATTGAACATGCTTTGCTAGATTTGGGAACAAGTGTTAACTTAGTACCTTATTCGGTTTACCAACAAATGGGTTAGGCAAGCTTAAACGAACCATGATTATACTCCAACTCATTGACCACTCCATTAAGGTACCAAGGGAAATATTAGAGGATGTGGTAGTCCAAGTGGAGCAATTCTACTTCCCCATGGATTTTATTGTACTAGACGTTAAACCATGTGTAAATGCTAGTGCTCAAGTTTCCATTATTTTGGGCCGCCCATTCCTAGCAACTTCAAATGCAATCATCAATTGTAGGAATGGAATGTTGAAGTTGACTTTTGGTAACATGACCTTAGAGCTAAATATTTTCAATCTATGTAAGTAGCCCATAGACAATAATGAACTCCATGAGTTAAATTTTATGGACTGCTTGATAGAGGTAGAGGAATTGGAACCTAGCCTATCTAAGGAATTGATTAAAGTCTTTGGGGACTTGAAAAATTCTGATTTCGAAAAAGTACTTGTTGAAATTTGTGATGATAATGAGAGCACTACCACCCAAGACATTGGTATATACTGATGGAGACCGCACTCTCAAATCCTTTCTATCGAGGACTTGCGACCTCTGCCATCACTAGCCAATGCTCTAAAACTTAATATAAAATTACTACTAAATAAGCTTAAGTATGTATACTTGGGTGAAAATGAAACTTATCCTTTGGTGATCTCTTCATTTTTAGACGAGGATCAAGAGATTAAATTGTTGAATATTCTAAGAGATCACAGAGGAGTCTTAGGCTAGACCATTTCTGACATTAAGGGTATAAGTCCTTCCATATGCACTCATCAGATCCACCTCGATGAGGATGCCAAACCAATTAGACAACCTCAAAGGCATCTTAATCCAAACATGATGGAAGTTGTAAAAAATGAGGTGATCAAATTGTTGGATATGGGAATCATCTACCCAATATCTGATAGTGTTTGGGTGAGTCCAACCTAAGTAGTTCCAAAGAAATCCAAAATAACTATCGTGCAAAATTCTAATAATGAACTTATACCAACATGTGTCACCACTGGTTGGTATATTTGCATTTACTATAGAAAATTGAATATGGTCACAAAAAATGACCATTTCCCTCTACCATTCATTGATCAAGTTTTAGAGAAGGTAGCATGTTACTCCTTTTATAGTTTCGTTGATGGATATTCTGAATATAACCAAATAGAGATAGCCCTGGAAGAGCCAGAGAAAACCATGTTCACTTGTCCATTTAGCACGTTTGCTTTTAAACAGATGCCATTTGGATTATGCAACGCCCCAATAACTTTCCAATGGTATATGTTAAGTATTTTTTCAAATATGGTTGGGAAGTTTCTTAAGGGTTTCATGGATGATTTCTCTGTACTTATGAGTAGTTTTGAGGAATGTCTCAACAATTTATCTCGTCTTATCTAGGTGTGAAGAGAGGCACCTTGTCTAAATTAGGAGAAATGTCATTTTATGGTTCAAAAGGGAATTGTTTTGGGCCATGTTATCTCTAAAAATGGAATCGAGGTATATTGCTCAAAACCGGACATTATTGTTAATCTACTTATTCCCCGAATAGTTAGAGATATTAGATCACTTATAGGGCACGCCGGTTTCTATAGAAGATTCATCAAAGACTTTAGTGTTATTACTAGACCCTTGAAAAATTTTCTCCAAAAAGATGTCCCACTTAAATGGATAGATGAGTGTGCAAGTGCATTTAATAAAATTAAATCATCCCTTACTACTGCACCTATCATGCATTCACCAAATTGGACACTTCCTTTTGAACTAATGTACGATGCAAGTGATTATGCCATATGGGCTATTTTAGGCCAAAGGAAAGATAAACGACCCTACGTTATTCACTATGCAAGTAGAACTCTAAACTCGACCCAAGTGAACTACTCAACAACTAAAAAGGAATTATTTGCAGTAGTTTTTACTCTGGATAAGTTTAGGTCCTACTTGCTGGGATCTAAAGTGGTCATTTTCATAGACTACTTGGCTTTAAAATATTTACCATCTAAGAAGGATGTAAAGCCAAAACTTTTGACATAGATCCTCATACTCCAAAAATTTGACTTAGAAATAAAAGATAAGAAAGGAGTAGAGCACGTAGTGGCTGATTACCTTTTCATATTGGTTTTAAATGATTCCACTGAGGAGATGCATATCCAGGACAATTTCCTTGATGAACAATTATTTACAATCTCTAAATTGCCTTTGTATGCGGATATAGTGAACTATCTTGTGACGGAAAAAATGTCATATCATTGGAAGTCACAAGATAGGAAGTGTTTTGAAACCGATGTTAGGAACTTCTTCTGGGATGACCCGTATTTATATAAATATAGGACTGATCAAATTTTTAGACATTGAGTCCCACAGAATGAAATTCAAAGTGTTATTTCCTTTTACTACATCGAAGCATGTAGTAGCCATTTTTCTGCTAAGAAAACCACTGCAAAAATTTTACAGTGTAGATTTTACTGACCCACCATGTTTAAAGATATCCATGCTTTCTGTGTTGCTTATGATAGATGTCAAAGATTGAGAAGAGTGTCCCGGCACAACACGATGCCTTTATCCTCTATTTTACCATTGGAAATCTTTTATTGTTGGGGTATTAATTTTATGGGTCCATTTTCATCTTCTTTTGGATTTCTTTATATATTAGTTGGTGTGGACTATGTTTCTAAGTGGATTAATACAGTTCCAAGTGGGACCAATGACAACAAAGTGGTCGTACGATTTCTTAAGAAAAATATTTTTTTCTAGATTTGGAACTCTAAAGGCCATCATTAATGATGGCGGGTCTCACTTTCGTAATATGACATTTGAGGTTTTGATGAAGAAATATGACATCAAGTATAAAATGAGAACTCCATACCACCCACAACTGAGTGGGCAAGCTAAGATTTCTAATCGGTAAATCAAACACATTTTGGAGAAAACTATAAGGCTAGATAGGAAGGATTGGTCCCTTAGACTATTTGACGTTTTATGGGCTTATAGGACTGCTTATAAGACCCCGATTGGATTGTCCCCATACAGATTGGTGTATAGGAAGGTTTGTCACTTGCCTGTAGAATTAGAACATAGAGAATACTAGGCAATAAAGAAGTTAAACTTTGATATGGACCAAATAAGAGAACAAATGAACTTAGAGTTAAATGAATTAGAGGAGCTAAGGAGAGACTCCTATGAAAATTTTAAAATCTACATAGAGATGACCAAAGCTTTTCATGACAAAAATATCCTGAGGAAGAATTTTGAACCTCGGCAAAATGTCCTATTTACAATTCCCATCTCCAGTTCTTTCTAGGAAAGTTAAGATCAAGATGTACAGGCCCCTTCATTGCGAAGAATGTTTATACTCATGGGGCTGTTGAAATTGAGAATCCACGTAATGACAATGTATACAAGGTAAATGGTCAAAGATTAAAGCCTTATATGAAAAACTTTCATTTGGGAGATGAGTCCATCTCTCTTTATGAGCTAAAATATTCGGATTGATGCTCTTAGTCTGATGGAGCATTTGTGTAGGATTTGTATAATATTTATTTTTTTAGTGTCACCTTGCAGGTGAGTTCTTCATGGTAGGTACTATCCATCATTTCTTTTATTTTTATTATTCTCATATTTTCTGCATTACATATATCATTACATTGGGGATGATGTAGATTTTAGGTTGGGGGATGTGGATATTCATCCATGTAAGTTTATATTTTAGGACTAGTATTGTCTACATTTTTGGTTTATGGGAAATTTTTTCAAAATTTTCAAAATATAATTTTTTATATACAAGAATATGAACATGAAATTATGCGAATTCTAAAGGCAAAGTTAATACTTACTGTAGGTTGATAGTAGTCCGAATCTGATAACTGAAAATTATAGACATGAGTTCCATTATCTAATCACTAGCTTAGAGTGAGTTATAATTTGATGTACTGAATTCACAATACACCCTAACTAACCTAGTGAGGAATATGATATGTGAACTAGAATAACAATTTTTTATTCAAACAAGGTTGAATGGACTAGTACCATTGACATATGCTTTAAATAGAGAATAGAAAAAAAAAGTGATGGAAAAATGAAAATTTATGAATGTAATAACCATAACAATCATGTCAGTAATCCAAAGTAAGGATACCTAAGTATCCATTGCTATTACTGTTACAATTACGATACTTTAGGTTATGAAGCAAATAAGGTGGGAATCTTTATCTAAGGGTGGTTTATAATAATGAGGATATGATGATAAAAGAAGAAAGGGCATGAAGGAAATGAGATAACTAAAGATTTCATATTCTTAAGATGATTGAAAGGAATTAGGATAAGGAACATGCATATTTTTCAAAGTTATACTAGTGTCACTGAGCACCTAAGTATATTAGATCATAACTATTTTAAATTTTGATTAGATCTCTGAACTCAAGGATGTAATGGATTAGGAAATTGAGATTCTAACTAACTTCAAACTTAGGATAAGTGTTGCTTTGTTTTGAAATTTATATGATGAATGGAGGCATAATTGTATAAATTTCTAAGTTTTGAACTATTTTCCATGTTTTTAATGTTTGTGGGTAACATTTCTGGAAACCCTCACGAGACTATAACTCGTCTACTAGGGGAACCTATGGGTTTAAAGGCTTGTTGCATATGCTAAATGTAATCGAGATTACCTGTGAAAGTGGTGTAATTAAAATTTTTGTTTTCGTTTTAATTTTATTTTTAGAATTAGTTTTTATTCTTATTTTTATTTGAAATTTTTCTTTACTTATTTTGCTCGAGACTAGCAAAATGCTAGTTGGGGGGTATGTCGAGTGTCAAATATTGCATATTTTCCCCCATCTATATCTTGGTTTTATGAACATTATACTGTTTACTATTATGTTTTACTCATATTTGTGTTACAAGGTGAACTTGAGAGCTTAGAGTGAAAACAATGTTAAAAGCATGGATTTAATGCTCAAGAATCACCAAGGCAAAGAATGGACATTTGGATATCAAGATTGAAGATTTCAAGACCCCAAGAGTCAAGAAAACCAAGTGGAAAGGGGAGGAAGTGTAGAAATTCGAATGATCTTAAGCTTAGATGACATCAAACTAACTTCGATAACATCGAAGCCAGTATTTGATGACATCGAAGGAGTCTTAGATGACATCGAAGAATTACAGAAAAATTAAATTTAGTTGCTAGACAAATTGGATGCAGTCTTCGATCACATCGAAACCAGTCTTAGATGACATCGAAAGCAGTTCACTGTTATCGAAGGGTTTACACGGAGCCTACACAGAGTAAGAAAATTTGAGGTGGTTTTCGGATTTTTTCAAATCAGTTTAAAGGAGGGAGTTCCCCACTTATAAATAGGGTTTCCTAGAGCATTCCTAAGCATCAATTCAGAGCATTGAAGAGAAAGATCCCGAGTTTTTTTTAGGATTTTTAGATCTTTACTGTCACGTCCCAAACTCAAAAACTGGGCTTACAAAATTCTCGATCTCCGAATCCGGTGTCGACCGCCTCCGTACCACCCCATTCTCGGCTCCTAGCGTTCATACGCCAGATTCTGATCTTGCGATCTTATAAGGAGAATTTTTCAATGTACATTTAACTCATAATAAGCATAACCACAAGTTTACCCAAGTCACAAAGACAACATCATCATCACATATCCACTAATATAAACAGTTGAATACAGTGCTGAAAGGGAAATACATATGTCAAAAATTAAAGCTCCATAAGTCTGTTGCACGATCCAAGCTCAATATTGTTGCAACCTGACGCCACCTGCACGCATCTATCGTGCATAAGCTTATAGAAAGCTTAGTGAGTGGTGAAAGTGTGTGCACAAGGT
The DNA here is from genome assembly GCF_029962835.1 of Magnolia sinica. Taxonomy (NCBI): domain Eukaryota; kingdom Viridiplantae; phylum Streptophyta; class Magnoliopsida; order Magnoliales; family Magnoliaceae; genus Magnolia; species Magnolia sinica. The sequence goes on along the minus strand of NC_080583.1, from coordinate 20,856,830 downwards.
AAGTGCCAAGTAAGTAATATCAGAGTATGCGCAGTACTGATAAGTCCATGAGTCATACAATATCAGGGTACACAATGCAAATCAGTTATGCAAATGATGAGTCAAAGCGAGCCAAATATTAGATGTCGAGGATACAATGCCATAAATCATACAATATCGAAATAAGCAAAAATATAGTGATAAGTCTATGAGTGTCATCAGCCGTACCAAGGCTATGCGATGCAAGACATGAGACTAATGGCCATATCAATGCAGAAACATAGCAACCCAAAATGTTAAGTATTGTAGATGCAATGTAATGTGCGGTGCGAATGAAATGACCAAGCTGGAGTGAAGTCGGGATGATAGTACGTAGTATCGCAGGCTATGGGGTCCATCACAAGGGACTTCTATCCAAACTAGTCCTATACCTAAATTTGGATAGTCAGACTCAATGTGGTAAACTCCTGATCTCAGGTTATTCACGCGTCCAACCGAAATCCTGGCCATGCGAAGGTACACAACAATTAATTGTGCACCACTAGCCCGAGTAGGTAATGAATGAAATGAATGCATGAGTATGCAACTCCTACTCAATAAGTCCACATATCAGTATGGTTCCTTTCTGGGATCATCACCGGGGTGTAGTACACTTCACGCCACCTGTCGCCCCATCAAGCGCACAACTAGGTAAGTGGAAGAGACCTCACTATTTGTCTGGCCAGTAATCTGCCAATACCTACCCGGCTCGTTGATAGCGGACTCATTCTTCGAGCTGGTCAAACTCATCCTAGCTATGCCTACTCCCTCAGGCGGGTAAAGCCACATCCCCTCCCAACCGACCATGACACAGTGGGAGACGCGGTCTCCTAGTATTTGGTACTCGGGCGCTCATGTACATCCACTCGGTCTTGACGTTGGGGCGTCCTCTGCTACCAAGAGGGTTTTAAAAATTTTCACCTAGGGCCATTTATGGCAGCCCGATGCTCGAACCAAATATTTTCGATGTCCCATCTGGCTATCCACGATATGCTTGTAGAGGCTACGGCCCTAATGTCGTTAGGGCGTATAGTAATCACAACACATAATGCAAGATGCATGAGTCATACAATCCAGTCATGCACCAATCCTGCATATATCGTGTGCTTATGTGAGATAACCTCCGCCTATCAAAGAGTCTCATAACAACCTACCCAATGACATATGCAATGGTCAACCACATCTCATAACAAACATGCAAATGATGCGTATGGGCATGTATCATGATGCTATGCGATCACATACTCATAATCGGTATCAATAACCGACATCGACAATCAACCTCGACAATGTGGACATTTAACCAACATTGCCCCCAAGGCATGGCCCATATAGAGCCTAACATATAGTGGACTCATGGCCTCACACTAAGGCCAAATATACAACACCATGGGCCTCACTCAAGAGCTTAATACACATCGCGATGGGCCTCACTCATGGGCCACATATACATTAAGTGGGTCGCATCTCACGGGTCTAATATACATCGCAATGGGCCGCTCCCACGGGCCTAATATACATCAAGTTGGGCCTCACCATATGAGCTGAAAATATATCACAGTGGACCACGTCCCATGGGCCTCGAATACATCATAATGGGCCTCAACAATTGGAATCGACCTCAACAATTGGAATCAACACTTAGAATCGGCCTCAATACTCAACCTCGACAATCGAAATCGGCAAATCAGTTACCACAATCGAAATCGATCGATAATCAGAATCGGCAAATCGGTCACATCAATTGAAAATCGACAATCGGTCACGATAATCGGCCTCGATCACTAATCGGCAATCGGCCACGACAATCGAAATCGATCGATAATCGGAATCGACAAATCAGTCACGTCAATTAGTCATGGTAAACAGCCTCAATCACTAATCGGCAATCAGCCACGACAATCGGAATCAATCGATAATTGGAATCGACAAATTAGTCACGACAATCGGCACCAATAATCAACATCGATAATATGCAGCGGTAATCAGGGTCGATAATCGGCACCGATAATCAGGGTCGATAATCAGTGTCCGCCTCGATAATCGGCACCGATAATCAGCAAATAAACAAAGCGGGGTCCATAGATGATCAGCTGATCAACCATAGTATAAAGATCGGGACTCAGCCGTGGTTATATCAAATCCGCTAGCATAGAGTCATCCGTCTACGGTGAATGGGGCCCACTTATTTGGGTTAACCCACGAAGAGAATGGGCCTAACAAGGCCTAAGGGAAGGTCACAATGAGGACGTCTAACCATCATTGCCCCTCAATGTGGACATCTAACTAACATTGCTCCCAAGGAGTGACCTACATAAGGGATTTATACGTAACACGGTGGCTACACATGCATCACATTGGGCCTCACATACATCGCATTGGGCTTCATACAAGGGCCTCAAGTGTATCACAATGGGCCACGCCCATGGGCCTTGAATACATCACATTGGGCCTCGTCCATGGGCCTCACATACATCACATCGGGCTGATTGAATGGGCTAATTTGAATGGGCCAACTCAGATGGGCCGAATCAAATGGGCCGATTCAAATGGGCCTTACCAATGGGCTTCATGTATGTCAATCGGGCCTGCTCTTATGCATTTTTTTGAGACCCGACCTATTCATAAGTTAACATAGGGATAGATAAAGTGAAGACCAAATATCAGTTTGAGTGGGAACCACTGTGGTCCTTAGAATTTCCAACGGTGGACATCGCTGTCTACTATTTAAATGGTGGGCTCCACTTGAGCTTTAGATCTTACCCATTCTTTTAATAATGCCCGAAAATGATCTCACAAATGGTTGGACGATTTGTATATGACACAAGCATCATGGTGGGTCCCATAAATAGACGGCGTGGATGGAAGAGGTGGGGCCCACGGAGCTTGCTGCCATGTACAGTAGCAGGTCACAGGGCAGCTATATATCTGTGGTACATGTAACTAAGGTTGCTTTAAAGGACAGTAGAGGTGGGTCCCACATAGGGCCCACCCTTATGTATGCAAATAATATATATATATATATATATATATATATATATATATATATATATACGGATATAGCTGCTGCTGTGTAACTTTTATGTATCTACATATAAAATATATATTATATATTATATAAATATCACAGCTACATATATAGGATTTTATATATATATATACACACACACACACACACACACACACACACACTATATATATATATATATATATATATATATATATATATATATATATATATATATATATATATATTATCTTATATATATTATATTATATAATAAATCAACGTCCAGGCCATCCACGGCCTGGACAGTCATGTGCATCAAGGAGGGCCCCACACGTGAGGTGGGTTCCACCATCCAAGGACGGTGGACACCACACGTACGTGATGGTGTGGCCCACTCCAAATGGATGGACGGCGTGGATGAATCCCATGGACCCCACCGTTAGTCCACACTCCACTGTAGCCACCTGCACTAGGGAATCGTGCCAAGACCTCGGCTTTGAAATGAGGTATCTTTCACTCAGCCTACCACGTGAGCCATGGATCTGGGTCCCACCGTCCTTGGACAGTGGATGCACCACATGCGTGTGGTGTGGCCCACCAAAATGGATGGATAACGTGGGTGGGTCCCATGGACCCCATCGTCTGCACACACTTCACTGTTAGTGCACCCACGTCAGTTCACACTTCATTGCTACCACTCCCCACGTCAGTGCACCCACTGACAGTTAACACTTCACTGTTAGTTGCACCCTCCACTGGTGCGTCCGCCTGGACGGACGGTGTGGATGTACACCTCGTCAAGGTGGGTCCCACATGGCCCACCCATTTTGGATTAGCCTGATATTTGTGTTTTTCCCATGGCACGTACCACCCATAAAAACAATGGGGTCCACATCAATGGATGACATGGATAAGGTCATGCATCAAGTGGGCCACAGGCCATCATACGAAAAAAAAAAAAACAATGGAAAGAGAGAGAGAGAGAGAGGGAGAGAGAGAGAGAGAGAGAGAACGGAGAGAATGGAGGGGCCCCGCCACTATGGGCCCCTCTTTGATACAAAGCCTACATTAAGGTGGGTCCCACCATAAGCGGGTCCTTACATCACAAAAATTAAAGAGATAAAGATCCGAGATCACCCACCGTCTTCTTCTTGCTCCCTTGGCTTCTTTTGCTCCTTAGCTTGGATCATAACAGAAGAGATGGAGTTTGAATGGTTGAGATGGGAGATGAGAGGGTGGGAAGTGGGCCACATTAAAGCTCCTCTATGAGAGCTTGGGAAGCTTGGACGTGTGGTGTTTTTGGTTGCTTGGAATGGAGCTTGAGAAATGAGAGAGAGAGGGTTGTAAGGAGAGAGAGAGAGGGATGGGTGATGGAGTGATGGATGTGGTGAGTGATGGGTGTGTAAGATATTGTTGACTTTAGGGGTAGGTTGTGTAAGAAAGGTATGGGGTGTGTAAGAACTTTTTGACTTATGGGATTGCTTGGGGATGAGTGTGAGGTGATGGTGTAGTTGACCCTTGATGGGATTGATTGATTGATTGAGGTGACATGTCATAGAGACTCTCTTTGGTTTTGCAACGCGCGTCTTTTTCTTCGAACTAAACGCGGGCCCACATCTCCTGGCCAAGGTATTAGATCGGTATGCAAGACGTGGTGTTGGAACCGCGGCGATAATGCGGTCACAATGGTACAAGTCTCGGATTAAGCTGACTCAAATCTACGGAATACGACTTAGGGTCGTGCGCAAACGTTGATTATAGGTCGCAAATTACCGAAATTCGACGGGAAGGATTGCGGAAATTGACGGAACAGTACAGACTAGGATACGGGCTTTACATTTACATTTTCTTGTTGCTTTTCCATTCTGCAATTTAGTTATGTTTTTTTAGTTTCCTCTAGCTTAAGCTAGAAGGGAAGCACATTGGTTTAATGATATCATAATTTATGATGATTGATTGTTTTTAATGATGAGATGAATGATATATGCATGTTATCAATTATCTAGGTTTAGGTTTTTGATCCTCATGTGAAATCCATATATTTTCATCATGTGAGATCCATATTGATGGATAAGCTTGACCTAGATCAATTAGATTTCTTAGATGAGAGATGTTCTAACCCTGCTATATTTCTTTGATTCATTATCTCATGGATATTGAATGCCTAAAATCACTGACGCTTGAGAATATAAATTAATGGTGCTAATCCATGATTTTCTAATTTTTTATATCATTTATTAAAATATTTAAACTATTTTATTTTCCGATTAGACCAATCATAATGCTTGGATTTTAGTTGTGTTATCAAAGTCATCATCATTTATTGATTATTAACCTGTGTGTGGAACTTTGAAGCTTAGGTGTTGTTTTAATTCTGTTAAATTTTGTACCTTCAAAACCTTCAAAATCATTTCATTTGTTTATTTTCCATTACTTAGTTAATTTTGCATTTGATTTTCTCATTCTCATAAATCATCTCCCTATGGGATTGACCCTGTATTCACAGGATATTACTTACAAACTTCTGCATTTGGAGGCAAGCAATCAATATGCAACTAATTTTTGGATTATTGCGAAATCTGCGATGAATTTTGGCAATGTACCCACATGCCCGTCATGATGTTCGATTGAGTTGGATGCCCAGATTTAATGCCATGCATGCCTGTAATTTCCTAGAATAAGTAATGTATATGACCTTCTATGAAATGTTAACTGACTGAACAATTGCGTCGGCCAACAAATTGTAAAAATTCGCATGGGCAAGGGTTGGCTACCCAGGGGCCGATCCGACCAATTCTAGTCGAACATGGATAGCCGGTAGTAGTTGGACTACACGAGATACTCGCACCCAATGCCGGATGCTTCATAGTTTGCCCAAATCGGCCGAATTGACCCATTAGCTGACCAATCATGTATGTTCACCCTGTATGACTACGCCTATTTGAACTCGAGATACCCCATGCCCCTGGAATGCCCACTTACAAACACTATAATACGATCCACAAGTCTCGTGAGTAGGGCATTGTGGTATGGGACACTATGCTCGAGTTGTAAGCCTACACTGGGGTGACGAGCCTCTCCATAGTGACCGCGAGCAACCCAGTTTACAACCCGTCATTCTTATGAGTCAGATGGAAGTGACGAACCTTGACGGATCAAGGATCGTAGGCACGAGGCCGCTACAGCCTCCTTGGGCCTCGCAATCGGATTTGGGCACCAATTTCATAAGGGTGCCCCAGTTTTCCTAATCTTGTTGGATGAACGGACATAACTAAACACTTGGCTAACATGATCACGACCGCATTGCATTAGTTAGGCTGACGACTCAGCAGTCGAGGTCGCATTGACAGAGTGTTGGTCATATGCGAATGTATAGATGGTGTTGTTTGAGGGAGTGTTGGATGGCGAGAGCATACATCATATCATAATGTCATGCATGTGCATTAATAAGAATGTCTAGTAATCGTATGCTTAGTTGCTTTTTATTATTTGTACCTGTGGAATTAATAACTTGTGTAACTTGATGCTGATAGAACCACTGAGTTGATCACTCACTCTCACTCTGGGACAGTGTTTTAAAACACCAACCAGACACTATCTTAAATGCAAGTATCATAGAGCTTGACCAGCTGGATAGGGCGGCCATTGATGAGGAGGAGGAGCTCTCCTATTTTCAGCTGTTTGGTGGGTCACCATAGATTACCCTAGGGCCAGCGATGGGGCCTTAGAGCAGGGGATATTTTGTATACCTTTTGGACTATATGTATTTTACCGGGACGCAGTCTCGTACATTATGCGTATCACATCATTTTGTTAGTCGCACTTTCATTCAGTTAGTTGATTGCAGTACATGCCTAATGATCCATTTAATTTTTCAAGTGGTCATACATTAATCAAATGAAACCCAAATTTAATCAATCCACAAGGCATAGGTGGCACTCGAAAATTCAGGAGTCGGACATTACTCGGACCCTGGAAATTCAGTGCGGTACAACACCACAATCCAAACCCTTCGAATCATGGTCATGCTCCAATTACACTGGGCCCACAATATACACGGTCAATCGTAGTCTGTTGGCCTTGCGCATTATGCTAGAGTATCATAATCCTCCGGATGGCCAGGGTCAATCGTGGCTCGTGGGTCCGCCGAGTCAGGGCGCCTTGGACGCGGCTTTAGTGCATCCGGTGGATCCCTTATAGTGGGTCCACCTTGATGTATTATTCTTATATCCACGCCGTCCATCAGTTTTACCATTTCATTTTAGGGTATTAGTCCAAAAATAAAGCAGATCCAAATCTCAGGTGCACCACACCACAGGAAACAGTGGTGATTGAATGCCCACCATAAAAAAACAAAAATCTTGAGGGCTACCGTAATGTTTTTTTACCATCAGGTTGATAAGGTCACGCAGACCTGGACTAATGGACCACACAAATATCAGCTTGATCAAAAGTTTTGTGGCCTTAAGAAGTTTTTAATGGTGAGGGTTCGATCACCACTGTTTCCTGTGGTGCGGTCCACCTGAAAATTTTTATCTGCTTCATTTTTATTTTCATCCCGTGAAATGAACTGAAGAAGCGGATGGACGGCGTAGATATAATAAAAATATACCAATCGGAGCCGCATCCGGCGTCTGACTGAGGTAACCGAAATCGTCAGCAGCACCAGTTTCACGCGGATTGTGAAACACCAAAGCTCTATGGGATCCAGTGTGTTGTGTAGCTAAAATCCACTCCGTCCATCAGGTGAGAATCATTATTTAGATCGCACAGGAAGAAGGTTTGTCCGATTAAAAATTCATATGGGCAACAACAAGGTAAAAACTTTTTTTTTTTAAATGCCACAAAAACTGGTAAGTTCACACGGTGTGGGCTGTTTAACGGTGGGCATCATATGTTATATATATATATATATATATCCCAGTGAGTTACACGTGATTAACGGTTTTGATGCAAGACAGAAACATTAGTGGCCCCCACACGCAAACTTAAGTGGGCATCCGTCCCTATAATTATATATGATGTGGCCCATCTGAGTTGCAGATGTAGCTGATTTTTGGCCTTAGGATCTAACGACAGGGATTGAGCCTGGTCAACGGACTGGAGTTTTCATTTTTATGGCATGGAGGGCCTCTGGATGGGGAGTGGAGTGTTTCATGCAATGTGGGAACGAAATCGGACTGCGTGCTGAGTTACTCAGTACGGTCTTATCGTACTGAGTAAACTCTGTTGGGCCCACTGTGAATTCATGTGATTTATCCACACCGTCCATCCATTTTTCCAGATCATTTTAGTGGTTGAACTCAAAATTTAAGTATATAAAAATCTCAACTAGACCATACCAGTGAAAGTATTGATTTCCACTGTTGAAACCTTTCCAAGGCCCCCATTGATGTTTATTTGTCATCCAAACTGTTCATAAGATCACATAGACATGGATGAAGGAAAAACACAAATATCATCTTGATATAAAACTTCTGTGGCCCCCAAGAACTTTTCAATGGTAGACTTCAATTCACACTGTTTCCGGTGGTGTGGTCTACTTGACCTTTGTATATGTTTAATATTTAGATTAATATGTAAATTCATATGATAAAATGGATGGACGGAGTTGATACAATACATGAATGACGGTGGGCCCCACAGAGTTTACTCAGTACGCTTAGCGTACTGAATCCGCTTTCTGTGGGAACACGGGATAAAGGTTGTAGGGACGCCGATTTCCTGCAAGGCCTTTCGCAGGGAGGGATGCTGGGTGGGGCCCACCGAGATATTTGTGAGAAATCTACCCCGTCCATCCGTTTGTGAGGTCATTTTAAGATATGCTACCGAAAATGAGGTGGATCCAAAAACCAGAGGAAACAGTGGAGATTCAATGAGCGTAGTTGAAACATTTATATAGCTATAAAAGTTTTGTATGAGGTTAAAATTTTTATGTTTTCACTTAATCACAGTGGAATGATATTATTAGCGGATGACATATAAACAATAAGGTGAAGCCCAGGAATGTTTACCAGCAGACATTTCTTTCCCCAAATTTTCCTCTCTTATGGGTCACATGTACATGAGTTTTGGATCTACCATGTTTTTAGTCAAAAGCCTTAAAATGAACTCACGAAAAGAATGGACAGGATGGATTTCTCACAAACATCACGGTAATCGGTTAGGATGGGGATTGCATGCTATGGGGATATGTAATATGGAATGATGTCATCCTAAAATATTCTTATTTCTAGTGGGATTACTTTTTTTGCTCAGAGATGAGATTTTGGGTGTTTTTCTAATGAAATTGCCCTTTTACCTTTTACACCACTGTATGCATCGTACTGCGTTGCTTGCAACCGAAGTTTTGAAAAAGAGACTGTGGGACCCACGGAACCAACAATTTGGCCCATCCCTTGGTGTACTTGCTCGCAACCTAAGTTTTGAAAAAGAGATTGTGGGACCCACGGAACCAACAATTTGGCCTATCCCTTGGTCGATCTGATTTGGAGCATACTTAGACGTTGGAGGGCGTTCATTTCATCTTCATCTGAGGCCTCTATGACCCCTAATAGAGAGAATGATGGCCTTTCTTTGTTGGACTATTTTTTCTGGTATCGTACACTCTAGATAACTTCTTTCTTGATTCCAAATCTCTAATTGAACATTCATTTTCACCTTCACAACCACATTCATATATACATCCACACCCACATTTGCATTTTAATAATTCACATCTACATTCACATCAACATTTTCACCCATTTATATTTGCATTTGCATGCGGAAGTGCACGTATATGTGCATGTGCATGTGGAAGTGAATTTGGATGTGAATGTGAGAGTGAAGGGGGCCTGAGGGGGGTTGGATACCCATTGAGCAGTGTGGATCTCACCTGCTTAGGGGGGTTCACACCCACACTAAAATCTTCATACACATCCACATCTTCAATTCAACATTCACATTCACCCCCACATTCGTATGCACATCCACAACCACACCCACATTTGCATTTATCAATTTCAAGCCCATATCCACATCTACATTAACATTTTTATTAATTTATATTCAACATTCACATCCACTTCATGCATTCCACATTCCCATCCTCTCTGTAATTCATTCAATTTGCTAGTCACATATACATACTTATCCATTTTATTCAACATTCACATCTTCTCTCATTCTTTCAAAGAATATAATCTGTCTACAAAAGGTGTATGTGGGACGTGGAGGTGGATGCGCATGTGCATGTAGAAGTGAATGTGTATATGCATGTGTACTGTGGAGCAGTTTGGATCTCACCTGGTGTGGTGGATCCCCCTGAGCATTGTGGATCACACCTAAGACTTGTAGGTGTGATCCACAGTGCTTACAGGGATCCACACCACCAGGTGAGAGTCCCGCTACTCAAGAGGGATCCCCACCACCACCCCCCAAACATTCACATCTTTATTTATTTAAATTCAATTGTACGAATGTAAATGTGGAAGTGCATGTAATTGTGAATTTTAAATTGTATGAATGAAAATATGAAAGTGTATGTGGTTGTGGATATGGATGTAAATCTTGAGGTGCGTGAATGCAAATATGGAAGTACATATGGATGCGGAAGTGGATGTGAATGTTGAATTGTATGGTGTGTATGTGGATGTGATTGTGAATGTTAAATTGTATTAATGAAAATCTGAAAGTGTATGTGGATATGATTGTGAGTTATGAATGTTAAATTGTATAAATGCAAATGTAAAAGCGCATATAGATGTGATTGTGGGTTACACCCAGATCCATAGCTCAACTGGCAGACTGAGTGAAGATACCTCATTTTAACACTTGAGGTCTTGGTATCGATCCCTAGCGGGGGTCGCTAACATGGAGTGTGTGTACTGACATGGGTGTGTACTAACAAGCTAACTAAAAAAAAAAAGATGTGATCATGGGTTGTGAATATTGAATTGTATGTGGCCATGAATTTGGAATTGTATGAAAGAAAATGTGAAAGTGCATGCAAAATACAACAGTGGATGTGGATGTTGAATCCAGCTTAATATACGAATTTCAGCTTTCAGGAGTTATGTAATTATTTATGTGTCATTCATGTAACCAATTATTTATAAGAATATTATGATTTAGTTTTTTTAATGAATAATAAATTGAATGAGCGTACTCATCATTTTAATGATTGTTAAGTTGAATGAATGTAGATGTAGATGTGGTTGTGGATTCGTTATTGCTTACTTATTATTTATTTAATTATACTACCTTGTATGTTAATATGTAGGAAGAAGTCCTCAAGTTTTTATAAACATTGTCTTTCGAATGTCTCCAACAACATAAAAGTTTGTACACAAATGAGTCTAAAAAGGAGGAAGATAAAGAATAGTTGATGGGAAGCAAACTGGGACGCTCATCGTTAAAGAAGACAGAGAAGTCTGTATCGAAATAAACCACATGGAAGTTGGGGATAGAGAGATTCTATTTGAGTAAGAGGAATCCATCTTAGTATGAGAATTTCAACTTTTTATTTTTACGAGATATGTAATTAAATGTATATGTCATTCAAGCGGTCACTTTTTTGTATGAGTGTTGTGAATTCTTTTTTAATGAATATTGAATTCAATGAATGCACTCATCATTTATTTCATGCTTGTTGAATAGAATGCAAGTTGATGTAAATGTATACGTGAACGATGAATTGAATGAATACATATGTGGATGTGGTAGTGGTCGTGAATTTTGAATTGAGTGTATGTGAATGGATGTGAATTGTTGTGGTTTTCATGATGAACATCCCAGTTTGTTGTCTCCGACTTCCGTATGGTTTATTTCGATACAAAGAAGCAGTCACTCAAATGACATATATATAATTACATATCTCATGAAAATCGAAACCTGAATTTCATATACTAAGATGGATTCTTCTTTCTCAAATAAAATATCTCTGTCCTCATCTTTCGTGTGGTTTATTTCGATAGGGACTTCCTTATCTTCTTTGATGGTGAGTCTCCTGGTTTACTTGCCCCTTGTACCTTATCTTACACCTTCATTCAATTTAACAATTATAAAAAAAAAATGATAAGTAAATTCATTAAATTCATTATTCATTCTAAAAAATTAACAAACTCTTACAAATAATTGACCGCATGAATGACCAATCACTTTGCAATGAATGACTAGTCACGAGTTATCATGGGTGAATGACCAAACATATTGCAATTTTTTACTAGTCGCGGGTGATGGTGGTTCAAAATGATTACTCACATCTAATTGTATGGAAAAGGATTGTTCTCACTATGGATACTATTCAGGCAATTACCATTCTCCACATTCACATGGGACGTGTCGATATAAATGAAACAAGTATTAATATAAATGAAAATGAATGAATATGTGGATGTGGATGTGGATTTTAAATTTAATGAATGAAATTGTGGGTTTGCAATATGAAAGTGAATGTGCATGTGGAGATGGATGTGTGGGTGCAAATATTGAATGCATGTATGAATGAATGTTAATGTGGATGGATGTGGATCCCCCTAGGCATTATAGATCTCATTTGGTGGGGCGGATCCACCCTGAGCAATATGGATCCCACCTGGGAACCTGGGACTCCCAAGTGGGATCCAACCAGGTGAGATCCACATTACACAGTGGGGACCCCCATACCCACTCCACACCTACATCCAAATTCACTTCCACATGTACATGCACATACACATTCACACGCACTTCCACTTACACATGCATATGCAAATGTAAATGTTGAATATAAGTGGATGAAAATGTTGATGTGCATGTGGATATGAATTAACAAAATGCAAATGTAGGTATGGATGTCGATATGAAGGTGAAAATGAATGTTGAATTGAAGATGTGAGGGTGGATGGATGTGGATCCCCCCTGCGCGGTTTTGGATCTCACCTGGTGGGGTGGATCCCTTCTGATCACTGTGGATCTCGCTTGGTAGCCCCGGGTGCGTTCTACAGTGCTTGGAGGAGATCCATCTCACTAAGTGAGATCCACACTGCCTGGGGGGATCCACCCTCTTACCCTTAGACCTCCTTCACACTCACGTACACATTCAAATTCACTTCCACATGAACATGCACTTCCACTTCTACATGCATTGTGGATCCCCCTGCTTATTCTTACCTTTACCCACCATATCTCCACATGCACATGCATATCTACATGCACTTCAATTGTGGTGATCACATCTCTCTCTTGATTCGATGGTGGTGGTGGTCCCCTCTCTCTCGATTTGGTGGTGGTGGTGGTACTCCCCTCTCTTTAAAAAAAAAATCTTTGAAAGCCCTTAAATGAGTTGGAATGTGGGTTCGACCCCACATATATAGCATACGGATTGATATTGTGGAGCCCACTATACATCTCCATTGAAATCCCCTCATACCACTAGGTTGGAAAATTAATTTTAAGGCATGGGCCCAAGAATCGAAGAAGAAGGCATTTGGGATGTACCACACCGAAAGAAACTATCCAATAAAGAAAGATCATCGTCTCTCTGCCGGGGGCCACAAAGGCCTTGGATGAAGATGAATCAACGCCATCTAATGTTCATTCCTATAAGTATGTGATATGATATTAGGCTCTCATGTTGGCTAAGCAAAATATGTGATATGATATTAGGCCATCATGTGGCCAAGTGGACTATACCTTGCACTATAAGATTATCGAGCAGCCCATCTACGCGAAGAGGTAACGGGACCCGAGGTTTTATGATATGTAATGTTGGTTGGCCCGTCTATGTAATGAGGTGATGAGATCCGAGGTTTTGTAATGTGTATTGCCGGGTGGCCCACATATTATGAACGCTGAAAATCAGCACCCATGCTTTGTTATCTTTGTTTTTTAGAGTGTACGCGTTTAGATTGATATAGTAGACTTGGAGTCACCACTAGCCAATTAGCCCAAAATTCCGCAGTCACCTAGAACCTGCAAAATCTGTAAAAGCCAGAGAATCCGGAGACTCTCTTTCTTTAAGTTGACTCCTAATTTGCGATTTGAGATTCCGAGTAAGGGACTTTACAATACTGAAAAACAGGGCAACGCCAACGGCTTAAAACTGTCAGCAATGATCTTCGCCGACAGCTTTTAGCCATCGGACGATCTATCGAGAAAGGGGGCGTCGGTGTTGCTCGCCGATGGATTTAAACTGTTGTCGTTTTCGATGGCTAAAACCGTCAGCATTGCCAATGGCTAAGGGTGACGGTTTGTCGTCGGTGTTTTCGACAGCTAAAACCGTCGGCGTTTCCGACGGTTGAGAGCGACGATTTTAGTCGTCGGCATTTCTCATTAATTAAAAAATTAATAATAATAATAATTAATTGCCTACTTAACGCACACATCTAAAACTAAATGTATACCCATTTCTCCAAAGCCCTAAACCAACCAACCTATTTGAGAATGTAAGTCTACATAAAAGAAAAGGAAGAAATTAAAATCAGATATCATCCAAATTCCAAATATATAAAATTTGTATTTCCATAAAACACCATTAGTTTAAGGTAAAGATGAAGGCGTTTCAAGGATAACACATTTTGACACGAGAATACCAAAGTTTCTTTCTTCATTTTATAGACATCACCTCTCTATTCAAGAAATGAAGGAAAAAAAAAAAAAAACAAATCAAAAACAAGACAATCAGATCAATGCATCTACATAGAATGGTAAATAGAGGCAAAACTCAAAAAAAATAAAAATAAAAAAAAATAAATAAAAAAATTTAAAAAAAAAAAAACGATGGTGAGGATTACAGTCATGATGTCACCTGCATACATTGCCAGAATGATTGGTGTGTGCAAATGAAAACAATGGTTGTAAATAATTCATTTCCAAAATGATTGAGTCATCATCTGCTGAGTTAAATAAACTAAATTCCATTCATTCAGCAGATTTGTACGTGCAAAAAAGCATTTATTTATTTTTCAAACAATCTTTAAAAAAATTATTTATTTTCAAAATAATGATGCACTTATTCAAAATAGGAAAAAACTGCAATTCGTTGATATACATAGAGCAGCAGAGTGAGGATTACAATCATGATGCCGCCTACATACATTGCCAGAAGATCATTTGTCTTTTCACCTACAAACAACATTGCCCATTGGCCATGAAAGTAGCCTCAATAATTCTTAATATATGTTGCTAGAAGTGGCATACCTATCTTAGAAGCCGCTGATGGTGCAATAGATGAAACGAGGATGTCATTTTCATCCAATGTTGCCTTGAAGCTATTTTGAAACAAAGTCCTCACCTAAGACACTATTACAACAATAAGTTTCCAAATAAATGGCACAAGAGATCTAAAAATTAACTTCTAGGTTTCTACAACACAACTACTATTAAAACATCCATACACAACGTAAAATTCACAGAACAACTTGTAATGAAAAGCCTTTACAAAAATAACTGTGGTACCAGCTGGGCACGTTTGTAATATGCATTATAATATTCAGCAGAAAAGAGCACAAGTTCCCATTAAAATTCTCATCTTGACCTGAACAAAATGTGCATGGTTTACTGCACGAAAATCGTCATTTAGGAACGGTTTAAAACCGTTCCTAAATTCTTCAGGAACGGTTTAAAACCGTTCCTAAATTCTTCAGGAACGCTTTCAAATCATTCATAAATGAGGCGTCGCAGAAAAACAGGAACGGTTCAGAACCGTTTTGGGTACCGTTTCAATTTTTAGAAACGGAATTTTAGGAACGGTTTAAAACCGTTCTGGTGCCAACGGTCACATTTCTGCCAACTTCAGAAACGTTTTTGAACGCCTATTAATGTTGCCAACGGTCAGATTTTAGGACAGAATTTTAAGAACGATTTTAAACCCCTTTCTTCATTGTATGAGAGAGAAGCCTGGAAAAGAAGGAAAAGATTATTATGTGTGAATCATTCTATTGTCCTTTTCTTTTGTGTAATTATCTGGCATATAATACAAGTAGATTACATACCCCACTCTCTCTCATACAATGAACAAAGGGGTTTAAAATCGTTCCTTGCTCTTTTCAATTGGAAATTTATTACACATTTCAATTTCAATTTCAATTTCCAATTTCAATACAACATTTCATTTCCAGGCTTCTATAATCCAACGATTCCTTGTTCTTTTCTAGAATGATCACTGCCTTCAGATATGACATCCGCTACAAATCCTCCTCTTCAATGTCTTCTCGTCCATCCACTACAGCCCGATCGATCTCTTCCACCAGCTTGGCCTGCACATCCTGATGCTTCACCAGGTTCGCCATAATCCACTGCAGTGATGTGGACGTTGTGTCCGTATGAGAGGGACTCAATTTATTTTTTTTAAGGAAAAAAATAAATAAATAAAAGGAAAGCAAGAGACTAAAAGCCCCCAAAAATAGTTACAATGACAAATCACCATATATGAACTAAAATAACCAAAAAACAAAAACGATAAACAAGAGGAGAGAGAGGGCTCCTACTGACCTTGTAACACCTCTATAATGTGATGTTCTCTGCCCAAATGTATCAATGGACTGTATATAGGATAATATTAAAATTATATTTAACATTGAATGCACACCTGTATAGCCTCTGTAGCCTTGGTGCCAAAGGAAAATATCTCAAAACCTTCGATGGAACTCTAACGCCTTTTTTCTTTGCCAAGTAATCTGACCTCCATCTCGATGTTTTGTCCAGCCCGTGCATTAGGTGGGCCCTGCCATGTAGATGACCTGCTGGAATTTAGGACATTCAATTTATTAGATTGGCCACACAAGTTCCTGGACAATGGACGGCTATAAATAATCCAAACAGTGGATTCCATCAACACAATTGTTTGCCTGACCAGCAAATCCCACAAGCTGCAGAATGATGGATCACGACAAAATCTATTGAGGGACAGGATCAACAGTTTTGATCATTTGCAAATGGATGACCCAAACAATGTCTACATCACTCTAAGGGCCCCCCCACATGCGGTCTCATATGCTTGGCAGCAAAGATACATTTCACAGGCTCCTTACAGCCAATGTTCGAAATATCGGTGCACCTTTTAAAAACTCATATGGGCCTTAATAAATAAATAAATAAAATTAATTAAATGCATAGATTCTTGTTATGTCACTAGCATTGGTGTGTCAAATCTCTCTTCTGCATATTTTACATTTCTAAAGGTCTTTATCTTTTTGAAGGGTATTTCCAAATGTATCACCGGAAAGAAAAGGAATTAAACAAAGCAGATATACCTTAAAAAGCAGAGCCATTTCCTTGAGACTCAGGGTATTGGCTTTCTTTTTCATCTCAGCAAGCTCAAGAATGTCATGCATGTGCTTCTTTGAGTATACACAGACAAGATTTCTGGCACAAAACAGTATCCAGTATTAAACATTGTGAGAGTTCAATCAATATAGTCAAATCACAAGACATGTATTTCTCCACTGCAAATCACTAAGCTTTATGAGCACCTTCCCATGCTGAAGGGCTTGCAAACAGGATCTGTCACAACCCTATCTCCAGCAACATAGGTCTGTGGTACAAAGCACAATTAATATTTAGTCAATAAGAGCAATCATGATTGTCTTTTCATTCAGTGGCCTAGAAAAAAACAAACAACAAAGTAGCATACCATCTTCTCAGCAAGATGAGGGTGTGATGTCTCAAGCAACAAGGCAATTATCATTGGTTCAGCTACTGTCTGACAGTTGGAGATCAACACAACATTATGACCCTATGAATCAAAGTGCAGAAGTATTGTTCATATCTGTTAGAGCCGGGAAAAAAAAAATTGTTGGAAAAACTGAAATATATTTGTACTTCATTTCAATTGAGAATCCAAACGTATGTTATATAAGAAATAGCAAGGGGTTTTCTCTATCTCCAAAATATCCAAAATTCCATAGACATAGTGTAGTCTTTCATGAAAATAACAAGGATATTCCATAAATGTTGATTCAAAAGAAGAATGTTTATACAGTTCTTAGAGTTAGTGAGGATGCATGACGTACTACAGGTTTTGAGTTAGTGAGGATAATCTTTCTTCTACGTTTTGTTCCATAAATATTCCTTTTAACTCTTGGTCATTCCCACATTTATTGATTAAAGAAACAGAGAATAAAAGTAAACCCCCAAAGTTTTCTCAGTTTCTTTCATTGGATTAGCGTATTCCTGATTTTACAATGGCAGAAAAGATCTATTTCCTACAAAGGAGAACAAAGTAACCCACCAGTGCAAAGTTCTTTAATTCATGTTGAAGAACCATTTAAGAATAGGGATGAGAAACCTTTGACAAGGAAGTGATCAAAGATTCAACCAAGGCAGCTAATTTTAGCTTGAATTGAAAATTTAGCCAAACCTGAGAGCACAGAGGAAACAATTTCTCAAACGCTGGGCTCAGTCACGGAGTTTTATGAAACTCAGCTAAGCCGGGCCTGGAAACCAGAAGACAGATTTCCAACTCAGCTAATGAATTGAATTATGAATGTTCTGTTTATCCATGAAAACCAATGAACATGATAAGCATTGGAAACAAGGAAGCATCCTCAAACACTCTAATTGCATTCCTATAAACTACTAGAAAGTGACATAATCAAAATTTGAAGACCAATCATTCATATGAGCATCTTTAAATGGTAAAAAGTTTTCATAAAGGTTTTAATGCCAAATTCCTGCAATGCAAAATCAGAGAGAAAAACAATGAAGAGAAACAAAGTAAGGATATTAGCAGTGAAAGCAAACTTTGTGGTAACTGGATTGCAGAAAATTATAACAATTTTAGAGAATTAGTTGTTACATGGATTAATATTTCATAACATTAAATAACAGATTATGCGGAAAATGGCATTAGATTATAAACCCATTACCAAACCCATGATTTAAATCAGACTCATCAATCAAATTCCATAAAAAATCAGACAACCTCTTGAAAAAGAAAACCATATTGAAATATTGAAAACCCAAATCAGAATCCATTGTTGTATATCACCTCCAACACTCAAAACTTACAAATTTCCACACGTATGGAGTTTGATCACATATGGAGCTTGTACCAAAAGCACCAAACAAATCCCTGCGCTGCAAAAATGACGTTAGTAAATCATTATTCTTTACATAACCCTCCTTCATACTGTATGCATTTTTATATTTAATAACTTTCCTTCTCCATTAGTAAGTCTCAAAGCACTTTCCAAACATCCATACAAAATTGTTGGATATCTGTACATGGAGTACTTGAACAAAATTTCAGATGTTCTTCAAAATCAGTACAGCAGAATTTACAAACGGCTTAAGAATCAAAGTGCAAGAAACCACTTCCAGTTTGGACTTCCTAAACTAAACACCTTGTCGATACTACTAGAATAATTCTGAAAACACCTATTATTAGATTTTGCCCCAGATCAACCAAAGAACAGCAAGCAAAGAAAGCCTACACAAAATGATCCTTTTCTGACCAAAGACACCCCCATGCCACATAAAAAAAGGAGTCAATTGAAGCCACATTACCTAAGAGCATTGCAAAAGCTGAAAGAATCTTTCCCACACTACTCTTGCTGGAATATAGTGTAAGAATAAATGATCCATGGAACCGGCTTCCTAAAGGCAACATAACACGCATGTTAGGTATGATTGTGTCCTTTCTAAAGGTTATCAAATGTCAACACTTTTTTTTTCCTGCTAGCCAAGCAGGGGCAATAACTGGAGGTGGACCCTTGCATGACCGAATGATGGTATACTCTGTCAGGTCGTGAGAGGAATGAGTTAGAAGAGAATGGAATGACACATAAAAGGATTTGAAGAACAGACTGAACTTCCCAACCATCCCTGTCAAGCATAGAAGGGCCCTACCTACAACTCCTCCAAAGCCATAACATGTCCTCCCGTTCATCATCATGGAAGTTACTGTAACAAAGGGGAGCCCACACCACTCTACCACCTAAAACAAGAAACAATGCAAAAAGGATATGTAGATGAATTCGCTTCCAAAAGGCTCTGGAACAGAGCACACATACTTATGAAACTAAATAGCATCAGATTGATATCATATCTAATAAGGAGATAGAATGATCAAACCAAAATAATAAAACAGGCATATATTAGTATGAACACATAATGTGAATATCTGAATATTTGGAAAGGGATCTTTGTATGTAAAATCCATGAGGATATATGACTTACCGAGGATCAGTTCCAGATAAAGATATATAAACCCACCCAACTGGCTTCACGAGTTCCACAGTTTTTATTTCCTGGAAAAAGAAAAAAGGAGGGATGTGCAGCATGAACACCAAACTTCCTGAAAGTGTTTAGGCTGCATTTGAATGCACGGTCAAATTGAATTGCAAATATACAGTTTAATCAATAGGGCATCGAAATAAATCCTGTTGGTAAAAGGCAACCTATATATATATATATATATAGAGAGAGAGAGAGAGAGAGAGAGAGAGAGAGAGAGAGAGAGAGAGAGATGCAAGACGGGAGAGACGGGAGAGACGGGAGATTGAAGAAAAGTGAAAGCAAATACACTCCTGGGTTTTGAAAAATGTGCCTACACTTAAAAACGGTTTAGAACAAGCACACTTCCTTCTTAGGAACTTTCAAGCTCCACAAGGAGATCCAAAACCTGTCATCTTGGCCTTTGGATGTTTGGTTTTGATATCTTTTCCAGACCAGTGCAAGCACTATCACCATGTTTATAAACACTAGAGAGATAGAAGGTGGGCCACCTTATATGGATATTTTAAGTACACCTGGTCTGCTAAGTGGCCTTTTTGTTTTTTTCCTGGGTCGACCTTGTCGACTTGCCAAAAACCAATCAGCGAGTGGATTTTTTTAGCTCCCATTTCACCAAGTGGAGACCCAACAGAGTTGGCAGAAGTGAATCCATGGAGGTTGGCTCAAAACAGCAATTAGCCATCAAAATGCCCCTTTTGAGGATGCATTGAAACAGGCCCTGAATGAGCAAATATGCATGTCCATGTGTTAATAGACAGGTTTCCATCAATGTTTCATGAATTCCAATCACTGAAAAACTACAGACTAGTGTTGATAGACAGGTTTCCATGGATGTTTCATGCATTCCCATAACTGAAAAATTACAAACTACAACAAAGAAAATGGGAAAGAATGCATTTATGTTCACACAGTTCAATAAACGAGAGACCGAGAAAAATTAAGGACTTCTCCCAGCATCCATAATGATGAAATAGCCCTTGAATTGCAGCAATATTTCATTCAACCCCAACTTGGAAGGAATATAACACAATATGAAGCTCAGATCTTCAATATGAATGGCAAGGAAATGAATTGCAATTTGGTTATTTCCATTTCATTAGACTCGTAATTGCAATTGAATTTGATATTGCATTCAAACACACCTTAGGGACTAATAGAAATGCATTTTCTAACAATCCAACCTTTGTTTTCACCATTATTTCCATAGATGGACAACAATTGCATTTACAGCTGATGATCCAGATAGGCTAACGGCAAGGAATTACAAGAGATTACAAGGTAAATTTGCAGAAATAGAGATGGGAAGAGATAAAAATCCACATCTAGCAAAAAGCCAAACTGATGTTGCAATCATATTTAAAATGGTGGTTATCAAGTAATCCTAAAATGGAGCATCAGTCTCTAAAATCAGACTGACCAAACAATCCAAACCATCCAATCGATCGCTATCAAATGGATGGTCCAATTCTATGGGCAAAATCAGATGGTCTCTACTGTCTTCTCAATTTCATATTTGGGTTATGCCCCATCGACAATTAGGTCATCAATTTGGAGGGTCTGGATTGCAGAACGACTATCCCACGCCTACAATCAAAGATTCACCACCATTTTATAAATGGTCATGGACTATCACATTAGTCTAGACCCATTTTCATTTGCTTCCTCCATAGGTCTTGCTTTTTGATAAGTTAGCCCTTTTTTTGTAATTTCTAGTACATTTTCCAGGGAGTGTTTGCACTTATGTCAAAACTGTATAAAAGCTCTACAAAGATATCTAAATATATTTGGGTTTTGGGGTCTAGTCAATTTGTCACCTAAATCATAGGTGACTACCAAACCGGCAATTGCAGGTGGTATCCAAACAGGGCTCAAAACCCTCATTTCAGATTGATGCAGGGTTTTCATCTCTAAACACCACTTTTGACACTGTCAAAACAGCATAAAAAATTCACAAACCGATTAACCTTTCTCCGAACTGCTAGCATGCTTTGCAAGGCAGTCGCATCTTTATGCATGTATCTCATCTTACCTGCAACTCCAATTGCAATGCCCTCAAATACAGAGTGAAAACAGAGGGCAACAATCAGCAAAACGCTATCACCTTGGTACCAGTACTACTGGAGCGTGGCCCATTTCCTGCATAGCATGCTCAACCAAAATCCTAAGATGTACGGAGTAAAAGTCAGTGGTCCATTTCAAATAAACGCATCGAATCTCATTCATTTTATGATATATAAATAGATTATGTACAATTCCAACTCCCAATTACAATTGATCTAGATAGATGGCTATAGAAGGGCCTGTTTGTGTTGACAAAATCCAGAAGGATTCTGATTTCCAATCACCAGCAGTTTCTGATATGGGATCCATGTTTCTGTTGTCTGGTGGGAATGTGCCAAATAATACAAATGCGTTCCAGTTCCCAGAATGAACTGAAAACCCGGCTTAATCCAACGTGGCTCCCATGTCAGATAATGTGTGATTGAAATTCATCTGGATTTTGTTTACATAAAGACCATAAAAGAGACGCATATCTTACAAAAACCAATCAAATCAACCCACATTCCTACAAAATTCTAACTGTGCAGGCAATACTCAAATCATTACTCGAGCAGCAGTCTGTCTGATCTCAAATTTAGCTGGATGCCCCAGCAGCGGTAGTGTCCTTATCATATCCTCCCTGCTGCTCCTCTTTCACGAACTCTTCGAGTAGTGTCCGCTGCCTCTGTGTCAGATTCCTGCCCAGAAAAATAAAAAATAAAAAATCCATCAGAAATTGTTCTGAAACAGCAACGGAAACCTGCAAGACTAAATGCTCATACCTAAATGCAAGACTAAGATGCTCATACCTAAAGGACTAGAGCAATGACCACTGCGACCACTGCTGGAGTAGCAACTTGGCCCTGATCTGCAGCAGCCGGCGCATTCACCACTTGTGCTAGAGGCTGTTCACCCTATCAACCAATGTAAACAGCTGTCCCTGATCCACACCTGTTACACAGAACGAGAGGGAGATCAAGAGAGGGAGGGAGAGTGAGAGGGAGATCGAGAAAGAGGGTTGAGATCGGGAGAGGGAGATCGAGAGAGAGGGTTGAGATCGGGAGAGACGGAGGGAGAGTGAGAGGGTTGAGATCGGAAGATCGAAAGAGAGGAAGAGGGAGATTCAGAGAGGGAGAGGGAGATGGAGATGGAAAATGAGGATTTTAGGGCTTTTGGCGCAAGGAAAGGGTTAAAACCCATCGGTAGTCTGCGGCAGATATAGCAATGTGCCTCTTGGGCCTTGTGGGGTCCACTCAGAGGTTTTTAATCGAATCCATTCCATCCATCTGTTTCAAAATAAAACAATAAAACAACATAATAAGAAGTAAGAAGATCCAACACTCAATTAGGACACACCAACAAAACATTGGAAAGAACAGCGTATAACACAATGACTCCAGTACGGTCGAGTACTGTTTCAAAACAGGAACGGCTTAAAGCCATTTCTGAACCAAATTCTCGACCGTACCAGTTTGATGATTTTGGTGTAGTGGTTGTTAGTCTGCCCGTAAAACTACCGGGCAATTGCCAATCTGTTTTAGACTCCTTGTTCAAGCACTAAAACCATAATTCTGCAGTAGCGGTGTAAATGAAATAAACTAGTTGAATCAATCTAATACAAAACATAAGCATGCAAGAAGCTCCAAACCTCAGGACCAAAACCATTAGCTCGAGGATCTCCATAGAGAGAACTTGGTTCTTCCACTGCAACTTGTTTTCCACATCTGACATATATAAGAAGCAAGATTTCAGACACCAAGAGCATTTCATAAATTTTCGGCTCTTAAAACCCGCCATTATAAGATGGAAAGAGAAAAACCATGTTTCTAACGATGGGTAAGAATGGGGCAACAGGAAGAAAAAGAACAGGGAGAAAAATTGTATGCTTGAGCTGCCAGTCGTGCTTTCAGACTTAGCAGGCAGAAAGAAAGTGATGGCTTGGAAAGAAGAAAAACCTGTCACGAGAGAGCCAAGTTCTTCAAAGTGTGAAGCAGCAGCTTTAAAGCTGCATCCCGCTCTTCCTGAAAAGATCAGATTGGTTAAAAGCAGAAGATAATGGAATGTATGTTCAGTCGACAACTTTCCCCTCACATTGCCATAATTAGCAAAATAAACAAATTTAAATAAATAAATAAATAAAAAGAAGAAGAAAGAAAGAAAATGGATGTCACGTAACACCTGGCCTATAGAGATTTATATATGATACATGATTGGAAAAGAAAGTGTGTTTTCCTATTCTACCCAGCAACAGTGGGGCCCATCATGGGAAGGGTCATGCGTTAACATCTTTGTAAGATGATCCTATCTATAACTGGTGGCTTGTGAATGGAAAATTTACAGCTAATTGTCCACAGTCAGGATAATCAAGTCAGGGAGCAGATCACGAGCATGCAGCCCCCACGTGGACCACATACAGTTTATTGGGCCAGACAAATTGCTTGTTTGAACATTGCAAATTTCCTAATCAGAGAGAGAAAATGACAGTGTACCTTTAAAAATAAATAAATAAATTGGCGTAGTGTACCTTGGTCCTGGCTTCACACTGGTTTTTCTCTGCCTCCAAAGCTTGGTGTTTCTCCTCTAACTTTGAGAAAAACTAAAAGAAAGACAAATATAGAAATAAGTTTTAACTGTCAAGATACAATATGGTACTTCACAAACAATTCTCTGATCAAGAACATACCTCCTTCCACTTCTCTGCACCCTCACTGCATCTAAAAACAGGAGAAGATGCCATGGTCATCCGGATTTTCAATGTCCGTACTGGCGCTGCAGATAAATGGCCCTGGATCACCAAACAATGGCCCACTAGTATGTGCCATGAGAATCTTGATGCCACAGATACCCTAACTCATCAAGGCCCAACAATTCCTCTTTGTACACATATGACCTCAATAGAACCTAGACCTAATCTTCCAATCCAATTGTTTGAATCCAATTATTTAAAAACGTTAGATTGCATAAATCCAATAAAGGAAACAAACAAGTAGATTGCAGTTCTTCCAGATTTGTCGATTCCAAGAATAAGGACATGGAACTATATTACTGAAGAGAGTTCTATATTCCATAAAACAACAACTCTAAATATGGATTTTCAATCAAAGGAAGTTATCAAACACTTGAAATGAATATATGTAGTACGTGTACAATACATATCTGGGCCATTCATCAGTTGCACATCAAAATGGATGGGGCATCCCAAAAATCTAACTATTTCAGGCTCCAATCTTTAGAATGAATAACCACAGTGCAAGAGTCCATACACCACAGGTCTGGCACAACTATTAAAGGAATAAACACGGACTTTAATTCCAGCCGACAATTGTTGACGCCAATAGCAGTATCCTGTAAAAAGATATAGACTAACAAAAAAAAATCGATGCGTATTTACCTCAAACTGCTGAATGGTCCAAACTTTGCCACGTGCAATTTAATCACAATGCACCAAAAAAGAAAACGGGTGTGCTGCACTCCAATTAGTTTCCTCTTACAAAATATGCATCAAACACACACTATAACAACTACACAATGCCACTGAAGCAACAAGTGGATCAAGCTCATAGTTTTGAAATTTTCTCAAACGCCCTCACTCTAATAATCACATAGTCACGCTAGCAAGCAACAACACCCAGCTGAAGAGATACATTCAAATCAAAATATTGACCTAGGCACACCACAAAATCCCCAGAAATAAAGTGGAAAAAATACATGAAGAAAAAAGAGGAGAGAAAAGCAAAACCAAATTACAAATATACCCCTCCCACCATGTAGACCTGATGAAGGATCTTCTCGATTACCATTTCCACCTGGTCTTGACAATAAGCATCTTACAGCATCAACAACCTGCAGCATACACAAAATCACCCAAAACCCATTACCGGAATCTTCAAAAAAACAGGAACCTAACATGACTAAACTCCCCAACTCTAAGATGCTCACACGAAAGAGAATCCACTGGAAGTCACAAGAAACCTAAAAAAAATATATTAATAACTAAAAAAATGTCAAATATAGAGAAAGCAACACATAAATAGAAAAGCAAAAATTAGTCAACTAAACCTACTAAATTCATACAGGCAATCAATCAAACACATCATATGCAGCATTACTTCCTTGTCCTGGTGTCCCAATAGTTGTCTGTATCTTAATTGCATAAACATAAAAAATAATTCCTTTGGAGTTTACAAACTCATCCAAACAGAAAACAAAAGAAACCCAACTAATTAGATGGTATCTACTTTATTCATTATGACAAGCCAGCAAGTAAAACAAGAAGCAAATAAAGTATACTTCTCCAGGGTATCACTGACAGCTGAATAGAAAGATTCCTCATAATCAAAACATCTCTGCTTAATCACATATCAAGATCATCTGATGAGCTACAAATAAAACATCTTTTTTAAGCTCCCAATAATGCAAATTTTGTTGTTGTGAGTTCTTGAAAAAATCCAATGCCCATCTCCAAACACACTGCATTAGATAAGATTTTTAAGCTACAGCTATATCAGCACACGGCTAGTGGCTATGTAAAACAATTGCCAACCATTGAAAAGGCCAGCAAGTAGTAAAAGCAATGCATATCGGCCCTTAACATATTCAATGCCATTCGTGCAGCAGGCCATCCCTGAGTTATCCCAACAATGCTGCTTGAAATAAGTGATCCAGGAGGCTCAAGAGAACCTGAGAAACAGAATCAGAGCCAATGAATAATGCAGGAATAAAAAAGGAGATTGGAAGAACCTGTGAAATGCATCATAAGAAAAAGACAATGCCGCAAAACAGATTTCTTGTGAAATGAAAAGTAACATATTCCCAAATAAACTAAAAAGAGTCATTTCTAGATGAACCGAACCTACTGAAGTTTCTCTCCCCAATAAGAGATTTTTTAAAAGCAGAAAGCATTCATACATTCATGTGCGCCTAACAGCCAAATGCAAGAAAACTAGACAGCAATTCATAAATACAAAAGGGGCCCCACCACCACAGGGTATCACGACCATCAACACCCCCCCCCCCCACAAACAAAAAAAAAAACCCTCCAAATCGGTCCAAAAAAAATCAAGAAATCTAATAAAGTTAAAGAAGCAAACACCAAAACCTGCAAATCGGCCATGAAAACCCTGAAAATCAGGAAAACATGAACAAATGAACATCAAACCCTCCAAATCGGCCATCAAAACCCTCGAAATCAACAAAACATGAACAAACGAACATTAACTCCACCAAATCGGCCATCAAACCCTTGTTGGGTTTAGTACCGATGGGTGCTGCGTACCTATGTTGGAGAAAATGATTGACGGTGCGGCTTTGTATGGATTTTAGTAGAGAGGGCGCGCAATTTTTGAGATTTTCGGATTTGAGGGGGAGAGAAAGGGACGCGGTTAGCGACAGAGGACGAAACTAGCTTGTGTCCCACCCTCGCCCGGACCATGATCTGTCCGGCAGGGCTCCGTGGCCCAACGTCATGTAAAGACTTTATCCAAACTGTTCAACCATTTTATTAGGTCAATATACAGTATTATGCAAAAATAAATAAAAAATGACGCAGGTCCACAGCCTAAGCGGGCCACACCAAAGGAAGCATCAATAATAATGACGCCCACCATTGAAACCTAAGGGCCACCGTGATGTTTTTTTACCATCTAACCTATTCATGAGGTCATGGAGACCTAGATGAAATGACATCAAAAATATCAACTTGATCCGAAACTTTTACAGCTCCCAGTGAGTTTTTAATGGTGGGCGTTCAATCCTAATTTGTGATTCACTTAAGCATTAGTTCCAGCTAAATTTTGGGTTCAGACCCTAAAATGATTTGTAAGTATGGATGGATGGCGATAAAATCCTTACATCGAGATGGGCCCCACATAGATCAAGATGGCCCCACATAGACTTGCCTGGACATATCATCATTCCGTCGGGGTAGGACTTAATCCGCTTCCACACCAGTTTGGCTTGTGATGCTGCCACTGGCTAGGTGGGTAGTGGTTGGTGCTATGTGGGCTCCACCATGCTGTATGTGCTTTATCCACACCATCCATCCATTCTCAGGATCATTTTAGTGCTTGATCCAAAAAAATGAGTCCTATCTAAATCTCAGGTGGACCACAACAAAGGAATTAAATGTCCACTGTTGAAAAGCATCTTGCTTTCGCCGATGGATTTTTGTGATTCACTAAACCAACGGCTAAAAGCCATTGGGGATACCACTACACGACCCTTGGCTTTGGTCATTTTTTTTGTCGTGTCAATTACAAAATGGGAAGGTTTTAGGCACCCTTTCTGCCCTAAACGAACTTAAATTTCTGATGTGGCAAGGTCCGAAATTCCGGCAAACCGAAATTCCGGCAAACCACAGAGCATATGTCCAGAGAATGTTCAGGGGAAAAAGGAGGTTAAGAGGAGATGTGATGATACTAAAATATTATGTAAGAGGACTGGGCTACCATGAGTTTTTGATGTGACAAGATCCAGAGTTCTGGCAAGTCACTGAGCATACATTCGATGGCAGCCTAAGAAGTATGGGGGGTTGAGAAGGGAACTAATGATGTGATTGATGAAATATGAATGCTAGTGATGATGACATGATCATTGACTTGCACTTAAAATGGCTTGGATGTTTGGGTGCACCATGGTTGGGAATGGTTGACCTAAGTAGGACTGGGAGCTAAGAGATAGCTGGAGGAGGCTAGAGGGGGATGAAAAAGATAGGAGCTTGAGAACTCAAGTATTCTCTCTCTCTCTCTCTCTCTCTCTCTCTCTCTCCCCTCTTGGTGGGGGCTTACTTGATTGTTGGTTCGTGTAAAATGAAGAGAGGAGGAGGGTATTTATAGCCCATTGGAATGGTCCTTTGGTAATTTTAGTAACTATGAAGGGTAAATGATGATGTGGCAGTTTTGGATTGGTGGAGGGAAGGGAGATGCCATGTGACACTTTTTTATAGGTTAAAGGGCTTGGTAATATAGTAAATAATAGGAATTCTAGGGGTAAAGTAGGTCTTAGAAGAGTTGTCCTCCAAGGGAGTAACGATTGTTGCTTTAGGCACATTTTTCGAGAGGGGGCTGTAATTGGATTACCGCCATCAGTAATCTAATTATCGACTCCTCCTGTTTACTACAGCGGTTTAGCCAGTATGCTTTTTCGGGTCCAAAGAGTGGTTAAAGGCACGCGGTTTGAAGATTTGGCTCGGAAATGGCTTAGGTATGGCCAGGCTTGGGTATGGCTTAGCTTGGGTAATGGTTTGGATAGGGTTTGGAAACGGCTAAGGCCTTAGGTAAGGTTTATTTTTAATTCCTAAAGATCATCCATGCTTCATCAAGTTGTTGGCTTGTGTGGGGTGTCTACGCATTCGCGATGAGGTGACAGACCCAAGATGTTGTTAGGGGGCCCGTCGTATTCTCCCAATATGGTGGCGAAACCCGAGGAGTAGTATGGATATTTAATGACGACCCTATTGTTAGTATAATGTTGAGACTCAAATATTGCATAATTTTCCCCATTTATATCTTGGTTTTATAAACATAAATCAACTTAATGTTCTATTTTACTCATGTTTGTGTTGCAATGTGAATTTAAGAGCTTAGATTGAAAAGGGTGATAAAAGCATGGATTTGATTCTCAAAAATCACCGAGGTAAGGGATGAATCTTAGGAGAGCAAGATTGAAGAATTCACATGCCAAAGATCTAAGAAAACTAAGTGAGGAATGAAGAGAATCAACGATTTAAAGTGAAGAAAATGAATCATGAAATCGTCCTGAAAAAGTATATTCTGAAACTCTGGGTCATTTTGTGAAATTGCGCATAATGAAGTCTATTTTGAAAATTTGCATAGAGTGAAGTTTATTTTAGCAAACTGTATAAATTTGAGGCGGTTTCTAGAGTTTTCCGACTAGGTGCGAAAGTTGGAATTCTCCACTTATAAATAAGGCTTCTTAGGGCATTTCTAAGCATCATTCAAAGCATTCAAGAGCAAGATTTAGGGTTTTTAGAGAGTTTTCAATTTTATTAAAGTTTTATAAATTGCTTTTTTCTTTTAGATCTTTTCTATTTACATTTATTTCTTTCTTGTTGTTTTTCTATTTTGCAATTTAATTATGTTTTTTTAAGTTCTCTTTAACCTAAGCTAGAAAGGAATCACATTGGTTTAATGTTTTTCATAATTATGATGATTGATTGTTTTAATAAATGGTGAATGCATGTTATCAGTTGTTTAGGTTTAGTTTTTTATCCTCATGTCAAATCCATATGTTTCTATTATATGAGATCCATATTAATGGATAAGCTTACCCTGGATCAATTAGATTTCCTAGATAGGAAAGGTTCTCAACTTGCTACATTTCTTTGATATTCATTATCTCATGGATATTGAATTCTTAAAATCACTAGCGCTTGAGAATATATATCAATGGTGCAAATCCATGATTTTCTAATCTTTTATATCATTTATTTAAAATGTTTAAATTGTTTTATTTTACGATTAGGCCGATTATAGTGCTTAAATCCCAGTTGTGTTATCCAAGTCATCATGATTTTCAAACATTAACATATGTGTGGAACTTTGAAGCTTAGGTGTTGTTTTAATTCAATTGAATTACATCCATTCAAAACTCCCAAAATAAAATCATCAGTTTTGTTTTTATTACTTAGTTTGTTTTGCATTTGATTTTCTCCTTTTTGCAATTCATCTCCCTGTAGGATCGACCCTGTATTTACGGGATATTACTTACGAACTTCTGCACTTGGAGACAAGTAATCAAGTTTTTGGCGCTATCGCCGGGGAGACTAAGATAATTAGATCTATACAAGATAGCTAAGGTAAGTTCTTTTCTAAGGTAAGTTTTCTTCTAAACTCTCTAAAATTTCTATAGATTTTCTGTTTTTCTTTTAAAGTAAATTTAGTTGGGTCTTTCAAGCACTAACTATAATATAAGGTTGCTTTGCTTGGGATTTTATCACCCAACTGCTATGGTTGTCCTACAGTTGCTATTTGATCACAAAGATCATCCGCTGAATCTATTTTCCAGATTAGCATAATTTAATTTCTACATTAGTTTTACTTTTGTTGATTTATTTTTTTATTTTTGCTTTATAGTTTGAACACTTATGTTCGATGTATGCCGCCTGGGTTGTTGATTTATTTTACTTTGTGGATTGAACCCTTATGGTTCACTCTGTCACCTGGGTTGTTGATTTATTTTGCTTTGTGGATTGAACCTTCCTGGTCAGCTATGCCACCTGGGTTGTTGGTTAAGCTTTTGTTTTATGGATTGAACCCTTATGATCAACTATGCCGCCTAAGTTGTTGGTTAAGTTTTTATTTTTATTTTAAGTATCATACTTGCTATTTGAATTAGTGGTATTTGTTGTATGATATGGATGATTTATGTCCCGTTGGAGTAGTAATCAAAACAATCGACTCTCCTCCGAAGGCGGATTAGTTCCATGCCTTGATCATTCACTTAGGAGAGGCACTCAACATCACTTGGATTCCATGGCAGACCCAATTAATAATCCAAATATAAATCTGTCAAATCTAACTATATATCAAAATAGAGAAAATCAACGCAATCCTCCTCTTGAGGAAGAGAATGAAGTTCATAAGAATGTGTTACACCAACCACGGACTTTATGTGAACATTTATACCCTAAGAGATCAACTTTACCATCTTTTATAGTGTTCCCTACTCACACAGGGAACATTGATTTTAAACCATGTGTGATTCGATTAATTCATAAATTTTATGGCTTAGATTCTGAAAACCCCTACTTGCACCTTAAGGACATTGAGGAAGTAATTGCAACATTACAAATAAACAATAATAATAGGGATGTATATACTGAAACTTAAGTTATTCTCATTTTCTCTAAAGGATCGGGCCAAAGCATGGTTCCACTTTCTAAGACCTCATACCATCACTACATGGTAAGCCCTAAGTAGAGAGTTTTTGAAAATATTCTTTCCAGAGCACAAAACAAATGCACTGAAACAGAAAATCATGTCGTTCTCCCAAAAGGAGAATGAACTGTTTTTCCAAGCTTAGGAGAGCTTTAAAGACCTTCTACTCACTTGCCCACATTATGGTTATGAACCATGACACTTGATTGATGCATTCCAAAAAGGGCTCACCATGGATACCTGTTGATTAATAGAAACGATGTGTGGTGGAACCTTTCTTGATCATAATGAGGCTTGAGATTTTCTAGACATGTTAGCAGAGAATACATAGAAATGGGATGTCTTTGCTAAACCAAACCAAACTAGACCCATTCCTAAAGATAAAATGATGATGTTCGTCCTAAGAGAGGAAGACGACCTTAATGCAAAATTCGCTGCATTAGCTAGAAAGGTCGAAGCCTTGGAAATTAGAAAGGTTGATATGGTTAAAGAAAATACTTAGGTAATTTTTGTAGTATTTGTGGTGGTACAGACCATGATGCAAAGGATTGTCTAATAATCTCAATTGTACAAAATATCATGTATGAGCATGGGCTAGCAAATGCTATAAATAACTACCAAAGGTCAGTTATGCAACCAATGGGAAATACATACAATTCAAATTAGCGTAACCATCTTAATCTTAGTTAGAGGAATAAACCACAAATTAATGCGCTCAATGCACCTCAAGGCCCTCCACAAAACAACTTTTTTGGGGCACCTAATAATGCACTATATGTGCCCCCATCAAAGCGATCATCTGTGGAGGATGCATTGACCGCATTCATGAACTCTCCAGATCAAATGAATCAGTCTCTAATCCAATCCAATCAGGAATTAAAGATGGCCGTGGCTAGGATTGAGACTCAAGTAAATGTTACGGAAAAAGGCATCATTCCTTCTCAAACTATGTCAAACCCTAGAAATACACATTTCATTGGAGACGCAATTTCAAGTGAGCTACATTATGAACAAGTTAAGACCATCATTACCTTAAGAAGTGGAAAAGATGTCGATAATAAGATAATGCAACCGGTAGAAATACCGGAGGATGAGACACCATCTCAAGAGAATGACGAACTGGTTATGGTTCAAGAGCCGTAAAAACAAAAGGATAAAGAGACTAAGTCATATGACTCTCTAGTTCCGTTCCTATCTAGACTTCGGAACCCGACTGTCTCCATGAAATATCAAGAGGTGTTGGATATGCTCCAAAAGGTTACTGTCAATATTCTTCTGCTTAATATCATTAGACAAATTCCATTATATACTAAATATCTTAAAGACTTGTGCACTGTAAAGAGGAAATTAAATGTGCACATAAAGACCTTCCTTACTGAGAAAGTGAGCGCTATCATTCAATAAAGGGTCGTACCCAAATACAAAAGCCCTAGAAGTCCCACTATTCCTTGTATTACTGGGAATTTCTAAATTGAGCATTCTTTGCTAGATTTGGGTGTAAGTGTCAACTTAGTACCTTATTTGGTTTACTAACAAATGGGGTTAGGCGACCTTAAACCAACCATGATTACACTCCAACTCGTTGACCGCTCTATTAAGGTACCAAAGGAAATTTTAGAGGACGTGCTAGTCCAAGTGGAGAAATTCTACTTCCCCGTAGATTTTATTGTACTAGATATTGAATCATGTGTAAATGTTAGCGCTCAAGTTTCTATCATTTTATACCGCTCATTCTTAGCAACTTCAAATGCAATTATAAATTGTATGAATGAAATGATGAACTTTTCTTTTGGTAACATGACTCTAGAGCTAAATATTTTCAATCTATATAAGCAGCCCATTAATAATAATGAGATCTATGAGCTAAATTTCATGGACTGCTTGATAGAAGAAGAGGAATTGGAACCTAGTTTGACTAAGGAATTGGTTGAAATCTTTGGGGAATTAAAAAATTATGATTTAGAAAAAATGCTTGCTAAAATTTATGATGATAATGAGAGCACTACCACCTAGGACATTGGTATATACCAATGGAGACCGCACACTCAAATCATATCTATCGAGGACTCACGACTTCTGTCATTACCAATCAATGTTATAAAGCTTGATTTAAAACTACTACCAAATGAACTTAAGTATGTATACTTAGGTGAAAATAAAACTTATTCTGTGGTAATATCTTCATTTTTAGACAAGGATCATGAGATTAAATTGTTGAATGTTCTAAGGGACTATAAAGGAGCCTTGGGCTGGACCATTTCTGATATCAAGAGTATAAGTTCTTCCATATACACCCATCAGATCCACCTCGATGAGAACGCCAAACCAATTAGACAACCTCAAAGGCGTCTCAATACAAACATGATGGAAGTTGTAAAAAATGAGGTGATCAAATTGTTGTATGTGGGAATCATCTACCTAATATTCGATAATGTTTGGGTGAGTCCAACTGAAGTAGTCCCAAAAAAATCTGGAATAACTATCGTGTGGAATTCTAATAATGAACTCATACCAATACGTGTTACCACAGGTTGATGTGTTTGCATTGACTATAAAAAATTGAACCAGGTCAAAAAGAAAGTTCATTTCCCTCTACCATTCATTGATCAAGTTTTAGAGATGGTAGTAGGTCACTCATTCTATAATTTTTTTAATGGATATTCTGGATATAACCAAATAGAGATAGCCTTGGAAGACCAAGAGAAAACCATGTTCACTTTGTCTATTTAGTGTGTTTTCTTTCAAACGGATGTCATTTGGATTATGTAACACCCCAACAACTTTTCAATGGTATATGTTTAGTATTTTTTCAAATTTGGTTGTGAAGTTTCTTGAGGTTTTCATGGATGACTTCTTTGTATTTGGGAGTAATTTTGAGGAATGTCTTAACAATTTATCTCTTGTCTTGTCTAGGTGTGAAGAGAAGCATCTTATCTTAAATTGAGAGAAATGTCATTTCATGGTTCAAAAAGGAATTGTTTTGGGTCATGTTATCTCCCAAAATGGAATCGAGATAGATCGCTCAAAACTGGACATTATAGCTAATCTATCTATCCCCTAAACTTTTAAAGATATTAGATCACTTCTAGGGTAAGTTGATTTCTATAGAAGATTCATCAAGGACTTTAGTGTCATTACTAGACCATTGACTAATCTTCTCTAAAAGGATGTCCCATTTAAGTGGACAGATAACTATGTCAGTACCTTTAATAAAATTAAATCATCTATTACCACTGCACCTATCATACGTCCACTAGATTGGACACTTCCTTTTGAACTAATGCGTGATGCAAGTGATTATGTCATAGGGGCTATTTTGGGCCAAAGGAAATATAAACGGTCCTACATTATTCACTATGCGAGTAGAACTCTAAACTCGGCCCAAGTGAACTACTCAACAACTGAAAAGGAGTTACTTGCAGTAGTTTTTGCTTTGGATAAGTTTAGGTCGTATTTGCTGGGATCCAAAGTGGTCATTTTCACGGACTATTTGGCTCTAAAATATTTTTTTATCTAAGAAGGATGCAAAAGTTGAGACTTTTAAGATGGATCCTCTTACTTCAAGAATATGACTCAGAGATAAAAGATAAGAAAGGAGTTGAAAACGTAGTGGCCGACCACCTTTCCAGATTGATGTTAGATAATTACATTGAGGAGATGCATATCCAGGACACTTTTCCTGATGAACAATTATTTGCGATCTCCAAATTACCTTGGTATGCAGATATAGTGAACTATCTTGTAACGGGAAAAATGTCATATCATTAAAAGTCACAAGATAGGAAACATTTTGAAACCGAGGTTAAGAACTTCTTTTAGGATGACCTGTATTTATATAAATATGAGACTGATCAGATTTTTAGACATTGTATCCCAGTGGATGAAGTTTAAAGTGTTATTTTCTTTTGCCACATGGAAGCATGTGGTGGCCATTTTTTGCTAAGAAAATCACTGCAAAAATCCTACAGTGTTATTTTTACTGGCCCACCGTGTTTAAAGACACACATTCTTTTTGTATTACTTATGATAGATGTCAAAGGTTGGGAAGAGTGTCCCAACGTAACATGATGCATTTATCCTCAATTTTACGATTGGAGATTTTTTATTGTTGGGGTATTGATTTTATGGGCCCATTTCCATCTTCTTTTTTATTTCTTTATATATTGGTTGGTGTGGACTATGTTTCAAAATGGATTGAAGCAGTTCCAAGTATGACCAATGACAACAAAGTGGTCATATGATTCCTCAAGAAAAATATTTTTTCTAGATTTGGAACTCCAAAGGTCATCGTTAGTGATGGCGGGTCTCACTTTTGCAATAGGACATTTGAGGCTTTGATAAAGAAATATGACATCAAACATAAAGTGAGCACCCTATATCACCCACAAACAAGTGGGTAAGCTGAAATTTCTAATCAAGAAATCAAACACATTTTGGAGAAAACTATTAGGACAGATAGGAAGGATTAGTCCCTCAGACTATCCGACGCTTTATAAGCTTATAGGACTGCTTATAAGATCCCGATTGAAATGTCCCCATACAGATTGGTGTATGGGAAAGACTTGTCACTTGCCCGTGGAATTGGAATATAAAGCATACTGGGCAATAAAAAAAATTAAACTTTGATATGGACTAAGCAAGTAAACAAATGAAATTAGAGTTGAATGAATTAGATGAGCTAAGGAGAGACTTATATGAAAATTCTAAAATATATAAAGAAAGGACTAAAGCTTTCCATCACAAAAATATTTCAAGGAAAAATTTTGAACCTCAGCAAAAGGTTCTATTGTACAATTCTCATCTCTAGTTCTTTCCAGAAAAATTAAGATCAAGATGGATAGACCCCTTTATTGTGAAGAATGTATAGACTCATGGGGTTGTTGAAATTGAGAATCCACATAATGGCAATGTGTACAAGGTTAATGGTCAAAGATTAAATCCTTATATAGAAAATTTTCATCTGAGAGAGGAGTCTGTCCCTCTTCATGAGCCAGAATATTCAGAATGATGCTCCTAATCTGACGGAACATTTATATAGGATTTGTATCATATTCAATTTTTTTAAGTGTCACCTAGCAAGTGAGTTCTTCTATCCACCATTTCTTTTATTTTTATTATTTTCGACATTACACTATCATTACATTGAGAATAATGTAGATTTTAGGTTAGGGGTGTGGATGGTCATTTATGTGAGCTTTTTTTTTAGGTTTAAGTTTATATTTTAAGTTTATGGGGAAAATTTTTCTACATTTTCAAAATAATATGTTTATATACAACAATGTGAACATGATATTATGCGAATTCCAAAGGCAAAGTTAATACTTAGTCTAGATTAATAGTAGTCAGAATTCTGATAACTGAAAATTATAGACTTGAGTTTGATTATTTAATTACTAGTTTAAAGTGAGTTGTAATTTTATGTACTGAATTCACAATACACCCTAGCTAACTAAGTGAGAAATATGATAGTGAACTAGAATAACAAATTTTAATTTAAACAAGGTTGAATGAACTAGTACCATTGATATATACTTAGAAGAGAGAATATTGAAGAAAAAAAGCAATGGAAAAAGAAAAATTGAGTATGAATGCAATGACTATAACAATCATGTCAGTAATTTGGAATAAGGATACCTAAGTATCCATTACTGTTACTATTACAAGTACGATAATTTATGTTATGAAGCAAACCCAGTGAGAATCTTCATCTAAGGGTGGTCTATAATAATGAGGATATGATGATAAAAGAATAAATGATATGAAGGAAATGAGATAATTAGAGATTTTAGATTTTTGGGATGATTGAAAGGAGTTAGGATAGGGAACATGCATATTTCTTAAAGTTAGACTAATGTCACCGAGCACCTAAGTATATTGGATCATAACTATTCTAAATTTTGATTAGGTCTCTAAACTCAAGGATATAATGGATTATGAAATTAAGATTCTAACTTTAGATTTATGGTAAGTATTGTTTTGTTTTGGAATTCATATGATGAATGAAGGCCTAATTGAATAAATTTCTGAGTGTTAAATTATTTTTCATGTTTTCAATGTTTATGGGTAACATTTCTGGAAACCCTTAGTGCACGTTTGGACAGACAGATCCCATGGGATTAAGAGAGATGGAATGGTAAAATCTCGGGATATGCAAAACGAGCCAAACAGACCGGATGAACTTGTCCCGGGATATAACAAACCCATGGATCTTAAACCAATCCACTAACATCATCATCATTACCTTAAAATTGATCTCATCCCTCTTAATCCTGTTCAATTGTGCCTGGGTGTGTTTGATTGGACGGATTGGAAGGTAAAATCTCGGGATATGCCGGGCGTGCCAAACAGACTTGATGAACTTATCCCGGGATATAACAATCCCATGGATCTTAAACCAATCCACTAATACCACCATCATTACCTTAAACACCGTCATTACCTTAAAATCCATTTCATCCCTCCTAATCCCTCTTAATATGGCCAAACAGGCCCTCACGAGACTATAACTCGTCCACTAGGGGAAATCTAGGGGTTTAAAGGCTTGTTGTACATGCTAAATGCAATCGAGATTACCTACGAAAGTGTAGTTAGAATTTTTGTTATCATTTTAATTTTGTTTCTAAAATTAGTTTTTATTTTTATTTTTATTTTTCTTCGCTTATTTTGCTCGAGATTAGCAAAATGCTGGTTGAGGGGTGTGTTGAGACTCAAATATTGCATAATTTTTCCTATTTATTTATATCTTGGTTTTATGAACATGAATCAGCTTAATGTTTTATTTTACTGATGTTTGTGTTGTAAGGTGAATTTAAGAGCTTGGATTAAAAAGGATGCTAAAGGCATGGATTTGATGCTCAAGAATCACCAAGGTAAGGGATGGATCTTAGGAGACCAAGATTGAAGAATTCAAATGCCAAAGATCTAAGAAAACCAAGTGAGGAATGAAGAGAATCAAAGATTTGAAATGAAGAAAAATAATCCTGAAATCGTCCTGAAAAAACATATTATAAAACTCTAGGTCATTTTGTGAAATTGCACATAGTGAAGTCTATTTTGAGAAACTGCGCAGAGTGAAGTTTATTTTAGCAAACTACATAAATTTGAGGCGGTTTCTAAAGTTTTCCAACTAAGTGCGAAAGTTGGAGTTCCTCACTTATAAATAGGGCTTCTTAGGGCATTTCTAAGTATCATTCAAGAGCAATATTTAGGATTTTTATCGAGTTTTCAATTTTATTAAAGTTTTATAAATTATTTTTTTCTTTTAAATTTTTTCTATTTACATTTATTTCTTTCTTGTTCCTTTTTTATTTTGCAATTTAATTATAATTTTCTAAGTTCTCTATAACCCAAGCTAAAAAGGAAGCACATTGGTTTAATATTTTCATAATTATGACGATTGATTATTTTAATAAATGGTGAATGCATATGTTATCAGTTGTTTAGGTTTATTTTTTTATTCTCATGTGAGATCCATATGTTTCCATCATATGAGATTTATATTGATGGATATGTTTACCCTGGATCAATTAGATTTCCTAGATAGGAGAGTATTACGCCTAAACTAGGAAACCGGTCTCACAAAATTTTTAATAACCGAATTTGGTGTCGACAGCCTCCGTAATACCCCATTCTCATCCAACCCTTAGGATAATCTAGATCATTGATTAATAAGGCCCACTTTATAGATTTCTTACATTCTCCCACTTGAGTGACATTGATCAATGTCAAAGATTAATCTTTTGAAAACAATTTTGAAAAACATGTTTTGATTTGAAGAAACATCCAAATGGTTAACCAATGCAATTGTTAGATAATACGAGTAATGTTATTACTATCTGGTCCATCAAGACTGCTAGTATCGGATCGTGGCAGCCATCACAACATTTAATCTAAACGAAGTGAGACTAAGCGCGATAAAAAATACTATCAGTCTTAATGACATAGATTAAAAACTATGAAGTGTGGTATAAGGATTACACACATAGTGTGGCGATGTATGTCTATCCTTAAGAGGTCCTGGAGCTTTCAAATGTCTCCAACGAGACATGACTGTAGTTCTACTTAAAATAGATTGCGCATACTTAGAGAGAATCAGAAATTAACTTTATATCAGAATCATTAAATAACTTTATCAAATGAGATCTCTTAAATGTTTGTGAAAAATAAAACAAGCTCAACTCCCACTAACTGAAAATATCTGTGAAATCAATGACTCACATGGATGTTACATACTCTCGAAATGGCGTGATAGAGAGTCCTTTAGTGAGTGGATCTGCAATCATCTGCTTAGTGCCGATGAACTCCACAGACACTTGACGATTTTGAACTCTTTCCTTTACAACAAGATACTTGATGTCGATGTGCCTCAACCTTGATGAATGTTTGTTGTTACTAGAGAAGGAAGTCGTAGTTGAATTATCGTAAAATATTCTCAATAATTTTGGAATATAGTCCAGTACCCATGAAAAGAAACGGTGTAACCATAATGCCTGATGAGATGCCTCCTGATAAGCAATGAATTCAACTTCCATGGTGGATGAGGTTGTGGTTGATTGTTTCACGCTTTTTCAAGACAACTCTACTAACCATCAAGAAGATATTGCCTGAGGTGGACTTCTTAGTATCAATGCAGCCAGCATAATCTACGTCTAAGTATCCAATCAACTCCAAATTATTAGATCTTCTGTATGTGAATCCGAAGTCTTTTGTTCTTTGCAGGTAGTGTAATACTTTCTTTGCAGCTACGCGCACATGCCAGATTTCGATCCTGGGATCCTAAAAGGAGGATTTTCCAACATACATTTATCTTGTAAGAAGCATAACCACAAGTTTACCCAAATCACAAAGGCAACATCATCGTCATCACATATCCACTAATATAAACATTTGAATATAATGCTGAAAGGGAAAAATACATATATCGAAATCAAAGCTCCAGAAGACCGCTACATGCTCCAAGCTCCATGCTGTTGCAACCTAAGGCCACCTGCACGCATCTATCGTGCATAAGCTTATAGAAAGCTTAAAGGGTGGTGAAAGTGTGTGCGCAAGATAAGTGCTAAGCGCACAAATACAATGTCATAATCATACAATATCAAAAATACTAGCAAGATCATGAATCATACGATATCCGAGTAAGCGGAAACATACTGGTAAATCTACGAGTCATATAATATCAGGGTATGCAATGTAGATCATAATGAGTAAAATATTATATATTACGGATGCAATGCAATATGCAAATCCTGCTAAGTCCGTCTAGGCCATATAAGTGCAGAAACATAGCAACCCAAAATACCATGTGCTGTGGATGTAATGCAATATGCGATGCAAATGAGATGACCAAGCTGGAGTGTGAAGTCGAGATGATAGTACATACTATCGTAGGCTACATGGTCCACCACAAGAGACTTCTATCCAAACCAATCCCATATCTAAATTTAGATAGTCAGACTTAATGTGGTAAACTCCTAATCTCAGGTTAGTCGCGCGCCCTAACCGAAATCCTGGCCATTGCGAAGGTATACGTAACAAATGATTATGCACCACCAGCCCAAGTGGATAGTGAATGAATGGATGAGTATGCAATCCCACTCAATAAGTCTACATATCAACACCGTACATCAAT
This sequence comes from Magnolia sinica, assembly GCF_029962835.1. Lineage (NCBI taxonomy): Eukaryota > Viridiplantae > Streptophyta > Magnoliopsida > Magnoliales > Magnoliaceae > Magnolia > Magnolia sinica. Next base: position 20,815,039 of record NC_080583.1, on the reverse strand, counting down.
AAGATCATCATCGGGGTCTATTACACTATACGCTAGCTTGCCGCCCCTATCCGAGCGCACAACTGGGTAAGTGGAAGAGACCTCACTATCCACCTGCTAATATCGGGCTCGACTCATCGATAGCGGATCCATTCCTCAAGCTGGTCAAACTCAACCTAGAGATTGCCCCCTCACTCAGGCGGATAAGGTCACACCCCCTTCCAACCAACCACGACACAGTGGGAGACACGACCTACTACTATATGGCCCTCATGCACTCATATATATTCATTCAGTCTATATGTTGGGGTGTCCTCTGTTACGAAGAGGGTTTAAGGATTTTAACCTAGGGCCATTTATGACGGCCCGATGCTAGAAACAGATTTTCGGTGTCCTATCTGGCCATCCACGACCTGCCTGTAGAGGCTTCAACCCTGATGTCACTAGGGCGTACAGTAATCACAACACATAATGCAAGATACATGAGTCATACAATCTAGTCATGCATCAATCTTGCGCATACTGTGTGCTCATGTGAGACAATCTCTTCTTATCAGGGAGTCTCATAACAACTTGCCCAATGACATATGCAATGGTCAACCACATCTCATAACAAACATGCAAATGATGCGTATGGGCATGTATCATGATGCTATACTGTTACATACTCATAATCGGTATCGTCAACCGGCACTGATAATCGGCAACGATAATCGGCCTATACAATCAGCTTTGACAATCGGAATCAGTGAAAATAAGCCTAACAAGGCCTAAATACATCATCATGGGGCCTCACTCAAGGGCCCCAAATACATTAAATGGGCCGAATCAAATGGGCCGTATCAAATGGGCCGAATCATATGAGCCAAATCAAATGGGTCGAATTATATGGGCCGAATCAAATGGGTCGAATCATATGGGTCGAATCAAATGGGCCGTATCAAATGGGCTGAATCAAATGGGCCAAGTCGAATGGGCCCAAACTAACCACACCATTCATTATAGCTAGAGATCATTTTAGAGCATTATCACAAAATGAATCATATCCCAAGGATCATTTAGACCATACCACAAATAGCAGTGGTGATAATGATTTCCACTGTTGAATTCCAGTGGGCCCCACCATAATATTTATTTTCCATCTAGTTCGTTCATAAGGTCATAAGTACCTGAACAGGGAGGGAAAAATAAATATTATATTGATTTAATCAGAATTGGCCTGGACAATCAGAATCAGCATCGACAATTAGCCTAACAAAGGGCCTCGACAATCAGAATCGGCCTCAATAATCAGAATCGGCCTCGATAATCGAAATCGGCCTTAATAATCAGAATCGGTCTCAACAATCGAAATTGGCCTCAATACTCGGAATCGGCCTCAACAATCGACCTAACAAAGGGCCTAAGAGAAGGTCACAATGTGAATATTTAACCATCATTGCCTATCAATGTGGACATTCAACCAACATTGCTCCCAAGGAGTGGCCCACATAGAGTCAAACGTATCGTGGGCCCATGACCTCACACAAGGACCTAATATATATTGCAATGGGCCTCACAACAATGGGCATCTCACATGGGCCATAAATACATCACAACGACTGTAAATACATCACATTAAGCCTCACACAAAGGATACATATACATCACTATGGGCCACATCGCGTGGGCCACATGCATCACATTAGGCCACACATATGGGCCGGAAATACATCACAATGGGCCTCATTACACGGGTCGCACATACATCATATGGATTGTATCAATGGGCCGCACCAATGAGCCTCATACATCAAATGGGCCGCATCAATGGGCCATAAATACATCACATTGGGCCTCATACATCAAGTGGGCTGCATCAATGGGCCATAAATACATCACATTGGGCCTCATCGCATAGACCCCACATACACCAAGTGTGCTCTGCACATACAGATGGGACACACCAAGGCGGCCTGGATATAACACATAAATCACGGTGGTTTCCATCGTCCAGACCATTAGACGGTGTGCATAAAATACATAAATCATGATGAGGTCCACTACACGGACAGTGGGGATCAACCCATACATCACGTGTGGGGCCTACATCTAAGATCTAGACGCTCTGGATGATGGTTGGATGGTGTGCATAAAACACATACTTCATGGAAGTCCCACGTGGCAGGTGGGTGCCATACATACATCACAGTGGACCCCACCCACCACACCGTCCAGATGGACGATGTGGATACAAAATACATATATCAAGGTGGGTCCCACCTGCCCACATATGTCACACGTGTGGGGTGGGCCCACACCTACAACAGATGGGAGACGTGGATATAAACCACCCTACACCTCCAACAAATGGGACGGTGTGGATCATGTCCCATGGAATGGTGGGCCACATGGATGAGATCCACGGATGGATGGAATGCATGAAGTAAAGGTGGGTCTCACGTGGGGCCCACCATAATATAACATTATATATTTAAAATACATATACGTCCAGGCTCCTAGACGGGCGGCCTGGACAAAACACTTGAATAATGTGGGTCCCATGTCATCTGGGATGGATGGCCAAGATAAAACCCATACATCATGGGGTCCACATGATCTTGCTGACGTCAACGGCAGCTACATGTTGATGGGTTCCCCACATCATCTGGAGGTGGACGTCCAGGATAAAACACATGCTAAGGTGGGCCCCACCGTCCAGTAATGATGCTGATAAAACCCATACATCAAGGCAGCCTTCACATGGCACCGTCCAGATGGGCGGTGCTGATATACAAGGTGGGTCCCGCGTGCTGGAGGTGGCACGTTAACAAGGTGGGCCCCACATGCATTGAGCTGATATTTGTATTTTTCCCTAAATAGGGTCTGCCCAAACGGGCAGCAAGGTGGACCCCCAGATAGGCAGCGATGTGGATAAAATACATACATCATAGGTGCGGTCCATAGCACCGTCCATCAAGGTGGACCATCACACAAGGAAAATAAAAATAAAATAAAATAAAGAGAGAGAGAGAGAGAGATCGGAGTAGCGGAGGGACCCCGCCACTATGGGCCCCTCCATACAAATCATACATCAAGATGGGTCCCATCATATGTGGGCCCTCAAATACACAATAATCGATGGTTCAAAAAAAATCATAAAATCACCCACCTCAAGATCTCTTCTTCCTTCTTCCACTAACGAGTTCTAGAACTCCAAGGAAACAAGATTCAACGGTTAGATTGGGTGGTAGGGAGTGGGCCACATAAAGCTTCTCTCATGGAGTTCTCTTGCTTGGACGTTGGGTTGCTTGGGGTTTGCTTGAAAATGGAGAAAATGAGAGAGAGAGAGAGAGAGAGAGAGAGAGAGAGAGAGGATGGGATGGGTGAGTGAGTGATGGGAGCACTTGTGTAAGAGAGAGAGTTGACTTTAGGGATGTGTATTGTACTTGGGGATGGGTGTGAGTGATGGGAGTGATGGGATGTGTACTTGACATTTGATGTAATGGATTCTCTCGGGATTGCAACGCGCGGTGTTTTTCTCGAACTGAAAGTGGGCTCACATCTCCTGACCCGGGTAATGCCTCAGCGCGTGAGATACAATGTCGGAACCATGGCGACGGCGCTGTCGTAATGATACGAGTTTCCAGTAGAGTCGACTCTAATATACGGGACAAGACTCAGGATCGCGCGCAAACGTCGATAACAGATCGCGAGTCGCCGGAATTTGACTAGGAAAACCGCGGAAGCCTACAGAATGATACGGACTTGGATACGGGTCTTACAGAGAGGTTCTCAATCTGCTACATTTCTTTGATATTCATTATCTCATGGATATTGATTCTTAAAATCACTGGCGCTTAAGAATATATATCAATGGTGCAAATTCATGATTTTCTAATCTTTTATATCATTTATTTAAAATGTTTAAAATGTTTTATTTTTCGATTAGGCCGACCATAGTGCTCGGATCCTATTTGTGTTATCTAAGTCATCATGTTTTTGGAACATTAACCTATATGTGAAACTTTGAAGCTTGGGTGTTGTTTTAATTTAGTTGAATTACATCCATTCAAAACTCCCAAAATCAAATCATCAGTTTAGTTTTTATTACTTAGTTTGTTGTGTATTTGATTTTCTCCTTCTTGTAATTCATCTCACTGTGGGATCGACCCTGTATTCATGAGATATTATTTACGAATCTCTGTACTTGGAGGCAAACAATCATCTAAGCAAATTCGTGAATAGTTTGATATAAACTTAGAACCATACGAATGCCTTGAGGGATGTACGAGTAACCTTCTTCGGTGTGAAGAAGCCCTACTTTTCTATCTTAGGGAAACTATTGAGTCCCTAGGTATGATACCCATCAATTATCTTAATTGGCTATTGAGAAGTCCATGGTCTTCATGTGCATATGTGTTGGAGTAGAGAAGAGAGTGTGACGAACCTACCATAAGGAAGCGATGAATTGCATCCATCCCCCCGATTCTATCAGGAGGGATGTGAAGTTGTCCTTCATGTTATTATTTGGATTATTTAGAAAGATGGTGCACCGAATACATATACATTTGTACTCATGTTGCATTTCATCCACTTCCATTTACTAGCATATGTTATATGTATTTATTTGCACTTTATTATGTTTAATTGCAAATGCTACGTGATTATGATATAAAATGATTTTCTACACTATTCTCTGATGGGGCATTATTATGCTACTGAATAAAACTATCTATTGAGCTTTTGTACCTCATCATATTGCTTTTTCATATACTTATAGGAATGACTCGTCCGTGAAGACAAGTAGGCACAAATTTATTTAGTTTTCTATCGTAAATAATGTATTGTTATGTTGAAACAACGATGAATGTAATATTTAAGGTAGAATAAAAAATTCTTTGTAATCGACATTTTTATATATGGATTTTATATTCAACACTGTTTCCTACAATGTGGTCCACTTGAGATTGGGATATACCTAATTTTTAATCTCATACCATAAAATGATATTGAAAATAAATGGAAGCATGATGTATGTGTTTCATACATTCCATTCATCTATTTTTATAAATCATTTTATTGCATGAGGCAAAAAAAAAAAAAAAACCAAAAACAAAAGTTATATCCATTCTCAAGTGGACCACATTAGGGGAAACACTATTAAATGAACGTCGACCATTGAAAACTTTTTGGCCGCCATAAAAGTTTTGGATAAAACTGATTTTTGTCTTTTGCCCTTCATCTGGGTCTGTATGACCTAATCAACAGATTGGATGTCAAATAAAGGGTAGAGTGGGCCTAAGGAGGATTTTAATGGTGGATATCCAATCACTATTGTTTTCCTTTGGTGTGGTCCACATGAGACTTATATCCTCTCATTTTTGGGATGAAGCAATAAAATGATCTTTAAAAACGGATGAACAGAATGGATGATACACATACATCATGGTGGGGCCCACAGAGCACCTACCACCAGCCACGGCGCTGGTGGCAAGGGGAGTAGCCAATCCGTTCCCGTTCGGGCAGGGTATCACTCAATCCGCGCCCACCACCTCTACGATTATATCGAGCGGCTGATATGTACGACACCTCTGAGCCTTGAGTCTGGACAAAAGGGGCCAGTGGATAAGTGATCCAAACCTTCGATCCGGTGGGCCCGGTAAGGATGGGGAACTTCCCATAACTCCTCCTGATTAAATTCGTATAAGCAATCAAACAGTTGAGAGGAAAACAGCACAGTCGTCCATTTGTAACGGAAAAAGGACCAAATATTACATGGTTACAACCTTCCTCTCTAAGTTAACCTTTTATGGATTCCTCCATCTATAGTGGGGCACGTTAAACCAATCATCTAGATCATCAATCCATGGACCCGACATCTCCAAACTCAATTCTCGAGGAGAATGTGTACCCGAGCATCGGATAATTCGTCTATTTAAGACCGTTTACCTGGCAATTCCGTAAAAAATCGAAATCCATACTGTCCATCCGTTTTTTGAGCTCATTTTAGGGATTGATACAAAAATTGAAGCTTATCCAAGGCTCAACTGGACCATATTACAGGAAACAGTGGAAATAATGATTTCTACCGTTGAAACATTGCTAGACCCTGCAGATGTTTATTTATCATCCAACCTTCTCATAAGATCACACAAACATGGATGAATGTAAAAAAATACAAATATAAGGTTGATCCAAAACTGCTAGGGCCCTCAAGAAAATGTCTACGGTAGACATTCAATTCACACGGTTTCCTCTGGTGTGGTCATTTTAAGTTTTTATTTCCTTCATTTTTGGGTTAAACCCTAAAATCATCTGATAAAATATACGGACGACGATTCGGATAAAATACATAAATCATAGCGGATCTCACAGAGTTTACTCAGTACGCTTAAGGCCCGTTTGGCCAGGTGGTTTGAAAGGGATTGAATGATATTAGGGTGGATGGCATGGATTTCTAGGTAACGATAGTGTTGTCAGTGGATTGTCCTGAGATACATGGGATTGCTACTATCGTGGATTGCTATATCCAGTCTGTTTGGTACGCCCGGCCAATCCCAAGATTAAACCTTCCCATCCCTTCGAATCTCTCGAACCAAATACGTCTTTGACAAATTTGTATGGATTTAGTGGATTGGATGGGATTTAAAGATAATGATACTGTTGTCAGTGGATTGTCTCGAGACCCATGGGATTGGATCAGATCACCGACTCTGTTTGGCACGTCCGGCCAATCCCAGGATTTAACTTTCAATCCCTTCGAATACCCTCCGATACCTTCCAATCCGACCGGCCAAACGGGCCCTTAGCGCACTGAGTAACTCAGTACGCAGTCCGCGTCCTAAAAATACGCAATATCATGTCGTTTGCGATATATTTGCATACTCGTGGAAGAGGTCATACCGTACCCATTATACACATGCAACCCGATTTGTCGCCTGTCTCTACATTTAACTCAAATCAAAACCGTCCAAATAGTGGGCCTACTTTAGATGTTAGCGAAAATCAAAAATCAGATCAATCTTATGATTTTCTCCTCAATAGATTTTTTTATATTGAATCTCAGCCGCCGAAAACTTCACTTTTAACCATTCATTCGATTGCCACCAATTGTAACCATTCAACTAGTTTTAACCTTCCATTGAAGTCTGGCCACTATTTGAACGGTTTTACATATGCCACGTGTAATCATCCGTGTGAAAGTTTATAGACATTCATTGTCCGCCCGATCATCTTGATTCCTTGGAGAGGAAGAAAGAGCTGTACGAAAAGAAGGTGGTGTCCGTTATTTCCGAAAGTGTCCATTGCCTGCAGCTTCATTGGCAGATTCTCCGTCTCCCCCAATTTTCTAAAATCCCCAAAATACCCTCCTTCGCTGAAGAAGGAGAGAAGATGGAGGATCCGAAGAAGAAATTACCATCTCTGCCATCGAACTACGTTACCCTTCAACAGCTCCAAGAACTGAAACTCAGAGAACAGCAGAAGCAGAGAGAAGAAGAAGAAGAGAGAGAGAGGCAGCTACAGAAGCAGAGAGAAGAAGAAGAAGAGAGAGAGAGGCAGCTACAGAAGCAGAGAGAAGAAGAAGAAGAGAGAGAAAGGCAGCTACAGAAGCAGAGAGAAGAGGACGAAGAAAAGGAGAGAGAAAAGCTGCTTCAAAAATCCCTCAAAACCCTAGAAGCCAAAGCCCCAAAACGCTTTTCCGGAAAATACCACAAAAGTCGCTTCCAGAAGGATAGAATCATCCCTGCCGTTGAAGGAGAAATCGACGGTCAGGAGCGAAAGGTGGAAGAGCCCAAGAAGTTAGGGAAGAAAAAGCTTAAAAGGAAGATGAAGGTGAAAGAAACCCTCGATGCCAGTCTGGGAAAATTGGAAGGGGATTCGGCGGGGAGAGATCGGTCCAAAAGCGGTGAGATTTCAATGAAAATCTCCGTTCCGACGCTGGAGATTATTCAGAAGATTGGGGATCTTGCAATTTGTGATTGTGAGAAGACAGGGGAAATGGATGGATCGGGTGCGAAATCGACGGCTGAGAAGAGAGGTGATTCTCTACTGAAGCAGGATTTTGAATGGAGGACGAAGCTCGTGCCTAAGATAGTTGATCGTGAGAAGAACGGTTCGGATGGAGCGAATAAGAGATCTACGGCTACGAGAAGTAGTTTTCGAACCAATAAGAAGGGTGGCGGAGGGAGGCCGGAGTCTTTGCGTCAGACACTGTTTCTTGATTGTGAGAAGCCGGGGGAATTGGACGGTTCGGATGGAGTGGATGAGAGATCTACTGCCGACAAGAGAGGTAATTCTCGAAGAAAGGGTCTCAGAGGGAGGCCGGAGGAGCCTATGCGTCAGATGGTGGTCGTTGATTTTGAGAAGCCGAGGAAAAAAGACGGTTCGGATGAAGCGGATGAGAAATCTACGGCTGAGAATGTAGTTCGTTTTCAAAGGAAGACGGATTCAGGACGGAAGCCGGAGCCCGTTCGTCAGATAGTGGTTGCTGATTGTGAGAAGGTGGAAGTGGACAGTTTTGATAGAGCGGATGAGAAATCTACGGCTGAGAATAGAGGTTTCTTTCAAAAGAGGAGGCGTCGCGGAGGAAGGCAGGAGCCCGTTCGTCAGATAGTGGTGGCTGACTGTGAGAAGAGGAGGGAAATGGACGGTTCGTATGGAGCAGATGAGAGCTCTACGGCTCAGAATAGATGTCGATTTGGAAGGAGGGGTTTGCGAGGGAGGGCTGCGGTGTATCAGACGTGGGTTAGGAAGGATGATATTTCTGACGGTGCTCCCGCAGGGTTTCAGTGCTCCAGCAGAAGGGGTAGGCCGTCGGGAAGAGGTAGATACACTGAAACTGCGAGTGTATTGTAGCTGCTGCCTCCGTAGCATTAAATAGGTATATACTCCGACTGCTATCTTGTATATAATTCTGTTTTTAAAATCTGATGCGGATTTCGTCTGGAAAGTAATCCTGGAGTGCAGGGCTGGGCCACCGTATTGTATGGATTTTATTCACGCCGTCCATCTATTTTTCCAGATCATTTTAGGGTATGGCAGATATAAATCTCTAGTGGACCACACAACAGGAAGCAGCGGTGACGATGACATCCACCGTTGGTTCGTATCCTGAGATGATCTGGCAAAATTGATGGATGGAGTGGATAAAACCTATACATCGCGGTGGGTCTCACAGATCCTTGACCGGACAGGACGGCCAGGACCAAATCCGCTTCCTTTAAAATCGCATTACAACTCGCGTGTGTATGAAACTACGAATTCTCGCGCTTTTATTACACGGGATTTTGTTTCCTTATCTATAGTGGTGTGGGCACAATGGGCCAATCTATGATAACGGTGGACCATGATTGGTTGATCAATGCCATTCATTTAAGGGCCTACAAAATGGACGGCGAGATACCCATGCTGTCGATTTTGGATGCGTCCACTTCAGTGGCTGTGGTTATCTAACCACGGTTACTTTTGGGGTCATTATAACCAAGCATTCTTTCGTCGTGGGTGGGCCCCACATGTATGCTTTTTGTTTGCCTTTCTGTTTATGTTTTGTTTTCTCTCTTCGAGGCCGGGTCCTCTATGATGGTGGGCCCACATCCGTCTATCAGTTGCCCCCATTCAATTTCACTAGCAATTATAAAAAATCGGGCCGATCCAAAACACAGGTGGTTCCCACCACAAGGAACAGTTGGGAGTTGGGAACAGCAGGGCTCACACTCAATTCCTCTATTTGAGGAGGAGAGCTCACAGTTAAAACATTTCAGAATGTATGTGGGGGCCACGTTGGTTTCAGTTGTGCTTCAATTCATTAAGAAGACGTGTCCCACCTCACAAGGATGAACATGAACTCCGGATTCCAGCACTCAAACCATGCTAATTTTGGCACTTTTGGGCATGATTTTACATGGTTTGTACCACTTGAGTTTTGGATTAGCCTTACATTTGGGCTATCAGGAGAATATGGCCAGGTGCACAAAATCCACAGATTTGATGTCATACATACGTTGTGGTGGGTCCACCTATGAGGTGAGATGTACGAACACATGAGTTGTTTCTTCCCATTCGGAAACGCCCTCTCTTAAGTTTACAAATACTTTTTGAAGTCTAGTTTCCTTGTCTATGTAAGTCTAACTAGTTTTTATAAAGATTACTATAAAAATTGAAATTCAAGTAGAAAGTAATGGTGATTTATTATAATGATTCAAGCATGTTATGCTTAGATAAAAATCCAATATTTCATGCTCAGATTATGCACATTGATGTATAATGTAGTTTTATTCATGACATGATTAAAATTAGATAAATCTTACTACAAAAAATTCATACTAACGATGACATGGTAGCTAGACATGCTAACGAAACCTATTGTAAGAAAGAAATTTATTTGATATATGACTTCTCGTAGACTTGTTATCTAGTGGTAGGTGATGTTTGGACAATTGTTATTGAGAGTGTTTTTTACATTATTAGAAAAATTAATCTTCAAATGAGAGAATGTTGAGGTGGTAATAAATGCACAAGGCTTTCCTATTGATAAGAGAAATGTCCTCTCTTTACTTGAGAAGTCTAGTTTCTCTAGGTTTTGTCAATTGCTCTGTGGATAGTGTATTGTCTTTGTAAAGGGAACACATGTAGAGAGAGAGAGGGTAATCTTTACTCGTCTTCCTTGATGGGAGATTCTTGTATGGCAAAAGAGTGGTAAGCCTTTATACTCTTTGTTTTGTCGAAGAAGAAAGCTCCTCATTTTTGCCTTATGGACGTAAGCATGTTGCTGACCTATGTAAATCTCTGCATCTCGTCTTAAAATTTTCCTTTTGGCTTTTGGATCGACTCTTTTCTTTTGTGGATTTGCGTTACTTGCATGGATTGTACGCCGGTGTTTTTGCACAGCACCTTCCACCATGTCGGAGGGAACTAGTCTATCTTTTTTTCTTCTTGTTATATAAGCTTTGTTCACTTGAAGTTTGCCCCAGTGCATCCATACGTATCCCAACAAGATACATTGTGATTAAGTCTTTAGTTGGGTCTTTACTTATGGCTTAGTGGTAGACTCACAAGAATTTTAACACTATGGTGATGGTTTCCAGTAACCATTGTGGTGTGTGGGGGTGTGCTTATTATTAAAAAAAAAAGTCTTTAGCTTTTGAATCATGTCTTTCCACTTCCAATGATTCAAATTGTGTATACAATGTATTTCACCTTGTTTAGTGAATAGACCATAAATATAGATATTATTCAACATTTGATTATTTCAACTATTTGAAGTTTGATTCTTTTACTTGGAAAAAGGAAGGTGATAATAACCTTTCTCTAGTCTAAGAAATGGTTGAAATATTCAATCTAAAGATATTTTTGGGCATTTCCCATCCTTGAGAAGCACTCAATTCTGATGGCTGAAGTCCTGCATATTACATCCTAATGCATTAGGATGTATCCGAGCAAACCTGTATACTTTTACACGGTAGAGCCCTGTTAGAGTCCTCTATCCGCAGTAGACTTGGCATGGAGGTATGGAAATCAGAGCCGTCCATCTAAGTGGCTGTATCATGAACGGTGTATGTGTCAAAAATGATCCCAGTGGACCTATCCATAAACTAATTTTGTTTCTATTGTCTCTTTGAAGGCTACGGTATCAGTACCTTCAAGCATTTCCGTCTGTTTATCGATTTTGCCCGCTCATTTTAGGACATGATGAAAATGAAGAAGATCCAAAAATTAGGTGTGTCACACAAGATCAAATAGTTGGGATGGAAAAACCCACCTTTTGGTCTAGCCCACTTGAGTCTTGAATTCATCTCATTTTTGGGCTAACATTTTGACATTGCCAACACGACCAATGATCAGAGTAGATACTAATACATACATCCCGGTGGGCCCCACTGGGCTCCATGTCACAACGGATTCTTGTAACCCCACTTTATAGGGATCTCATGTCCTAATCCGACTATGAGTGAGACTAGAGCTTGACACGAGCTGAACTGGGTCGCGCTTGGCAAGGCTCAGCTTGATTTGGCCAGCAGGCTACCTCAGCCTGAGTTCAGCTTGGCTCGGTCCTTGAGCTGTAGTGGCCTATTCAGCTAGGTTAGATCAGCAACTTGGGCTAGCTCGAGCCGAGTTCAAGTTTGAGCCTGGAGCTATTTTATAAAACAAGCTGAAATGAAAGTCACGAAGGGTGAAGATAGATTTTATCTTATACACACACAAGCTATAAATTGAGTTGAGCTCGAGCCGAGTTGAACTGAATCAAGTTTGAGCCAGTTTCAAGTTGAGTCGAGCTCAAGCTCTGCTCGATTTTTTAATTTTTTTTTTGAACTAAAAAAAAAAAACAGCTTGGCTTGAACCCAGCTTTCGAGTCGAGCGCGCTAATCAAGTTAGATCGGTTGGTTTGTGTCCAGCTCTACGAGTCACCCTGCCATGTAGAGTGGAGAACCATGACATTGGACCCCAATTGCCTGTCCCTTTTTAGGAAGTTCATTTTAGTGGAAGCTATATAGCGTCCATTGTGATGTCAATGTGACATTCACGCCATGTTAGGACATGGCTCTAGAGTGGATGGGATTGGATGGTATTAGAGTGGATTGCACGGATTTCAAGGTAATGATAGCTGCGTCAGTGGATTGGTGCAAGATCTATGAGATTGCTATATCCCGGGATTGCTATATTGGGTCTGTTTGGCACGCCCGGCCAATCCCAGGATTAAACCTTCCAATCCCTTTCAATCCCTCGAACCAAACACGTCCTAGGCAATTTTGAAGGGATTAGGGTAGATTAGATGGGATTTAAAGGTAATGATGGTGATGTCAGTGGATTGTCTTAAGATCCATGGGATTGCTGTATCCCGGGATCAGGATCCCGTGTCTGTTTGGCACGCGTGGCCAATCCCGGGATCTATCTTCCAATCCCATCCAATTTGCCTAAGAGCCCATTTGGCCGAGAGGATTGGAAGGGATTGGAAGTTAAATCCCGGGATTGGCCGGGCGTGCCAAATAGACTGGGTGATCTGATCCCGGGATATAGCAATCCCATGGATCTTAAGACAATCCACTGACAACACCATCATTACCTTTAAATCCCATCCAATCCACCCTAATCCGTTCAAATTTGCCTGGGACGTGTTTGGTTTAAGGGATTGGAAGGGATGGGAAGGTTTAATCCCGGGATTGGCCGGGCGTGCCAAACAGGTTCGATATAGCAATCCCGGGATATAGCAATCCCAGGGATCTTAAGACAATCCACTGACAACACTATCATTACCTTGAAACCCATGCCATCCATCCTAATATCACTCAATCCCTTCCAATCCACCTGGCCAAACAGGCCCTAAAAGAGAGGCATATCCAAAACACTAGTGGAGCATGCCATGGGAAACAATGGGATTCATTACCCCAACATTGAAACCTTTTGCTGGGCCAAAAGTTTTGAATCAGACTAATATGGAGAGTTGTACATGAGTCGAGCTTAGCCCAACTCGGCTAGCAAGCTACCCCAGCTTGAACTTGGCTCGGCTTGGCCAGCAGGCTACCCTATACCAAACTTGGCTTAGCTTGGTCCTTGAGCCTGACCGGGCAGCTCGGTTCGGCTCGGCTCGGTCAGTAGCTCGGGCCAGCTCGAGCTCAATCTTTCAAGCTGAATTCAAGCCTACGAGTTGAGTTCGAGTTTAGGTTTTATGGTTTTTAATATAAAATATATATTATAATATAAATAATATATATAATTTATTTAAATATATAAATATATACAAAATATTTATACTAAGTGAACCCAATCCGAGTCGAATCCATTCAAACCCAGTCAAGTTCCGAGCTGAGTCAAGTCAAGTTCAATCTAGTTCGGACTCCGCCAGCAATATTTTCAAGCTCAAAAAATCAGTTGGACTTGGCACGAATATAGTTTCGAGTCGAGTAGAGTTGAGCTTTTTGGAGTCGAGTGGAGCTATTTAACCGAGCTAACTGGATGATCTCCAGGGTTTTTAGTTCAGCTCAGAGAGAGTAACCTTACGAAAGTTGTGGATGGCATATGAGCATCACAGTGTGCCCTGGGAAGGTCTCCAGGGTGGGTGTTTCCGTCCCACCGCTCCGTATCATATGGCCAACTTGAGTTTTGAATCTGCCCCATTTTTGTGCTCATGTCCTGACATAAGCTGGTGACGTTGATGGATGGAGTGGATTGTTGACAAAATCTTGGTGATCAGGCACACGTTCATGAATGTAGCATCCTTGCTTTTTAATAGCAATCTTCTCTTCAAAAAGCCGGAAAAAAAAGGTTTGGGGAGGCATAAACGGCAGGCATATACATCGATCCAAACCCTCAAAATTGTGGGCCTTGATATGGATAGAACATGACTTAAAAATCTTGCTAACTGAATAATCTTAACTCTCTAATTTTGGCCGTAACTTGGATTGTTTACAATTTCTCTTTAGATCCATCCATTTCATGCTTATCTGTTAGACCTTTATGATTATTGTGACCTTTATGTGCACTCAATGCCTATTAAGTGTGTTAGTCATCACGTGTGCCAACATCCAAAATCCAAGCCACTCATCGGGTGCGCCCCACCACAAGGATTCGCTGGCCCAAAAATTAGCTAGATCCGCTAATCTGGCGGGCCACACTTAAAGAAAATGAAAAATGACCAGCTTGATTCCACTTGTTGACTCCCAGCATGATCAAATTAAAAATGGGCCAGGTTCCCTCCTATCTAATGGTCTATTATAATCACAGGTGAACTCATGTGGGGTCCACATAGGAAGATGGAGCCCATTGGATCAGCGTGTTACAAATAAACAATATATTCCTGTGGGCCATTACACCATTAATTCATACATGTCCATCTTGTAAAGTATTAGGCAGCCTTTCGTAACCATTTATTTATCTGATGCCATTGATTCATGACCCTTCCATTACTTACATTTGTATTCTTCCATCACAGTGCAATATTCGGTCCTATCATAATTTCTATCAAATAATTTAAAATTTAAAGTTAAAAGTTGAGTTTGATTTCATAAAAAGATGAGCCACACTAGTCTCTCCAATTTGGTACTTCTTAATAAATAAATGAAATAACAACACCGATTTTTTACTTTATAGGCCAGCCAAACGCAAACAAGTTAGTTCTCGGGGATTTTGCGTGGTATAGACCGAACGTATTACCCGCCTTTTTTCATTGGACCAAAAAAAACCTTAAGCACCAATGTAGACCATTGTTCGTACGGATAAACCTAGAAAGATGAAAATACCCCTATTTTTTTCTAGCTACTTATCCTAATAGGTAGGGGTATTTTCGTCAAAAAACCAACATCCCTACCCTAAAAATCGCCTTTGGTGAGATAAGTTTTTGGGCTGCAACAAAAAAAAGATGTTGTACGAACTTGTCCACAGTGCTAATTTTTTCTAGTTGCTGGGAATCAAGATGCGCTGCTAGAGTACCATCCCAACAAGAAATTGCAATTGTAAAGTAACAGTGATACCTGGGTATTAAAGTAGCTGGTTGTTGAAATATCTAGGTTATTATCCACATACCTAAAATGTAATTTTGTCATTTGCTATAAAAGAATAATTTGACTATCACAAGTTATCTCTACTTACACATGATGCTAATGATGGGGTTTTCCTCCTTAGTTCAGAGGAGATGTAGTGCGGATCGGATGCCACAAATCTTGGCATTATCGCGTTGCTCGACCAGTCGAGTGCACTGTTCGACGGGTCTAGTGGGCCACTGGACTCAAAGTCCAGCAAGCTATTTGGTTTGGAATTACGTGGGGCTTGACCTGTAACAACTCCTAATTCAAAAACAGAAAATTTTCGTTTCCTTATGAAATTGGATGGTTAACCTCACTAGGCACTGGTCGACTAACTCACCTAATAGCCTACATCTGCTGTCTCGATGTTTAAGAAACCTAATGGCTCAGATCTCTCAAAGGACTGTGCGGGCCCCACTTTTAAGCTGTTGCGTGTGCACAGACCCATGTACACACGGTGTGCATGGAACCTAAAGCCAGGTCAATCTAAGTTTGACCCGATACATTTGTAGGAAATCGAATTTTAAACCGAATTTCCCGCTGCTCTCCTATTTCAAACGTAGAGGTCCACTGTCGTCGCGTGTCGGCCCACCATCACGGACCGTCTCCGTGATCCAGACCGTCTATCGCGACCAACGGGTTCCACCGACCATGATCTTGGTCGATATCGTAATCGAGTGGACCGCTGGGTCGTTCGTATAGTGGAACAGCAGGGTCACCTCGACGCAACGCCTGGATGGGGAGATCTTCTCGAGCCTGCGTTTAGCTGGTGATCCGATCGGCCAGGTAAGCTCAAGGCCACGCGCTTATATGCCATGTAAAGCACCGTCATCACCCTATTTCTGGTAATGCCATGATGGCGACTTGAGGCGGGAGGAATAATTCCGTTTATGGAAACAATCTATCTCAGCCGATCGTTTACACCTAGAAGCTTCTCCTGAGCAAATCCTAAGCGTCGGCTCTAGGGTTGCTAGAAATTCTCATAGTTAAACGAGAAAATCCTGAGAAATTGGCGAGATAGGGATTCGGCGCAAATTGCATTCATGCGGCTAATCCCATTCACCGTATAGCATTCCATCATCGTTGAGAGTGACCCACAAGCCTGATGGGCATCATCTGGACCATCTGAGCGTACCGGATCGAGGAATCAACCGTCCCACTCGAAGATACCATTATCAGCCGAGCATCTTCCCCAAACCGACTGTGTGACCCATTTTCTGTAATGGTAGCTATCCCTCAAATCCAAGTCGTCCATCTCGTAGCCCATCCCCTCTAATGTCTATCAGAGACTGAATCCAAGGCCCACGTACAAGATCCGACTCATGGAGAGACTCTAATGACTAGTCGTTCCCAACTATTAAATATCAAATTAGCGCTAACCTTTGAGATTAGCTATAGAAAGACCCAGAAGAAGAAACAACTATAAGTATCCGTTTTTTTAGGGCAAATCCCAAGAAAGAAAGAGTGGAAATAGTAAAGAAGAAATAGGGAGGGAGAGAAAACGCACAGCCGAGCGAGTTGCAGGCCCCTGTAGCAACTCGACTCAGTTTGAGCTGTTCATTACTGAGTTAGGATCGTAGAGAGAGAGAGAGAAAGAGAGAGAGAGAGAGAGAGAGAGAGAGAGGAGGAAGATTGAAAGGGTGAGGAAAGGAGGATCATTTGTTGGAGTGAGTTACAGGTTTCTGTTGTAACTCGTCCCAGCCACACCGATAGCGAGTTGATCCGAACCGACTCGTCTGCTGCTGAAAGAATGGATGGGTGAGATAGAGACTGCACCTTCATCCAACAGCCATTCCGATTTAGGAATCAAGCCGACTACCATTTAAGTAGCACCGAACCAGCTCCATCCAACCGACTCAGCGCCGAGTTTCTGTAGCGCTGGACGAGTTCTCAAGCCTAGCCAGCTCCCCGAAATCAGCATCCTGATTCGATCAAATGTGTCATGAGGTTCACCCGGACCTCGCTACAATGGTAGATGAGATCTTCCATTAAAACAGCTAGCTGTTGTAGAGAGCGTGTTCGGGTTGCAACTTCATCAACGATAGGGGTAGTCTCTGCCCAGGTAATACATCAAACCCATTTATCCAATCTGCTACTGTCTAACTCATGAGTTGACTCAACTCGATTTCTGTTGAGTTGGGCCTGTACCATCCTAAACCTCACTCAAGAGATGTTGAAAGAATCGACTCAAATAGAACCCATGAACGGGTCCCCTGACTGGGACAACTCGGTTCAGGCAGATCTCATCCAACCTGAGTTTTGTATACTCTTGAGGATATGAGTTGTGAGTCGAGTCGTCACTGAGTCAGTGACTCAGAATTGATTCTGAATCAGAAGTTCTGACTTAGTGGGACCTGGAATACAGGTTTTCCCTGTCAGCCTAAATCCCAACTCGTGGCAACTGAGATCTGCCCACTTTGGGGCTGACTCAATCATTTTAATTAACCGAGTCAACTCTACCCTCATTTGCAAGTCGACTCCGGTCAATTTTTCATCTAAAACAAGCTAACTCCAACTAATGATGGATGAGTTGGGGAACATTTGATCCAATGAATATTTGATCTAACCCGGTTATTAACTAAACCCTTGAGGTAAGCTTAACTAATCGATGGTTGAGAACCCTCAACCGGGTCAACTCGGTTCTAACTCACTAGTACATTGAAATGTATCATCTAGGTGCCATTTGCAAACTGACATCCTTGGGAAATACTCCCTAGCAGTCAATCTCAAATCAGGTGAGTAAAAGCAATCTTAAATTATCTATGAATCATACTTAAACTAGAATGGAATTTGATTTACATCTCCTTTGATTAAAACTAATCAGACCCACCTTGCAAGTTGAAGTACAAGTTAAGAAGAGCATCCACTCCATCTACTTTAGGTGAGGGATATCCCCCATAGCTTCTTCATTTCAACGAATTCTAAGATAATTTAAGCCTAAGACATTGTAATTGTGAAAATATTGATTGTTGTTCCCTTAGTCTTGAATTGATGTTGTAAGCATGTAAGAATATTTCAAATTATGTTACCCTAACATATTTTATGAAAATTGCTTTTAGATCACCATGCCATAATTGGAATTGCTTATGTACATGCATGTTTCTACTAGTTGCACTAGGAAGTGATAATCTTGTTTCATGATGGGTTTACTCCATTAACTCTTTATATATGCTAGATAGTTATAAATTGAATCTAATGAAGTCTTGATCATGCTTATGAGGAAGTCTTGGAATAGTAAGCTACTTCTCTCATTCTTAAACGGTTGAGTTGAGAATGAGCTAATATGCAAATGTCTATTTACTCGATTTCTATATGTGACACACATGTGATTGGGACTTGGTATAGCACTCTTTAAGTCATATTAGTAATGGTCCAACTTGGAGTGACATTCTACCAAGTGACGACATATGATATGATGTTTCCATCTATTCTCAGTGTTGTATAATGAGACCTAAGTGTGGAATGCCACCTTTGGAGGGATGTTGTGAAAACTTGATGTGATATACTACATTTATGGGCCTTAGTTAGACTTTGATCAAAGTAGATGGATTTATATGGCAATCATGTGTGGTCGATCAACCCTATTAAAAGGTCATGAACCTTAATCATGTTTGTGAGAACAATCTTGTCAATCCTATGGTTTTTACTTTAGTATCATGGTGGATAACATCCACGCATGACATGAGTTTTTCCGAGTACTCGATGTAAGCCACACTTGGTTCGATGGCCAGAGCATGTGCAGTTGTATTGCTTTGGGCACTCTTCCCTTTCATGAGGCTTTTCCAGGATTTTAAATACCTCCTTGGGCGTACCCCGAGTACTTTTCCAAGAGGTCATCCTTGGGTGCACTCACCATCATGGCCTTTTTCAGGTATTCTACCTACCACGGGCGGTCTTTTATTTTGACAGCTGGATGGGCATACCCAGATCTGTGACTTGAACATACATTCATACATTCATGCAAATGCATAAGTAGTCGTATTGCTCTATAAATTGAATATGATTTGTTAACCTATTTTGGAATGATGTGATATAGTTGAATCTATGAGGAAAATTTTCACTGAGTTTTCACTCATCCAATCGTGCGGTTGCAGCAAATAGACACAGGTGTAATGGAGGAAGGCGCCTATAGCAACACCCCTGGTGTAGCTAATGAGGAGTATGGAGAGGAAGGACAGTATGCTGACCTGGTTGAGCCGATAGAGCTCCACTGATGATATAAGAATTATCTACCTTCTTGTTTTTTGGCATTACTTTTATGTGACTTATTTGAATTTGTAATTAAAAATCCCCTGCTGTGGGATCTTGCTTTACTTCTTACACTTATTCATGTATGTTGAACTCCTCTGGTTAGTTTATACCATGGTTATATCTTGTTGCTATGAATTGTGTTGGTAATTAGTTGAATGGTAGTTTTACTTCATGACGCAACCCTCGGGTTCTTGTACTCGAGCGATCGTCCTCGGGTTATGAGAATTAGGATGTTACATGAACAGTCGAGTGGGCCACTCGACTAGTCAAGGGCCCGGCTCGACTAGTCGAGAATTACGCAGATTCAGTTCAGATTTGGTGTGGACTGCGTAAATTTGAGGCGATTTCGCAAGAGGTGCGGAAGGAAGTTGTCTAAACTATAAATAGGGGTCTTAAGATTATTCTAGGGTAATGTAAGAGAGTTTCCTAAAGCTTTACAAGGGTTTGCTAAAGGGTTTAGGGCTATCAAAAGGTGAGAGAAAGAGCAAAAGAGAGAGAGGAAGCTTGTGGAAGGGAGGTTCTGATCGTAGTGGTGATCTACTTCGCAGTCAACGTCTCAACGCTTCTACCTCCTTGTAATCGGTGAGATCTCTCCGTTTTTTATCATTCTCTTATTTTTATCCACTCTTGCGTGAGTGAAGAAGGTTTGATCCAAGCGGTGTGTGCTTGTGATAGGTTGTAACGTTCTACTTCATTATGAATTGTTGCTCTAGACAAGGTCCCTTGGTTTTTACCTCTTTGAGGGTTTTCTACGTAAAAATCTCGTGTTGTGTGGTTTTTGCTTTGATTTATTTCATTGCTTTACCATATCCCATAATCCTAGTGTTTTGGGAGGTGAGAGTTCAGGTTGATTGTGCAACACCACCAACAAAGTGGTATCAGAGAGTTTAGGTTTGTTGAACGAAGTGGGATCAGTAGGATGATCAGTCTTAATGGTTCTAACTGGACCATATGGAAGGCTAAGATAGAGGACTTGCTTTATTGCAAGGACTTGTATTCTCTAATTCAAGGCATATCAGCAAAGTCAAAAGATATGTTAGATGATGATTAGAAAAAGTTGGACCGGAAGGTGGTGGGGTTTATTAGACAATGGCTAGACGATTCCGTATTCTACTATGTGTCTACGGAAACCTCAGCCGCTAGCCTATGACTGAAACTGCAAGGGCTGTATGAGAGGAAGACAGCTGACAATAAAATTTTTCTGATAAGACGACTTGTGAATATCAAGTTCAAAGATGGTGATTCTGTGGCTGAGCCCATGAATAAAGTTAGCAATATATTGAACCATCTCTCCACTATGAAGATGGTCTTGGACGATGAATTACATGCTTTACTATTGCTTAGCTCATTGCCTGATAATTGGGAGACATTGGTGGTGTCTCTGAGTGTGCCAGACGGAAAGGTGTCCATGGAACAGGTAACTAGTTGCTTCTTTAATGAGGAGACAAGGAGGAAGTCTCAGGGGTCTACTCAGTAAGAGGCCCTTTTGACACAAGATCGGGAGAGAGGAAAGAACAGAAAGTGTCACGTCCCAAATCCGAAAATCAGATTCACAGGAATCTCAATCACCGAATCCGGTGCCGACAGCCTCCATAGTACCCCATTCTCGGCTCCTAGCATCCAGACGCCAGATTCCGATCCTGAGATCCTACAAGGAAGATTTTGTTATTATTATTTTTTTATACATTTACTCGTAATAAGCATAACTACGAGATTACTCAATTCACAAAGGCAACATCATCATCATCCATCCACTAATATAATCATTTGAGTACAATGCTGAAAGGGAAATACAAAAATAAAAAATCAAGCTCCAGAAGACTGCTACACGCTCCAAGCTCAACACTGCTGCAACTTAACATCACCTGCACACATCTATCATGCATAAGCTTATAAAAAGCTTAGAGGGTGGTGTATGTGTGTGCACAAGGTAAGTGCCAAGTATTCAATGCAATGTCATAATTATACAATGTCGAAATAGGCGCAAGGTCATGAATCATACGTTACCAAAGTAAGCGAAAATACTGACAAGTCCATGAGTCAAATAATATCAGAATACGCAATACAGATCAACTATACAATTGAGGAGTCATAAAGAGTCAAATATCAGATGCCGTATCTAAACCATATAAATACAGAAACACAGGTAACCCAAAATGCCATATGCCGCGAATGTAATGCAATATGCAGTGCGAATGGAATGACCATGCTGGAGTGTGAAGTCGGGATGATAGTACGTAGTATCGCAGGCTATGGGGTCCATCACAAGGGACTTCTATTCAAACCAGTCCCATACATAAATTTGGATAGTCAGACTCATGTGGTAAACTCCTGATCTCAGGTCAATTGCGCACCTCAACCGAAATCCTGGCCATTGCGAAGGTACATGTAACAAATAGTTGCGCACCACCAGCCCGAGTGGATAATGAATAAATGAATGAATGAGTATGCAACTCCTACTCCACAAATTAGTACTGTATATCTTTAGGATCATCACCGAGGTCTAGTACACTCCAAGCCGGCTACCGCCCCAGCCGGCCGCGTAGCCCAGCGAGTGGAAAAGACCTCACTATCCGCCTGGCCAATAGTTTGTCAATACCTATCCGGCACGTCGATAGCGGACCAATTCACGAGCTGGTCAAACTCAACTTAGCAATGCCCCCTGCTCTCGGGTGGGTAAGGCCACACCCCCTCCCAACCGACCACGACACAGTGGGAGACGCAGCCTCCTGGTATTTAGCACTCGGGCACTCATGTATTCACTCGGTCTCGACGTCGAGGCGTCCTCTGGTACCAAGAGGGTTTAGAGATTTTCATCCAGGGCCATATATGGCAACCCGATACTTGTAATAGATTTTCGGTGTCCTATATGGCCATCCACGATATGCTTGTGGAGGCTACGGCCCTGACGTCGCTAAGGCGTACTGTAATCACAATGCAAGATGCATGAGTCATACAATCCAGTCATACATCAATCCTGCGCATGCCGTGCACTCATGTGAGATAACCTCCGCCTATCGGGGAGTCTCATATCAACCTGCCTAATGACATGTGCAATGGTCAATCACATCTCATAACAAACATGTGGATGATGCGTGTGGGCATGTATCATGGTGCTATGCTATCACATACTCATAATTGGTATCGAATGGTATACTCGTAATCGGTATTGATAACCGGCACCAATAATCGAACTTAATAATGTGGACATTTAACCAACATTGCCCCCAAGGAATGGCCCACATAGAGCTAAACATATAATGGGCCCATGGCCTCACACAAGGGCCTAATATTCAACACAGTGGACCTTACTCATAGGCCGCATATACATAATAAGTGGGCCCTACTCATGGGCCTCAAATACATGATACATGGGCCCCACACATGGGTTTTGAATACATCAAATGGGTCATGCGTCATGGGCCTAATACATATCCCAATGGGCCTTGCCCATAGGCCACGAATACATCACAGTGGGCCTTACCCATGGGTCATGAATGCATCACGATAGGCCTTGCCCATGGGCCTCAAATACATCATAATGGGCCTCGAAAAATTAGAATCGGCCTCGATTATCGGAATCGACCTATACAATCGGCTTCAACAAATCAGAATCGGCCTCGATACTTGGCCTCGACAATCGGAATCAGCCTCGATACTTAGCCTCGACAATCAGAATCGGCCTATACAATCGGCCTCGACAAATCGGAATTGGCCTCGATACTTGGCCTCGACAATCAGAATCGGCCTATACAATCGGCCTCGACAAATCGAAATCGGCCTCGATACTTGACCTTGACAATTGGAATCAACTTATACAATCGTCCTCGACAAATCGGAATCGGCCTCGATACTTGGCCTCGATAATCGGAATCGGCCTATACAATTGGCCTTAACAAATCGAAATCGGCCTCGATACTTGGCCTCGACAATCGGAATTGACCTATACAAATGGCCTTGACAAATTGGAATCAGCCTCGATACTTGGCCTTAACAATCAGAATCGGCCTCGACAAATTGGAATCGGCCTCGATACTTGGCCTCGACAATCGAAATCGGCCTCGACAAATCGGAATTGGCCTTGATACTTGGCCTCGACAATTGGAATCGGCCTATACAATCGGCCTCGACAAATCAGAATCGGCCTCGATACTTGGCCTCGACAATCGGAATCGGCCTATACAATCGGCCTCGATACTTGGCCTTGACAATCGGAATCGGCCTCGATACTTGGCCTCGACAATCGGAATCGGCCTATACAATCGGCCTTGACAAATCGAAATCGGCCTCGATACTTGGCCTCGACAATCGAAATCGGCCTATACAATCGGCCTCGACAAATCGGAATCTGCCTCGATACTTGGCCTCGACAATCGAAATCGGCATATATAATTGGTCTCGACAAATCGGAATCGGCCTCGATACTTAGCCTCGACAATCAGAATCGGCCTATACAATCGGCCTTGACAAATCGAAATCGACCTCGATACTTGGCCTCGACAATCGAAATCGGCTTATACAATTGGCCTCGACAAATCGGAATCGGCCTCGACAAATCAGAATCGGCCTTGATAATCGGCACATAAACAAGGCGAGGTCCATAGAGGAACAGCCGATCAACCATAATATAAAGATCGACCCTCGGCTGTGGTATATCAAATCCGATAGCACGGAGCCATCCGTCTATGGTGAATGGGGCTCACTGATTGGGGTTAACCCATAAGAGAATGATGAGAATGAGACTATCAAGGCCTAAGGGAAGGTCACAATGAGGACATCTAACCATCATTGCTCATCAATGTGACCATTTAATCAACATTGCTCCCAAGTAGTGGCCCACATTAAGGATTTATACATAACGTAACGGCCACACATACATCTCATTGGGCCTCACCCAAGGGCCTTGAATACATCATATTGGGCCTCGCCCATGGGCTGAAATGCATCCTGATGGGCCTCATGGATGGGCCATACCAATGGTCCTAAAGTGGCTTGGACCATATCAAAATCATTCCAATAGTTGTAGGTGTAACATGTGTATCATTGTACACTATCAATCCATGAGACTCATGGCCCATCAATGAGGACTAGCACTGCCTAAACATTGTCCATATAAATAAGCACCATCCAAACTTTGTCTAGTAGTGGGTCCCACTATCAGGATGGCTGGGGTACACATATACATCACGTGGGACCCATGGAATGCGCTGACATCAACAGCGGGTGAGTCCCCCAACAAAATAGTTAGACGACATAGATAATACACATGCATTATGATGGGGATCCACCGTCCATGAGCTAGATGGTGGATGCAACACACCATCAAGGTGGGTGCCAAGTGATGGCCCAGCGCAAATACAACAGCTGCATGGTTGGCTGCTGATCAACACACGCCAGCCATCCAAATCCTCAAAAAGGTGGGTCCCACATGGGGCCCACACATACAGACAACCACCTCAACATATATAAATATATAATATTTTATTTATTTATTATTATTATTATTTTAAAACAAATCCCACCAGCGTCCAGATAGATGGACCATTGGATGAAATACATACATTGGTGTGGCCCACGGAACTTGCTGCTTGTGTGGCCAGCTGTCCCACCATCCAGATGGATGGTCTAGATATTACCAACCCATATCAGACCCATAGAACTCACTGATGTCTAGACATAACAGCTGTGTAGCCCGGTAATCCCCACAGTCCAATGGACGATGGGATATAACACATATCTGGGTGGTCCCCACAAATGCTAGACATCTGTCCAGCACGTCCTCTGATGGACAGTCAGATAAAACATATCAGGGGTGGGTCCCATCGTCAATGAACGGTGTGGATTAAACCCATGCGTCACGGTGGTCCCACGTGTTGAAAGGCAGCATGGATGAATCACATATATCATGTGTGAGGTCCCCGGGACTTGCTGCTGTAATACAGCAGCTATAAACTGGTGTGAAATGCAATAGCCAAATTGTTCTCATCAAGTGGGTTCACAAGCACCGTCCAGATGGACGGGGCAGATATACAACAAATATATCAACGTAGGTCCCACCTACCCACACGTGTGGGGTGGGCCCACGATTCAAGCGGATGGACGGTGTGTGGAAGGCACGCATCAAGGTGGATCTCACCGTCCAGGACTTTGCACTGGACGGTGCAGATAAAATACATCATCAAGGAGGGTCATGTCCCACGTGCACTGCCACCATATCAGGGCCCCACCGTCCTTACGGACGGATGGTGTTGATAAAATACTTGCATCATGAAGGGCAGCACCACTACACCGTCCAACACTCCAGCACCGTTTAGATTATTTGGACGATGTGGATGGAACAAATACATCATGGTGGGGTCCATAAGGACCAAGTTGATATCCGGTTTTCCCTCCATCATAGCTGGCCCAACAAGGGGCAGCAGGGCAGGCCCCATTCGCTGGACGTCCAGATTTCCTGGACAGTCTAGATTGTTGATCAGATGGGTCATACACAGGGAAGAAGAGAGAGAGAGAGAGAGAGAGAGAGAGAGAGAGAGAGGAGGAGCCCTGCCACTATGGGCCCCTCTATACAATACATACATCAAGATGGGTCCCAGTATGTGGGCCCTAAATCCACAAATCAACTCAAAAAAAAAACACCCACCATGATCTAAAGGTCAAGATCTACACAAAAGAAAATCACCCACCTCGAGATCTCTTCTTTCTTCTTCCGCCAATGCATGGTAGAGTCCCAAAGAGACAATTTCAACGGTGGAGATAATCATTGGATGGTGGAGATGGGAGATAGGGAGGTGGGCCACACTAGCTCTCTCATGGGAGCCATGGACGTGGGTTACTCCATGGAGGGATTGCTTGGAGAAAAAGAGATGAGAGAGGAAGTGATGTAAGAGAAGTGATGGGAGAGAGATGGTGAGGTGATGGGAAGGTTGACTTTAGGTAAGGGTGATGTAAGAGGGGGATAGTTGCTTGTACTTGACTTGATGGGATGGAGTACTTGACTCTTGATATGATTAATGAGACATTCTCTTGGGATTGCAATGCATGACATTTTTCCTTGAACTGAACGCGGGTTCACATCCCCCTGCCAGGGTACCGGATCAGTACACAAGACGCGGCGTTGGAACCGCGGCGACGGTATGGTCATAATGGTACAAGTCTCGGATTAAGCCGACTTAAATCTACAAGATATGACTTAGGGTCGCGCGCAAATGTCGATCACAGATCGTGAGTTGCCAGAATTCGACCGGGAGGACCGCAGATGCTTATGGAACGGTACAGGCTAGGATACGGGTCTTATAGAAAGGGCGGGAAGGCCCGAGATAAATCAAGAGGTAAGTCGAGTACCACGAAGGATGTTGAATGTTGGAATTGTGGCAAGAAGGGTCACTACAAGCATGAATGTTATAAGAAGAAGAATGACAAGAAAGGAAAAAGAAAGGAGAAGGAAGATGAATAAGATTTCACTACGGTCGCTTCAGATGGTGACGTTATAGTTATTCTTTCTGTAGATCATGATATTTGTCTCACCGCTACGAGTTAGGACACCGATTGGGTGATAGACTCGGGAGCCTCGTTTCATAAGACTCCACGTAGGGATTTCTTCACAAGCTACAAGTCAGGTGACTATGGGACCGTGAAGATAAAAAATTATGGCATATCGAAGATCATAGGGGTCAGTGGTATTTGTGTGAAGATCGATGTGGGCTGTACATTG
Organism: Magnolia sinica; assembly: GCF_029962835.1. NCBI lineage: Eukaryota > Viridiplantae > Streptophyta > Magnoliopsida > Magnoliales > Magnoliaceae > Magnolia > Magnolia sinica. The sequence goes on along the minus strand of NC_080583.1, from coordinate 20,787,598 downwards.
GTTCTCAAGGATGTGAGACACATTCCAGACCTTCACCTCAACTTGATGTCGACAGGAAGGTTGGATGATGATAGCTATGAAAGCCGATTTGTTGGTGGGCGCTGGAAGCTCATCAAGGGTTCGTTGATCGCAGCCAGAGGGAAGAAGTGTTGCACCCTTTACAAGGCAAGTGTCAGTGTGTGCAAGGGTGGGTTGAATGTAGCGGAAGATTCAGCTACTGACATGTGGCACAGGCGTCTAGGCCACATGAGTGAAAAAGGGCTTCAGTTACTAGTAAAGAAGCGGCTCCTTCCAGACGTGACAGGTATACCTCTCAAAACCTATATTGACTGTTTATCAGGGAAACAACATAGAGTTTTATTTATTAAACTGCTTCTCATGTTAATAAATTGTTTACATTAAATTTGGTTTATTCTGATGTTTGTAGTCCTACGAGGACAAAAATCTTGGGTGGGGCATTGTATTTTGTCACTTTTATAGATAATGCATATAGGAGGGTTTGAGTTTATGCTTTGAAATCCAGGACAAAGTCTTTGGTGTGTTTAAATTGTTTCATGTTATGGTCGAGAGAGAGAGAGATAGATCATTGAAGTGCATCCTCACTGACAATGGTGGTAAATATATTGGTAACTTCCATGAATATTGTAAGTCCCTGGGTATATGGCATGAACAGATAGTTCCCAAGACCCCCCAGCATAATGGTGTGCCTGAGCGAATGAATTGCACCATTGTAGAGAGAATCAGATGCATGTTATCCCATGCAAAGTTACCCAAGACGTTCTGGGGAGAAGCAATGCACACGGTAGTGTATTTGATAAACAGGTCTCCATCAGCCCCGTTGAATGGAGAAGTACCCGAGAAGGTGTGGACTGGACAAGATCTATCGTACAGTCATCTCAGGGTGTTTGGATGCAGGGCATCCGTTCACGTACTAAAGGACGAGAGGTCCAAGCTCGATATGAAGATTAGACAATGTGTATTCTTGGGGTACGGTAATGAAAAGTTTGGCTACAGATTGTGGGATTCGACCGAGAACAAGCTTGTTAGGAGCAGAGATGTTGTTTTCTTTGAAGATCAATGTATAGAAGACATTTGTAAGCTAGAGAAGACCCAGCCTAGTTCAGGTGAGCTAGAGGACATGGATCCGGTTATTCCTCCTGTGGTGCCTGATGACGGAGGAATACAACAAGGTACAGAGGACGAGGGAGATCCTACAGAAGATGGACTAGGGGAGCAGCCCCCACTTGATCCACCCGTTGAGCTGCAGGTGAGGAGGTCATCTAGGGATAGACATTCATCCAAAAGGTACTCGCTGCATGAGTACATTATGCTCACTGATGAGGGAGAGCCAGAAGATTATTCTAAGGCCCTAGCCGACGAGCATAAGGGGGAGTGGTTGAAAGCTATGCAAGAGGAGATAGAATCCTTGTATAAGAACCACACTTATGATATGGTGAAATGGATACTGCGGTATCTAAGCGATTCATCCAGGTTGATCCTATGCTATGGTGATGGAAAACCTGTGTTAGAGGGCTACACAGATGCAGATATGACAGGTGACATAGACTCCAAGAAGTCTACATTGGGGTTCATGTTCACGTTTGTAGGGGGAGCTGTTCTTGACAGATCAAGTTACAAAAAGTCGTAGTATTTTCGACGACAGAGGTCGAGTACATTGCGGTTATAGAGGCATGTAAAGAGATGCTTTGGATGAAGAGGTTCCTGAAGGAACTTAGCCTGAAGCAGGAGCAGCACGTGGTCTATTGTGATAGTCAAAGTGCTATACACTTGAGCAAGAATCCAAGTTAGCACTCTAAGTTGAAGCACATAGAGATTTGGTATCACTGGATCAGGGATACTTTGGAACATATTAGGTGTTACAGCTTGAGAAGGTCCATACGGACAATAATGGATCAAACAGAATGACCAATGCATTGCTCAAGGGCAAGTTTGAGATTTGTAGAAACTTGGCTGGATTGAAGAAGGTGAATTTCTCCTGATAAAAAAGGGAGAGATTTGATGGGGTTTTCCTCCTCAGTTCAGAGGAGATGTGGTGTGGATCGGATGCCACAAATCTTGGCATTACCGCGCAGCTCGATCAGTCGAGTGCACTGCTCGACTCGACTTAAAGTCTAGCGAGCTATTTGGTTTGGAATTTTATGGGGTTGACCAGTTAAGGGTCAGGCTCGATCGGTCGAGTGGGCTGCTCGACCAGTCGAGGGCCCAGCTCGACTAGTCGAGAGTTACGCAGATTCAGTCCGGATTTGGTGCGGACTTCGTAAATTTGAGGCGATTTCGCAAGAGGTGCGGAAGGAAGTTACTTAAACTATAAATAGGGGTCCTAGGGTTATTTGAAGGTAATGCTAGAGAGTTTCCTAAAGCTTTACAAGGGTTTGCTAAAGGGTTTAGGGTTATCAAAGTATGAGAGAAAGAGAAAAAGAGAGAGGAAGCTTGTGGAAGGGAGGTTCTGCTCGTAGAGGTGATCTACTTCATAGTTGACATCTCAGCGCTTCTACATCCTCGTAATCGGTGAGAACTCTTTGTTTTTTATTATTCTCTCATTGTTCATCCACTCCTACGTGAGTGAAGAATGTTTGGTCCAAGCGGTGTGCTTGTGATCGGTTGTAATGTTCTACTTCATAGTGAATTGTTGCTCTGGACGAGGTCCCGTGGTTTTTACCTCTTCGAGGGTTTTTCATATAAAAATCTCTTGTGTCGTGTGGTTTGTGCTTTGATTTATTTCATTGCTTTATTATATCCCATAATTCTAGTGTTTTGGGAGGCGAGATCCTAATTTTTTTGTGCAATGCCCCTAACAGCTAATAGCTTTAAACATTTTTGCACCTGGAGCTAATCTTCAAAACATTAGTTGAGAGAGTAAATTATAGAAATTTAGTCACTTGACAAGGAACGGTTTAGATTTTATGGATATTAAGGATTACTTAGATCAAATTCACTTAACCTTTTTTTTTTAATACTTGTGTGCAGTCCACACGACTTTTTTTTGTTAGTACACCCCATTGTCAGTTCACATGTAACATTGAGGAGCCTGCGATGCTATGTGGGGTTGATCGTATTGTTGTTTCACTTAGAATCATTTGTGCGCACATGCATGCTGGGCGTGCTAGAGTTGGATGTAGCTCAAATTACTTCGAACTCCTTGTGACCCTAGGTGCTGAGATACACTGATTACATTATGAAGATCGACTGGCTACCTAGCCATCGATGAGATTAGGTGATTTGTAAAGGGGAATATTCGTCCTTCTAATAGATTATATTTTTTGCCTTTCATTTGAAAGGACAATATTCACACAATTGCAATCATAGTTAAATGATAGACAATAGAAAAAGAAGATAAAACTTGTTGGTGCTGGTTCTCGGTAGTTGGAATGCGAGCATGCCAGAATTGAATTTGCGACTCAATTCAAACCGAACAACTATGATCCCAAGTGCCAAGATAGGCAGATACGCAGTATATGACTGAGATTTGATGATATCGATCGCCTATTCAACCACTCACTTAATGTGTAAACAAGATCAGGCGATATTTAAAGGGTAGGGTTCGTCCTCTGATGATGGGCTACATCTTTGCCTTTCGTCCGAAAAGGTCTTTTCAATACAAATAAAATAGAAATGAGAAAGGGATTCTTACAGTTGTTTGTAGAGAACGGCTAACGCAATATCGTTTTGACTGAAGAACAGAATCCAATGTATGAATATAGACCCAAATTATAGCTAAAGTTACCATATACTTGATTAACGCTACGGATTACACTATGGAATGTAAATAGCAGGCAAAATGTAAATGATTACACTAAGGAATGTAACTGACTTAGCAGGAAAAGTAGAGTGATTACACTACAGAATGTAAAAGGACTAGTAATTGAAAGATAATGTTTGGTTTTATATGGGTTGGTGTGAGACAAAATCTTTATGTTGAATTCCTCTGCTATTTATAGCCATAATCCGGCTATCTGGATCTTTCCCACATTCTAACGATTGCTATAATAGTTCATCACTTAGTGGCCTACTCCACTTCTTCCTTGCCATCTGTCCTGTGACCACTTCTTCATGATTGCTCTTCCATCGGGCGCTTAAACAATAACGTGGCATTGTTTGATGTGCTCCAGCTGTACTACCATATAATCCTCTTTATATATCTCTATAGATCTTCAAATACACCACGTGGATCCATCCAAATTACACGTAACTCATTTTGATTGGTTCCCGCAGGAAATGACGACAATTGGGATGAACATTGCCTCCCACGTTGCTTCACCTTTGGAAAATGGTGAAAGTGGGATGTGACCCCTCATTAATGAGGTAGTACCCTCATACACATGGCGACATCCTGATAACCATCTTCGGTTGATTCATTCCAACACATCAGCAATAACTACTATTATTTTAGATGGGAGTCGAACCCCATTATAACACATGTTCTTGCATCCTTTCCCACAAAATCATAATGATCCCCCAATAAATGCTCAATCATCTCGGTCGATATAAGCGCCGCTTCGATATTCTTTGATTCCACACTTCCCTTTTCCTTTCAAAGTATTCAAATTCCTAATTTCACTCTCATCTTCGAGTAATGACCGCCTCATCTTCTTCCTCTCCCTTATTCCATCAAGATGATCTTGTCACATTAATGGATGTTGTTTCTGATAAATATTCCAGTAAGATAGTCTTCAATTCACCTATTGGAAATTGTTATTGCATGGGTCCGGCATTCACTCTTGCAACAAATGCCGATGATGTTAGCATGATGGATCCCTTATTTCCCATCTGCCTAGGTGAGACTCTACTAATTTAATCCAGTTCCATTTTTGAACCTACCAATGCTCTGAGGAATCCTCGGTCATGGCCAAGGCCACTACCAGAATGTGATGCTTGGTTCGCTCGTGTTTCCTCTCAATATGAGACAACGTGGAGAAATTTGGACATTTACAAATGCATCAACCTATCCGTCCACGATTATCCATCAGATCCAACTTCTCTTACCACAACTACAACATTTTAGAGCTCTTCTACCAACACATTTTTCTTTCGCTGCGGCTCCTTGAGTCCAACTATCTTGTTCATCACATCTCTAACCCAACTTCTTCCCTTCGGTGAAGGTGTCTTCCCTGCTTCGCTCAGAAGGAACCTAAACCCTTCATGAATAAAGCCGACAAGGCTTATTCTCATTTTATGCAGGCATACCGCAAATGCAGTGGACCGGTCGATTATGAAATGCATACGGCTTTCCTATTGCTCTGGATTTGCTAACATTTACTCAGCGTGAATGCTCTGCAGGTTATAAATGAGTACGTTCATTTGGTCGAGGCACTTGCTCAAGGTCGAAAACTTGCTTTGCCATCTTTTGTACCCGGCCACCTATATAGAGGCATCTACGAAATCACCACCAAAGGTCTATATCTTGGAGGGAGACTGTTGTGACTTCTTTAGATGTGGATTTACGAATGCTTCTACTCTTTACTTGTGCATGATTCCATCCACTCAAGAGCCATTTATTCTTCCTATGGTGAATACGTCATCAATTCCCCTTAAGAAATTCAATCATTTTCTATATATATGAGTAGTTTATTATTTTCTTTGGACAGAGGTAAGAGAAGTCGGTCGTTCATTCCATTATATGGCGGAGAATATGACCCTGCTTGGTTCACTGGCCGATATGACCAAGAGGATGATCTAGAGGTACCTTAGATGCACCTTGCATGTGAAAGCTACCTTGTTTGTAGTGATATTCCTTAAGGTGGTACAATCGACACTGGCAAAAATGTTATAGCTGAGATTGAACAGTATTGTCCAAACTTGCTTGCCCGCCAGTTTGGCTTAGTCCAGTGCATTCCTTGCCCATTTACTCAAACAACTTGTAACCAACCTCCTTTCAATCAGTCGATCACCAATTGCATCGATCTCTATCACTCTCTCCATTCCACCTTTCAGTCAGCTAGCCTGATTCTCGATCTTTCCTTCTATCCAAACTAGCCTCAAGTAATTGATACCTTTGTTGTCTGGTGGGATAGCCACTATAAGAAATTGATTAATAAATCTTCGCAAGATATCATACATCAACTCTCTTTTATCATAGAGCTTAGACGAAAGAAAAGAGTAGCACCTTAATCGACCGAGACTCATAGTCGAAGAACAAATAAGCTGAAGACCAAATTGGCCACTACATCTTTCTCACAAACTTCACCAACCGAGACAACAACTACCCAACCAAAGTGCATAGTAAAGGTACATGTTGCTCCTACATCTCCACCAACTTGCCAGCCTCCATCAGCTCCGAAGAGAATTCTTGACCTAGGAGCTCCTCTTAGCCCACTCCTCAACCTCCTATTATGGTTTTCAAGCGCACCGATCCACATTCTTAGCTAATCATTACAAATCGACTGTTGTCGACCTCATCAAAGGGACGACAACAATCAGGTACTTCCTTGACCGAGGTTGTATTTTCATTTAAAAAATACTTCAAAACCAAATACTAGCCAGGACTCTCTGCCGAAGATTACTCTAAAGAAATCGAGGAAGGTTTGAAACGTTACCAGAAAGCTCATTATAATAAATGCTAAAACAAACGGTGGCAGGATATGAAAAGATTAAATAATCATAATCTCCTATTTGATGAAAAATATCTTATTCCCTATCATCCCAGTCCATCACAATTTTCCATTTCAACATGAGCAATGACAATGATTATAAAAAATCCTCAGACTGTGGAAGAACGATTCGTCACCTATGCCATTTATTCTGATCTAGGTGAAGGTTACTTACCTGTATAATTATTCTGAATCTTTTTTTACTTCTCATGTTGATTAACTATATCATTCTTTTGTAGTTACTCGAGAGCTATTGACCGCAAAAAAACAGGTTATCATGGTGCATCCACCACAATAACGTTAACCAACAACCGATGCTCTTGAAGTCGCTGATGTACAAACTGTTGATTCTGAGGACACAGTTAGTACTGAAGCTATTCCTTCCCATAATTCTCTTGAAACAATGACTCTTGTTACTGCGTTTGAATACATGGCTTGTTTATGTGACACCACTTGTTCTAGCTTTACACGAGCCAAGCTTGGAGCCTATCTCTATTGTTTGAGCTTGGTTTTGTCTAGATTATACAAGCTTGAGCTTGGTTTGGTATGGTCCAAATATTCAAACCAAATTCAAACTGGGTTAGCTTATTTTATTTTATTTTGTTGTTGTAAATAAACAATATACATAATATGAACTTTTTATAGGACATGATCCAAAACTAAATCATATCCAAAGCTCAAGTGGACAAACCACAATAAACAATTTGCATTCATGTATTATGTATTATCCATGCTGTCCATCCATTTTTACATATCATTTTAGGACATAATCCCAATATTGAATCATATCCACAGCTCAAGTGGATCACACCATAGGAAATAGTGTGCATATAATCTATGAGCCGAATCAAGTTGAATCAAACCAAGCTGAATCAAGTTGAGCTGAGCCGAGCTGATATTACCTTGATTTGAGCTTGGTTTGTTTTTTTAAATGAGCTTGACTCCCAGGCTTGGTGTGATTTGAACTTCTCTTCCAACCAATCCAAGCCGAGCTTTTTCAAATCAATCCGAGTCGAGGTTTGTGTCCACCTCTAGTTTAAATAATGCTATATATTACTAGTTTGAGTAAATTAGTCATAAAAATAGGGTTATTTAAAAGTTTTTGCTTGGCCTTAAAATTTTTAAGTCCATTAAAAACTTGGTAACTCAGACCTACTCTTGGAGTCCTAAGTTGACTCAAGATTTGCTTTAACTGGGGCTTAGTTAGTTCGACATGCTTGATGTGGGACTCAGGATCATCAGAGTATGAGTCAACTCAGCAAATCGCATTACCTTCAATACCCAATCGTTTCACTTCTGCTTTGTGGTAGGAGGCACAATAACTCAGTGAATTGACTTGACTCAGTGAGAAATCGAGCCGAGTCAGCATGAAACTCGTTGGCGACTTCTAACTCGGTTTAGATTTCATGCAATTAGGGGGGTTTTAAACTCCCAACCTCAAGAAAGTGAGTGAGATCTTAGGTTCTGCCAACAAACCATACCATTGGTTTGTGATTGCCTTCACCTATTTTTATACTCAAATACTTTTTCTAAGCATCTATTGAGTTGAAATGAGTCTTCTACTCAACTCGACTGGATATCTAGTCGAGTTTTTAAACTATGACCCATGGCTCCTATGAATGACCAGACCAGCTTTCGAGGCTAAGACTAGCCCAACAGATGGACAGGCTGGGTCATCATGCACATGCCATTAGCAGGTTCCTAGACCCAGCCACCCACGACTTCTTTATTCCCTAGCTTGTGTGGGACCTGTTGGGGAAAAATAGGACAAGTCCAGGGACTCGGCTATGGAATGGACCAACTCTACTGACACCGCCCCAAATTCCGAGGCAACAAGCCCAACCAAGGCAAGTATACTAAACGCCTAAAGGAGAGACTTAGCTCGGGTTGTGGGAAATGAATCCCGACCGAGACTTACAAAGTCCAGAGCCATAAGGTAGAGTCTATGAGATGCATAAAGTTGACTTGGTAAACGAGGCAGCAACATCCAAAGAGGCCGATTAAGACCCGAGGCTCAGAAGCCACCCGATCGACCCTAAAACTGACCCACATTCAGGTCGGTTACAGAGTCGGTTGTCGGATTAAGAGAGGATATTGATTACGGATCGGTTCCATCTCATCTGACAGATGGCAAATAGCCCTACCCTATTAGCCAGCTGAAACTCACTCATCAATAGAGTCAGTTCGGCCCGATCTAAGCAAGGTAAAAATGGTGTAAATGAAAACGCCTTCCCGAAAATCCAGTTAAAAGATCCTCGATCCTGAGGATCTCAGGATCGGATGGAGTCCAAAAACAGATTGATACCGAATCTCCGAGATATCAAGAGAAGAATCCTGGCACGATGGGATCCTCCCGTTCCTATAAATATAGGAGATCTACAAGGTGAAAGGTACGTAAAAACTCTCCCAAAAACCCTCTTATTCGATCCTACACCTGACTTTGGCATCGGAGGGTCCTCGGCTCTAGCCAGGGTCTCCTTTGTCTCCTTCTTGTGCAGGTAAAAGAACGAAGGAGGACATACCAGTTTTTTGCACTAATAGATTGGCGCCGTCTGTGGGAAACGATACGAAAAGTCATTTTCCAAGCCGCACCGAAAAGCTTCAAACAGATTTTTAATGGCAAGAACTAGAAGAACCACACAAAACGAGCCTAATGAGGTCACTGTCACTAGACCTCCAGCAATAGAAGGCCTGCTGGGTACGAACGGGGCCCAGAATCGACCCGATAACCGACAAAGTTCTATGGCCCGTCCGATAACCTCTGTTTCGACCAGGCATACTCAACGGAACCGAGGGAACGGGCGGTTAGATAAGGAAGTCCAGGAACTCAGGACCGATATGAACTATATGAAGTAAATGCTGGAACAGATCCATCGCTAGCAAGTTCCGCCTCAACATGACGGCGATTGGATGAATGCCCCACAACAATTCACCAATCCTCAGCCTATTGCTCCGCGATCTATCCCTTAGCAGAGTCAACACCGGGGTCCGTCCGAGCCTGCACTAGCTCATTCTGTGACCGCCCCACTGCTTGCCATCGATCTTCGACAGGAAATACATTGAAGAAGGCGCAATAGGCCTCCAATTGAGGGTACAGCCGATAGTGACGAACCTTAGAAGGCTGACCTTCAGGATTTCAAGAGGGAAGTGCAGGAAGAGATCGTCGATATGAGGCAAAACTGAAATCTGGGTCAGACAAGACCCGAGGCAAAGGCATCCCCGTTTACAGAGGAAATCATGCAAGCTTGATTGCCAGAGCAATTCCGTCTACCCCATTTTACACCCTTTATCGGCAAAACCGATCCAACCGAGCATATCGAATCCTTTCGAACGTTTATGGAATTGCATGATGCCTTGGACACCGTTATATGCCGAGCTTTCTCCCTTTCTTTAGCCGACGTGGCTTAACTTTGGTCCAAACAGTTGAAACCAAAGTCCATTGGCTCGTTTACAGAGCTCAGCGATGCATTCCTCACCAATTTCATTGGTGGGAAGAAAAAATTGAAGCCGTCTGCGCATCTGAACAACATAGTTCAGAAAGAAGGAGAGCTACTAAAAGATTATATCAAGCGCTTCAACTTCGAATCGCTTCAAGTCCGGAAACATTCGGACGAAATAATACTTAACTTAATCATGCAAGGCATTAGAGATAAGCTGTTTCTGGCTTCGTTGGACAAGAACCCGCCTACTACTCTGGCAGAATTCATGGCTCGGTCGGATAAGTATGCGGACGCCGAAGAAACCCAAATCCTGCGTGAGGTCGCTCAAAACGTGAAAATTTCGGCCAAAGAGTCAGCAAAGAAAGGAGTTGACTCGGCTAATTAAAAGAAACGTAAAGACGATCGATCTCACGATGAACATAGATCAGGTAAGTAGCCCTACCACAAATTTTCAATGTACAACCCGCTCAATAAACCACAGGAGCAGGTTTTGATGGAGATTAAAGGCGAAGGGTTTGTCAATTGGCCGGATAGACTCCGAAGCAATTCGAATCGATGAAATAAAAACAAATACTACCATTACCATCGCGATCATGGGCATAATACGAGTGACCGCTATCACTTGAAAGAAGAAATCGAGAGACTCATCCGAGAAGGCCGTCTCAGAGAGCATGTTGAAAGAACCGGGACGATGGAAGAATGTTCGGGGACAACCGACCCACGGAAGAAATCCGGACCATCATCGGTGGCCCTCGAGGTGGGGGCGACTCAAATAATGCTCGAAAAAATCACGACAGAAGCATCAATCGAACTGAGTCCGAAATCCTGATTTTAGCTCGACCTTAGAAAGAGAAGAAAATGGAGAAGTACTGTATATCGTTTACCGATGAAGACGCTCGGGACATTCATCATCCGCATGATGACGCATTAGTCGTCACCCTCACTATAGCGAACCGCAAGGTATTCCGCATTCTCGTTGATACAGGGTCGTCTGCAGATGTACTGTTCACTCAAGCATTCGACAAAATGGGTGTCAAACGATCGGCGTTACGGCCAGTTCACACCCCATTGATCGGATTCTCTGGTGGACGAACACTCTCCGAAGGAGTCATCTCATTGCCATTCACTGCTAAAAACTCTCTACATCGGGTGACAGTAATGGTCAACTTTCTAATAGTTGACCAACCATCAGTCTACAATACTATACTTGGCCGACCCTCTCTATGCCTTCTCCAAGCTCTAGTATCGACGTACCATCTCTTCATGAAATTTCTGACCGAGTCGGGAGTAGGAGTCATCAAAGGTGACCAACAGGATGCAAGGCGCTGCTATGTAACGGCTGTAAAAACTCCAGCCGAGGTAACCGCGATTGAATCATTGGACCCTCGGGCCGAGACTCACGATCGAGGACAACCGGTAGAAGACCTTATCGCAGTACCCTTGGTCGAGTAAGACGAATCCAAGATAGTTCAGATTGGCTCGTCCCTATAGTCGCCCCTGAAAGATAAGCTGGTATCCCTACTCAGACGATACGGTGATGTATTTGTATGGAGCTATGAAGATATGCTTAGGATCGATCCCTCGGTGATGACTCATTACCTCAACATCGATCTGACCTACCGACCGATCCAACAGAAGCGACGACCGCTCGGCCCCAAAAGGTACGCCATCATTGAAGAAGAGGTTAGCAAGCTCCTCAAGGCTAAATTCATCGATGAGATATACTATCCAGACTGGGTAGTTAATGTTGTACTCATTAAGAAAGCCAACGGGAAGTGGCAAGTCTATATTGACTATACCGACTAAAATAAAGTCTGCCCAAAGGACGGCTTCCCTCTCCCAAGGATCGATTAGTTGGTGGATAACATGGTAGGATATGAACTTCTTAGTTTTATAAATGCTTATTCTGGGTACAATTAAATTATAATGCATTAATCAGATAAATTTAAGACTACCTTTGTCACTGATAAAGGACTTTGCTGTTATCGTGTGATGCCATTCGGTCTAAAGAATGCTGGAGCGACCTACCAACAATTAGTGAACAAAATGTTTGCTCAGCAGTTCGGCTGGACCATGAAAGTATACATTGATAACATGCTCGTCAAAAGTATACATGCGACCGATCATATTACCGACTTAGAAGAGATGTTTTTTATCATTCGCAAATACCAGATGAAGTTGAACCCGAGCAAGTGTGCCTTTGGGGTAAGCTCGGGTAAGTTTCTCAGATTCCTAATCAGCCAGCGAGGGATTGAAGTGAATCCAAAAAAAATCAAAGCATTGCTCAACATGGAATCCCCGAAAATGATCAAACACTACTAGAAAACAGGGCAAAGGCTACGGATAAAAAACGTAGCTAAAAGCCTATGGCTACGGTTAAAATCCGCAGCACGACCGTAGCCATTGGTGCCGTAGCCATAGAGTTAATGGATACGGATTAAATCCATAGTCGTTGCTTCTGTAGCGCTAAAGTATTTATAGTTACGGATTATATCTGTAGCTAAAAGTTGAGCAAGAACCATAGCAATAGGCTTAAATTAGCAACAACTACGGTTTTCAGATACAAGGCTACGGTTAATATCGGTAGCTAATTAAACTATAGGTACGGGTTAAATCCGTAGCAATATTGTCCATAGCCCTAAATTATATACAGCTACGGATTGTATCTGTAGCTAAAAGTAGAATGAGAACCGTAGCAAAAAGCTATGTTTAGCAAGAGCTACGGTTTTCAACAAAGGGCTACAGTTAATAGCCGTAGCTAATGCCGATTGGTATTAAAAAAATTTAATTTGTAATGGAAGCTCTTACCATTGTAGTACAACTTGATAACTCATATAAGCTAATATAAATAAATACTTCATGGCTAAATCATTCATTCATTCATTCATTCAATCAAATACAATCATTCATTTCCATTCACAAAAGTAAAATGCCAACATAATAGTTATATGTCTATTTAAAGTTCTCATTAATAGCAAGATCCAATGCCTTCTCGCAGCCAAATAGCTTCTCAACAATCGCAAGAGAAAACTTCATGGATGTGCATCTACTGGTTATCAATATGCAATCAACTAACACCCTATTCTCAGCTTCGCTTTGATCCGAAAGCTTACTGCACATGGATGATCATATACCTGTTTGATCTGAAGGAGAATCAATGTTATACGTTGCCAGTCGTTCTTTCAGCTCGAGCACCTCATCATCTTCCTCTTCACTATCAACGGTAGTCGGCATTTTCTGTTGAAAGATCCAAACTAAAAAGGCAATGAGAAGTCCACAAAAATAGGAAGATACTTGGGAAATAAGAAGCTTCAAGATTTGCAAGCACACCTTTTTGGCAGGAGCCTTCTTCGGAGCTCCCCTGCCTTTGGGTTTTGCCCCCTCGAAAACATGTCCTACGGAGAGAAAAAGATAACATGCATTGAGATGAATGAAATCTTCAAGATGGGAAAAAAATGGTAACTGACAATCCACACATTTCGGGTTTCAATTTTTGTGCTGCCGATTGGCGTGTACGTTCGTCAATCGGGTTTCAATTTTTGTGCTACCGATTGGCGTGTGCGTCCAAACACTGGCTTATTGATAAAGATGATTTTTTATTCATCAGAAAAGAATGATGCCTACCAGTTTCAGCTGTAGTACTAACTGATGCTACATATTCAACAACAGTATCTGCTCTATTGGCTTTCTTGGTGTTGTTCTTTCTTAGGTTCTTTCCAACTTGTTTAGAAGCATTAGGGAGAGGCTTGCCTTCCTTTCCCTCCATCTGTCCTGTCACCTCCTCCACCTGGGCTTCTTCCTTCTCATGCTCCTGCATCGATTGAAAATCAGACAAGAAAGACCCAAAAAAAATAAAAATGGAAAGTCATGTCCTCAAAATTGGGATGAGACGACATCCATAAAAATCAGCCACATTAATTTTATCGCTGATGCCAACAGACATTTAGCATACAATTGCTAATTGAATGAAGCAAATGGGATCCCTAAAGCCAACAAAATATTAATCAGCCTAGTCTTAAGGCACTCAGTTAATAAGATGGATTTTAATCAAAACAAATACTGTTGCTGTTGAAAGGCAACACACAATTTCAAATGATCCCAGCGAATTTGATTTCCATTTCAAGAAACAAGGATTGAATTGTAATGAAGTAGGATACACTATTCATATCCATTAGACAAGGGAACAAATTCATGACCTTGAGAAGTTGAAGCAAGAGAAGCGGGCATTCTTTCAGACATATTTTAAGGAAAAAATCGTGGTGTTGGATAACCTGCCATGCATCACCCATAAGTAAAGTCTGTTCTTTTAGGGTGTGTTTAGATGTTCCACTTCTAGCAGCAGATGGGATGTAATTTACACAAATATGTATTGAGATATTCCTATCTCACTCTATCAGTTCAGACCAGAAATTTAGGCAGATGGAATCCAACTTATAGTTTCTGTTTTCTGCACCAATGCCAACTTAAAGCGAGGAGCTTCAGCCGAAAGCTCCATACCAACCATTACTGGGAGTCACATCCAAACAAGCCCCTACATATAGCAAATAAAGTACATTTAAGAAGAGGAAAGTAGGAGAATGATGAGAAGACCTCATCTATGCTCTTTGCCATTAGAATTCTATTGTGCATCACATGAAAATTAGGTTCAAGAACCTACGAATGGCGTACAAGGAATTATTGCAATGAACAAAAGAACTTTGGTTCCAAAAAATGACAATAAAACGATATGCCATTGAAAATAAGACAGAGCTTACCTCAAATGTCAAATATGTAAAAGGCTAATAATAAATTTAAGCATGCTACAGTAAAGCATTGAAGAGCGGGAGATGGCTGTTCCCAATTTGTTAAAAGCACGAACCCCCTGTAAATATATCAGTAATTTAGAAAGCAATCAAAACCCACCCAAGAGAAATTAGTACTTGTAGAGTGCAAATGACCCTCTGCGAGTGAGAAACAGAAGCGCCTGCACATGCAAGAGTAGCATATGCACAATATCCGACAATTCATTAAGGGGGGCCTTTTTTCTTTTCTTTTCTTTCTTTCTTTCTTTTTTCTTTTTTTTCTTTTGTTTTGTTTTTTGAGAAACAAAAAAACTTATTAAAAGAACCAACAGACAAAAGAATACAATAGCCAGCCATAGCCAGCAAAAAACACTAGCCAAAACTTGGAACATCCACTTCCTGATACATATAAAAACCTTCTTAAGGACTTTCAAGAGGGAAAACCTTCTTAAGGACTTTCAAGAGGGGGCTGCTGCAATTACGAAAGCAATGGTTATTTCTCTCTTCCCAAAGAGACCAAAGACCAGCTAGTAAAGCCATCTGCCACCTAGAATTTCCTTCCTTCCTAGGACCACCTTCGTGCCAAGTGGATACAGGAACATCCCAGGAAACTTTGAAAGAGTCAAGACGAGCAGCCCACACTCTCCAAGTGAAAGGGCAATGGATGAATTGGTGGTCCACCAATTCCACATCTTCCATACACATCAAGTAGATATTTGGGATAATCATAGCCCTCTTGCGCAAATTGTTGGTAGTGAGCACCCTTTTCCTACCAACAAGCAGGTGAATGCTTGATGATGATTATCACCTAGTCTAAAAACTAAGCAGGCTAACTTGCAGGTTAAAAATATACAATTTGTCCACATTCAGCATAACTATGTGGCCCAGCTGATAAGTGGACCACAAACAATTTTGGGCTAGAGCACATTCACCATGGGGGGCAACTGGAACGCAAGATGGTGATTATACCCTAGTCCAAAAACTAAGCAGGCTAACTTACAGGCTAAACACATGCAAATTGTCCACATTCAGCATAAATGTGTGGCCCACCTGATAAGTGGAGCAAAAAGATTTTTGGGCTAAGCACATTCGCCATGGGGCCTACCTGATGAATATCCTGGATCTTGCAAATGCATTTCTCTTAAGGAACTTGTGTTTGGCACTTACAGATGCACGAATGCATGTAACACTCCTTGCAACCTAAACATGTCTACATGAAAGAAACATACACATACTTGATGGACTTGCCATGCTTCACAAAGTTGGCGGTTGATGTGTTTACAATGAAACAGGAATTGGAAAATCAACTGATACTTTGTCAAGGCTTTTTTGGAAATCATAAGGGATAACGGCCATTGCACCTATTCTTGTACCAAAATTTAATTACTAGAGAATATCCCCAGAGGATACTATGATTCAAAATGATAAAGGAATGCAAGAACATGACATACCTTGTAACTAAGAGGGAACATTTCTAGGCCAGTGACACTTACTGGCTCTGTCTGATCATTAGCATCAGAAACAGGCTTCTGAACTTCAGGAGTAGAAAGTAAATTTTTCATCCCATATTCCAGATCACTAAGAGTCCCCAATCTATTAAGCAAAGAAGATCTTTCCTGTGTGTGTAATGGGAGGAAAGAAATATTAGGTTTGAGAAATCATACTTGCAAATCATCTGCGAGCACCAATCACTAGTGCTCCATAAGTAACAATGCGGTATCCGTCTGTGCTAACCAGGTCCATTCATCTCAGCACTGTCCACATGATGAACATGTCCTAGCCCAGAAGACATGCCAGACCATTCATCAGGTGGACAAACATGTACAGTGAATGTGAACATTTGGTTATACCATTTTAACTTCCCGTCTCTTTGTATAAGGGTGGCCTATGTGATGTGTGGGCCACCGAAACTTTTCAGCTATGACTCATACAAAGTGGGGTTGCTTGATTGATGAACCTAATGTCAAACACAAGCCACAATGGCTTACATTGATCATTTCAATCAGCAATTGCAGCATGTGTTTGTAGGTAACACTCATTCAATTCCCACCAACTCTATATTAATGCAAGCTGATAAAAGGAGTCACCTACCACACAACATGTCAATTCCTCATGACAAGGATCTGCTGCTGCAGCTGTGGTCAACAAAGCAAGGTCTAGAAGAGACTGTACTCTTACACAGCATCATACATTAAAATGGATCTGAAGCTGCTCCCCAGCTCTTAAAGAATCTTTAAAAAGAGAGAATAGAATAGGAAAACATCAAGCCACTATTAGCAAAGGTGAAATTGAACCTAACCTACAGTTTCTCTACAGATATATTATCAGGCCTTTTAACAAGCTCATCTCGAGCTATATCCATTAAAAAAATCAGACAAAATTTTCAAAACAGAGTGCCAATAGGGGTAGGATCGTAAATTGCTGAGCTCAATCGCTGAGCTAAAATCACTCTTTTAAAGCTCAATCGTTGAGTTAAAATCCTAAAACTTTTAGTGATCTTAACACATCTCTAAAATGCAATTACAGTTCAGCAGAGAGATAAATTCCAGACAAAGGGAGAAATTTTACAATCAGCAGGTGATGATAATTACAAGGAAATCTTACTGTTATTGTCCTGGTGCAGGTTTTGTCCATTTTCGGGTCCTGTATAAATGCCACCTTATTGACTCTTGAGCTCTCTAGAATGCACTCTTTCTCATACCAGTCAATGATTTCAACAACCTGAGAGTTACGCTTCCACCCAGCTCTTGCTTGATCTTAAGGGAAAGTGGCTATCACTAATTAAAAACTATCTAGTTGTAGTAAACTCAAAAGCTATAACAGCTTCAGAAAATGGAAGAAAAGGACATGACTCACCGTACGCCACAAGAATAATAGAGTGTTTTTCTTCCTGACATTCTGCCTGAATTTCTCTCAACAGCATGAATGTCCTTGCCAGCCTGCAAGCAAAAATAAACTCAAAAATTATAACAGCTTCAAAAAATGGAAAAAATAAAAAACTCCCACCTCTAGTGGGGAGAGTAATGCCTTCAACTAGGATACTACACATGTTACCCCAAACATTTTCTAATTATATAACTTAAATATTAAATCATGAAGTCAAGCCGAGCTTAGAGGCTTTTGAATTATGCTTGACAGTAATGTAATTCCAATTCCACCTTGCATGTGGGGTCCACAGGTTTTTGTATATTTTAGAGGATGCACCAATGAGATGAATGGACACCCCAAACATCAGGCCATTCCAAGCTAAGGTGGGCCACACCATGTGATTTTTTATGTTTTGAGCATGATTTTACACGGTATGGTCCACTTGACTTTTGGATCAGCCTATTTTTGAGAGCCAAGGAGAATATGAAGGGGCACACAAGATGCACTGATGGATGTCATGCACACATCACAATGGGGCTCCACACATTGCATAGTAGGTTAAGTTTAACCTATAGTGCTTTGTAGTGGATCGGCCTCATGACAAAATCATACAGACTGGTCTGAACTTAAAAAATCCATGTGAGAATGTGAGTTGTTCAATTCAAGGCACATAAATCAAAACTTAATAGTAGATATTTCCATTATTATAACAAAGTATTCTCAATATGAAATAATTTTGTATATGTAAGTGAAAGATCAGGAACATACGCAACAAGTTCTCTAGTCGTCACTCTTGTAAGGTCCAGCCCTTCATGTGTCTTGGGATCATTTTCTACATAATTTTGGACATAGATGAAGAACTTACGAGCACAACGCTTTTCAAATAAGCCCATCAATGGAAATTTGAGGGCCTCCATGTCTGTTGCTGGAACCTTGTGAACCTGTTGCAACGATTAGCAAGTGTAGGCGTAAGAACTGCTGAAAGCCGAAGTGATGGCAGAATAGATCATCAACACATTGAAGTTTAACAAACAGAAATGGGGTTACCTTTTCCTTATTAAAGACATAGTCCCCGTCCATAGCTTTGAAGCTTAGGTACTTTGTAACATTTGTATGAATAAGAACCGGAACTAGAGTACCATTCGCCATCATGAACTGGACCAACAAATATTGCTCAAACAATTTTCATCATACAGAAAATCAATATTTAAGCACTTTCAACCTAAGGTGACCAACTGGAATACTCTATGCTTGACCCAACCTAAATTCCAACCCAAGGTGCCCAACCAGAATCCTCTATATGCTTGACACAACCCTACCCAACCCAAATACATGTGATCATTCCCAACCCTACCTAGCCGAACCCAAATTTGCTCAACTTGAACCCAACCAAAATTCAAATCAGGTTGGCATTTTCCAACCTGAGGAACTTGACAACCTGACCCAAACTCAGGTTGGGTATTTGGGTTTAGGTCAAGAAAGAGCCTTCGTAGCATTGTAACAGTTGGATTTAATTTACCCAATGCAACTCTATATGTTCTTTCAAAAGATAGAGTCCAAACAAATCTGAATCAGATAGACTAACCAGACTGGGAAAGCAGTCAAAGAAGGCAAAACATGGAAGCAAAGCAGCTCAACTAATTCAGTATTATGTAGAATTCCACTTTCATGAGGAGGAAATACATCTTATAGGCTTATAGCAATACAAAATTATTATGCATATGAAAACATTTTTCTTGTTCAGTTTTTTTCTACTATTGATTCTTTGCCCGAACAGGGCCCCTATTCTGGTGGGCAATTATCCACATTATTTCCTCTTGAAAAATATCAACGAATCTGTCGCTGGAATTCCTAAAGCTCCCTAAAGCCCCACTGTGGCATGAGAATACGAAAGGGTTGTTAAACACTTCTAGAGAAGATTTTCTTGCCTAGGTTAGAAAAGGAAAAAAAGACAAGAAAATCATATCGATGGGAAAATTTAAGGATTAAAGTGTAAAAAGGATAGATGAGTGTGACTGAGGGTCGATTGTGACCATATCCAAGCCTCAGAAAGTCCAAAAGTATTTGTGAAGAAATCACTAGAGTTTTTCAAGTGCTTGGCAACTTTTCATCAGATACCACCAGGTTTTTCAAAAGCTGAGTCTTACCAAGTTGAGTTGAATTCTACTTCAAGAGTAGTTGAATAAGTTTAGACTTGTAATCAACATTCATTGGAAATTTCACTATAGAAGTTCTAACAGTTTGGCAAAGAAACGTCAAAGAGTAAGAGAGCTCAATAATAATTAATAGACAGAGATTTGTGAAGAAATCAAGTACAGTCCTAAACATCACCTCGTTCCTTCAAAAGCTGATTTCCTGGCATTTTCATTTCTTTGACTAAATTGTGTAACTTTAACTATCAAAATTGAAGTAAGCGTGAACATTATTTGCAGAATGGTCTCTTGCTACCCATGTCTCAAAAATAATAAGAAAACCTTTAAATTAATTAGAAACACATTTAAATTGTTTGGGGAATTTTATAGAAAACTAAGAAAATATGATAATGTATTAATTTAAAGTTTCACTATCATTTCAGATGTTTTACTTGAGTTTCACAGTCGTTTCGCTCATGTTTTACTTACTCTTGAGAAACGTTTCACAAGAGGTTTGCTTATGTTGCCGATAAAGGAAAAAAAAAAACCAAAAAGAAAAAGAAGTCTGAAATGAGTTTATCTTATGTTTTACAAATGCATCTCAAGTGTTTCAAGGAAATTTTGAAGTGCAAAATTATTACTTTTTCAAAATTGCCTTTCACAAATGTTCCCCAAGGAAATGCATTTCAATTCTGACAGAACATTTGAAATGCAAATCTGCCTTTTCTGAAATGCATTTCAGATGGCCCTAGGGTGTTTCCAGCTACCATGGTCAAGATGAACTATTTCACATAAGTAGGTTACAACTACCATCAAGAAACATGTTTTCCTGAATGGTGTGGATCTATTACCAAAGAAATCAATCAGATAGCTATCCACTTTTCACACAGCCAATTGATATTTAGTGCATTTTAAGGTCACACATTAACTAGATTTTATCATAAAACTACCCCAGTTGCCATTTTTTAAATTCTATATATTTCTTTATTTTTCCTTCTATTTTGAGAAACATGGTGGTGACTCAGCTGACTCACCCCAACTCCAGTACAACTCATCTCAAGACTAAATGAGTTGGTGCAAGTCTTAAAACCATGCAAACAATGGCTAACCAGCATAAGTCTGAGCCCAACCTCTCACTTACGGAGCCATGAACACAGAGCCCCAGCTAAAGCCAACAGGTACGGATCTCTCATTCTCCACAAGCACATCTTCAGATTTCAACAATATAATGTACAGATTTATGGCATGCATACAAGTTCCAATGGAATCAAGCTAGGAAACCTAACTATACAAATAGATGAACAAATCTAGAAACATACATGCTTAAACAACCTAGTTCTGATTCTACATGTAAAGAAAGGATCTAATTGAGTCCAAAAGCATGAAAACTGGATCAGACATCAATCAATCACCAAAAACATGCAAAATTACACAATCTGGGTTAAAAAAGAGAACAAAAACCATCCAGCATCCAAGATTGAGAGAGACAGGGGTGAGATCTGATACCAATAGTGGGGATGGTGGTGACGATCTCTCCAAGCTTAAGCTTGTAAAGGATGGTTGTTTTACAAGTGGCATCAAGACCAACCATCAAAATCCTCATCTCCTTCTTTACAAATAGACGGCTGAATAGCTTCGTAAATGTGAGCCCCATTTTCACCTACAATCCAAAGCTGAAAAAAGAAAAATATAGAGATGATCAGATCAAACAAAAGGAAAGAAAGAGATGGAAGACAAAATATCAGATCTGACTAGATCACTATAAATGAGAAGCAAACGAGAGAGAGAGAGAGAGAGAGAGAGAGAGAGAGAGAGAGAGAGATTAGAAAAAGGGGCGCGGGAGATCGCGGGAGAGAGAGAGAGGGAATGGGGTTTTTTTCTAAGGAGTGGAGGGAAACGAAACGTTTCGTGAGAGGGGGAAAAGAAAAAGGCAGCGCGGATTCTGCATTTTGACCTGCTATGGTCCTGCTACGGTTTTAGACATAGCTAAAAACCCCCAGACCATAGCCATTGTACCATCCTTCGTAGCCCCCTTCGCATTCGCACGTCTGACGGTGCTGGACGGATGGTCTTGTCGAGGGCTTTGTGGGGTCCATCGTGATGCGTTTGATATATCCACTCTGTCCATTAATTTTGTAATTTTTTTATAGGGAATGACCCCAATATCTAGACAAATTAAAGGTTCAATTGAACCACACCATCAATTAATGTTAGGTATTAATCACCACTATTTCCTACCGTGTGGTCTACTTGAGCATTCGATCTACTTCATTTTTTGGACTCTTGCCCTAACATTCTCTTTCAAAATGGATAAACGTATTAGATGGAGCACACACATTTTAATGGGCCTCGCAGAGTCCCTTATGGGGCTATCCAGGCTAATTGAATGTTTTAGAAGTATTACCTTTTAGCTACGGTTTGTGGATTTTTTAGCTACGGTTTTAAGCCATAGCAAACAAGCTACGGTCTATGTCCGTAGCTAAAAACTAGTATAGTCTGTAGCCTTTAATCTTTTTTTGGGTAGTGAAAGATATACAAAGACTGACTGAACGAGTAGCCACACTCAACCACTTCCTCTCCCGAGCAACTGATAAGTGCCTCTCGTTCTTCAAACAACTGAAGGGACGACAAATAGTAGATTGGACGAAAGAGTGTGAAGCAGTGTTCCAGTAGTTGAAGTCGTATCTCGGATCTCCACCTCTCTTATCAAAACCCAAGCGTGGGGAAGCTTTGCTGTGTACCTGGCGGTCTCTGACGCAGCCGTAAGCTCGACTTTGATACGCGAGCATGAAGGAAAGTAATTGCTGGTGTATTATGTCAGTAAAGCATTATTATTGGGAGAAACCACATATTCACCTCTGGAGAAGGTGGCCCTAGCCCTAGTTGTCTCCTCACGACGACTTCGGCCACACTTTCAAGCTCACACTATCGTCATTGTGACCGATCTCCCACTGTGTCAGATCCTTCAGAAACTGGAAGCATCCGGCAGACCAACGAAGTGGGCGATCGAAATTAGTGAGTTTGACATTCAATACAAGCCGAGGGTAGCAGTTAAAGGCCAGGTTGTGGCTGACTTCATAAGTGAAGTTACACCGGAAGCCGATTCACCTACCGAGCCTGCAGATCAGCCAACCAACTAGTCGACAACTGCTTCTCCCGAGTCATCGCCTGACCCAACCCCCTGGAAGCTTTATGTCGATGGCTCATCCAACTCTAAGGCAAGCGGGGCAGGAGTCGTCTTGAAAACTCTCGATCAAACCTACATGCAATATGCCTTAAGACTTGGATTTCAAGTCTCGAACAATATAGCAGAATATGAAGCCTTCTTGCTTAGCCTCCGACTAGCAGCCAGCCTAGGTGTTACTCATTTCAACGTATTCAGCGACTCGCAGTTGGTCGTCAATCAGGTCACTAGTGTGTATCAAACACGTAAAGAGAAACTAAAATCATACATGAAGAAAGCTAAAGAGCTGATCGACGATTTTCGACTATGTATTGTCACTCGGATCCTTTGAATAGAAAACACTAAAGCCGACCTATTGGCGAGACTTGTGTAACACCCCGAACTTTTCAATACCCAAGTATTGAAAGTCCTCAGGTGTTACCATAAATTTAGTCTACCATATATATGAGTACGATACCAATTTAACTATTCTCACCTTGCATCTATCCTCAAACCTGAATCTGACCACTGGGAATGACCTTCATCCATAAATCAAGTCATCCGACCGTTGATCATGTGGTCAGATACATGTACCTTCCCTCGACTAAATCGGTGAATAACTCTTTAACCATAATGATTTAGACGCAAGTTATTTTGTAAGAATTATTTAGAAATAGACATAGAACCAAGTAGAACTGTTAGATTTCACAAAACTCTTAGATTAACAATAATTACAAAAAATACCATCAACCTATACCTTGAATTCAAATTCACATGGTTCTCATGATCCGTTTCATGTGAAATTTTATACCGGGTCTAATTATCATAAATCAACCGTACACATAAAATTTCAGCCCTTAGATCCCATTAATTTAGCTACTTGATCCTTACATCCGTCCGTACACTTATCAGATCAAGATTCTGATCCGTTCACCTGGTTCACACCATATGAATATGCTTAACCCACCATTAGAATTACAATTTGAGAAATCTACATGTGTGAATAAGACACCCTAATCTGACGATACATATGCTTTACCCCTAATCCTCCTGAAACCCGCTTTACATATTATCCGTTTACGAAACTGACCGTATACCCACCTACATACATAGTAAGAGTATTAACCATTAAGTTCTCTTATTTTTAGCTAGTCATCTGACCCCCGGTCATATTTAGATCTGCCAAACGGGCCACAAGAACACCACGGTAAACCGATCATCATGAAGATCTTAAGTTCTAAGTCCAAACTGCCCGGTAACTTGTTAATTTGAGGTGTACAAATATTATTTTAGAATTTTACAGTATATTAGCCATTAAAAGAATATTTTATTCATCTTCGGGAGATCGGGAGCCAAACTGGATCACAGGAAAGAGCACAAAAAATGATGCATGTTCGTCAAATTTCAAGACATTCGGACGGCACATTTAGACATAACAGGCGTCGGATGCCGGTGGAGAAATGGATGGCGAGTTCGTAAATAGTGAATGCCATTACATGCCACCATTGATGCTTGAATCGGATAGTATGGCCCACCCGATCAACAGATCTGCCCCATTTTTGGACCTTAATCCTAGCAGGATATGGGGAACACAATGAACAGAGCGGATCGTACAACTATAAGTAGTAAAGTGAACTTCTCACAAAATATCTCAATTCATTCAAATTTTTACATGCATGGGGTTTGATGTTAAATACCATTTAATGTATTAACAGATGTGTGGCCCACCTGGAAAGCGGATCTGACTCAAACTTAGGGCTGTGGGCTACAACGACATGCAAATAGTGGTGAATGGCATGGATTCTCCGAAAGATCATCACAAGTGGACCCCACCTAATCAAACAGGATTGGCATTTTTTCCGCACAAGCTAGCTGTTGTTACAGTGACTAAACTGAGCGGAATGACGTGTGGGTCACCTGATCAATGGATTCTCACCATATTTTGGCCCCTGGCCTAAAACAACCCTATAAAACTAATGAACGGATTAGATCTATGGAAATGCCATTAAAGTGGACCCTACTCAATGCTACAGTAAGTCACAACTCTCCAAGATAGAAATCCTTCCGAAATATGTATTCAAATTCAAAAAGAACTACCTCCGTTTCTTCCTCCTAAAACAACCACATTCCAACTAGGATTAGCACCAATAGATCAATCACGTTCCAACTAGGATTAGCATCAATAGATCTCACCACTCCATATGGGATGATCCCCACCCTCAGTGGACCCTGCTAACTGAAGGACCTATTTGGAAAAGGAACTCTCTCGCATGCTACACCAATGCCCATGAAAATCGTCATTGTAACGATATGTAGTTTAGATTTGGGGTGTGCCCCATTAGCATGGGCCACTTGAGTTTTGATCTTGCACCACCCATAGTCAGATGTCCTAAATAGGACCCATAAAACAAGACAGACGGTATGGATCTCACTAATCCTCACTGAAGGCCCCACACATTGGTGGTGCATGTACACATAATGTGTACACTCCTGAGGATCACCAAAACCAAGGCTAGCCAAGATTTCAGCCCAGATTTCACGTGAAGGAAATCCTTTCTTTCTTCCGCATTCATGGACGACCGTCCACTGGGACGAGTCGTGGCCCACCACAATCGTCCCTAAGGATGATCTGAACCATCCATTCAGATAGTTGCGCGACAAAACCCAAAACCTCAAAAAATTGAAAGACTCTATACAACTCGTGGCGTGCGCACCACCCACACAAGGATAGCTGTTTTCCATTGAAACCGGTAGTGGCAATTGTTCTGCGTAAGTTCAGCCAATCATCCAGTTGCGTGAAGGATATGCACGGGTCCTCATGTTTACAAAAGACTTCCCGTCCCACCAGTATAAGCCATGACAGAAAGAAAAGAAGAAACGTGGGAGAAAGAGAAAGATGAAAGATTCAGGTAAAACCCCAGATCTGAACTCCAATTCCCACCATTATTAGAATTTAGCCGTTCTCCCGTTTAGTTGGATTCAAATTCTCCTGTTTTGATTAATATTTTAGTTCATCTCATGCAGTTTTCTGTTTTAAAATTTCGATTCCAGTTCCAGTGCGGATCTCTTGAAACCGGTTGCATTTCGGCCACATTAAAAGGTCTGGCTCTCACTTCCTGATTTTAATATATAAATATCTATCTCTTCATCCATTGCTATAAAACCCCTCTCTTATTAGTATTATTGCCAAATAAATCCTAATCTTGCACGCCAGTTAGCCGAAGTTTTCCATCCCACCTACCGACTTAGATGGGGTACTACTTCTCTAGTAATCTGAGGGGCCCACATGATCTCCGGTTTGATCACTATACATATATTCCATATGGAGTGTGGTTAACGTTACCTGGATCTTACATGTATCAATGTTCGACCCGGCTAGGTAATCTAAACCTTAGGTTGAGACCTTAACCCTAAATAGTTTGTAAGCTTGAACATAACTGTATAAATTTATAACTCATGATAGGGTTTGATTCTAAGGAAACACGCACTCCCTAGCAACACTGGTAGGCGATTCAAAGTATAAGGTGATGATTTTTCCCCTTAAGCTTTCCATTTCCAAATTGGTTTAAGTTATAGTCTTTATCAAATGTTAAAATTTTTAATTCATAGCATGCGATCTCTTATATGATTTATATATAATTTACGATTGATAAACGGGAAATATGATTGCATGTGATAGTTGCTACATGATAGCTCTCATTTTAATTTATAGTTCACATCATGACCTGTTTTGATTATTATGCTTAACATATGCCTGTCATGCTATAGCAGTATATTCTCATATGAATTGTTGTAAGTCATTATGAACCTATATTCACTACACTTATTAGTGGGTAAACCCTCTAGTGTATGTGAACCCAGACTTAGGATGTAACATGATGGAGTGTGGAATCGAATGAACTCTCGATTGGAGGTTATGTAGGACATGAGATTCCCTACTCAATTAATTTGATTGACTACTGATCGATGGGTTTCATTAAGCATCCTAAGGTGGGAGAAATCTTATGAGCTAGGGATGGTGGTAATGGGACACTATGCCCGAGCTGTCGGCCTACGCTGGGTGACGAGCCCCCCATAGTGACCATTGAGTAACTTAAAATGGCTGATTGTAATTGGAATAATAACGGGTTGGCTGATCATGCATCCATAGCATATTGGCGATGACGGGTGGCTAAATCTGGATGTTGTAGCATGTTCCCTTGGGAGCATTAAGGGATTACTTTGCTAGCTCCCAGACCACCGACTATCGACCTATTTGTCCGACTGGATACATCCCTAGGTCGATGATTGCATGGGTGACGAGCCCAAGTCCGATTGGATAAACATTCCCAGGTCGATGCGCATTCATGCATCCATGCATATAAAAAGACTACATCATGTACTATTTTGAATGTTTGTTGTTTTAACTATGCTTAGCTAAGGCGGCGGTGTGTAATCTTGAGGAGAATTCACACTGAGCTGGCCACTCATTCATCGAATATCCAACCGTACAGAGTATGCAGGTATAGGTGGAGAAAACGATAATACTGACCCTGATGGTACGATGGTGGAGCCTGAAAATGGATATTACGAAGACGAGCCGCAACAAGAAGCGGCCGGTTATTTCGATTTAAATTAATAGCAGTAGTGCTCTTATGTTTAATTTGATACATTGATAATTTTTGTTTAAAAATTAAAAAAAAAGTGTAATAAGGCCCCCAACTGAGTGGGCTAAATAATTGAGCTTATATGATATTAATGCATGCTTGCTTACGCTATCATACTCTGATTTTAATCTTCCGCTAGATCTCTGATTTATTAACTCTCGGGTTTCCAGAACAAGTCTCGTACTTGGGTTCTGGAAACACGGGGTGTTACAACTTGTCTCTGCCGACAAAGACAATATACCCAGGTCCGTTCCAATCGAGTACGTCGCTAAGTCAAGTATCAACGACCCGCTTAGATCGACCGTACATTCAATCGACTCGGAACTCACTTGGCTCGACCCAATTGTTCAATATCTCGACAGTGGAAAGTTGCCTGAGGATCGTGCCGAGGCTCGACGGTTGAAGATTCGAGCCTCTCATTAAACCATACTTAATGGGGTGTTATATAAGAAAGAATTTTTCTCTCTTTTACTACGCTGCCTAAATCATGATGAAGCTGATTATGTACTGCGGGAGATCCATGAAGGGATTTGCGAAAATCACTTGGGAGGACGATCGCTTGCACATAAGGTCTTGCGACAAGGATATTATTTGCTGACCATTCAGCACGATGCTCACAAGCTCATCCAAAGTTGCGATAAATGCCAACGATTTGCGGCCGTTTCGAGATAGCCACCTAAGGAGCTGACCCCTATGGCCAGTCCTTGGCCCTTCACATAGTGGGGAATCGACATCATCGGACCACTCCATTTGGGAAAAGGTCAAACCAAGTTTCTCGTTGTTGCGGTAGATTATTTCACAAAGTGTGCCGAAGCTGAGCCATTGGCTAAAATAACTGAACAAAAGATAACAGACTTTGTTTGAAAAAACATCGTCTGCCGATTCGGGATACTTTGGACCATTGTTACTGACAACGGGAAGCAGTTCAATAATAGACAGTATCACGAGATGTGCAATAATCTCAGAATCAGAAATGTTTATTCATCTCCCCATCATCCTCAAACGAATGGGCAGGTTGAAGTAGTCAACAAGATCATTAAACAATACCTCCGAGCCAAACTCGACCGAGATAAAGGAGCGTGGGCCGAAGAGCTTCCTAAAATACTATGGGGATATCGAACTATAGCTCGGACAGCCACGAGAGAAACTCCTTTCTCCCTTGCATACGGATCGGAGGCCATAACTTCGGTTAAGATCAGACTGCCTTCAGCTCGGGTCAGCTCGTTTAATGAACAAGACAATGAATAACTACTAGCTCTTGGACTCGACCTTTTAAAAGAACAAAGGGAAAGGGATCGACTACGGATGATAGCTCGGCAGCGACAAGTAGCTCGGTTCTACAATGCCTGAGTCAAGGTTAGATGCTTCCGAGTGGGAGACATGGTCCTCCGAAAAATGTTCCTAAACACTAAGGAAGTTGGTGCGGGCACACTGGGACCTAATTGGGAAGGACCCTATGTTGTCTCGAGCACCATCCAACCCAGAACATATTGGTTGGAATATCTAACCAGGCAATTACTTCCCCATAATTGGAATGCCGAGCATCTAAAGGTCTATTATCCTTAGGTCGGCTGATTGAGCAATTGGAAAGACTAGATTAAGCAAAGAATGAAAACGTGTAAACTGAGTCAAATGAATAAGAAAATCAAGTATATTCATTCATTAGTATGAGTTTTACATCGGATTACATCAGTTTCTACTTTGAAATTACATTGACAAAATAACAAAGATAAATGCGAAAAGAGTTGGCCGCAACACGCAATGTCCTCTCTCGGTTGCAGATACTCTCGAGCCCGGCTTGAAGCTTGGAGTGCTTGAAGTGCCTGAAGCTTAGTGTGCTTAAAGTGCTTGACACGCTCTGCAATCCAAATTAGCTCCAGGGTTCATCAAGAGCTAACACAGGAGGTGGCTCAGACTCAGCTGTTGCCGCCACGCGGAGTAACCTCTGGGGCAGCCTCAGGAGCAGCCTCAGAAGCAACCTCAAGATTAGCCGCCGCTACATTAGTAGACCCAGTTGCCTCGGCTTCCGGACCTTTAGACCCAGAGCCACTTTCATCAAATCCCGAAAGATCAAGGTCGGGGAAGGATTGCTTCATCAATTCCATGCACTTGATGTAACCGTCCTAATACAAGCGATCCCGCTCCTCCAGATACTCTCGGGATTCAAGAAAGGCCTTTACGGCCTAGACCTTGGCCTGCTCAATGACAGCCTTAGTCTTGGTCCTAAGCCGAGACAACTTCTCTTTCGAATAAGTTAGGGCCTGGCGATTCAGCCAACTCTCCTCGTAGGCCTCTTGCAATTGCAAGGCCAATCGAGCACCCACGGCCTTGACTTCATCAACGACCTTCCTGGCGAGCCCTAAGTCGCTAGTCATTATGTTGAGCCAAGTCATAGAAGTAGCGAGTTGTGCTTCCGCCTCCCTGCTCGTTTCTGTGCATCGGCCATATCCAAGCTAGCCCTAAGCACGTAAGGAGCAAACTGCAAAAGGAAAATATAAGGTCAGATCAAGCTAGAGGAAATAGACAGAACAAGTACAAAGTGCAAGTCTTACCTCAAGAAGCATCTTCTCTATATGAGAGAGAGTCCACCTCTAGGGAGCTTCAAAGAGGGTAGCGAAGTCTTTTTCGCTCCCATGAGAAATCACCCAGGGAACCATGTCCGCCACGGCCCATTGAAAGACCGACGTCTCCTGTTAAGTCGTCTCCCCTCCTAAGGGCTCCCCTCTCCTCTGCTTCAGAACCTTCTCAGCAACAGGTCTTAGCTTAGGAGCCACCACGCCCGCCACTTTCACCCCTTCCTTCGTGTCGGGGACTATCACAGTCGGGATGACCGGGGTGGCTTGCCCCTTAGCCTTCGAAACCGTCTTCGGCTTCTTCAGAGGCGGAGACTCTGACTTCGGAGGGGCTTTCATCTTGGAAAGCGGATGGAGAAAGGGCCGGGCCTCAGTCATTTCTGCATTAAAAGCGAGACGAATCAGATAAAATTCAAAGGGAATGCAACAGGACAACTAGAAAGTACCTATTAAAGCCGAGTCCAAACCCGAATAAAAAAGACGCTCCGGAAGGAGAAGTCTCTTCCAAGACCACCGCTTCGGACTCAGCGCCTTCAGATCTTTGCTCCGAGCTAAAGCGCCGACTCCAAGTTTTGGCCTTCGCTCGAGAATATCTGTGAAACACATTCAGTCAGATTCAAAGACACAATAGTGCGAGAAGATAAAGAAAAAAAACATACGCCGAGTCACCTGCTTGGGAGAACACCTGAGGAACACGAGATTAGATGGGCCCTGGCTCAGCAGTCTCCCAGCGGCCACATGCCCAGAACCATCTATCTCTTCAATGCTTGTTGGAGGTACGAGGGTCGGTTATCAAAGGTCCGCCCTTGTTCCGCCAAGCACACAAAAAGTACCAGCCGGGCTGCTGCGAGTTCGGCCGTACTTGGAATAGATGGAGAAACTCTTTGATAGTCAGTGGGGGCTGCTGTCTCAGCCCACAACACCAAACATCTGAACAAGTTCCTCCACCCATTCAGAAATATCTGCCCAGGGCTATCCAGAGTTAGGATAACAGATCTCGGGCTATTCCTTAGAGGGGCAGACGTAAGCCACACTGTAAAGCGACTTAGAAAATAACAACCATCCCAGCAGGAGGGTGGTCGGGTAACTCACTCGGAAGGGGAAGGCGAATAATGACCGAGTCCGGGACATGATACTGGCCCTAATCTTGTCCAGATCCACCTCGGTTAAAACCGAGGGAACCGGACCCTTTTGCTCATCTCGAGCCTCCCCTCCCTCGGCCGCTGACTCAGTAGCCTTTGTCGATCTCCAAGTGGAGACCGACTCACTGACCCCTTCGGCTTCCTCATCTTCCGTTTCCTCCTTAAGAGGATTGGGCCTGCTAGGGGCAGTCGCCAACGACGCTCCGCCGAGAATCCAACCACCCTTTTGAAATGTTGGAAAGCCGCATTGGCACCTACAGCCATCTCCATCAGCAACGAAGGTGATTTTGAGACGTCTCAAATACGCCTAGCTTCACCTTTATCACTGGAAACTCCCTCTCGTGGGCTCGAAGAACCTTGCATTACTACTGAAACTGAAAATGAAAGGGAGGGAGAGAGTTAAAAACTCACCGGAGATAGCGAGAATGACCAAGAAAGAGGCGAATGTTGAGGCAGAAATAAGAAACGAAGGGCAAAAATGGCGAAAAACACAAAGACAGCGAATGGAAATCGGAGAAAAAGAAAATGTGTGCACGAAAGTGGGAGAAGAGAGTCCCACTCCCCCTTTTATAGCCCTGCCACGTGGTAAGGGCATTTAAGGAGGAGTCAAGTCGATGGCCGCTTCGACTACCCCGCCCTACACGTGGCGCATTTCGAATGACCACGTGTCTAGTGTTCATAAGCAGGAAAAGCATTCTGACGGCTGCCTGCTCGTGCGGCCTCAATCAACGAACCGTTGCGTACTCTAGACGATGCAGGACTTCTACGAGCATTAAATGATCCATCATAAAGTCGGTCCCAGCTCAAGCCGACTCAACGACTCTCTACTCCATAGTGTCAACAAAGTTGATGCAAGGAGTAGGGGGCTTACTGTTGGGGAAAATTAGGACAAATCTGGGGACGCGGCTATGGAATGGACCAACTCTACTGACACTGGCCGGGATTCTGAGGCAACAAGCCCAACCGAAGCAAGTATACCAAACTCCTAAAGGAGAGACTTAGCTTGGGTTGTAGGAAATGAATCCCGACCGAGACTTACAAAGTCCAGAGTCATAAGTTAGAGTGAGACTTACAAAGTCCAGATCCATAAGGTAGAGTCTATGAGATGCATAAAGTTGACTCGGTAAACGAGGCAGCAACATCCAAAGAAGCCGATTAAGACCCGAGGCTTAGAAGCCACCCAATCGACCATAAAATCGACCCACATTCAGGTCGGTTACAGATTCGGCTATAGGATTAAGAGAGGATATTGATTATGGATCGGTTCCATATCATCTGACAGATGGCAAACAGCCCTACCCTTGTAGCCAGCCGAAACTCACTCATCAATAGAGTCGGTTCGGCTCGATCCAAGCAAGGTAAAAACGGTGTAAATGAAAACACCTTTCCGAAAATCCAGTTAAAAGATCCCCGATCTCGAAGATATCGGGATCGGATGGAGTCCAAAAACGGATTGATACCGAATCTCCGAGATATCAGGAGAAGAATCTTGGCACAATGGGATCTTCTCGTTCTTATAAATACAGGAGATCTCAAAGGTGAAAGGTATGCAAAAACTCTCCCAGAAACCCTCTTATTTGATTGTACACCTGACTTTGGCATCGGAGGGTCCCTGGCTCTAGCCAGGGTCTCCTTTGTCTCCTTCTTGTGCAAGTAAAAGAACGAAGGAGGACGAACCGGTTTTTTGCACCAACAGGACCTATGGGCATCGTTATAAAACTCAGTGACTTGACTTGAAACTCGTTTGGGCTAACTCGGCTCAATAACATTTCAACCTAAGTCAATAAGAAAATTGTTGTCCAGCAGAACTTGAGAAAACTAGCCCAGGTCGTGTCTGATTTTCACCCTTAACCCAGTCTGCATTTACTATGACTAGGTGGGACCAGGAGTGGCAATGGCCGGGTTTGTCCTGGGCCTAGCCTGACACTTTAGACCCAAGGCCTGAGTCCAGCCCAACACCGGCATGGTCCTAGAACATCATACCCCATCTGACCCTCAAATTTATAAAACCCCTTTTTTCCAACTTGAAAGTTCCTGATCCATCCGTTGATCTAGTGGGGCCACACATGCATAAAGAAACAAACATTCAAGATGGATGGGTTGCGTAACAAAGGATTGGAATTCATACCTGTAGGATGCAACACATCTGAATATAAAAGTTGTGTAGGGTCACACTGGCTGGGCCAGGTCAGGCTAAAATGACTTGACCCAAACCCGGATTAAAATTCATGTAAGGCCCAAGCCTGGCCACGGGCCAATCCCAACCCAAAGGCAGGTTGGTTGGGTTACCAGCCCATTTTCACCCTTACCCAGGGCATAAAACCCATTTGACTTGTTCAAGTACCAAGTCAACTTACCAAGTCAACCAACCTTGTATCCAACCAGACTTGATATTAACTCAGCAAAACTCTTCAAGTCAGCTTGCCAACCCAGTTGGCTTTGTTGGGGAACCATGGAAGCACACAGAGACGAATCAAACAAAGTACACATAATTGCACAACCAAGTCCAAACACAAACAATCATAATTTTATGTGTAAAAATCTTTGCGGCAAAAAATCACGGAACGAAGCAACACAAAGCGACGAGTATGCACTATGAAAGCAGAAATTACAAGAGATAGAGTGTTAATCATTCGAATAAGCCTCGAATCCACTTCACAAGCCCTAGCTACGCCCTCGAAACCCTTAGGAACAATTTAAAAAGCCCTCATACACCTCTACTTGCCCCATATCCCGATTACACCCGATATATAAAGTATCACAATCAGAATAGCAAACAAATCTCGCACTTGCGCAATTCTGCGCACGCGCTTGATGGGACTTCGATGGCATCGATGATCTATCGATAGCATCGAACTTACTTCGATGACATCCAACACTTAAAAAGTTCCAGCAACCAACATAAATTTTCTCGATGGGACTTCGATGGCATCGATACATGCTCGATAACACTTCGATGGCATAGATAGACTTTGTTGTATACATATTTAAGACACAACAACAAGCTCAACATGATTTAAAACCGAGTCCCTCACCGATTTAGACATGTAAGTCGAACACATGACTCCCAAGACAAAATGCAAGTCTCACTACCAACTTGCTATGTGCTCCACCTCCAACAAGGCAATTTTTTATACTCATACAAACATCTATGATTAACCCACACAAATCCTACTTTAATTATTAAATATTGAGTTGATTCGAGTAAGAATCTTCAAGTCGACCCAACGTGGCTGATTATCGAGTCGAGTAATTTAATTATTAAATATTGAGTTGATTCGAGTCAGAATCTTCAAGTCGACCCAACCTGGCTGATTATCGAGTCGAGTTTTCAGGGTTTTTGAACTACGCAATGGGGGTACATCCATGGCTTGTATGGCCCAAAAAGGTAGGCCCCAAGATGATCTTGTCACAGTTCAACCGTTGATATAGATCGGCAAAGCCTCTTCGATAAATGTACATATCCAACTAGAAAAAGCAAAGGTAGGAATGGGCTAATTGTGCGTCGGAGAAGGAAGCTAGTCCATGCAATCCAAGCATTAGAAGGTGATCGTTGGTGGGGTTCGCATCCATGCAACCACGTTACCATATATTCTCACAGCATGACTTCAAATAATGAGAAATGAAGGAGTTGTCTGCACGTTATTCGCCTCTTAAAAGTCCCATTTCATATTAAAAATATATGAACTTTTACCTTCCTACTAAAAATCAAAACAATAGAGAGACGTCTTGCAAACTCTTTCAGATCTCTCTACATCACTCTCCTATAATTGCGGTGTGAAAAATCACTCAAAACATTCACCTTGCTGTAATCATGACCATTGGATCAATCACAAAATTGATCAATGATAGTGATGAATGTGATACAGTTACACTGAACTCGCTGCGCCTTATTCCTTATGATCTTCTTACTCTGTGAATTGGGAGGCATGGCTTATCCCCACCAGCCTTCTTGATGCTGAGGAGAGCAAGCCCGGAGACGATCTTGTTCTTGGAGATGAGCCAATTTGAAGATGTCTTCTCAAAATGCCTCTGATTGTCTGTTATAAGCTTTGTTTGAGAGATCAGACTCATGGATTTGAACATTTGGGATCCAACACAAACCTGTCCAAACCATTGATTAGGTTGTCATCTAATGCATTCATCATCCCTAAGTCCTTGTTTGGGATCAAGGAAATGAGAAAGGAATTTCGTAAATCTAGGAATTTGTCAAATTCATGAAATTGCATTGTCTTTGGCAAATTTCGAAGTAAACTGTTTGGGAATCAAACTATGAGTTCATTGATTTAGAAAGCATTTATTGCTAAGGAATTTTCATTTTTTTAAAAAAAAGTCTTTGTGCTTTTAAAGTCTTAGTTTGTGAAATTGCTGAGTCTTTTAGTTTTTCTTCGATTTGGTTTTGCTCCAAATCCATGGATTTATAGTGTGGATTTGGAAAATCTATGAAATTGACAAATCCCCAACAAAAACCAAACAGGGGAGATTTAAAACCATGGATCTCACAAATCTCTACCCCAAATCTCTCACCCCAAATAGCCCCCAAGGGGAAAAGAAAAACTAATGATAACTTATTACATCACCTCCAAACCCAATCCATATGTGCCTTAATGACGCAGGGAAGGACATGAGGTTGAGCACCGTCTTCCTCAAGGGGATAACTGTTCCGAATTTATGGAACTTCTCTGGACTACTCACAAAGACTTCTCGAATCTACAAGGAAAAGAACAAGAAAACAGAAAATAAATTCTATAAAATTCGAAATTGATTGATGAATGAAATAAACGAGTTCACAACCCTTCAAGCAGGGATACTAAGCAATGAAAGAAATTTCAAAATCAAACTACAACTAAAACTCCTAGAATTCTCAACTTAATATAAATAGTAAATTTACTATTTATAGACGGTCATGATGTCTACTAGTGCGCAAGGTTTTTGGCAAAAATATTAAGTGTCCTATTTGGCTTCACCACGCCGTTCTCCTAATTATTCTAAGCACTTTTCTTGTTGGGCGCAACTCCTAAAGCCCAAGGGATGAAGAGTTATAATCAAACTAAAGCTTACTATTTAAAAACATAATTAAAATAGGGAAACAACCATCGATCTGATGGTATTTCACAAATCCAGCCTGCACAAGGTAGCTAAAGTAGCTCTTCCTACACCAAAATCATATATTTTTACGTCCGATAACTCATTCCGGTTTGCAAGATTCGTCTGTTTTAAGTTCTGACAGTCCGCATCATCTCCGTCTCCGATCTGGCCTTTTCTAGTCCATCTTGGCCATGAAATTATCCACGACCTGCTCTACGTCAACTATACATGTGACAATCGAGTTGCATATGCATACATATGACCTGCACTAGTTGTGAAATCGGTCCATTGATTACAATTCCATGGTCCATCAAATACAGGTTTCACTTAATACTGTGGTTTTTTCTATCTATAGTCGCACATGAAGTGAAGCGAAGCAGTAAAATATTATTTGCATGAAAGGTGTAGACAAAGCACCAAGCAATTCAGCTGCAGAAGCACAAAAGTATTTGTTTCAAAATGTTAGAAAGTAAAGATTGCTAGGAAGCGGGAGCGAGAGCACCGAGTCTAAAGTTCGATTCAAAGCGGGAGCATCACTTAGAAGGATCGTGCAACTATGGTTCCCATCTACACTGTAAAATACCACCAGGCAAAGAGAGGTCTCAACAAATCACAAAAGGATATGTTCAAGCATGTATCTTAAAATAACTAATGATGTAAGGTTTAAATGGCATACTAGATTCTTTAAGAGATGATTGAGAAACAGACGTAGGTGCAATGAAATATAGTAAAAATGCTTACAATCCATTGAACATGAAGGGGATCTATTATGTCTCCAATGACTGTAATAGTTGGTGAATTTAAGGGGATTCACTATTGTTTTTCTGCTTCTTAGATTAGAACATGAAATGTGCTAGTGAACAACTTCAAATTGCATTTTATTTTTATTTTTTAAAACAAATTGTTGCTTTGCCACTTTGTTGGGTTTTTTCAAAATAAAGAAAAAATGTTGTGTTTTTTTTTTCCCCCAAATATAAAAGGAAAAAGAAGAGAAAAGATTGTGGTTTTTATGTGATTATTGGTAGCCATTCATTTGTGGTAGTGCCTCTTGGTGATTAAAGCATCTTTTGATTTCGGAATAGTGGTGAAAGAGTGCTATTAATAGTGAAAGAATGTCATTAATAAAGAGAGCATCTTAAAAATTCATGAAAATATGAAAAAGCATACACTTTTTCATTAAATGGGCTCTTTAGTGTTCCATGAAAGTCTTTAAAACTCATTTTTGGGTCATTTCAAAATCACAACAATTCCAATTATCTCTCTTCTTTATCTTCTTCTCCAACTCTTCCTTCCGAGGTCCTTTTAAATTGTTGCAGAAATTGTAGTTTTTTCAGAAGGTAAACTACAAACAAGAAAAACATCATGAGGTAATTTATAATAGTAAAGAAGCTAGAGGTGTATGCAAAAGTTTATTTGGGACACGATTTTTCAATTTTACAAGCATTACACCAAAATCGTCAAATTCTTCAGGAACGGTTTAAAACCGTTTCTAAGTGAGGCGTCGCAAAAAAAAGGAATGGTGCGTGCCGTTTCAAATTTTAGAGACGGAATTTTAGGAACGGTTTTAAACCGTTCTAGTGCCAACGGTCAGATTTCAGGAACAGTATTTTAAAAACAGTTTTAAACCCTGATTAATGTTGCCAACAGTTTTAAACCCATTACTAATACAACCAAAAACTGAAGCTGCTTCCACCTTGATTGAAACAGGACCAGCTCCATAGGCTCAGCCCCATTGCTAATACAAACAGAAACTGAAGCTGTTTTCCACCTTCATTGAGAAACAGGACCAACTCCACTCATCAGGTGGTAAAAACATCAGTGTGGTCCACCTGATGAATGGACCAGCCCCGTTATTAGATCTAGGCATGCAACTAGGTAATTTCTGATTGAATTTTATGAACAAAGAAATAATATAGAACTACTTTAGAATCTCATCTGAATTTTGAAGCTGTTTCCACATTCTTTGAAGTAGGACTGCCCTGTCCATGCATCCAGGAGCAACATCATCAAACAGAATATGCTGGGGGCACACCTGATGAATGGACCACACCCATTATTGGAACAAGCCAATTATTATGAGCAAAGAAAGAATAATTTCTTACACACCCTTAAAAAAATAATAATAAAAAAAATAAAAAAAAAATAAAAAAATAAAAATAAAATCAGAACACGTTTAAACAGACTATTCATTCCCAACTGAAATTTGAAGTTGTTTCTGCAAATTCTTAAACATGTCATAAACACACCACTCCTGAGGAAGAGTTACTAATAGAGAGATATCATCAGAGAGATGAATATTCACTCCAACAAACAAAACTAGTGGTCATTGGCTGTACATGTTTGGGGGGAAACACAACCCAAACCAGTCAGCAGTCAGGTGGAGGCAGCGTCCTTCGACTCCTTTAAGAATTTCGATGACGGAGGGAGTAAAGTGACAGCTCCACGTAGAGGATTAGAGTACTTCCAGTGGACCGCCTTTAGCTTCCTATCCGCTGCAGAAGAATGGAAGTTCACCAAGAGCTTTGTGCAGTCCCTGAGAATAGAGAATAGCATAATTACACAAATGTTGTGACTACCTGCAAACATGAGTCACAAGTGTGGACCACCTTGATTAAATGGGACCCATTTTAGAATAGGCAGATGACTCTGCATTCAGATGACTCGATCCTACCATTGATTTTTAGCCCTTGTGGGGCCCAACTGAATGACTGGACCTCACCCATTTGCATATATCCACAGCCCTATCATGCATTTCTGCTTCCGTCAGCTCCTTCTGGACTTGCAGTCCACAGTTCTTCTTTGCCTCACCAGAACCTGGGGAATTCAAGATTCCCATAATAGAGGAAGCAGAAGATCTCTGGATTTTTGTTCCTATCGCTCCATTCATCAACTGACACTTGAGACCTGCTAGCATTTCACATGCACGTTCAAAGGATTTCATATACAAATCCAGGCCACGCTTGTCTGAGTCCGAAGATGAAGGTTGGATCCTTTCGAGGAGAGATTTTGCTTCTGAAATTCTTCCTGTCTGCATCAAGCAAATGGCCAGATTGCATTGCTTGTTTTTATCTGGTTCTATGCATAGAGCTTTCCTATGTGCACGAGATACTTACCATCGTTAGCATTCTTACATCCATTATCTATTAATTCAATTAGATGATAGTGAAAGTTCAGTTTCTTAAATGGTAAATAATCTGAAATTGACTGAGCAATTTGCTCAGCCCCACAACTGTACATTGAGTGGGAGAAATGCAGAAAATCTCCCCCATCTGATCACAAGAAACAAAGTGAACTAGGCTTGAAAAGTCCATTCCATGAAGTTCACTTGCAAACCATGAATGGTCACAATCATCTGATAGGGGAGATGGTGGATCAAGGCCCATCCCATGGTGGGCTCAACAGATGAACAGTTTAGATTCTGAAATGTGGGTGCTTCCTTTGTCATTGCTGAGTCAAATAGAAAAAGAAAAAGGCAAAAGAAAAAGTAGAAAGAAGATGTGGTTTCTATGGTTGATGTTCTCCATGGTTGAGTTCAGAAGTTGCTATATTTGAACTGAGCAGAATAGCCTAAATGTCCAGTGGTTTTTTTTTTTTTTTCTAATATCAGCAATAGTAATGTAACATTACATACACTAGCAATGAGGAATTATAGGATTCTCAACCCTAGGCTGTACAAACACTACTATGTGATCTATCCAAAGGCCATTCCCACCTTTTGGCTTCTGACCCAGCCACATGGTGGCCCATGAGATCAATGGTCATCAGAAACATGCCGACCATGTGTATGATGGGTCCCCTGTCCCTGATCAATGGTCGTCGAAATTATCCTGGACAATGCAGCTGAGCTGGATTCTCCCCAATCAAGTACAAGTTCAGATGCACATCTTGATGAGATACATCAAGTTGTGCACACCTTCTCGAGGTTGTATTGAGAGAACATACCGCACACTGCAATGCGACCATGGTACTTCATGTTCGCTAGTACTGCATAAATGTCGATGCCCTCAGGAAAATGCCTGACAATAAATTCCAAACATTTGTATAAACTAGGAAACGAGACACCCATATACCATTTTCTTTGTTTTGAAAATTGAAATTGGCAACCACAGTGCAGAGCTTTGCTAAACCCACATTCACGTGCAAAGGTCTGGGTAGATGACCTGTCTAAATAATCAAGTTGTCCAATCAACAAGTGGACATCGCACATGTAGAATGTGAGATTTTGGTAATTCTTTCTTAAAGCAACTTCAACATGTGTGGCTTGCCTATTGGGTGGGCCAACTTGATTATGAGGCCACATCATTTACATTGTGTGACCCAGCTGATGTGCAGCTTATATGTCAACACATGGACAGTGTGTTTGTTTAGCTATGTGTAAGGGCTTGTGGACAAATAAACAACGACGTTTTGAAGATAATTAAATCAATGGTGTTTGAGATTCTCATATGCTAACACGAAAACTATCCTTTTTAAAGCTACAGTCAAGTCAGGTTCTTCCTTGTAGTTGAAAGCATCATCAAACCCAAACTTACTCTTCAATAGACCAACCTGAACGCACAAAACAAATATTAGCAATTTTTCCCTACTACATAACAATGGTAACAGAAACACTATTTTATAACAGTTTGCATTTTGGGACTACATGTGAACATATTTATATTACTAGGAATTACTTGATCCTCATCCATTGTTCAATAATCCTGACCTGTTGGGCCCCAATGTGGATGAACTGTGACCCAGGAACCTCCTCAATAGAACAACCCAACCATTCAAATTGTGGCCTCAACATAATAGTTGAGAAGAGGAATACAACAACACTACACATACAACTAAAAAATGACCAGGATTGGTGTTATATTTAGTTCACTTCAGTAAGATGCTCTGTTGTAAGCTATTTTGTAGGAAGAACTCCAATTGAATAACACTCGGAACAAATTGATGTTCTTACGAATATCAAACTCAAAAAGTAATTCATAGATCAGCAGCTATCTTTAAGAATGTAGGATAACTTTCTATTGCCTTTTCTTTTTTATAATTGAGGGACTACCATTCAAATGATACAGTGTAGATACAATATGCAAAGACTTTGATCCCAAAAGAATCTGAACTGCCCTAAATGACACATCTGAACTTCTCTAATGCTTTGATCGAGTCATCCAACTAGCCAAAAATTCATTAAAGAATGACTTCACCAGAAGCAGTTCTGTCTTTACTCTGACCAGTTGTGCTATCAACAACTGTCGACTTCGCCATGTGAGGCTTGGCAAGTTCGATTAGATACATTCCTCTTTGGACTGCTAAAAAACTAGATTAGTATTTGTTCTTTTAAACCAATGCTACTCAATTTCATCCAATCCCATCACACAAATAAACAACCAACAGCTCAATAAACGTAAATGAAACAATTTCAGATGAAGATGATGTGCATATAAACAGTCAACACATTAAGAAGCTTGAACGCACCAATTACACTCAAAAGCAAAATCATGTTAACATGGCTATCCATCATATTTTACTTATGAATATTCGGGCCTTGAGCAAATGATTGAAGATAAATTCAAACTGTATACACACTGTTTTGTCATGCATTTTCATCCATACGACTCCCAAACTAGTTCGCGTGAGACCCTAAATGCCAGTACATGCCTTTCTAATAGGTAAAAAGAATGTTCCATATGATTTAGATAAAACAGGTAACAACTTACAGCTGGATGCAGCGCCACAATAGCAAAAATGAAAACCAGAATCAAAGTCATAATGATAAAGGTGTTAAGACCACAATCATGTCCTGAGGGAGTAAACCAGTGGACGAGCAGCCCCGAGAAGGAAAATGTTTCCACATAACAAACAAGCGAGACAACAAACAACGCCATGTACCTAGATTCAGCATAAAAAAACATTAGAAATTTTTAAGAAAGTCATATTCATCAGGAAATTTACATAAAAGAAAGAAAGAGGTATACACATGCTGATCCACAAATTGAAACAAGAGAACCATATCAAGGATGTGAAAAAAAAGTCAGAAGGTCATGCAGCTAGAGCATCAAGAGAGGAAAAAAAAAAAAAAAAAAGAGAGTAAAAAGATAGCTCAACCAACCAGAACTGTTCATCTTTGCTAACCCAATTTTCATTCCATCCACGTACAAAATCCAACAGCAGAATAACTTGTACAAGAAGAAACAGTCCTGAGCCGAACTTTGATATCGTCTCTGCATTGATGAAATCAAACAGTCAGCTACAGAAGTCTACACATATGAAGAATATGTGCTCAAAAACAAACAAATAAAAAACAGTACCAAAATCTTAAGTGAAAGAGGAGAAGAAGCTCTGTTTGGTAGCAAAGGATTTCGTTTATTCAAAAGGACCTTAGCCTTCACATGCTATTGAGAGAAGAATATGCAACCCCCTCAATAACAACATCACCATCATAGGTCACGTTGTCCCAGCCCTGATGCAAGAACAACAGTTTAAATCCAAGAAGGTGTTGAAAGCACCTACGGAATCATATGGGCCTAGAGTGTGTTCAATTAAAAATATTGAAACCAATAGATAAACAACAAATGTACAGTAAGATCTAATCACTTTAAGATAGATATAGACAGCTATTTCGTGAATATGGTTCAAATAAGGTTTTTCCTGACCTTCACTACGATAGGGGATTCCACCTGCTGCAGTTTAGTACCTAAGCAAGCTGAAAATAAGCAACAACAATGCAGTGTTAGCCAAACAAAATAACATGACCACCATTAAATATACATGATATAGAAATGTTAAAACTTTAAATCTACATCAAAACTAGCAGTTGTTTTAAAACTCTAAATCTACATCAAAACTGCTAGAGTCTACGTGTTTTATCTGTGATATAATTCCTTACCATGTAGTGATGATCGAAGTCATCAACACATTTGTCACAAACCTGCATTACATCTATCATGTCCAGTCTATAGAAATAACTAATCAAGTAAGCTATACAAGATGTACTTGGGACGCAGTCCACAAATACAATCAAAACATATATACAGTCCAAAAAGGTTAATTGTCCAAAAAAGTGTTAGACTATTGTCCCTAATCGGTGAACTCAGTAAAGCAATGATGCCATGCAACAAATGAGCCAATTCCAACTTCGCCTAAAGTTGAATGATATCCGTCCAACTCAGGCAATTCGACGTCTCCTTTGATAATGATATGAATGAGAACCTTGTAAAGACCTTCCTGAAGAGGTTTGCCATGAATCATTTGGGGCCCATTTGCCAAAATAACTCACCCTTGAGCAACGAGCTCTTTACGCCAAGAGTACAACTTGCATGGCTGCAATTTACGTGCAAGCCGAAATTTCGGCAGCACTTCCCCATATTCTCCAGTAAAATTCAATACTAATTAGTTGCCACATGTAATCCATTACATA
Organism: Magnolia sinica; assembly: GCF_029962835.1. Taxonomy (NCBI): domain Eukaryota; kingdom Viridiplantae; phylum Streptophyta; class Magnoliopsida; order Magnoliales; family Magnoliaceae; genus Magnolia; species Magnolia sinica. The sequence goes on along the minus strand of NC_080583.1, from coordinate 20,743,752 downwards.
TGGATAGAGGAAACCAATTAATAAAGAACCACATATTCGGAGAAAATATACAGAGACACTAATGAAATTTCAACTACGTGTAAACTGAAAATGAGGACAACTTAAGTACATGGAATGGTACCGAATTGTCTAAAATGAGACAATTTAGGAATCCACAAAGAACAAACATTTTCATTCAAATGATTGTACTTGTTCAATATAAATTCTTAAATGGGGGGATGCATTGCTAAACCACTATGTGTCTTAAATACTAATTAACAACATCAGTTAACAAAGAATCATAAATATAAACATTTAAAGAATAACTATCGAAATATATAAGAAAAAGAATGTGATAATGATTTAAATGTAAGTTAAGTAACTTACGTTAGTGAAAGGTACTTATCGCAACTAGAGATTATGGCTCTTATCAGCTAACTGGTGTCCCAGCTCACTTCTCAGGTTTGAAACTGAATCAGCATTGACAGCCTGCAAGCATCAGAACACAACAAGGAAAAGCTCTTTATTCTGAAATTAGCAGCGCATTAAATGGTGGTGTACAGCACCCACCAACTCCTTTTAGTATATTATATTATATTACCACCAATAGTATCTTGGGAGGAGTACGGCCAGAAGGATAGTGAAACTTATGGCCGGAAATTCGTCTCAAGTTGACACGTGTACGCACTATAGTCTTCATCTAGAAAATTCAGGGAAGGTTCTAAGCCAGGAACATGTGGTTAATTACTTTTTAAGCCTTGATTAAGTTTTGTGAAATAAGAAAACTTTGATACTCCGGCAGCATGCGATGGATGATACATGGGCACTTGGAAGTTGAACATGTGGCACTCAGTAATTCAAATTAAACTGCTCAAATTATGGGTCCCTGTTTAGATGTAATGCAAATAAAAAAAAAAAAGATATACTTATCTGATTATCTAACCACTGTATTAGTGGACATTTATTAGATGGTTAAAAATGAAAAAGAAAGTGTTGAATGTCATCTTGTTTTGGGACTGTGACGTAAAGTCAGTTTAACTTGAGTTTTTGTGCCTGTGTATCAAATGTCTACGCTTCTGGAGTATCAAATAACACCCTTTGTTAAATAAGTTTCAAAGGGGAAAACCTTTGATACTAATGTTTGTCAGTACATCTTTCAGCTAAATAGATTGCCTGTCTACCTAAAATTCAGCCCAATAGATTTCCTGTCTACCTGGAAAAGGAAAAAAAAAAAGAAAACCTTTAATACTCTGGCAGAGGTGATGGGTGATACGCAGGCACTTAGAAATAGCTCAAAATATGAGTAATTTAAATTAAAGTATCTAATTTATGGGTCCTAATTTACATGTATTCATGTACCAAAGATTAAGATTATTTGATTACTCAACTAGCAGATTTGACAGTATTAGGATATCTCCCAACTTGGGCGGCACATAGGATTAGTCTGTCCAGATCAAGTGCTGAGATGAGAACGGCTTCACTTATTATTTGGGGAGGAAAACCCACCAATCTAGTTTCCATTTTGAGCTGCCCCTATTTGGTGGTACATACGACTTATCACGATTTGACAGTACATCCAAACGGGCTCTTAGCCTTTTCTATTTTATAAATGAAGATTTTCAGTCTTCACTTAATCAAATTGTCTAAATGTATAATATCTGTTCTTCTGTTTAATTGAAAGAAAACCCAAAACGATCAATAGTCTTTTTCGTACACGGGGGGATACTAGAAATCTCAAAGCTACTTTCGGAACTAAAAAGCCCATTTATAGGCCATGTATAACACAGTAAAAAGAAGGCCATTCTATAATAATGTGTCATCTAAAACTCCAAATTAATCAGAACCCTTCAATATCTTACATCTGAAATATCACTTACTCTATAATAAGTGTCATCTACAATTCCAAATTAATCAGAACCCTTCATTATCTCACATCTGAAATATTGATTTTCTTCTCTCGGTACTCCACCTAATTACAAATCAATACAGCATCCCTTCTTTAAAAATTAGAAAAAAAAAAATGTTCCAAACAACATTTCATGAACAGAAATTACAAAAAGAAAAAAAGAGGAACCTTCTTATTCAAGAATCCCAACTATCAAATTAAATTAAAGTATCTAAGATTATTTGTTAAGGACTCCCAAATCACAAGACTTACCTAAAATCACAGACCGCGTGAACGGCTCCGATGTCCTTCCTAGGAAAGCTTCTCTCCTCAACCTCTCCTTCTCTTCTAATTCCTTCTCCCTTTGCCTTTGCCTCTCAGCGATCTCATCCAGCTTGGCTTTCCGCTCTGCATCTCCCTTCTTACATCGTTCCGCCTCTGCAGTACAAATCAAACAGTCGCCATAGATCGGGAGAGGGAGTAGGAGGGAGAGGGAGAGGCAGATCGAGAGAGAGGGTTGAGATCGGGAGATTGAGCGAGGGACATCGGGAGAGGGAGATCGAAAAAGGGAGATTGAGAGAGGGAGGGAGGCGTTCTGGGGATGAAAATAATCCAGTAGTCTGCGGTAGATTTACATAAATGTCTCTCGGACCATGTGGGGTCACTTAGAGGGTTCTAATAAAATCCATTCCGTCCATCTGTTTGAAAATAATATAATAAAACATAATAATAATAAAGAAGAAGATCCAACACTCGATCCGGACACACCAACAAAACAGTGGAAGTAGGCAAGCAAGTATTCCAGTATGGTTTACTACCGTTTCAAATCAGGTACGGCTTAAAGCCGTTTCAACCAAAATACCAACGCACCAGTATGGCGATTTTGGTGCAGTGAAGCCGAAGCCTAGATTATTTTTTTTTGTTTAGGAAAATAGGTTTATTGTATCCTATGGGCTGATTTGTTGTAACCATCTTACAAATTGATTTAACCACCTGTTGGGTATGAATATTGCTTTAAAGACGGTAACATTGTAATGTGTCTTAAGCTTATCTTTAAGTGAGTACTTGCATTCTTTCTACCTCTACACCTTCACACTCTTCCTCTCACCATGTTGCAATCAATGTCTTAAATAGCTCATAACCATATAATATAGCCTAGCTTTCGCTCTCTATCGCGCTTGAAAAATAGTTTAAGTCAGCATGCAGAGTATGCTCCACACTATATAGTACGCGCTACATGTTATGTAGCATACACTACCTGCTATGTAACTGATACTACATACTATGTAGACATATGGTATTTTTCACTAATACAGTAAAAGTAATTAATGTTTTCAATGAGTTGTTACATTTTGCTATTTTCATTCAAATTTAGTTAATATTTTTAATGATTTTGGTGAAATAATATGAGGAATAGTATTAAATCATTTCCATTGCTATTTTTATCTTTGTATTTATTCCTTACTTTATTTTTCTATTATTTTAATTAAAAATATAGAAGTACCTTTTTACTGGTCATGGTATTACACCTCATGCTTTGAAAGGATGAACTTTGCACTACACACTATTCTCTATTTAAAATATTGATAGCATCTAAAAAATGCATAATGCTTATAACATTTAAAATATAAAATTACAAAAAAAAAAAAAATGAATCACAGGTTGGAGGTTCTTTGGCTTCTAAGAAAAATTCTGAAGCCCCTTTACAAGCCATAGCCTCATTGTATGTTGGAAGCAAATAGTGATAGCTCGAGCGAACACCACCGTCATCATAGGGTGAACGTGCGACCATCCTTACTAGAGCTGAATTATCAAATGATTTTCTTACAATCCCTAATTCATTTGACAAATGGGCTTCTTTCCTAGTTGGATTCAACTGTTTGCACAAGTGAGAAGAGGCTATCAAAGAAAAGATAATGTTGAATAACCTATGTTAAACAAGTGCTGATATGTATATCAGGTACCGCGAGGTTTGGGTGTGGAAAATCTCTAAATCCAAATTCTTCGTATTATAAAAATTCTACAAGGATTTGATACAAATAATGAATATAATCCTGTTAAAATATTTTCTTGACAATATTAACATAAGTCGGTCTTGTAGCCCAAATGCTTAATTCATTCTACGCATCTATACTATACATAATGCAAGTTGCGTTTGGACTATTTTAACTTTGCAATTAGTTGTGGGGAGGCTCATAAGAGTTTGAACACAAGGTCATGGGTTCAGTACCCATTGTGGTGAAATCCCACTATATAGTGTGAGTGTGCATGTAAAAAAAAATAATAATAATAAAATTTTGTGGGTGTGGTGGTCCCTTAATGAGTGATATTTTGTCTTTTCAATTCTAAAAGTAGCTGGCCCTTACATTTCTCTGTGTGTAGCTCAAACATAAACATAGTATAAGGGAAGTATACAACAAAAACTTTAATGAGGGGTACCACGATAACTATATAACATCTATAATTTACATATGTCTTGCCTGCTTATGTTAGGACATCATCCTGAATATATATATATATATATAAAGCTCTAAAGCTCTAATGGGCCACAACACCCAAAAAGTGAACAGGTCACTGACCATTAAAATCCTTCTCCCTTTGCATGAAGCACATTTAGCCACACCCTTTCCCTGAGTCTCTCTCACTCACTGTTCATGTGACGTTCCATATCCCTTGGTAAATAAATAAGAAGTTTAGATTTCAAAGCCAATAAATCTTAAGTATCATGATGAAATTGTACCATTGTCCCAATATTTGTATTGGATGATCCAATTGTTTTAAAAATTTCTGATTATTATATATTTCTAGCAGTTGACCTAATGGACTGTTGAAGTCATGTTGGGATGGAAAGATGTAAGCAAAAGGTAAAAGACACTGGAAGAAACTCATGGATCACAGGAACATCTTATCAGTATACAGTAACAATCATTTTTTTATTTTTATTTTTTCCTTTTTAAATTCAGAAACTAATCGACTCAATGTGACCCGCCCAAGTTAAAATGGCCGGCCGATCTGGACGGGAATCGGATTGGCTACTCCCCCTGCCACTGGCCCATGGTTGGTGGTCGGTGCTACGTGAGCCCCACCATGATGTATGTGTTTCGTCCATGCCATCCATATGTTTTTCTATATCATTTTATGGTATGAACTCAAAAACGAGGTATATCCCAATCTCATGTGGACCACGATTACAGGAAAAAGTGTTGATTGAACTTCGACCATTAAAAGCTTTTTGGGGGCCATAAAAGTTTTGGATCAAGCTGGTATTTGTTTTTTCCCTTCATCTAGTTCTATGACCTAATCAACGGCTGAATGTCAAATAAACAGTATAGTGGGCCTTAGGAGGATTTTAATGGTGGATATCCAATCACCATTGTTTCCTGTGGTGTGGCCCACCACATGAGATTTATATCCCTCTCATTTTTGGGATCAAGCTCTAAAATGATCTATAAAAATGGATGAACAGAATGGATGAAACACATACATCATGGTGGGGCCCACAGAGCACAGACCACCAGCCACCAGGCTGGTGGCATGGGGAGTAGCCACTCCGTTTCCATCTAGACGAACCAGGACTGTCGGATTCAATGACGAGGATCAAACCTCTGATAGCATACGATACATTACGCACCATGTCTCTCATACGTGTGACAGGTTGATCGCGTGCAGCAATGACCTTGCCTATGTCACTCGAGCCAGCGTACTTGGGTTTCAATGATTCAGACGGTCAACTGAACCAAACACGTCGATTTGACAGAGAATCGGGTTTGTACGAGCTTTCATGGATTTGACTAAAGAATCGCCCTTTTATAAGCTAGACTACCGTCAGCTGTTCATGTGAAAATTTGAGTGTCTTTTCAATCCAATATGGATGGATCACCGTCCATCAAGTCTTATCTCCCATTACGTGTGGTTGTCAGGACAAGTAAATAGTCCGTTGATACAATCGCCGTGCATGGATGCACCACCGTATATTGGAGGATCTTGACCATCCGATTATGGCCAGTTTGGGACGTTGCATTACATTGGATTAGACCGGAAGGAGTAAGATTTAAGGTAATGAATAGGCCATCGGTGGTTTTCGAAGACTTTCATGGCCTCTTTGGCCAGGCAGATGGGATGGGATTGGATGGTATTAGAGCGGATTGCATGGATTTCGAATCAATGATAGCTGCTTCGGTGGATTGGTGCAAGATCTATGGGATTGCTATATATATATATCCAGTCTGTTTAGCATGCTTGACTAATCCCGGTATTAAACCGTTCAATCCCCTTCAATCCCTCAAACCAAACACGTCCCAAGCAATTTTGAAGTGATTAGGGTAGATTGGATGGGATTTAAAGGTAATGATGGTGATGTCAGTGGATTGTCTTAAGATCCATGGGATTGCTATATCCTAGGATCAGGATCCTGTGTCTGTTTGGCTCGCCTGGCCAATCCCAGGATCCATCTTCCAATCCCTTCCAAGCCCTTCCAATCCCATCCAATCTGCCCGGCCAAACAGGCCCTCACTGTATTGCAATATCCTATGACAATTTACAAAATCTATTTAGATGGGGTATGGGACTCGGCCATCCTATGGCTGTAACAAAAGGAGCATATTTGGAAATGCAAAGGTATATGCCAGTACATCAAGCGCGTTTGTTGTAATAAAGGGTGTCTTTAGCACCCTTCTTCCTAAGGGCTTGTTTTCCTGGGCAGATTAAGAGGGATTAGGAGGGTTTATGGGATGGTAAAATCTTAAGATATGCCAAATGAGCCAAACAAACCTGATGAAGTTGTCTCGAGAGATAGCAAACCCATGGATCTTAAACCAATCCATTGACATCACCATCATTACCTTAAAATTGATCTCATCCCTCCTAATCCAGTTTAATCGTGTCTGGGGCGTGTTTGGTTGGACGGATTGGAAGGGATTGGAAGGTAAAATCTCGGGATATGCCGAGCGTGCTAAACAAACTCGATGAACTTGTCCCGGGATATAGCAATCGCATGGATCTTAAACGAATCCACTAACACCACCATCATTACCTTAAAATCCATCCCATCCCTCCTAATCCCATGGGATCCATCCGGCCAAACAGGCCCTAAGTATGGTTCATCTCAGCCTTGGATCTCACTTTGTTTTGGGTTAATTCTCTCGTTGTCTGTGGACTTTATGTACAGATAGGGGTGTAGATCAAGTCAAACCAAGTCAAGCTGGCCTTAGCTCGACTCGGCTCAGCCACTAGTTGACCTCGGCTCGAACTCAGCTTAGCTTGGTCCTCGAGCCTAACTAGCCTGCTTGGCTCGGTTCGGTCAGTAGCTCGAGCTAAATCGAGCCAAGATTGAGCCGAGTTCACCATTGCAACATTTTCACAAACACCTGAACTGCACCTTCAAAATCTCATTGTATTTGAGACAACAACAATGGTTTTACAGGTGTTTTATCATACACCTTCTAAGCAACATAAAAATCAAGAAAAAAGGGTGATGGTTTCATATACATGCCTTCCTTGCCACCAGCCACACTTCTTTGAGTCATTTCATCAAACACTTGGTGAGCAACATCAATATCAAAGTAATTGAGTCATCGAACTAGTTTGATCCAAGTTCGATTCGAGCTGGGTTCGATCCGAGTTGAGTTGAGCTGGGGCCAGCTCGAACTCGGCTCAAACTCATTTTCGAGCTCAAAAAATCAGCTCGACTCGGCTCAAACTCAACTTCAAACCGAGTTGAATCGAGCTTTTTCGAGTTGAGTCGAGTGAGCTAACCAAGCTAGCTCGGTTCGTATACACCTCTATGTATAGAATATTTGGATGATAGAACAGGAAAAAGTGAGGAATAAATGCTTACCGTTTAAAACTTCTTGTGGGGCTGAGAAGTTTTAGATCAAGTATTCAATTTGTGTTTTGGGCCTATCCTGGTCTTTGTGACCTTATAAATAGGTTGGATGACATATAAACATCACGATGGGGCCTAGAATAGGTTCAACGGTTGTCATCAGTATTCCCACTGTTTTCTGTGACGTGGTCCACTTGGTCTTTCGATATGCTTCAATTATAGATTTGAACCTTAAAATGAGTTGGTAAATGGCATGGACGGCGTGGATAAAATAGAGACATCAAGGTGGGGACCACACAGAGCTTTGACATCAGCGAGCAGGATGACGTTCAGGTTACCAACCAAAGCACGTCTATATTCAACTAAAATTCTATTGAATACTAATAGCAGGGGATCTTCACAAATTACAATATTTGCCCCTACTCCCTCAAACTTCCTCCCAATAGTCAACGGATGGGCGCATTTTATGCTCTTCATGCACTATGCGCAAAACAGATGGATGGTCAAAGCAACAGAGCTTGGTGGGTTACAGGGGAGCGAATTGCGTCCCGCCCCTCCTTCCTCCTCACAGGCGGATCCAAGCAGATGCTCTATAATACGTAAAATGATGTAGTTGTTTTCACCCAGCATGTGTTCTTCCTTTTATCCATATCATTGTGGGATTTGACCCCAAAAACTGATGTAGATCCAGTCTCAAGTGGAGCACACAAATGGATCAAAAACTCATTTAAACAGAAGATTTGGGTTTTCAAATAAGCTGTGGAACAATTGAACTCTCACGGAGATAGGGTCGATAACTTACCTTCGAGGAAGAAAATCCAACTTGCTCGCCGCCTCTAAGGAAGAACCAGACACATATCATTTGGAACCGCACCTCACGCCACTATATATGAAGAAGTCTCGAACAGTGTGGCTTCAAGTTCAACGGTGACGGGCGCTCTCGAGTCGTCTCTTCCATCCAGACCAGGATCTACTACAGTTAAGGGATATGTCATCTGAACTTTAAAGCCTGCTTGGCGCATGGAATTAGGAAGGATTAAGTGGGATGGAATTGTCTGAAAATAATCATTACGGCCAGTCAGGGGTTGTCTTAAAATTCAAGAAGTTCATCACATCCTATTCCACGTTTGGAATGTAAAAATCCTCTCATGTATATCACTATTGAATCAGTTATCTTGTTTGGCTAGCAATGCTGAAAACCCATCAGTGGTGGTGGAGGAGATACCATAGATTGTGATGAAGACGCACCAACTGCATTTGTGTTTATGTCACTACATTCTGTGGAGCCCACAATGATGTGTGTATTACATCCACACCGTCTATCCATTTTACGAGATCATTTTAGGGCATGGGCTCAAAAATGAGATATATTAGAATCTTAAGTGGACCATGTCACGCCCTAAACTCGGAAACCGAACTCACAAAATTCTCGATAGCCGAATCTGGCATCGACAGTCTCCGTAGAACCCCATTCTCGGCTTCCAGCGCCCATCCGCCAGGTTCCGATCCTGGGATGCTACGAGGAGGATTTTCAACATCAGTTTGATTCGTAATAAGCATAACCAAAGTCATAACCCACAAACAACAACCAAAAACTCTATCACATTTCTACTATGATCAAAACTTTACAAGTACAAAGCACATAAAGGGAAATACAATGATGATGAACAAAAAGCTCTAAGATGATCTGCTAAGCGCTCCTGCCTTAGCGCAGCTGCGGTCCAACGTCACCTTCACGCAACGGTCATGCATAAGCTTATGGAAAGTTTAAAAGGTAGTGAAAGTGTGTGCGCAAGGTACTAATACAATTATGCAATATCAGAGTAATGCGGAATATGTTGATGAATCCATGAATACTATTAGTTGTACTAAGGTTATGCGATGCAAGGCATGAATGATGTCGGCCATACCAAGGCCATGCAATGTGAGATGCAACTCAAGCAAACGAATCCTCATCTAAGTCCACATATCAATACAACTCAACTCCGGAATATCACCGGAGTCTAATATTCTTCAAACCAGATTGCTGCTCCATCGCACACAACAAGGTGAGTAGAAGAGACCTCACTATCCGTTTGCTAATATCAGGTCTGACTCGTCGATAGAGAACTCATTCCTTGAGCTGGTTAAACTCAGCTTAGTTTTGCCCCCTCCACTAGGGTGGGTAATGCTACACCCCATTCCAACCGACCACGACACAATGGAAAGCGCGACCTCCTAGTATTTGGCACTCAGCGCTCATGCATCCACTTGGTGTAGACGTTGGACCAACCTCCTGGTACCATAAGGGTTTAGGGACTTTCACCCAGGGGTATTTATAGCACGCCATGTGGAACAAAATTTTCGGTATCCAATCCTACCAACCACGATATGCCCATGGAGGCTATGACCCTGATGTCGCTAGGGCGTATAATATACATGGCACACAATGTAAGATGCATGAATCATGCAATCCAGTCATACAACAATCATGCGCATACCGCGCACTTATGTGGACATCTCCCTTTTTCAGAGAGTCCCATAACAATCTACCCAATAACATTTGCTATGATCAATCACTCATCTCATCACAAGCATGCAGATGATGCGTATGTGCATTTATTATGATGTTTTGTTGTCACATACTCATAATCAGTATCGATAACCAGCGTCGGCCTCGATAATCGGCATTGAGCATTATGGTCGATAATCGGCGTTGGCCTCGATAATTCATAGTATAAAGATCGACACTCAGCCGTAGTTATATCAAATCCGATAGCATGGAGTCATTCGTCTATGACGAATGGGGCCTATTTATTTGGGTTAATCCACTAAGGGAATGATGAGAATGAGCCTAATAAGGCCTAAGGGAAGGTCACAATGTGAACATTCAACCATCATTGCCCATCAATGTAGACATCTAACCAACATGCTCCTAAGGAGTGACCTACGTAGGGCCGAACATATAGTGGGCCCATGGCCTCACGTACAATCATGATGGGCCTCATTTACGTCACATATGCCTCGTCATATGGGCCAACATACATCACATCGAGCCTCGAATACACATTAGGTGGGCCTCGCACCTGGGCCTCAAATATATCATATGGTCCTCAAATACATCACAATGGGCTCACCCATGGGCCTCGAATACATCTCAATGGGCCTTTTATGTCAAGCGGGCCACATCACATGAGCCACATTATATGGGCCACACCAACGGGCTTCATGTACATCAAATAGGCCGCACTGATGGGCCTCATATATATCAAATCAGGCCCACCCTTATGAATATTTGAGATCTAACCTATTCATAAGTTAACATAGAGAATAAAATGAAGTGAAAACAATATCAGCTTAATTGGAAACTACCATGGCCCTTAGAAGTTTAAACGGTGGATGTCACTGTCCCCGTTAATTTTTTTTATGATGGGGTTCCACTTGAACTTTAGATCTAACCCATTCTTTTGCTCATGCCATAAAATGATATCTCAAATGGTTGGACGGTTTGTATACAACACATGCATCATGATGTGTCCCATAGATATACGGTGTGGATGGAATAGGTGGGACCCACGGAGCTTGCTGCCGTGTATAGCAGCTGGCGGTGGGGCCCACTTGCTGTTGTGTACAGCAGTAAGTTGCACGGCAACAGGGTAGCTTTATAGCTGTTGTACATGCAACTATTGCTGTTGTAAAGCAAGGCAGAGGTGGGTCCCACGTAGGGCCTACCCCTATGTATATTATAATATATATATATATATATATATATATATATATATATATATATATATATATATATATATATATATATAATATTTAAGGTATAGCTACTACTAATGCAAAACTCTCTCATGGAGTTTTGATTGTTGAGATGGGAGATGAGAGGGTGGGAAGTGGGCCACATACAAAACTCTCTCATAGAGGTTTGGGAAAGCTTAGACGTGTGATGTTTTTGGGTTGCTTGGAAAGTGTGTTTGAGAAATGAGAGAGAGGGTTGTAAAGAGAGAGAGAGAGAGAGAGAGAGAGAGAGAGAGAGAGAGAGAGAGATGGGTGATAGAGTAATGGGTGAGGTGAGTGATGGGTGAGGTGAGAGATTTGTTGACTTTTGGGGTAATTTGTGTAAGAGGGGTATGGGTTGTGTAAGAGTGTGTTGACTTATGGGGTTGCTTGGGGATATGGTTTGAGGTAATGTGTACTTGACATGATTAGATTGATTGATTGATTGAGGTGACAAGTCATAAAGATTCTCTTGGTTTTTGCAACGCGTGGCGTTTTTCTCCAACTGAATGTTGGCCCACATCTCCTGGCCAGGGTATCGCCTCGGCGCAGGAGACACAGCATCGGAACCGCGGCGACGGCACAGTCGTTAGGGTACAAATCTTGGGTTGAGTCGACTCGGTTGACAGGACTCCTTAGGATCGCACGCAAAAGTTGGATAAAGGTCGAGGGTTGCCGGAATTCGATCGGAAGAATCGTGGGAACCTACGGAATGGTACAGACTAAGATACAGGTCTTACAGACCACACCACATGAAGTAGTAAGATTTAACATCTACCACTGAAAACTTCTAGCGGGCCACATAAGTTTTGAATCAATCTAATATTTGTTTTTTACCTTCACCCAGGTTCGTGTGACCTTATAAACATCTTAGATGACAAATAAACATCATGATGGGCCTTAGGAAGGTTTCAGCGATGGGAATCATTATCCTCACTACTTTCTGTGGTGTGGTTCACTTGATCTTTGGATCTATCTCATTTTTAGGTTTATGACCTAATATGATCTCTCAGAATGGATGGACGGTATAGATATATACATATATCATAGTGGGCCCTATGAAACTTGGTGACGTCCATACACCACCATGCAATCATGCCGATTTTTTCTCCTTCTTAAATCCATGCTGGATTCACTCGATAGTTGTAAATCTAATAAGATCAGGAGAATTCAAATTTCGATCCGGTGCAGTTTCCAAAGTCTTGAACCAATACCACCAAAGCTAATAACCAAACATGTATGAAGTTTAAACCAATGGGTACTTAACCCTTGACCCAGAGTTGAAACTCCTGAGAGTCTACCACCCATGTGATATCTATGTTTCCCTTCATACTGGATGGAATCTCCTTATAAACGGTCCAGATGGTAACAAGAAATCCAAGTGGGACATAAAGCATTAAAAAAGGCGACCACCGTTGAATCCTTCTTACGACACATGGAGGTCTTGCAAAACAGGTGGATGGAGAGGATTCGTGACAGACATCTCTGTGGGCTCCACACAGCCCCAGGCACATGAATATCTCTGTGCCCGGGGTCCCAGGAAGTCCGCTTACGCCGTATGGGATCAGGAATTACATGATAGTTCACCCGTGTGTTTGCACTTCATACGCGTGTTTTCGATACCACAAGTTGGTTCAGTGGTTCGTAATCCAGACCGTTCATTATGGATATACCATCCCTCAAAATCTTAATGGGACAGGAAAATCTTAACCTGTGGATTACAGTCATACAGATGGACGGTTAAGAAGAGGGACACAACACCGGTCCACATTCAACGGCAATGATCCCACTACATATCACTGGGATCTTCCCGCCTTGGAGAAGTTTGTGGCATTTTCAGTCGTTGGCCGCCGAATGGTGTGGATTTCAAATCTCTGGCCCCACTCATCAGATTTGAAAACTGCGTCATTGATCAAAAGGTGGTGGGCCATATATCATGTACTAGTGCTATTTAATTAATGTCTGAATATAAAAATTCCACGTCACCTGTTCGGATTGGCGTATCAACTGACGGACGGATCTGACTAGAATTTGACTGCGATTTCCAGAATAACCAGGCAAAGACGCAACCTGCCTGACTTCCAGTATTTTATGGTAGACCTCGGAGAACCTGAATATGGTACATCAATCTCTGCACATCTTACGTTGATGGAGTATAAAACAATCGGATCCATCCATCTATAAGATACCTTGATGAATGGCTGATTTATCTAATAATGTAAGCAGTACAAGATGAACGGTTGTGATCAATGATTCATCATTACACGTGCGGTACAAAGAGATGATTGTCCCATGTTCCGCCTCTGCCGTAACTTCTCTCGAAAACGACTTTGTTACGGGAGCGGATTAGCAGTTACACGGGTAACAGCTTAGTGGGTGTTACCCTTACCGTGTGGGGCCCACTTTTCATGTATTTGTTAAATATCCACACCGTCCATGCGTTTTCTCATATATTTTAAAATTTTCAACCCGAAAATGAAGAATATAAAAAGCTTTGGTAAACCACACCACTGGAAAAAGTGGTGAATGACAATTAAAAGATTTTTGTAGCTATAAAAATTTTGGACCAAGCTAATATTTATATTTTAACTTCATCCGTTTATTTTTGAACTCATAAAAGGATTTTATAGAAAATAAAAATTATGAATCGTCTTAAAGAGGCCCTGTGAGGTTTTTAATGGTGAGCGTTCAATCATCAATTTTTCTTGTGGTGTGGACTAGATTTTTATATGCCTAAGTTTTTGTATCACGCGCTATAATGGTATTTAAAAACAAATGGACGGAGTGGATATACAAAATATCATCTAGATCGACCCTACGGTAAGGTAACACCCACTAAGCTGTTACCCAGGCAACACCAGGTCCGCGCCCCTTTTAACGGACGCGGATTTCGTGCGAGGGAAACCAAGGTGGGTCCATGTTTTTAAGAAATCTACACCGTCCATCCGTTTTTTGAGATCATTTTAATCCTTGAAACCAAACATAAGAAGTATCCAAGATTCAAGTGGGCTGCACTAAAGGAAAAGGTGTGTAGGGAAATTCTTACCGTTGAAACCTTCCTGGGATCGACAGTGATGTTTACGTGCCATCCATACCGTCCATAACGTTATTCCTACTAAGATGAACTTAAAAAATTTGCCTGATTCAAAACTTCTATGGGCCCACAAATATTTCAACACTTTTGTGGGCCCACAAATATTTCAACCGTGTACAATCAATTCTCACGTTTTCTGTCCACTTGAGTATTATATCCGGCTATTTTTTTAGCTCCATGTCCTGAAATGATCTTGCAAAACGGATGTACGGAATGTCATTCTTAAAAACATGACTGTGGACGCACCTAGGTTTCCACTGCAATAAACTTTCGCGAAAGGCTTCCGCAAGAAATCCACGTCCCCTTTTCAGAAGAAACAGTGAAACACACAACGAAAATGTTGAGATGATTTGCGGTTGATAGAAAGTAAACATAACCTGCGCTGGGGCCCACTTAGAAAATTGTTTCTACCAAATAAAGTCTGGTTTATGCCGACAGTCAGATACAAATATATAGTTTGGGTAAGAATAACCCAAGGAAAAGATTCAACTTATTCATGTGAGGAACCCAGTTATGCATCTAGCTTAAATTTTGGTTAATATAATTTAAATAGTTTGTCCCACTTGATGAATGGATCAGTTCTAATATTCATCCGCAAGTTACTACGAAACCCACAAATCACCTCTTCTCTCTACCCAAATAGCCATTGCATTCCTATTCCCACACATCATTTCTAATTAGGATGCAACGTTCAGGTACTTTTTAAGTATAGACCTCACAAATTACCCATCTTTTTTCATTCAACCTTAAAAAATTTAAATTAATAAATTAGACTACTCTTCTACTTTTTTCAACTGCTTTATCTGATAGATTGGAATACTTTCGTTAAAAAACTAACCTCCATGACTTAAACATTCACTTTGGTGAAATAATTTTCAATCTAAAAAAAATAAAATAAAACATAGTACGAACTGACCTACAGTGTTAATTTTTTTATCACGGCCAGATTATGTCACAGAGATTTTTTTCATTTTTTATTTTTACACACGCACTCACACCCGTCACACGCAACTGGTCGCTCACACCACATTAGGATTTCACCTATTGAGCTTAAATTTCCTTACGAGTGGGACCCTAATTAAGGATCCAAGCCGTTGAAATGATCTGACACATTGTAGGTAGACCTTAAATAAAAAATACAAAACATTAATTATCAAAACCTTTTACATATTTATATCATTCAAAACACAAAATACATAACATGAACGTTTTAGATTACTTGATCCATGGGCCCCACTTTTAAAATCACGATAGTGTACGCTACAAACTATCGGCCCTTGCGGTGTGTAATTCCTGACTTCTAAATCCAGGAGTTTCGTCTGTGTTGCAACATGCTAGTTTTGGTTAATTGCGTAGTCTCATTACAATTGAAGGACTGTCCATCTGATGGCCGCACGTGGATGGTTTACATTATAAGGGAAGCCGATTGGATGGTGTACTACACATGCACCACCGTGGTGTGTTGACGTCACCAAAGTTTTGTGGGTACCATCATGAGGTATGAGTTATATCCAAACCGTCCGTTCACTTGGTGAGCTCGCCCTAAGGTTTGAGTCTAAAAATAAGATAGGTCCAAAAATCTAAGTAGACCTAAAAAGCAGTGGATGATTGAACGCCTGCCATTGAAACCCTTTTAAGAGTCACAAAAATTTTGAATCTATATGATATTTGTTTTTTATCTTCATCCAGGTTTATGTAACCTTAATAACAGATTGGATGGAGATTAAACATTACCGTGGTCCCTATGAATGTTTTAACGGTGAGGATCATTGTCCCACTACTATTTGTGGTGTTGTCCACTTGAGCCTCGTAAATTATTCATTTTCGGGATCAAGATCTAAAATGATCTCATAAAATGGATGAACGGTGTAGATATGATAAATACATCATTGGGACCCATGGAACTTTGATCTCCTTTGAACCATCCGGACAACTTGGAGCTCGAGTAGCGTCAGCGCAGCGCTCGTATTCACACGACACGAACCCACACCAGCTAGGTTGCTGTTGTGTGGTACACCAGCCAAATCAGCTTCCATATCTCAGCCGTCCAATGGCCTTCTGATTCAAAAAACCTTCTGCGGGTGAAATATAAAAGCCATGGTTCTAACGGCTATGATTGTGCTATTTGTGTTTCTTTTTTCCATTAACGTACGCCTCATCATCTCCCCCACCGGACCCGTGTAGGGTAATGTATTGATGGGATTCATGTAATTGCAGTAGGATGGGTGGCTTATGTTTTAAATATTGAAAGGGCTCGCAAGAAATCTTATCTACTGCTTTTTTTTTTCTTTTTTTTTTTTTTTGTAATTTATCCTTAGTGGATATCTGACCGTTAAATGCTTTGCTTTTCTATCGATACTTTATTTATCTACAAATAGGATTGGCTAGCAGAATGATTTTTATGAAATAAATCATCCATGCACTCAGCTCTGCAGATGGGGCGGAGCTGATTTAGAGATTCCCTGCCACGTGTCCTCGGAGAGATGGATATACCATAAGGGTTCTCCTGCCTCTATCGTATCATGTCCCTTCATCTACTTCAAACCAGGCGGATTAGGGTGCGACACTGACCGTAGTACCCGCCTGGATGCATACGTAAGTACGTTCATGCTGTTCATTCATTTTTCTATATCAGTGAAACAGTAGCTATTGGTATTGGCTTGGCCATTAAAAAGTCTGTGTTAAACACAAAAGTTTTGGATCCGCTTGTTAGTACACTTCACAGTCTACTAAGGAATCGATACCAAGGCCTCATGGTTGAAATGAGGTATCCTTCACTCGGTCCACCGATTGGAGCTATGGATCAAGGTTTACATTATGAGAACTTTCCATGAGGTTGAGCTGCATGGGCTGGCCTGTGTGGGCTCCACAGGAACACCATGCATATGATAGGTCACCTTTAGTTTAAGAGATATCTCAAAAATCTGTGGTACATGAAGCTCAGGCAGGCCATACCATTTAAAATCATACGAAGAAATGCCTAAAACATTAAAAAGCACTTGGTGGGGTCCACCTGAGTTTTGTATGTAGCTGAAACTCCGTCTCATACCTCATCGAAATGGGACACACACAATGGATGGGTTAGATTTGTGAACCACATTTCGCTGGAACTAATAAATGATTATGAATGTTTTAACATGAGGTCAACCCCTCTCAACCATATGTGGTGTGGCCCACCCAAGTCATGGATTGACTTGTTTTTAAGCATATAACCCACCATGGAATGATGAATATAACTCATGGGTAGATGTTTAATACATATTACAGTAGGGCCCATACATCTTTGCCTCATGGAAAGTTCCAATGAGGCCGACCTGATAGTACCTTTTCCATATATATACAACTAGTCCGTATGACATTATCAAGTTGGATGGAAAATAACACATGCACAATGATTGCATTTATCTTTGACATAAAAATCTTAGTATGGAAAAATAATTTCATCATTTTCAGGTAAAGTATAAATTTCATCAGGCTTATTACAATCGTTGTATCAAATATTAGGTATATATGCTAATTAAATATTTTAAAATTAATTTAATAATTAAATTCAAATTCCAGTAAATATATTATGCATACTACTTTTGAATCACAGGAGATTTTGAGTCTAATGCATCAAACACAGCATGAGAATTTCAATTCAAGGGGGTTTCAAATATATGGGATTCGGAATTCTGGGTTCCAAGGCCCAGAGTCTCAATCACCACTGTTTCCTGTTATGTTTCATCTGTTGCGGTTCATTTAAGATACATATATATTTTATTTTTGAGATTATATATTAGAATGAGCCAAAAAGCGGATGAACGGAGTGGATTTTCTACACGTACATAAATATGGGCCCCCACTGTCAGGGCCGCACCTAATCCGCTCCCCCTTGACTTTGGCAAGGCTACCAACACATTGATGTTTGTGACTTGATCTGATCTTTGGCACACATCATCTGACACGTATGATACGTGTATGACTACCTCCGTTCGGGCGTAGGTCTGGCGAATTTCGAGAAGAGACGTCAGCGACGTCCTCGCAAGCTGGCAACATGCAGTGCGAGAAGAAAAGGAGGAAATCCGCCCCGCCGGGCGCGTGGAATCTCACGTCCCCTCGGTCACTTCTTTGATGCTTGCCACGTCATTTGGTAAGTCGCGCTGGCTCGAATTTAAATTTCCTACAGTAGCCCGTGGAAAAAAAAAAAAAGTTATGAAGAGCCGACCTTGATGTATGCGTGGCATCCCCTCCGTCCATCGGCTGGGCCACCTCATGTTAGGACGTGTGACAAAAAGGTAGCTACTTCCAAGTGAGTTACACCATATGGATCTGAGTTTTGTGGGGATGGAAACGCCCACCGTTTCCTGTATCCGATAAAAGTTCTGATTATGCTGAGATCCATCCCCTCCATCAGGTTGGCCACCTTGGGTTTGGACATAAGTCAAGCCAGTTTTATAATTAGATGGACTGCACCATGGGAAAAAGATGAGATAGGATCCTACCGTTAGAATTGGATCCAGACCATTCAATCTTTGAACCAACTATGGATAGATAATAACGGTAAACTATGCTGAGAAAATGAACGTTGGCATCTGACTTTGCCGTTAGAATTTTGGGCCACTCATGTTCCTTTGAATCTTTCATTTGATGGCCATCGATTTAATGGCTATGATTGGGCGATCAGTGTGTTTTTAGATATATAATTCATCTGACAGTGTGCAAACGCATTTGAATTGCTTGGCTAGCCAACATAAGCGGCACCAGTGAGGAGGAATTCGGGGTGCGTGCATTTCGGTTCGGTCCGGTATTGGGGGAACCGGATCGTTCCCAACTGTTTCAGGAAACATGGAACTGGAACCGGACCGTTTTCTTTACAACCTAGTCCAATTGCATGGTTATATATATAAGATTCCAATTGCATGGTGCTTGAGAGATAGAGGCCACGAAAGAGGGGGAGGATAAAGAAATATTAATGATATTTTTGCTATTTTTTTCTACTATGTTTACTTTTTTATGTTTAAACTAAATAAAATTTAAATATTTACTAAATAAGGGGTCCTGATCCAGCTTCAGATTCAAGGTTCGGCTCTATAGTCCGATTTGGTTCTAGATAATATTAAACGAGAATCGAACCGAACTAAATGATTCTTTGATTTTTGAAACCAGAATCGAAACCAATGCGTGACAAAACCGGACCAAACCATGTGGACCCATAAGGAGGATGATTCACTTATATTTTTAAAATGGTAGTGAACTACAATTCTACAAGTCACAAAGGTAGGGGAGAGCAGTGGAGGTAGATGGGGGGAGCAAATTAGGTGAGACTCGAATCCACCCAGGTGGGTGAGACCCCTGAATGGAGGGTTCATAGTGATGTATGTGCTTTAAATCTACACTGCCCAACCGTTTTTAAAGCTCACTTTAGGGCATGATCTAAAAAATGAAGCATATCCAAATCTTATGTGGACCATCCCCTATGAAACAATAGTGATTGAATCCCCACCATTAAAAACCTCATGGGGCCATTAGAATATTTATTTTTCATCCAATATGTTGATAAGGTCACAAAGATCCGGATGAAGAGACCACACAAATATCAGCTTGATCCAAAACTTTTATGGCCTATGAGAAGTTTTTAATGGTCGATAACCACTGTTTTTTGTATTATATTTCACCTAAGATTTGGATCTTCTTTATTTTTTGGGTCATGCCTTAAAATAAGCTTTCAATACAGATGAACGGTGTGAATGTAGTCACATACATCACAATTGGCCCCACAGTCAGGAGTCCCATACACCTTGGTGGATCAGCGTTTCACTTAATCCACTCCGATAAATAGGCATTGGCATAACCTAACAATTTTCAAACATGCTTTATATAGGGACCATTTCTAACAACGGCCAACGGCTGCGTATGGTCATTGGAGGCAAAGTAAAACTACAAGAGAAAATGGGTAAACAAAAAGCGAAAGTCTAAATTATAAATAAGACATAAAAGGCATGTAAATGTATATTCAGTTGGTTCGGCAATATACCTACATCAAAGGGGCAGATATGATTCACTTTTAATTTTTAAATGATGTCAACTATCATTCTAAAACACACAAAAGTAGAGGAGAGAAACAGAGGTGAACTGGGTATTGCCTCACGCGGGATGGAGCTCCCTCCACTGGGATGTAGCCAAATTTGATTGGATGGTATGTCACTATCAGAGGTGGGGCGTATTCGAATAACTTTCAAACATACTTTACATGGGGATGACATCCCTCCAGTTGGGGAGAAACACATACACACAATCAAGGCTAGCAAAGCAAAACAACAAACCAATGGCTAAATAAAATACAAAAGGCCAAAGATAAGAGGTACACATATTTATGTGTTTAAGACATATGCCTACACCTATGGGACAACAACAATGTTTGGCTTGCAATTCGATCGTTGATATGTGTATATGGTGTCAGGCATGCTAGAGCCTTTTAAAACTTGATGTGAATTGAATCGAACACCTATGACCTAAAGCACCAAGATAGATAGAGAGATCATGAGCAGTTGTTTATGATTAAGAACTAAAGTAGTTCAATCATCTATTTAGTTGCCTGTAAATGAAATCATGTGATCTATGAAGAGGAGAGTTCGTCCTTATAATGAGTTCTTATTGCCTTTTAGCTGAATTTTTTTTCTCACCATGATAGCAGAGATAACCTGATTTGTGCAATATAAGAGTAAAATGGAATCAATGCCATTAATTGAAATGGAAGATAAAAATTTAAAAAAGAATCCATCAACGATCCAGTTTATGTGGCATACATGATGAGGCCCTAGTTCTATGTCGTCCTTGGTCCAATGACTTGGGTGTATATTAAGGGAATTACACTACTAAAAAAGGAAAGAAAAAGTCATCCTTACAATCTAGTGCTCAGCATAAATGGAAGATAATTACACTACTCCTAATCTAAGTTGGCCGAGTGTAGTAGCATAGACAAACATGATTACACCACTTCTTATGCTAAAGCCGGTCCATCTTAAGAGCATAGATGGGTTGTCCTAGTCTAAGATACACTAAGGTAAGATAAAATAAAGGATAAGTGCAGCATTGCATTATAGATTCGATTTAATTTATGTTAGGTTAGTGAGGGCCTCGAGATCTTCGATCTTCTTACTCATAGAACTTTGGGGCAATTGTTGGAGAGATATCTTTGTAGCCACTCATCTCAAGGATTGGACATTAGTTGTGTGCATGTGTTGCTCCTGCTATGTGACAAGAGTCTCTCTTGATATGCCACGTGTTGGTGCTAGTTATCCATTTCTCTAAGTGAACGTATATAAGACACCATGTAACTTCACTAACTTGGCATAGTTGTTATTTTTCTCCTCAGTTGCTTTTGGCCATAAGGCTTCTGCATTATGCCAAAGTGCATCGACTGAAGGCATAACTTACTGCGATCGTGTTTCAATCAAAACCTAACTTTGGTCATGAGGTTGATATGTTGATTAGTTGGCTTTTCCATGTGAGGGGGGATATGCGACATGTGTGTAATCGCTGTAACTAATTGGGCTTACCCTTTTTAAGTTACTCATAACTTTATGAATTATGATTTCCTTTAGTCGTCAGGGTAGCCAAAGAAATCTTCTGTCTATCTTTTAATGAGATTTCATTGCCACATGGCATCATTTGAGTAGCTATTTCTGATGCGATAAGATCAAGCATTAAAAAATTCATATCTTTCTTCTTCATTAAAATAAGAAAAATCATAAATATAAGAATTACCTCTTTCCCACTCTTTTCTTTGTGCAAGAACTTTCCATCAAGGAATACTCTAAAAGAACTATTGATCTTATCTTTACCTAAGTGGGGAGGAGGGGGCAAGAACTTTCCACTGTCACAACACTATCATCTAATCAAATCTCGCCACATTAGGGTGGAGGGAGTTCGATCCAGGTGAGTGCGGTACCCAATACGCATTTGATATAAATATGGTTCAAATGAGTGCGGATTAGGTGTTGTCCCCGCCTGGACCAAGAACCCTTTGACCTTGAGGTGGGGGGTTGGTTGGATGATGGACCGGTGTCAGAAATGGGGATTAGACAAAGCATGTTTAAAAGTTGTTTGGTCGATTACTATAGGCACTCCACCCAAGATAAGAAAGCTACTTTGCATGACCTTATACGTACTATGAAAATATACACCTAGTTTATTAAAAAAGACACTTAAAACCCTAATCCAATCAGTTGAGGAACTCTCTCCTACCCTACAAAATCAAGTCTCATAGGAAATCATATGTATTTGTGTTAACAAGAATCCAATTTTCGTCGGTCGCTATCTACCAATTTGAGCTTGACATGTAATACCTTGGGTTATTATGTAACAAATTAACCTTGAAAAAGAAGCTTTTGCCGACACCTAAAGTCAACCACATTGAGGACATGGTAGTCGAGGGATGCCTTGAGATTTTAAATCGGCCTGTAGGTAGGCAACATGATTCAATTCTCATTAACTTTTCCAATTTAAGCATGCCATCCCTACTAATTTGAAATAGAGGTAAGAGGACTAGAGAGAGTTGAAAGTAGGAGAAAATGAAAGGAAAATGAAAGAAAAAGAAAAGGAAAAGATGAGAAAAATAAAAGAAGAGGAAAAAAGGGAGGTCCACACTTTCATAGACTTAGAGCCATCAGGGGTAGGGTTGGAATTGAGGATATTTCATGATGTCTTTCCATTGAAAAGTGTCAAAATTTTTCCTTTCCCTCTTACATCTCAAAGCATGAAGTTACATTTACTTTTTTTTTTTTTTTTTTCACAATGAGATTATCTTTATTTTCTGTTGTAATTTCAAGCCCACAATAAATCCAAATCAACCTTAGATATTAGAAATTCAAATCTAATACCATTGTCAACTTTGTGCTTTGTGGAAGCACATTCAACTAATATAGGACAATCAAAATAGAAACAACCTGCTAAGTAATCATAAACACGTGATTTTACATGGAAACCATTTTAGGAAAAACTATGGCTCAAGGTAACAAAGATCACCACTATAATCAAAACCTTTGAGTTGCACTACCCCCTTTTTCGATTACAGAAGTAATCTGATCTCCCCTTACAATGCACACCCTTGGAAAAATCCATAGCTCTTGAGAAAAATCCATTCCCAAGCCCTTGCAAGTGTAGAAAACTCTCTCAAAAAGCAAAACCCTTATCCTGTGAGAGAGAAAACACTCATCCATCTAAAAGCTCTAATCAAATCAGGACTTAAATACATCGACTTGCGCAAACCGTGTAACAGAAACAGCATTTGTCGGTTGGACCAAACTCACCTTCAGTTGGGCCAACAAGTCTTGATCTACTCCTAACTTACACCTGAGAAATCTTGCACTCAGTAGGTTGTATCGAACCCAGCTGGGTTGAACTGAAAGATCCTTGCTTCAATTCCCAGACTGTGCAAAATCCAAGGCATCCACACAACAATTTCTCACATTATACCAAAGTCATGGTCGATGTCGATGACCCTGTACTACATGATTGTGATCTTGATTGTTTTATTTTAGCTTTTCTTTGTTTTCTTTGGGGTTTGACCTCACATTGAGTGCTTTATATTTATAGTTTCAGCCTTGACAATAATACACTAGAACTTGGTAAATCTTGCAAAAATATCAAAATCTTGTAAAATAGAAATTACACAAGTATGAGACAAATAAGGGTGTCTAACACCTTCCTTCTTTATTACCAAGGCTCTTATCCAGAATGCTCAATCACAAACTATCCGCATAAGTCAGTCAAGTTGGTGAATCTTTGATTTCCCAACTTGTAGCGATTCCACGGGTGTTTAAGTGACTATGGATTCCAAAATATATCAGCTAGTGGCGACTCCAAGTCAGGCAAAGCCACTCGGAAGTTCATTCACCCCATAAAACTGTCAACCCTACGCACTTTTATGTACTTAATCGAGCCTCATCCTTGACACAACTTGCCACACAATCAAATCCTACCATGTTAGGGTCCACTGAAGTCAGTCCAAGCATGTCAGTACCCAAGTTATGCAAAGGAGAACCTTTAATCCCTATTTTATAGGACATAGATTGCCTAGTATATGGGGTTGAGGCCATTGTGATGTTTGAGAGAAATCCATGCCATCCTTTCATTTATCTCTGTTCATGTGAGGATATGATGCAAAAAATGAGGCACATCCAAAACTTAATAGAGCTACACATTAATTAGGAAAAAGTGGAGAGAAAAATGCTTACCCTTGAAACCTTCTCGGGGTCCACCATGATATTTATATCCCATCCCAATAGTTTGTAAGGTCATTTCCCTTGGGATGAACTGAAATCATAAAAATATTAGCCTGATTTAAAATTCTAATGGCCCAATGAATGTTTCAACGGTGGGCATTCAGTGCTCACTACTTTTTTTTGTCTCATAGCCCACTTAAGTATTGAAATGCCATTTTTTTTAAACTCATGAGCCGTTAAAACAAATATAAGAATTAGGTTTTCACAAAAATTACTGTTAGCTCACTTAACTTGCGATTATAATGGTTACTTGTGGTATAGGTTTTTGGGCCCACACATGTCATTGTAATGTCCTAGATTTTCATTGTTTTGGATTTTTAAAAATCCTTGAAAATTTTTCGCTATAATTAGCTCACGTGGTCGCTAACTGAACCTTAATACTCGAGGTGAGCCTATACATGGGTGGTATCAGTAAAGAACAACACAAATTCGATAAATCAACCATAGAACAAATCTGCTCGATCACCTAAACTTCAAGTCTAGCCTCGTGATTTATTCATCTAGGACATAAATCTAGTTGACTTATCACTGACTAATCATGACAATCATAATTAAATAAATATTTACTTAAAGTCGAGATGATTAGGGGTCGAATTTTAATTTATGAATCAAATTGACTAAATAACTCGACTAATATAAGAATTGATGGTTTATGGTGATTATGAATGAATCGTCGTTTTCGCTAGTTGCGAATAGGCCACACTATGAACTTCGTTAATCCAAACTATAATCATTATGCACAAAAAATCTTGATACCTAATTCATTCCGAAAATATCTTGATTATCTAAATGACCTCTACACCACTCATTAGTGGGCCACTAGTTTTGAAACTATAGAAATAATATCCATCTCACTGGACTTGATGTTAAGAAAGTGCCTAGAATTGCTCAACTTGGGCCGAAGTCCAAGTGCTTACAACGCACGAATCCCCCAGGCTGAAATCTTAAAACTCAAGTGAAATAGACCCATCACTGTTTCATAAAATTAAAGATACTTCCCTGCTCATATTTGTATAGCTGCGGCCCCGAACGAGTACCGACGACCGTCAATCATAAGTGAGGTTCCCACGGTTGATCGAAGTGTTCGATTGCTACCCGATTCTGACAAACCATAGATCCTATATTAGGGCACCTTTCCCCTAACACGGATGAGCCAGTTGGCCCCCGAAAAGACCCTATAAATCATAATCAACCTCTCCCATGGCAAGTTCAATAAGAAAATGAGAACCAGGGCTATTGTGCACACTTCTGGCACTATAAATAGCCCCATTTATCACCTATCCTCATTCTCATATGAATTTCATACCCTAGGGCAAGAGAAAAATGGAGAAAGGGAGAAGAGAAAGAGGAGAAAGGAGAAGAGCGCGAGCTTGGGGTGTGAGTGTTAGTGCACCTTTACCCTCTCATCCTCTCTCTAGCCGCCTCTCCGTAATCGGAGCCATCGGAGCTTTCCCGGCAACGATTTGGAGGTAAGTGTTGAATCTCACTTGTAATTTAGGGTCTCAATATTTGTTTGTCCCTAATCTCACGAGCTTTTATGTTGCTTAGATCTTTTAACGATTTTCTCAAAACTCTAACCTTAGGAGCACCATGAATTGTGTGAAACGTCACAAGGTGCGGACCATAAATGCTTAGGTTGTGATTTACCAATGCTATTGTTCTAGTTAATAATTTATGATTGCTAATGTAGTATATGCATGATAACTTAGGTGTATTTCAATTTCTATTCAATGAATTACAAATTATAGTATAGTGATGCCTATATGTTCAATAAAATACTTAAATGAGTAGATTACTAAAACTTGACTATCGAATGTCAATCCTTGTGTTTCAAATGCTAGTTGACTTGATTTGAATAGAAATTAGGACTACAAGACTAGCCTAGGTAGCTAGAAAGTTTTCATATATGGGTTAACTGAATTAGGCTGGCAACCCTTGGGTGAGTTTGATTGATTTGGGTCAAACACGGATGATTGATAGTGGCTGGGCCACGCGGGGTGCCTATGCACTCTATGCCGGTTACGTCGGTGTTTGCCCACATCAACTGAAACTGTATAAAGAACAGACTAACCCCAATTATGTTCACCATGTATGAACATAACTGTTTGAATGTAGGACACTCTCCTTACCATTTGCAAAGGTCTACTATTAACCATTAACATCGTGATCTTCAAGACTTAGAAGCCGGACATGGTGGTATGGGAAACCATGTTCGTGCTGTCGGCTTATGTTGAGGTGATGAGCCTTCCCATAATGACCGTGAGCATTACTTTTATAACTTGCATTTCATATATATTCAGCTGGGAATGACGAACTCAGACGGATCAGGGATTACACGCGTAGGACTGTTGTGGTCGTCCCACACCTAGTGATTCAGTTGAAACCGATAACTAAAAGGGAAGTGCCTTATCTTCCCCAAATTGCTGGATGAATGGGGTTAAATAATTATTCAGCTAATATAACCATTTACCAGATCACACGATTATTGTCATTTACGAACCAGGTGGTCGGAGTCGCGTGTTGAAGGAGTGTTGGATTGTAAGTGCATGCATCATTTCATAAACCCCATTACATGCATTAATAAAAGTAATTAGGAAGTGACTGTTTACATTGCTTTATCAAGTTATGCTTTATGGAACCACTAAGTTGATCACTCATTCCCACTCTGGGACGATGTTTTAGAACACCAACTAACCGACGCATTGGACCAAGCGGGTATGGATAAAGAGGAAAAACTCTCTTATTTTCAGCTTTCTAATGGGTTGATATAGGCTGCACACTTCTCGACAAGGAGAGTCGAGCGATCGAGCTTAGCTAGATGCTACCTTTTCACATTTTTGTTGTTTTTTGAATTGTATATTGGACCCAGTTGGACCCATACTTTGGATAATCATACTACATGAGTTTCTATTTAATTATATGCTTTAATCATGTTTACTTCGAATTATAATACATTGTTTAGTATAATTCTATATATGCTTAATTGTCTAATATAGAAGTAACCAGAAAACTGGCTTCCACAAAATATAAGTGATTTCCGAAAATTCAAAGTCGAGCATTGAAATTCGGGGTGTTATAGTTATGTATGTGACATGAGGTGATAACCCTTGTTTTAACCCTGCATCTAAAATATCAAGTCAGCGGAAAACCCATATGTGCCACCCATCAAGAACAACATAAAATCATAACTAAAACTTATTTTAGTTTATGCGTGTTGCACGCCTGATGTTTGGTGAACGATAAGCACCCTGCTGGTCCCACAAACAAACAAATGGCTGACATCCCATCCTATTGCTCCCAGTGGTGTGGCCCACATGAGTCCATGTATAATTTGGGTCCCAAGGCTTACGAGGCAAGGAGGACATCCATTAGTTGGAGTGGATTTCACACACACACACACACACACACACACACACACACACACACACACATATATATATATATATATATATATATATATATATAAAAGTGAGCCCCAAGGAGGGCATCTATTAGTTGGGTTGGAAATATTAGCCATTCTTAGGGACATCGCACCTGTGATAGAGGACGTTCTTCGCGTTACATATGCAACTCTCCACTCAATCTGGGCGATCTGTTTAATTCATCTGGTGCCCCCGTACAGACATCTTTCTAGAAGAATGTCAGGATGTTCAACATGCATATTATAGAGAATAGGTAAGACATCAAATCGAAGTTCCTTTATTCATGGTAAAGAATGCTATCATTTCTATAATTAGTCATATAATTTTCATTCGATGAATTTTCACATGATGAACGGTACAGATCTCACAAAAGTTTTCTCCATTATCATACTTTCCGCGAGGAAAAGCTACAAAATCTCACACGAGCGACTACTGTTACCACTCTAGTGCGCGTAGCGTTCGTTTGGACACGAGTTCCTGTAACCCCTGATCCAGGGAAACCCCTACAACTCAAAGCCCTATGGGGATCATTGCGATTTTCGTATGGAATCCACTCCTTCCATCATTGTTTCCAGGTCATTGTATGATTTGAGAACAAAAATGAAGAAGATGTGAAAACTAAAGAGGTCCACACAACATGGAACGGTGGAAATTGAACGTGAATCGTTGAAACTTCTTAGGCCTGCAGAAATTTCAGATCAAGATGAAAATTTGTTCTTTACTTCTTTTTTTTCCGAGTGCGAATGAAAGGGTTGGATGGCATGTAAAAATCACGATGGCCTCAGAAAGGCTTCAATAGTTTGCCTTTCCATCCCCACTATTCCCTGTGGTGTGGCCTTATTCAAAGTGGGACCCACGTTGTTTTTGGTTTTACATCCTATCACGAGCTGGAAAAACAGATGGACGGAGTGGATTTCACTCTGACGTCGTGATGGGCCCCACGAAGCTCTTGGTTAACAGGGGCTAGTGTTACGGGAAACTCCCGCTCGGTTTGTTTAGAAAGAGAAGGTCCAAGTCCAACTGGTTGTACCGAAGTTATTGTCCACCCACCGGATAACATCTAACCTTTTAATTTAATGAAACATATAACCGTTCCAATATGTTATCCCCACAACTAGGATCACTTGGTTATAAAATCAGCCCCATCTATTAATCAGGTGGCCCATATTACATAAAACAATATCTATCCATTTATAAATATGAAAACATAAGTTTTATCCACTAAATTAGCAGATATGGATGATTTTTTCATAATATAATCCTCATGGCGACGCAACCCTATTGAACGGATTGGATTTTGTACGCGGATAAAAAAGGAAGTTATCCGATCGGTGGACCGTAACTGTTGGTCCAACCCGTTGCACCTGAGACCTTCTCCTTTATAAATAGCCCGATTTTCCTCTAAAAGGGCCCCACACAGCTTGCCCACCTTTCTAATCCCCAACCGATTCAAGTCGTTGGGTAGCATAACAACCCATCTCAATTTCTCTTCTTAACCAATTTCTCGCCTCTTGTATCTTCTAAAACACGAGATATCAGTCAGAGAGAGAGGGAGATGGGGAACTGCCAAGCTGCGGAAGCAGCAACGGTTGTGATCCAACGCCCAGGGGGCGTGATCCAACGGATCTACTGGTCCGTCAGCGCCAATGAGGTCATGGCATCCAACCCCGGCCATTACGTCGCCGTCGTAACGGCGTCCGTAACGGCGAGATCCGAGACGGGCGTGCCGGTCAAGCAGCTGAAGCTGCTCCGCCCTGACGATACGCTGCATATCGGCCACGTGTACCGGCTCATCAGCTTCGAAGGTGAGAAACTGAGAGCTTCTTCTGTAATTCACACTTTTCCTGATTTGCCCCCGAGTATTTGCAGGTTTTACGTTCTTCATGTTGTTATTGCAGAGGTTTTGAAGGAATTCGCTGGGAAGAAGTACACGAAGCTTAGCAGAGCGATATCGATGCAGAAACAGAGAGGAGAGAAGGAAGGAGGCGGGTCGAGGACGACTCGGGCGGACAAGTCGTTGAAGGTAATATTTCGGAACTTTTAAGGGCATTTTGGCCATTTGGAGTTTTGGGTTTCAGTTCTCCACTAGCCTGATGCCATGGGGATCTGGGAGCCAGCTTTCACGTCTTTTCCGTCAGCATTTACTAGAGAATCTCGTCATAAAGGCGAGAAGATCAGGTAAGGGGATGGATGACATGTGCGGTCGACCACACGTGCGTGATATCTTTGACGTTCATCAGGTGATTCTCGTAATTTGGATGGATCTTGTCGTCTGGCAGGCCAAATGGTAGAGTGGCATCTAGGGAGTGCGGTTCGCTTGATGAGCGGTTCAGATTTCACCCCATGCGGCCAGCTCACTTATCTACTCGCAAGCGTTCACGTGGGTTGTGTAAGATATCTACGGTCTGTGTGGCCCACCAGTTGTATATGTAAATCCACTCCGTCCATCGGGTTCATTCCAGGATTCTAGGCTCAGAGAGAAAAAAACATCCACATCCACAACTCAGGTGGGCCACACCAAGGGGACAAATGGGATATGATTCTAACCATACGTTTGTGTGGTTCACCATGCCGTGTATCTTTAATCAAACCCGTTAATCAGGTGTAACTCACGAGGATGAAATGAAAATGCATAAATAAGACCGACGCGAAACTAAGGTGGGCCACACTGCGCGAACTTAGACGTTTTGCGAGCAGTTTACATCGTTTCCATTGGGGTGGCCCAAATGAGCGTTTTGTAAGCTTAATGTTTGTTTTTACGGTTCAAATAACGGTTCCCACCTGATGAACGGAGTGGATTCACATATACAACATGTTGGGTTCCACATCACTTGCGGTCGATTAAAGTCCCTTCAGCTCCCCATTCATGCGGGAGCGGAGTTGGTGAGGCCCAGGATCCACCGAGGTGGGTGGGACCCTGACTGTGGGGCTCACAGTGATGTATGTGATTTAAATCCACGCCGTCCAACCCTTTTAAAAGCTCATTTTATGGCATTATGTAAAAAATGAAGTAAATCCAATTCTTATGTGGACCATACAACAGGAAACAGTATTGATTGAATCTCCACCATTAAAAACTTCATTGGGGCCGCCGGAGTGTTTATTTGCCATCCAACCTGTTGATAAGGTCAGAAAAATCTGGATTAAGAGACCAAACAAATATCAGCTCGATTCAAAACTTTTGTAGCCCACGAGAAGTTTTTAACGGTTGATTACTAATGTTTCCTTTATTATGGTCTGATTTGGATCTGCTTCGTTTTTGAATCATGCCGTAAAATGAGCTTTTCAATACGAATGGACGGCGTGGATGTAGTCACATACATCACAGTGGGCCCCACAGTCAGGGGCCCCCACCCACTTCGGTGGATCCGGAGTCTCACCTAATCGGAAGCGGATTGGCTGGTGTACCACACATCAGCTATATAGCTGCTGTAGGTACGTGTCGTGCGAAGACGAGCACTGACGCTCGCTCCGAGTTGTACGAACGGTTAAAAGGAGATCAAAGTTTCATGGCCCCAAAGTGATTTATCTATTATATCTACACCGTTCATCTATTTTTAGAGATCATTTTAGAGCATTACGCAAAAACTAAGTCATATCCAAAAATCATCTGGACCACACACAAATAGCAACGGAGATAATGATTTTCACCGTTAAACAATTCTTAGGGCCACATAACGTTTATTTTCCATCCAATCTGTTCATAAGGTCACAAGGACCTGAATGAAGAGGAAAAACAAAATTCATCCAAAACTTCTGTGACCCCAGAAAGGATTTCAATGGTAGACGTTCAATCCCCCATTGCCTTTTGCATTGTGGTCCACTTGATGGTTAGATCTGTCTTATTTTTCGTCTAAGGCCTTAAGACGAGCTCTTTAAATGGATGGGCGGTTTAGATATAACACATACTTCATGATCAGACCCACAGAACGAGCTCTTTAAATGGATGGGCGGTTTAGATATAACACATACTTCGTGATCAGAACTTCCTGACGTAAATACAGCAACTATATAGCTGGTGTGAGATACACCAGCCAATTCGCTTCCCGCCTAAACCGCTCCCCATTCATTATGGGCACAAGCGCCACGTGCGAATATGGGATGCGCGTGAGAGATCATGGCTATTTCTCAGGGACTACTATGTAAAGGAGCAGAGACTCGAAATTTGGCCGATCACGTGCTTGGTTTTCGGTTCACAGCGCATTGAATGGGGTCCACCTAACCAACGGTCCAGACCAACTCATACACGTGCTGTGTTGACACTCGTGGACCGCTGGTTAATTGCATCGACAAAAATGGCTAGGCTTGCTAGCCCCACACGCCGTGTACACGCAACCACACGTGCGAGCTTGCTTCTATGTTGGTCATCCAAGCCGTGTATCAGGATTTAGGTGTGGCCCGCCTTAGATCATATGGAAAAAAACTATCAGATAGGTCACAGTTCCATACAATGGTAAAAGGCAATGGATGTTCCAGAAAACTTCAGTTTTAAGGCCGTCGGATTCGGTTGTTTTTGTCCACGTGCGAGATCTGACGCTTGAACAGACTGCATTGTTGCACAGATTCTGTTGGGCGTGGCCCACCTGATGATATACGGCTGGGATCTGGTACTCACATGCCCTTCCCTCCAGTACGTGGTCCCCAGAGCCATATGGTTGGCCCGTCCCTAGCTGGGCTACAAATAGAAAATGACGCCAACACCAGCCAGCTAGCTAGTATCAAATCTCTGTAGGCCCCATCATAGCTAATGTGGCATACACCGTTGAAACCTTCGGCCAACATTGTAATGCTTATTTGTCATGCAACCTGTTCGTATGGTCACACAGACCTTGATAAAGGGAAAATATAAATATCAATTTCATCTAAAACTTCAGCGCCCTGAAGTTTTCTACGGTAAGAGTTCAATCCCCACTGTTTCCTGTGGTGTGGTCCACTTGAGCTTTGGATCTGTCTCATTTTTTGGCTCATGCCTTAAAATTAGCTGTAAAAGTGGATGGACAGCGTGGATAAAACACATACGCCATAGTGCGGCCCACAGAGATTTGACACCAGTTAGCTGGCTGGTGTTGGGGTCCTCAGCCAACAGTCAAACCGCGCCCAATAGGAAATGCCCAGTGTATTCTTGTGCTGTGGGTCATCCACGTGAACGGTCCAACCTGGTGATTGGACAGAACTTGAGGTGTCTTCGTGGTCACCGTGATGTTTTTGAGAAATCCACACCGTTCATCTGTTTTTTGAGCTCATTTTAGGGATTTGGCCAAAAATGAGCCGGATCCAAGACTAAGGTGGGCCGGAAACATGAGGATTGAACGTCCACGGTCGAAATATTCATGGGGCCACGGAAGTTTTGAATCAGGTTAATATTTGTGTTTTCAGTTCATCCCAATAGGAATGACATTATGAACGGTTTAGATGGCATGTAAACATCACTGTAGACCCAGGGAGGTTTCAACGGTAGTAATTTCCCTAACCACCTTTTCCTTTCGTGCGGCCAAGTGAGTCTTGGATACTGCTCTTTGTCGGTCTCAAATTATAAAATGAGTTTACAAAACTGATGGACGGGGTAGATTTCTCACAAACATCACACTGTAGGCCCCACCTGGGTTCCGCATCCCTGAAAACGTATGGTGGGCCATTGGTCGGTTGAAACCCCCTCCTAGGCTCCTACCATCCACCTAAAACGACCTTCCACGCTTCGGTTAGGTAATCTGCTTGAAAGACTGGATCGAACCACCATGTAGGGTTCACTAACTAAACCGAGTCGGACCCCACTCATTACGGGTCCAGTTGATTTTATCATCATTCAGACCATCAAATTCAATTTCCTTGGAACTGAATAGAGCTAAGGGGGGCATTATTTATTTATTTTTTAAATTTATGTAAAAGTAAATAGTTGTAAATAGATGTGGTGACGTGGTGAGTAGGATCTAATGTGATCTGTACATTACATCTGATCTATCAGGTGGGCCATATCATGTGAAATCATCACTGAATTCCAAAATCGCGTGGCCCACTTTAGTTTTTGAATGGATATCCTATTTGGATCATGGAATTATAATCAATGGGCCAAATTCACAACTAATGTCAGTCACACATATATTTATGATGTTCGTCTCTTTTGCTTTAGCTCAAAATTTTGGCCAATCCAAAGCAAGGGAGGGAACCGTTGATGCAGAAATTTGGCTAACCCTTTTGGGACCACATTCCATGTGCATAAGAAAGACCCTGGCTAAAACAGGGACCGAAGAAATTTGGGTTTAATTGGGGATTGAGTATTTAGAGTTAAAAATTGTGCGCACCTTTCACCATAAGGGGTTCTCTTATTTATAAAGGGGAAAAGGTAGTTGCGCCCATCAGGGGTACTCTTATTTATAAAGGGAGAAAGGTTGTTGCGTGGAGAACTTCTCTCCTGATATAGTAAGGAGTTATGGTAGGATTAAGACTCTTTGTTATGCAAGAGGATCTTTTTGTATCCTTGGCTAAAATCTCAGATATATCCATGCCAAAGTCGATTGCCTGGATCTTCGGCCGAGATTGCTGTTGGACTAGATAGAGGTCAGATCGGATTCCGACCTGGTCTCCGCAATTGCGGTCGGGTCACATTCAGGAGATGGGTCTTGCCGTCCTTAGCTGACTTGAGGTGATCTGACCTGATTCTTTTCACATCGTGGTCGGTCAACCGCTATCCCGATCTTGTGCCGAGAGGTCCAGTTCGGCCTCCCTCTACACTTGGTGGAGCGTATGAGAGGAGTCATGCTTGCTTATTTGAAGTGCTGACTTGGCTTTTGTATTAGTTGGTTGGTCTATTTATTTTTATTTTTTTATTACCTTAACCTCGTTTGAAATCATGCCTAAAACCTCTAAGTCATGTTGCGTGGCCCACTGAATTTAGGAACACAACTCTGAAAATTTTGTAATGCTTTTATTATTATTATTATTGGGGCGGTTTTATTTATGATGTGACCCACCTGTATTTTGGATCGTGCTGAGTTTTGATGACACGGGATGAACTTGAAGGGGCTCAACTTATGGACGGATTGGATGCGGTCCGTACATGAAGATGAGTCCCACAGACAGGGCATCCCTGATCATGACCACTAGGTTAAATTTTCTAACGATACAGGCACACGCAGTTCCTGTAGTAGGAAGCTGTGTGGGTCCAGAGAGATGCCCGTCACAAATCCACTCTGTCGAAGATCACAATAAGAAACAATTCTAAAAATCAGTAAGATCCGAAAATCGTTTAGGCCACACCAGAAGAAACAGCGGAATGGAAACTTCCACCGTTGAAATCTTCCGGGAGCCGATCATGATGTTTATATGCCATCCAAACGGTTCATATGATTATCACCACTAAGATAAACTGCTGGCACAAATATCATCTTGATACAAAACTTCTGTGGTCTGCACAAAGTTTTCAATGGTGGGCGTTCAATACCCATTATTTCGTGTAGTATGGCCCACTTGAGTTTTGGATCTAACTGAGTTTTAGACTACTGTTTTATTGTGGTCTTGCAAAACTGATGGACGGAGTGGATTTGTCACGGGCATTTCTGTGGCCCGGCACAGCTTATCACTACCGGAACTTCATTTTTCCCCCGGGTGTACAGTTTCAAATGATCCCGCAGGACTGCTAAATCAGATCCCTGTTTCAGGTCGTGGAGCAGGAGCAGGTGCTTAAAGTAGGTAGTAGCAGCAGAGTGGGCGTGTCCAGGCATCAAAATAGACAGTGGAAGCCAGCCTTGCAGAGCATCGCTGAGGTTGGGAGCTGAGCCTCCCTCTCTCCCTCCCATTTTCTTTTCTGTCCCACCACCTCGTGATCTAGACCGTTCATCTCGAAATACCCTAAATAGATGGTATAAGTGAAACAACAGAAATCTTACCCATGAAATCTAACTGTCCAGAAGAATCAACAATCACGAGGTGGGGCTTGGTCAGCGAGCCTTGCTAGCAAGCCTCTTTCAAAAAGGTCTTTAAAAAAAACAAGGTGTACTCAAAACGAATAAAATGAGCAGCTCTTCTTCTTTCCTTTTTGTTGTTTCGGTGGGTCACTTCCTTTTGCTCGCTTACTTCTATAAGCGTCTCTCTCATCCGTAGATTTTGTATCCGGACTAATCCAATACAACAAAATTCTGTGGGGCCCACCATGTTGTATATGTAAAATCCACTCTTGTCTTTTAACTTCTTTCTCGGATCTTCTCGGGTTAAAAATCAGATGGACCAACAACTCAGGTGGGCCACACCACATGGAGCATTGGGGATGGAATGCCAACCATAGATTTTCTGGGTCACCATAGATTTCGCGTGTGCTGACATGGTCCTCGTGTGGACGCTATGGATCGTTCATCAGGTGGCCTGACATGGAGCTCTCCTCTGCTCAAAATCATGGTGGCCCATCTATCAGGTGGGCAACACCTGCCCGAAAAGTTGACAGTTTTAGATACGGCTGTCAACGGGCCGGGCCTGGGGTAGTCTCGGCCCGGAGTTCGTTCTTCGGCCCATTGACACTGCGCGTAAGAAGGCCAATCTCTTTGGGGCCACCATGTTGTATAAATCCAATCTGTTCGTCAGGTGTGCTCCTCGATTATAGGCCCTTGGAGAAAAAATCAGCCAGATCAACAGCTCAGTGGGCCACACCACAGATTAATAATAGGGAAGGTTTGTGTTTGGGGTACCATGATGTATTTCTTTCATCAAATCCATTCATCAGGTTTGATTCATTATGAAGAAGGGAATAGACAGAAACCAGCACGATCCAAAACTTAGGTGGCCCACAAGGTGTGAAGTTAGTAGTTTTAGGAGCAATTATACGTTGTTTCCCTTTGGTGGTCCATTCGAGATTTATTTTTAAGCTTATCTTTCGTATATACAGTGAACATAAGGATTATGACCTGATGAACGGGGTGGATTCCACACCATATACTTACATAGTGGGCCCAAAGAGATCAGGTCTCCATTCGGCTTTGCTGGTAATAGAGTTATGGGTGGGACACATTAACCAACAGGCGTAGCTGATGAACGTTCTGGATCAAATGTGGGTCCTACAAGCACCTGTGTGCATACAGGGAATATGGAGCTTAGTGGGTGTTACCCTTACCGTGTGGGCCCCACCTTAATGAATGTGTTTCATATCATCCATCTTTTCATCTCATTTAAGGACGATTTCCCAAGACATAACCCGATCCAAATCTCTGGTGGACCACACCACTAGAAAAAGTGGTAAATGACCGTTAAAAGCTTTCTATAGGCCACAAACGTTTTGAATTAAGTTAATCTTTATATTTTCGTTTCATCCCATTCATCTGATTCAGGTTGACCTTATCAATGAGTTGGATGGCAAATAAATATTACAACAGGCCTTAAGAAGTTTTTAGAGGCGTTCAATCTTCACCGTTTCTTGTGGTGTGGTCCACCTGAGATTTGGATATGCTTAATTTTTAGTGGGGCCCAGCTACTAAAAAATTGACAATCCCAGCCTGAAAACCCAGCCCAAGCAGTCCAAAACGGTCCATCCATCAACAGCCTCATTTGTAGTGGGATGGTAGCAGGCGTGGGTGTTGAATTAGAGGCTGCTTGTTTCAAATAATATCCAATCTGGTTCAAAACCATGAGCCATCCGCCCTAATCACCGTTGAATCAGGCCTAGACGAATCCATTTGGGTCGTCGAGTCTTTTAACCATAGACTACACATCAAACATATGTAAATTTGTAAAAAATTGTAAAAAAAACAAAACCTTAAGTGCTTCTAGAATAACCTGTAAGTTCATCTAAAGTTTATACAAGTATGGTGTTCTTAGGTGCACATAGAGACACTTGAACCACACTTTGACACACCTATTAGATGCACTTAGTTGGACTTACATACATCGAGCTTGTTTGGTTGTTGGAGAATTTCTTCCTTGATTTTATGTTTCCTAGGAAATGTTAGAGTTGGTCCAATATTTCTTAGGAATAATTAAATTTTATTTTGTAGCTACATTGAGTTTCCTAAAATCCGATGAAAGTCTAAAAGCCTGTATTCATTCTCTAAATTTTCCATCCTCTAGCTAAAAGATTAGGCACAATTTATTTATTTATTTTATTTTATTTTTATTTATTTTTTTTAAAAAAACTGGTTAATGTGATTCTCAATGAATGTAAAAACTAACAAAATAATAATAATTGTGAATTGAACTATAAAAATAATAATAAAAAAAACTAGGGAATTTCAAACCCCAAAAACATTAAAAACTAGAACCAAACACCCTATTAATGTTTGCAATAGATTCAGTCTCTCATTATTATATTTATTATTGTCACCTCAAAAGCAATCATCTTTTTTATGGCTGTGTTTGTGTTTGTGACTGATTGTATATTTAGGGTGATGGAATCAAATATTTATTTACAAGGTTTTGATAGAATGCAGCCACAGTATGCGCAGTTCCTTATTCACGGTTGGAGTGGTTATGTGGGTCCTTGTTTATGGTTGGATACACACATGTTAAAGATATGGGTCATCTGATAGTTGAAAGAAAATAATCACATACAATTTATGCAGATGAAGCAAAACCACAAAAGAAAGAATCCAAACTTAGAAATAAAAGAGAAAAGCAAGAAGTAATTGACATAAAGAGTTACATAGTTCAACAATTTACCTACATGTGGTGACTTCTAAGAGTGAAATTTTTTTTCCTAAATAGTACATCTAGTATTCATACATGTTTCACTTGTTGTATGCCGTGGTGGCAGCGCTGTGATCATGATTAGAATAAAAAAGGGCCTCTATTTTCGACTGGTTGAGGTGGGCTGTTGGGATATCTATTTTCATGATTATAATTTTTGGGTTGGAAGAGTCATTTATTTTGGGGCCCAGATTTTGATTTGGTTGGGATGGGTCTTGTTGGACTTCTATTTCAAGTTTAATTCTTCTAGGGCCAAGCCCATATCATTGGGAGATCCATGCGGTGGGACCGCGGACAATCAACATAATCACAGTAGAGAGAGAGAGAGAGAGAGAGAGATGGAAGGAAGGTGACTTAGACCTGATTAATGGGTTTAATGAAAGATAAACACCATGGTGGCCCCATACAAAAACCTATGATTGGCATTGCATTTCCATTGTTTCTTATGGTGTGGCTCACCTGAGCTGCAGATCTGGCTGATTTTTATTTTTTTTTGCTCCAGCGTCTAGATCGAGGATAGCACATGATGGACGGAGTTGATTCCACATTTATAACATGGTGGGCCCAACAGAGTTGGGTGTTTTATTCGCTCAAAACAAGTGTTATAGACAATCCGACTCTTGAGTCACTGATGAGTCGATCCAAATGGGACGAGTTGTCATGGTTGAACCCCTAGCCCAGTTTGACACTGCTTTATGTGGGGACCATGGGCTTACAGGTTCAATCCCCCACC
Organism: Magnolia sinica; assembly: GCF_029962835.1. Lineage (NCBI taxonomy): Eukaryota > Viridiplantae > Streptophyta > Magnoliopsida > Magnoliales > Magnoliaceae > Magnolia > Magnolia sinica. The sequence continues at coordinate 20,704,126 of NC_080583.1, read as the reverse complement.
AGAAAGGGAGCCGAGTAAGTTTTACCTTTACTGTGGGACCCGCCTTGATTATTTTTTATATATCCACGCCGTCCAACCATTTATACAGCCCATTTAGGACGTGGTCACAAAAAATTAAGTAAATCCAAACCTCAAGTGTATCACACCGCAGGAAATAGCGGTAATTGAGTGCCTTACCATTAAAAATTCCAAAGGATGCTTCTTAAGATTTTCATAATGTTTATTTGCAATCCAAGCTCTTGATAATGTCAAGAAGATCTGGATAAAGGGAGAAATACGAAGAACAGATTGATCCAAAACTTTTGTGGCTCACAAAAAGTTTTTAATGGTCGTTCATCACTGTTTCTGGTGGTATGATCCACCTGGGATTTGGATCTTCTTAAGTTTTGAGTTATCTTCCTAAAATGAGATTAAAAAACAGATGGACGGTGTGGATATACAACAAATACATCAATGTGGCCCCACACGGTTAGGGTAAAGGTGTTCCCCCCTGTATAACAGCTAATCCGCTTCCCACGGGGACTATAGAGAGGGACGGTTCTGTCAGGTTTCCGTGGGGCCTATCTTGATTATATACTTAATCCATATTGTTCATCTATTTTTTAAAAATTATTTTAAATGAGGAGCCAAAAAATGAGGCAGATCGAATGCTCAATGGACCACACCACAGGAAAAATTGGGGATTGAATGCCTACCGCTGAAAACCTTTTTGAGCATAGAAATTTTGCATCAAGCTGATATTTATGTTTTCCCTCGTCCAGGCATATGTAATATTATGAATATGTTGGATGGCAAATAAACATTACAGTGGGCCATAAAAAGGTTTCAATGGTAGGGTAATTGTCACCACTGCTTCATGTGGTGTGGTACACTCGAGACTTCGATATGCCTCTTTTTCAGGATCATGTCTTAAAATAATGTTTTAAAATGGATGGACGGCTTGGATAAATCACATATATCACGGTGGGTCCCACATAGCCCCTGACAGGACCGTCCGTCTCTAGTCAGGTCCCGGCGGGGGTTGTACCCAATCCGCGCCTCCTTCCTTACCCACCAAAAGTGGGGGAGCGGATTGGCTACTCCCCCTGACACCAGCCCTTGGGCTAGTGGTCGGTGTGCTGTGGACCCCACTATGATGTTTTTGTTTCATCCATTCTTTTAATTCGATTTTAAAGATCATTTTAGGCTTTCTCCCAAAAATGAGAGGTATATACATCTCAGGTGGACCACACCACATGAAAACAATAGAGATTGGATATCCACCATTAAAATCCTCCTAAGGCCTACTGTACTGTTTGTTTGACATCCAATCTGTTGATTAGGTTATACAGGCCCAGATGAAGGGAAAAAACAATCAGCTTGATCCAAAACTTTTATGGCCCCCAAAATGTTTTTTATGGTCAACACTCATTCAACACTGTTTCCTGTCATGTGGTCCAATTGAGATTAGGATATACCTCATTTTTGGTCTCATATCTTAAAATTATCTGTAAAAATAGATGGACGGAATGGATGAAGCACATACATCATGGAGGGCCCCACAGAGCACCGACCACTAGCCATTGGCTGGTGTCAGGGGGAGTAGCCAATCCGTTTCCCTCAGACGCGGATTGCGTCCGACCCCGGCTGGTCTCCGGCCGGGAACGTGAAGGAGCTTTGAGTGGCCAACGTGATGTATGGGCCTTATCCAAACCGTCCATCCATTTTTTCATATCATTTCAGGATGCGAACTTAAAAAATAGGCATATCCAAGCTCAATTGGACCACACCATAGAAAGCAGGGGTGATAATGATTCTCACCATTGAAACTTTTTTAGGGCCTATCTTAATGTTTATTTGCCATCCAACTCATTCATAAAGTTACTTAAACCTGGATGGATGAAGAGAAACCACCAATATCAGCTCCATCCAAAACTTACGTGGCCTCTAAGAAGTTTTCAATGGTAAGAGTTTAATCTCCTTTTTATAGCCAACTTAGGACTTGGATCTGTCTATTTTTGGGCTTATACCCTAAAATGATATGAAAAAAAATGGATGAACGGTGTGGATAAGATCCATACATCTAGATGGGCACTCAAAGCTCCTGCCCGTTCCTGGAGACGAACAGGGGTAGGAAGCAATCCGCGTCTCCAAAAGTGGGGCCCTCCTACTGACAACGAAAAGAATCAAAATCATGCGTAGGCCGTGCCGTACAATCGTGCCAACCTGCAGCGCATCAGAAAGTGTCCACCAATCGATGATCCAGACTGTCAGTCAATCCTAATTGTTTGACTGGTCAATCACGAATGGATGGTTTTAAAAAAAAGATGCAGCCAGTAGCCCATGCCTACTTGGGAAGTGTACACCAACACAGCAGTATGGATGATGGAATAAATAAATTTTGGAACATGGCCTATCAACAATGGGCCCATGCAGGTGAACGGTCTGGATCAATGAACGGTGGATCCCATAGCTTGGTTAAATAACGGTCTGGATCAACAATCTTTCTAGTTTCAGCGCACACAAAAAGCTGAAATCCTCTTCTTTTTTGTTTTTTTTTTTTTCACACGTTTGGACTTTGTATCAGTAAATTTGAAACGACTAACGTGCTGGTTCATGTAGTGGTGTCTGATCCGTGATGCACCTGTAGGTCTCATGCCAATCCAGACCGTCTAAATCATACAGCCTGTTGTGGATGGTCGATGGCCCAAACATCACAGCAGCATAACTATCCTAACCATCTAATCGGTGGGCACCACATTAATAGTTAGTAATACAATGGTTAATGGTCTAGATGTTTACGATTTGGACAATCTGAATTGAAATGATGGATGAGATTAGAAATGCCACCACTTAAAAAATAATGGTGAAAACATTGATAGGCTGACTGATTTCCTGCCCTATCTTCCTCGGACGCGGATTGCGTCCTACCCCGCCCATCTCCAGCTACGAACGGGCTGTGGGCGGGCCAACTGTGATTTATCTGTTTATCTGTGCCATCCATCCCTTCTCTCATATCATTTTAAGGTATGTAAACAAAAATGAGGTAAATCCAACGCTCAAATAGGCCTCACCACAGATGACTCTTGCATTTAATGCAACTTGCATTTCATGCTTTGTGCATTTAATGCAGCCAAGCTTATTATTTGGTGTGGTCCTCATTTTTGTCCACGTACTTTAAAATGATCCAAGAGAAGGGATGGACAGCATAGATAAACAAATAAATCACAGTTGGCCCGCATCCATCTTCTTCTAATCGTGAATAAACTTATAGCCGTTGTGTAACAAGTAAGCATTAGGACAAATATAACGGATGGCTAGATATGAAGAAATTGTAGTATAAAGTAAAATTAAAAGGTTTAGTATATAATATAATTATAGATGATCATAACTTTGCACTCAGCTATTAGTTTCGCGCCTAATATACTATACTTTAGGAAAGCTGTTAACGAGTTTTATGCATTGGTCAATCACTCAAAGGTTTAGCCAAGGAGTCAAATAAGAGTTTTAATTCATAACTTATTATTTTGTGTTCTATTCGGCCATGTTTGGAAGCTAGTTCAAATAATATTGAATTACCCGCTTCTAATGAATTACGGAATTGTAATGAATGGACTAGATTTCACAACGGATGCTGGCCGCCTATATACACTTGCAATTCGATTGTCATGTATAAGGGCACATATGGATAGACAACGTGGATAAAACACATCAATCAACATGGGACCCACAGATGAAGTGAATTTTGAAATTCACTAGAAAGCTCTCTCTCTCCTTGTCCTCTAAATCCACGTGGCGTAGCCCACCTAGTGGGGCACATCTGATGAATGATGGATTAGATGGCGTTCATGGTGGGCCCCACAAATAGTGGGAAAGGTTTTATTGATTGGGGTCACCTCCCAACTTTTCCATGTGGCCCACTGGCCCTATCTGGTTGGGTCAGGTTGATCCCTTTAGGTTCAGGTTCAAGACGGGTTGAACCAGAGCCAAGTTGATTCTAGCTGGGTCGACTGTAGTGGGACCCACTGTAGGTGTATTAGGACTAGAAATAGACTAGTATGATCCTGGCTGATCAATCGGTGCACATCCAATGCATTGTAAAACAGAAATGATAAACAGTCCAGATTCAGCAAACAAACTCTCATTAATCAAAGGTCTGAATTTTGCATACGAGCAATCTACGTTAGGTCCTACTATCTGGACGGTTAAGATATGGAGTTACATGCCATGTTCGTATGCAAAACTCTATGGCCCACCACGATGTATGTGTTTTATCCACACCGTTCATTTATTTTTTTCAGATAATTTTAGAGCTAAAATTGAGACAGATCCTCAAGTGGACCACACCATAGGAAGCAGTGGGGATAACTACGCCCATTGTTGAAACATTCCTAGGACTTATCATGATGTTTATTTGCCATCCAACCTGTTTTTAAGGTCAGGTGCGGTCCACTTGAGCTTTCAGATCTGCCTTATTTTGGGCTCATGCCCTAAAACTATCTTAAAAAATGAATGCAATGCATGGATAAAACACATACGTTATGGTGGGCCTCACAGAATTTTGGCAGGTATACCCATGCAGTACCCACGTGGTGCTGTGTTCTACCCTACGCAATCCGAGTCCGAATTGTGTGCATCTCGATACTCGGTAGATGCCGTTCATACACCACAGTGAGCCCCACAACCTAACTAGTTGGAGGTGAGTCCTTCCAAGGTTCTTAGCATTTGTTCAACGAAGCTAACACCACATGCTGTATGTGGTTAGGGTCCAGACCCGTGTAATTAAAGCCCGGCCCATTTAAATGAAAACAATAAAGTGGGCTAAGTGTATGGGAACATCTAATGCACATAGTTGTATTTGGACATACAAACAATCCATATCCTGTATCTAGATTGTCCATTTGGCCCGACCCTCTCTTCATAAACCACCTTTAAAAAAATGATCCAGGTCAGATGATCAAAACCTGCATTTAGCAGCATGAAAGAAATGGATGGACAAGATCATTAGTAGAAGATAGGTCCATTCATGGGTGTTTGTGATCATCTGGTTGCTCTTACTTTTGTGAAGAGAAGCCCAAGAAGAGTGGACTGGAACCATTGGAGGGTCCAGATAGGTGATGTGCATGCTAACTTGGCCAAATGCAACTATGTGCATGGGAATGCTACATACATATAGCCCACTATGCCATTTATCTTACTTAAATGGTACCTTCTATTCTATGGATGGTCAACAAATCGACGGTTAGAAGAGGAGTTATGATTTCTTGTGTTTTAAGGATGTGTTGGTGTACCCGTGCGTGTACATGACTAACGTGCCCATCGATCCAAATGAATTTTCCTCAATGAAATAGTGTTCTAAGAGACTTAGATTCTAATTTTCTTTTTATGGAATTCATATAGGATTAAATGTGTTGAAGAATATGTATGTTACTCTCTCTAAGACTCACTTTTATGTATTACTTTTTCTCTACAACTTTCTCTTCCACAATTGTATTATGCTTTTACCTCTTCTCTAAGCACATTTATGTAATAATCTATCAAAGAGATCATCTAATAATAAGAAATTTGGAATTTCTCTTGTACCTATTTCTTCACAAGGTGTCAAAGCGATTTTCGATCTAGGTCATAGGTCTCAATATTTAGTGATTCTCTTGCAATATCAATGACCACACACAACAACCCACATCTACCGGCATCCTCTACTCCATCTCATTCAACAAAGCAACCTTTGCTTCATTTCATTCAACGAAGTAGCCTACAGCCTCGATTCCAGCATCCACAACCCGCATCTTCGATCGTCGATGGTGTATCCTCTTCTGGCAGTAGCCCCAACTGTCAACTGAATCAGATTCGATTGGGGTTTCTTCGATAAATTGAGTAGACTGAGCCACAACCATATCTGTCGTGAGCAAACTTTTGCTCCGCATTAGTGCTACCCATTGATCATACATCTATCGCGGTCGAGAGCAGTACCTCCTGCTCCGATTTTGGCGACTCACCTGCAAGGGTTTTCGAAACCCTCTTCTCAAAGCAAACCCTAGCCAGTGCGCAGCACCACTACAACTTCGCTTCGCTGCTAAAATCAGCCCACCATTTATTATGACAAATCTAGTGCCACTATTATTGTTGCTGTCAGTGCACCTATTTTTCAATCACATGTGTTTTTGTGTCAGTAAGTCGGTTGAGTCTATTGGAAGTTGAAGACCGAAGACACAAGATGACAATAAGCATCAATGATTGAAGAACAAGTAAATCATGAGGTGCTTGGTGACCAAAACCTTAGACCCAAACAGCCTAACCTCTACACGATCCCAACCTTAATAGGTAAACCTTCAAATTAATCATCACATAGCATTAGGAGCTTCATTTAAACATGAAATTTAGCTAAAAGAGGTTTAGAGTTGCTGGAAAATAAATTGCCCAAAACAACATACTCTCAAGTGAAGCTCGATCGATCGACAGTCGAGCTCGATTGATCGAGTATGACGAAAATTGTCTAGTGAGTTTTCTGGCCAAATTCAACAAAGTTTGATTGATCGACACCTCTCGGTCGATCAATCAAGGATACTATTATTTGTCTATTTTTCTAACTATTGCAACTTTGGCTATATAAGGGCATCTGAATTTGAGCAAATTGATGGGTTTTTGGTATTATAAGACCTTATGTGGTTCTCCACTCATATGCCTCATCCTAAGCTTCCAAACCTATGTGATTCAAGTAATCTTCTTGAGCTTTACCACTCTAATGAGGATTCCAACCTCCATTAGGAAAATAAACTTGATTTCTACCTAATTCTAGAGATTAGACACAAATCTATAGGCATATCCTTGTCTAAATCCTTTAAAACACACATCTTGGTGAATCTCTACTAGAAACCAACTATTATATTTAGTTGTAAAAGATTCCATCACCTTGGTCACCTTATTGGTACATCACATGTAAGATGTTTGATTGTAGAGTTGAACCATTGACTTCAAAGATTGTGGGAGCAATTGAGAAGATGATTCAAGTACAAGATAACATTGAAAAAGCATCTCAATGAGCTACAACCGGGTTGACACAGGGATGAACGTGATGATGATAACTACTCCGAATCCACGGAGCTTCTCTGGACTCCTCACAAAGACTTCTCGAATCCACGAGGAAAGAAAGCAGAAAATAGAAATAAATTCTAAGAAATTCGAAATTGATTAATTGATGAATAAAAATGAGTTCACAACCCTTTAAATATGGGTACCAAGCAATGGGAAAGAAATCAGAATCAAACTACAACTCAAACTCCTAGAATCCGTGACTCACTATAAATAGTAAACTTACTATTTATAGACGGTCGTGATGTCTACTAGTGTGCAAGGTTTTTGGCCAAAAATAGTAAGTGTCCTATTTGGCGTCACCAAACCGTTCTCCTAATTATTCTAAGCTCTTTTCACGTAGGGCGCAACTCCTAAAGCCCGACGGACGAAGAGTTATAATCAAACTAAAACTTACTATTTATAGTAAAAATGAAATTAAAACAGGGAAACAACCGTCAATCAAGGGGTTTTTCACAATTCCGGGCTACGCAACCCAGCATAGCAGGGTTGGTTGGCTAAAGTAGCCCATTCTACCCCAAAATCATATATTTTACGTCAGGTAACTCATTCTGGATTGCAAGATACGCCCGATTTAAGGTCCGACGGTCCGGATCACTTTTGTCGTCGACCGGGCCTTTTTTGATCAATCTTGGCCATGAAACTGTCCGCGACCCGCTCTACATCACGGGCTCAATTTGACAAGTAAGGTTGTCATTTATTAGAATCTATTTTACACTCCTTCCTTGTGTAGGATTGAGTATAGAGTTTGTGATCCAAATTTGAATATGTTATTGTGCAGGACTTACGCTCTTGTGTAGTGACATATTCATCAGACACAGGTGCATACATGTTAATCTCCATAGGGAGCCTTCGGAGGGAGTATATGTATGGCCTTAGATTAGGACCGCATTCACTGATACGGGTGTGTACGTGTTATTCTCTACAGGGAACCTCCAACGAGAGTGTACGTAAGGCTTTAGATTAGGACCATTAGTGGTTGTTAGGGCTTAAATTCGGGTCGGTTGGGTTGGGTTGCTGCTCAACCTTTACCCAAACCAATGTTCGTATACATCACCGCTAACCCAACACAACCTCGGGTTGGGAATTCTCAACCTAAGCCCAACTCAAGCGAGCTTAGTGGTCGGGTGGATACACGTTAATATTTTTTGTTATTGCATTAATCTATTATATTTCAATACACGTCTTATTTTTTATAACTATGATTTTGTTAATTATATATGTAGTTATTTATCGTAAAGAACTTCATTTTTTCTAAACAAACAAGATACAATATAGGATAACTACTCCTTTAAAATTCGTCTTGTGTAGCACGCAATCTATTTGGGAGAGAGAAATCTGGCGCATCTTGTTAGCTTAAGTCTCGGTAATGACATAGACCAATGAGACCTGACGTCATTGGAATTTCCTATGCCTTCAAAATAGACAATCCATGCCCAATTATAATTTATAAGTAACTTTTTATATTAATCGGGTTGGGTTGGGCAATCCAAGACCTTAAGCCGAGCTCGACCCAAGTTTTATCGGGTTGGTGTTTATATAGCCCAAGCCCAAGACCGAACCCGATACATCCTGCCCGAGCCCAACCCAATGTCGGGTCGGTCACGGGTCGATTAGGTTGAACCTACCTTACTTTCATCCCTAGTGGTTGTTGCTTAGTCGATAGAAAACCAACTAAGTCTCTAAGGGAGCCACTGACACAAGTGGAAACGTATATCTCTGATACTGGAGTGTACGTGTAAGTTAGTGGTCAGCCTAGCAGAAACCATTGTAAATATTAGAGATGAACCTGATTTAAAACCTCTGATAGTGAAATACCGGTACACTCGAGGAGAGTGCGTTCGCCGGGAGTGGAGTATGCAAGTTGCCGAACTACTACATATGCTTGTGTTTGGGATTACCATTTGTGCACATTTCTATTCATGCTTGTGTGTTTAATTAATTGAATTATATGTATGCTTGATTGAATTCAATGTTAGGCATCTAAATGATCATATCTTACACATAATATCACTATCTCTTTTATAGATTAGTTGCTTATAATGTTGCATCTATTATAAAATATGTGATTGAACTCACTGGCTCAAAAGCCTAAGTGTTATTTGCCTTATTGATTTGAATTGGTAAATTAGTTTTAATTAGACAATAATTTTAAGTGATCCAATTCACCCCCCTCTAGGACTTAGCCATAATTCTAAGTTCCAGCAAGCTTTCGCAAGTGCCATGGTAGACAATCCATGCAATTTCAGTTCCATTCAACCCTCCTCTGTCTCTGCATGTCTCCATCTTTGTCGTGCCTATGCTCTATCACCATTTTATTGCTGCAAGAAGAGACCCACCTCCATTAAAACCGGTGACTCTCGATGACCCTCTCAAATCATCGGCTACCCTCGAGGCATGCTAAAACCCAAATGATAGAGATCCTCATGCTTTGTTTTTGGCCACATGCAACCCCATATGAAACCCTATCCTCAACCACTCACCATTATGTTTGGCATCTAGGAGTCACCTCCTCCGCTGAGAGCAGCTTGTCTTCTGCTTTTGCTCCGACAAGAGCAGGAACCCCGGAAATCCACCAGCAGATCCTCGATTTGTCTTGGGGTTTCAGCCATGCACAGACAATACTCCGCCGCGGCATCTTCTCATTGATGATCAACCACATCGTCTCCCTTAGCCGTCTCTTAAAACCCTAGCTAGGGTTTTTGAAACTTCTACTTGTCGCTGTAATTGAGGGCAATTCTCAATCATCGCAACTAAGACCTACGCAGCAGCTGTCGTAACCGCTTCCAATGTAGCTGCTTCAGTGAAGAACCCATCTCAGTCATGACATTTCCCTCTGTCAGTTGCTGCCAAATCTAAATCTTAATCGAAAGCATCTTTCATCTCCAAGAGCACCATCCATCTTTGCCATATACGACTTGTAGCAATTGGTCGAGTCCTCAAAATCTAAAAAATTTCATACTCTAAGAAGTTCTGAACAAGCGAGAGAAAGATAAAAATTAGTCATCAAGTCCTTGTGGAGTTATACAACCTATCATATTACAAAACCAAGCAGAAAATAAAGATCAAATAGTGAATGACTCGAGTGAGTCTTCTCCCATTCTATTTGAGAATCGATTTTCTGAATTTATAAGTATGGGCCCTATGACTTTAAGCTCTTTTCATCAATCTCCATCCTCTGCAACAGGTTCTTTTATGCTAGGCATACCTCTTTCTCATATTCTTATTGCCTTTCATGTCAAGTTACTTATCCAATATAATCATGTCTCTTTTGAAAAATATTCTAAGCAATATGTAACTTTCTTAAGCTCCATTTCTACCCACGTTGAACCTAATAGCTTTGCAGAGGTACAATCACAAGATGAATGGAAGAAGGCTATAGGCAAAAATTAGCAACATTTGCAAAAAATGACTATTAGAAAATAATGCACTTGCTCGAAGGAAAAAAAAAAGAACCTAGTTGACTACAAATGGGTGTAAAAAATCAATTGCAAAAGCTATGGCACCATAAAAAGGTATAAGTCTAGATTTCTTGCAAAAGGATTTACCTAAACATATGGTATTAATTATCAAGAAACTTTTGTACATATGGCCAAGATGAGCTTCATACGCGTGTTGTTGTCTGTTGCAGCTAATCAAGATTAGCCTTTTATATTAATTAAATATAAAAAATACTTTTTTACATGAATATCTTTATAAGGGAGTATATATGAAATGCCTCCTGGACATCGTTGAGAGGAGAGCACGGTATAGTAAATTAAAGAAAGTAATTTATGGTCTTAAACAGTTGCCAAGAGCCTATTTTGAAAATTTAATATTAGCCTTAATGGCTTTTAGATATAAACAGAATGGAATCGACTATATGACGTTCATCAAGCAGAAAGCTTCATAAAGGGTGATATTCTAATATATGTCAATGATATAATTGTCATAGGCAATGATGATCAAGCCATCCTGTAGTTGAAGTATGATCTTAAGATATAATTCGATATAAAAGATCTTGGTAAATTGAAATATTTCTAAAGTATAAAAGTAGCTTCTTTAAAAAAGAAAATTTTCTTATTACAGAGTAAATGCATATTAGATCTCTCAATAAGACAAGAAAATTAGTTGTAAAGCATGTCAATACACTAGTCGACTATAATGTTCAGATTTATGAAGAAATGACAAAGCCTATAGAAGAGATCGAACAGTATCAACGGCTGTTTAGACGACTCATATACCTCACTATTACCTGTCCAGAATGCTCCCCTTTCAAGTAACACAAAGCCTATAGTATCTATTATCGGGACCGGATGATATCGTACCTTGATTAATCCAATCATTTCTATGATTTCCAAATGTTGGATCAAATTGGCATGAAACCAGATGCAATTCCATGCCACCTAATCCGACCTAATCTGACATTCCAAACAGGTATCATTGGCTTAACCACATACATAGGCTGCATAGATCTAAACCATACTTACACAAACATGTATAGCTCCATAATAATGCATATATATACATATGAATCTGAAACACTTTGTATTACATGAATAAAATTATCTATCTATCATAACATGGAGTATACTTGACACCAGTGCTTATGCCAGGATAGGATAGGCAGTAGCAATAGTGGTAACAATTGCATATTTTTAAAGGTTTACAATGTCATCTCATCCAACAACCATGTAGACTCATCAAGTCAGAGTGGTTATGTGGGTCTCATATTTCTAGAACAAAAGATCCAAATAGTGTGGTTGATCACCTGAAATAAGGTTGATCTCATGTATATATTTCATACAGTAGAGGTATAAGTGTCCTAAGATTCAAAAACCTCTAGCTCTATGATATATGTTCTGGCCAAGACTTATAAAATAGCCTAGGGTTTTAGCACCTAAGTTCAAGTTCCCAGATCCAAACACTTATACCATAAGCCTAGGGCTGTACACGAATTGAGTTAGCTCGGTTAGCTCGCTCGACTCAACTCAAAAAAGCTCGATTCGACTCGGTTCAAAATTGAGTTCGAGTTGATTTTTTGAGCTCGAAACAATTTCGAATCAAGTTCGAGCATGCCCGAGCGGGACTCGACTTAGATCGAACCCAACTAGAATTGAACTCAGATCGAACCAATTCAGTGACTCAATTACTTTGATATTGATGTTGCTCACCAAGTGTTTGATAAAATGACTCAACAAAGTGTCGGCTGGTGGCAAAGAATGTATGTGTATTAAACAAATACTCTCTTTTTTTTTTTCTTTTTTTATGTTGCCTACAAGGTTTTTGATGAAATACTTGTAAATAGCTGCTGCTATTTTACATACAGTAAGAAATTGAAAGTGCACTTCATGTGTTTGTGAAAATGCCGCATAGGCTCAATCTTGGCTTGAACTCAACTCGAACTGGCCCAAGCTGCTGAACAAACCGAGCCGAGCTAGCCAGTCAGGCTCGAGGACCGACCCGAGCCAAGTTCGAGTTGGGGTCAGTTAGTGGCCGAGCCGAGTCAAGCTGTGCCAAGCTCGACTCAGTTGCTCGTGTACACCTCTACATAAGCCCCCTACTAAAGATACACTGTGATCGATTCCTTGGATAGGAAATTCCCAACCCTTCAATTGTTTGGCCAGAAATAGGCAGTCAATTAGAAAGAAATAACAATGATCCACATTGAACTCATCATGATGGCCAAAATATGCATATTGGATCAAATCATCGGTCGTCAGCTCACCTTAATAGTCGAATAATCTCATTTTCTCATCAATTGATCTTCTTAATGAGGCTATTCTCATGGCTTGGGTGTGCTATACATTATGACAAGTTGGCTAGAATAAAGGCATTGTATGGTAAGTACCCATTAGGTAAGTTTTTCATGTAATATCTACTTGGGGTAAAACCTGCAAAAGTGATAAAAGTTACATGGAAAAAGGAGTGAGACTATTGGGACCGTAAATTTTAAAAAGTACTTTTATAAAGGCTACATATACAAGAAAATCTTTCATATTGGAGTATATTTTAGGTAAATACTTTTATAGTATGTTTGTTTTCTTAATTATTTTGCCAATTATCCTAATATTGTAAGTGGAATGTATAATTATTATGATTTTACTACAACTAAATTAAAGACCTGAATTGTTGGTAAAATGTAGATGTATTTATAAGACAAGTAAAGTAATTTGTAATCACTGTACTTTTTCATAACATTATCATACAAATTTTCAGTCTAAATAACAATATTAGTTTATT